>NW_020824772.1:1155000-2355000 GCF_003285875.2 Drosophila novamexicana
AAAAATTGCACTACATTTAAATTAAAGTTGCTTTATATGGTATATGTTACAGTAGCATGGATTGCTTTTGTGTTTTGTTTATATTTCTTGTTTAATTGTTTTCTTGTTTTTGGGCTGGGTTCAGGGATAATTGTTCTATAGATGGTATATGTATGTGTATGTGGGATCTTAAGGTAACTATAATATTTTACCAGCTTTTTACGTTATGCACATTCGCTTTCGCTTTCAACTGATAGAATACAAAGCATTTAAAATTTGCTACGCAATGTCCATCCTTTATTTTTAATTTTCCTTTGTATATATGAGTACGTGTATGTATTGCAGTTTTTAATTTGTTGTTTGTTTTATGCATGAAGTTGCTTAATACTTAATTCTTAGCGATTTAACACACACATACAATTGGTTAAACTGTTTTGAATTTGAATTATACACGAATAATTTCACTATTTATATGCTTGTATGTTCTTGAATTCTTTGATTAATATGTTGATGTAACGCTTTAAATATTTATATGTTTATGCATAATTCGGTTATTTTTATATTTTGATTTGCATTTTTTTTTTTTTTGTTTTATTTAATTTGTTTTGAATATTTTGGGAGCAAGAAGAAGAACAAAAATTGCACTAATACTAAGAAAAAATTTTCTAGAGTCTTACAAACTAAAAAAATCAGATGTATATTTGTTTAAGATTTGTTTGCTTTTTGTTTTGTTTTCTTTTTTTTTCGTATTATGTTTTTACTTTTGCATTTTTTGTATACATATTTATATGTATATGCTTGTGGTGTTCCTTTTTTTTTGCGGTTTTACATGTATATAAAAATTGCTGGCTAAACGAAACGCAGCTAAAAATCTTTGCCACTGTTTGTTTGTTTGTTTTTTTTTTTTGTTGTTTTGTTTTGTTTTTAACATAAGAATTAACAAAATCAGGTTTTAAAATAAATATGTATGTATTTTTATGTATATTTATGCATAATAATAATTATTATTATTGTATATTGCAAATGTTGCCCAGCGCAAATGTTAGCAACATTTGCACGGCAGTTGGCAACACTAGCACAACAACAAAGAGATACCGTTACGTTTAAGGTTTGCACAATTCAATGCAGAGTAAATAAGAAGAGACCATTTATATATTAATTTTCATTAATTTGTTGTTTGTTTGTTTTTTGTTGTTTGTTTTTTTTTTTTGTTTTGTTTTTTCTTAGCGGCGGACTCTTTCTAGCAAAAACAACAGCAATACGGATGACACGGCAACAACTTAGACCTGGAGCAGCATTGTCTGCTGCTGTTTCTGCTGCTGCTGGCCCGCAGCGGCAGCCCGGCTCCAAGCCAGCAGCCCATTGGCAGCAGCAACCTCTTCCATCTGTACATCGGCATTGTCGTTGACAACTCCTCCATCATTGCTGCTGCTGGCGGTGGGCGAGGGTGTGCGCGTCGGCCTGGCAACTACAGCTGCGGGCGATACAATCACCGAAGTGGCAACGCTCTTAATGCGCGGCAATCTATTGATATTATTGCTGATGGTGTTGGTGTTGGTGATGCTGCTGCTGCTGTGAATGTGATTGCTGCTGCTGCTGATGCTGCTGTTGCTGCTGTTGGTGATGCTGTTGCTGGTCTGTGGTTGTATGTGGTGTATGCCATAGCGTTTATTGGTTTTGATAGTGAGCGAGGCAGGCAGCTGTTTGCCCGCCGCCACCTCGGCCGCCAATCTCACCACAGTTGTTGTCATTTTGGCAGCAGCTGCTGCTGCTGCTGATGTTGCTGTTGATGTTGCTACTTGCCGCAGTGTCGCCGACGCATGGGCTGCTGCCTCCGTCGACGATTTCTGTCGCTTTCAGTCACCAAAGCGACTGCAAGCCTTCTTCCATCGGCACTGAGTGCACCATTGATCGCGTCGCTCCATGCCGTAGACCTTGCGGCATTTCTTGTTCTCGCCGCGCGTACGTCGGTTCGGTGAGTTTGGTGTGTTCCTGGCCGCGCTCACCGCCTGCTGCACGGCCACATGTTGCAGTGGCATGTGCTGGCCGGAATTGGCAACCAGATTGTTGCTGGCAGTTGTCTGTTGCTGGCCGCGCAAGTGCTGCTGTTGATGCTGCTGCTGCTGCTGCTGCGGCGGATTGTAGTTGGCCGTGATTGTCACGCCAGACAGGTGGTGTTGTTGCTGGTGCTGCTGCGCTTGGGCCACCCCTGTGCTGTTGTGGCTGTGGTGTGCCGTCACCGTGACATTCTGCTGCGACAATTGCTGCAACATGTTGTTGGCACTGCTGTTGCTGTGTATGACCGGACTGCTGTTGCTACTGCTGCTGTTGCTGCTATTGCTGCTGCTGGCAGCGCTGCCAATGCTGCTATTGCTGTAATTGTGATGATGATGATGGACGTATGTCGGCGATGGATATGGCGCTGTCGAGTGGGACGGACGCGACGACGATGCGCGTGCCTGTTTGTTGAGTGTCGCCGAGCTGCTGCCGCTGCCGCTGCCACTGCCACTGCTGCTGCTGCTGCTGCTGTGGTGCGCCTGGTGGGTGTTCGTAGAGGATGCGCTTACTGTGATCGCACCGGTGGATGGCCAAGTGTAATTGTGATGCGCCAGCGGCGAAGTCGGTATGCAGCTCGTGTTGTTGCTCTGCAGCTGCTGGTGCTGGGTGCTTGTGATGTGACCATTGCTGCTGCTGCTGCTGTGATGTAGCTGTGCCTGCTGATGCGTTAGGTGGTGATAGTTATTCATAGCGCGTCCTTGTCTGTATCAATAATAATAAAATTGGATTGTAGTCATGGAAAAAGATCGAACTAGATATTGGATAGATCTGCTTACTTGAAGTTGCCAACGATCTGTCTTTGGTATTCTGGATCCTCGTGCGGCGGACGTGCCATGTCCCGGTGGCTGAGCGTGGGTGGAGATGCAGGACTAGGCGTTTTGACCAACTCGTCATCATCATCGTCTTCTGTGTAATAAAATTCCTCTTCGTGCTCATTATCACTGCAGGAATCGTTATCGCCAGAGCGTCTGGCTTTTTTGCTGCAAACGCAAAAACATTTTCATTGATTAATTCATTATCGCATATTGATATGGTGTTGTTTTTAATTGATATTGGGCGCCAATTGCTAAGGCAACATCTCGTGCGTCTCATTTGCCGAACGCGCTAGAGATGAGCATTAAAGTCGCAGTCATGTCTCAGTTAGCTACCTTTTTTGCGCAAACAAACTATCAAAAACTATTTGTTACCAGTATCTAGTGAATAAGTATTACAAAATATTTAATTAAATAATTGATTGCTTTATTTAGTTGATGTTATGTTCTAGCATATATTTAATAGTCACGCTCACGAGTGCCATTGCGGTTAACAATTGACCATCTCTAAAGCAATTAGCTCGTGAATGACTGCGACGTTGCCAGCTGGTGACATAGAAAGTGGCAACGCTGTCGCACACCTATTGGCAACGCCGCAGCCATTCACTTGCTATCGCTAGTCACACAGCTGCAGGGTTGTAGCAACGTTCGCAAAAAATACGCACGTTCTGAGTCAAATCAATACGAAATCAACAAAAATCGATCGATTTTTGCGATACCCGCAAGACAGAACGCGCCACAAATTGATATTTATTTGCCAACAACATAAATAGTGTACAGCACACGCATTGCTCGCGCTCTCCGCACATAAAATTGCTGTGGAAAATTTTTGCATTTCTGTCGTTTGCGACAGAAAAAAATTTGCGCGTCGCAAGAGTCTCGCGTGCGTCTGTGTCTGTCTCTCTTTGCGTGTGTGTGAGTGTGTGCGTGTGTACTTATATGTGTGTGCTTTGCGTCCGCGTGCATCTCACAGCCTACATTGTCAATTATAACGAAAAGCATTGTGATTATCACCCTATTCCTAATCCCCACAGTCAGTAGCCAGCCACAGAACAAAACAAAATGTCCACCAGCAGCAGCAGCCGCATCGCCATTGAGCAGAATAATAAATGCGTCAACAGCGTCGCCGCGGCCCTCTGCCCGCTCAGCAACTGCCAATTCTCGGGCGTTGTAATAAGCGCAATTTCCGACGAGCAGAAGCTTGAATTTAACAGCATATACAAGAGTAGCTGTACGTTAAGCTGCAGCTATGATTCCCAAGGCGTGTTGCTGCGCATTATGCTGGGTGAGCCCCACATCTCGACCTCAACTGCCGCATGGCATTGACCCTGTTTTTCTCGTTTTTGCAGACAACGATCAGGGTCATGTGCTGAAAGAGTACATGATATCAGCAGACACTGATGCGGCACAGCTGGGCCGGCGCTGCTATGCTGTCTCACTGGAATCGGACAATCTCGTGCTGCGCTTTGGCAGCGATAAGGATCAACAGCTCTTCCGCAAGGTTGTAGAGAATGTGAAGCATCTGCGACCAAAGTCTGTGTTCTCGCAGCGCACCGAAGAGTCGTCCGCATCGCAGTACTTCCAATTCTATGGCTACCTCAGTCAGCAGCAAAACATGATGCAAGACTATGTCAGAACGAGCACTTATCAGCGGGCCATCTTAGGCAACTCCATTGATTTTCAGGTGAACGCCACTTTTTGATTGCAATCGAAATTTCTAATAGCTTAGTTAATCTTATTAAATTACAATATAACAGGATAAAATTGTGCTGGACGTAGGTGCTGGTTCGGGAATACTGTCTTTCTTTGCCGTGCAGGCTGGCGCTGCCAAGGTGTACGCCATTGAGGCGTCTAATATGGCTCAATATGCACAGCAGCTGGTTGAGTCAAATAATGTGCAGCATAAGATCTCAGTGATACCCGGAAAGATTGAGGAAATTGAGCTGCCCGAAAAGGTGGATGTTATCATATCCGAGCCCATGGGCTATATGCTGTACAACGAGCGCATGCTGGAAACGTATCTGCACGCGCGTAAATGGCTGAAGCCGCATGGCAAAATGTATCCCACTCATGGAGATCTGCACATTGCGCCGTTTTCGGATGAGTCGCTCTACTCTGAGCAGTACAACAAGGCCAACTTTTGGTATCAATCGGCCTTTCATGGCGTCGATCTGACTACCCTGCACAAGGAGGGCATGAAGGAGTACTTCCGTCAACCGATTGTGGACACCTTTGATATACGCATTTGCATGGCTAAGTCGGTGCGGCATGTGTGTGACTTCCTTAACGACAAGGAAGATGACTTACATGTCATTGGTAAAACAATTGATCAATTTTTCAAATTATAGTCAATTAATAACATTAATTTTATTTAGACATTCCGCTCGAATTTCACATATTGCAGACTGGCATCTGCCACGGTCTGGCTTTTTGGTTTGATGTAGAGTTCAGTGGTAGCAGCCAGAATGTTTGGCTGTCCACTTCACCGACAGCGCCACTGACGCACTGGTATCAGGTGCGCTGTCTGCTTCCCATGCCGATTTTCATCAAACAAGGGCAGACGTTGACGGGCCGTGTGCTGCTGGAAGCCAATCGGCGGCAGTCATATGATGTGACCATAGATCTGCACATCGAGGGCACATTGATATCATCCAGCAATACACTCGATCTGAAGAATCCGTATTTTCGGTACACGGGGGCGCCGGTCCAAGCACCGCCGGGGACTAATACGCAGAGTCCATCGGAACAGTACTGGACGCAGATGGACACGCAGGGCAATCGAAATTGTAGGTTGTCTGCTAAGGCTAATCCCCAAAATTTTGTGTTTTTCTAATTCCTACTGCGCTCTCTTGCAGCTAATAGCATGCTAAATGGCGCCCTGACTGTTAATGGTATGGGGGATGGAGGCATGGACATTACCCATGGACTCATGCATCCGCACTAGGAACAAGCGATAAAATTTGTTGAAGAAGGCAAATACTACAACTTGCTGGCGCAATCTATTTGGCTAAAGATATGAATTGAAACTAAATTAGCACAATTATCCATTAGTTTTTGTTTTACGCTTCTTTTGTTATTTAATTCTGTCCAAAGTTTACCTCTTTTTTTTCTGTTTTTTTTATATATTTTTTTATTCTATTTATATTTTGAAAGAGATTGTGAATTGTTTTGTATGCACCGAAAGTTATAAGATTTTGATTTGAAGTACTCGAAAATTGTTCAATCCCCGCCTAGGCATATGTTGTAGATATTTTGCACATCAATCGGTAATAACAATAAGCAAAACGAGAATCGATGAGATCTTTAAATATCGCATAGATAAACAATCAAGGCAGACTAACGTATGTAGTTGTTTAGAACAGCAGCATATAATCGATAAGGATAATTTTAGCCCCCCATAGCATTTAGAGTTTTTAACGTATGTGTGTTATGTAATACGAGTATCTTATATATATTTATATACTATAATAATCAACGTAGATTAACTGCAGCTTCAGGAAGTTTCTTAGGTAATGCCAATTGCAGTTTTCAAGAAAATTTAAAAACAAAACAAGCTTTGAACAAAAACGAAAAGAAACAAAACACCAACTCAATAATTAAAACTGTATCTATGTATGTTATATTATATTATGTTAAGTATATATCTTTGTATTGTATTTCAATTATTTCATGTACCTCAACGAAATGAAGAACCTAGTTTCAATTGTAAAACGGAAATTCAATGGTTATGCTTAGTTTTGAAGTCATAACGAATTGCTCATAGATTATAGCCATTAAGTTATAGTTATTAATATATTTATATGAATTAGTCGCGCTGAGAGATTATACGTTTCAATTTAATTTCCTTGTTTTCCTCCATTTTTTCCCCTGTTTTATATTTTTCGTTTTGCAATTCTCACCTAGTTCTACTTATATAGAAACAACAATAGCTCCTACGTCGCTACCAGCCTGCCAAGCGCATAGTTGACATTATGAACATATACATATAATAGTGCATACATATATAGCATATAAAATCATAAATTATACATATTTATATATACATACATACAGTCAAGTATGTGCATTGTACTTTTTAGTGTAGCTCTAGAGCTGTTCGTTTGCCAACAACAACAACAACAATAAACTCAACTACCACAACAACACCACCAACACATATACAATACATGCAACTGAATACAAGTATAAACTATAATTCTATATAAGTACATACCCATGCATCTATGCAGAGAAAAACAAAAACAAATTTGAAAACAGAACCTAAAAAACGGCCTTTTATTTGATTTTTGTTCATTTTGTGAATCACCCCTCGCTGCCCAAGCAATTTATATAGGAAACAACATTTAACATTCGCAAATGTCAACGCTTAGCGGCCCGCGCCTCGGACCTTGGCCTCAAAAGTGCAGCGCTGTCGCCCCCAACAAGCCCCAATAAATGCCACGCCTCCCCGTACGCCTATGCCATTTGCGCCACTTGCAATACAGGTGCGGTAAGTCAACCCAAAATGTGTGTGTGCATGCGTGCGCGCGCGTGTATGTGTGTGACCTGGTTACTGCACACATACACACACATGCATGTGTACACAAGTGTTCTATTTTAAACAGCTCGAAGCGGCTTGCACAGTGGACTGAATGTGGCGTTTAATTTGCATGGAAATGGTGGCATATAAAGATAAGAAAATTTCTTTGAGCTATTGTGTGCACAATAGGCAACATTTTATATAAATTAAATTCTTCTGAAATATTTTTCTTGTATTTCAATAAATTGACTCATAGCTAAAAAATGTTTGAAGATATCAAAAGAAAAGCAAAATCTTACAGTTCATACTAAGAATCGTGCAAAGGCTGGGAAATCAGTGAAATTTGTGCATAAATTCTAAATACTTTTGTTGCTTTTCATCCCCAGATTTATGTACACCATTCGGAAGACTTCTATCGATTTAAGCCCGAGCTATTTCTATCCACTGTGCATCAATTGTGACGCGCGCTGCATTGCTGCTTTTGTTGTGCTTGTTGTTATTGTTGTTGTTTTTGTCGGTTGCACTAAGTCAAGGCCCTGCCACTTGCTGCTCTTGATTGTAGTTTGCCTTTGGCCGCTGCCACCTCTTGGAGCACCCTTTAGGGGCACTTGAATGCACTGCTTTTTGCTTGCACTTACCCCAAATGTTTGTCCCGCACGTGTCGTTCAATTTTCAGTTGTGTGGGCTCCACAATGCCGCATCCTTTCCAGGTACAACGGAATTTTTTCAACTGCAAATACAAGAACAATAACATTTTGGATTAGACAACTATTCCAACTGACATCGAAATTAACGCTAATTTAGTATAAAAATTGCTGAGCTATTTCTGCGTACTTGATGTTGAAAGTGGGCGTGAGTGGGTGGTGTGCCGGCGCGCGAGGATGAGGATGAGCGGCAGCCCGGGCTGGCTTCACTTTCACTAGCGCCACGCTCGCCATACGACTCGTAGTCACTGCGCTCCACGTAGTAGTTCAAAGCAGTTGCGTGCATGGCGAGCAACTTCAGCTGGAGGAGCTGGAGCAGGAGCACGAGCAGGAGCAGGAGCACCAGTGAACCGGTGCCGGGCCGGTGCTAAATGCGACTGTGTTGGTGCGGACAATGCAACTGGCTGCGTGGCTGTATGGCGGCGTTCGCTGGCTGGTGGCTGCCCGGTTTTAACAGGATGCGCACACGAGCATCAAACGATGCCGCGCACGAGGATGCCGAATGAGCTCCGTTTCCATTCCGGCTGCACTCTGCACACGCTGCACTGATAACACGGCCCAACCGCCCGCCTTGCCCTTGCCGAGCGCCTGTCACAATTTTCCAAGCGCGCGCCCATTTACTGGGTCAACTTGGTCTCGCCCCGATCCATGTCTCGCCGCTCACCAACCGCCGCCCCTCATTCGCCTTGACACGCTTCTCACTTTCGCTCAAAGAGAGCTTTGCATTATTTGGCGGCCCTGCGACTGCAATTATGCTGCGCTTTATGCTGAAGGTTAGGACGCTGGCAGCGCTGTTGACCCAGTTCGGCGGCTAGCTTTCTGTGATTTTATTTTTCAGTTTTTGGTGTTTTGTATTTTTGATTGCGTCCTTGCGTCTGTTTGTTGGGGCACAGTTTTGTCCTTGTGTGCTGTGTGCAATGCTGCACAAATTGAAAATTAAATTTTGCTTGTCAAGTGATTAACAATTTGTTTGGCCAATGAAGTGCTTTATTTAGCAACAGAAAAGGTTATTTATTTCTAGCGTTTAGGTAAATAAACAGCAAGGCTGTTAGCCCATTTTTCCAAATTTTATTTAATTTAAGCCTGAACCTAAAATATATTTTTGTCTTTAAAGGGTTTGATTTATTTGAAAATATTCGTAGACACCTTTATGTTAAAAAGGAAATTGAAAAATTTGATTATATTAAGACAAAATGAAGTGAAAGAAATTTTAAAAAGCAAACTTGGGTTAACAGAAGTGGAAGACCAGGTGCAGGCACCAAGCCGTAATCTATTGGAATAGTGAACTGGAAAACGGAAAAAGATTTGCAGCCATGATTTTCAGACTCCATAGCTGCTAGGATAATGTAGGAATTTCGCTGTCAAGTTTCAACTCACATCAAAGGGGTGGCTAGCGAACCTTTTACCTGGCAGCTTTTACTGATTTATGTACACATAATGCCTAATAATTTTTTTTGTTTTTATTAATTTAAGTTTTATGCCGCGTTTATTTTGAACGCTGCCTTTAATTAAGAGCTTGTATTCAATAATTTAATTAGGGAGCTATTTTAAGTGTTTTGCTTTTGTTTGAAACCATAACTCACAGCGTCTAATGATGTCTTCCAGAGCCTTGAAATGTCTACTATTGAGCTCTAAAACAATCCCAGGAGCACGGGACAACAACAGCAACATACGTGGGTTCCCGGTCGAGTGGCAGAAAACGAAAGCGAAACGAAAGCTGCTTACCGCAACGTAATCATAAACATAAATAACTTCAGCTACATACTCAGAAACACAGACTTTAATAGAGCTGTGTGTGTGTGCGTGTGTGGAACATTAACTGCCTGAAGCCTGCCTGTGGGTCTACACATTTTTCGTTTTAACTCGGCGCAATTAGTGGGCTCCATAATTCGTTTGCGGCCAGCGAACGGAGCGCAGGATATGGCGCATATCCTGCTCATAAATATTAACGTGCACATATGTATGTGTGTGTGTGCGTTCAACAATTGTTGCCATTTGTGCCAGCTGCTGTGCTGTGCAGTGGCAGCTCTTAAGTTTTCGAGTTTTGGCAGCGTGTGGCTGGCATATAAATAAACAAGTATTTATTTTCTATTATGCGAATGCTTCTGGACGTGTGTGCCTGTGTGTGTGTGTGTGTGTGTCAAAATTAGCAAAACAAACAACAGGAATTGAATTCGTTAAAAACTTTGATTAAGTTCACCAACAGACAAAGCCGCGTATACGCAATTTACAGCACACGGCGTCAACTGGCGCCGCTGCTGCTGCTGTTCCTTTTATTGGCTTTAATTATTTTTAATTAATGCGCCAACAAAGTCGAAAATCATTTTGGCTTATCAATTTCTTGGCAAGTCAAACTGCCAAGGCAACAATCCGCGTACATGCGAGCAGTTGCCACCTGCCGTGTTGCATAAGCCCAGTAAATGATGGAGTCTGTGTTCATCTCTTCTCCTCCCTCGCCCATTCTCTCGCTCTCTCACTCTCTCTCTCTCTCTCTCTCTCTCTCTCTCTCTCTCTCTCTCTCTCTCTCTCTTTTTCTCTATCTATGTGCGTGCGTTAATTATGTTGCGTTGTCTAATGAGCTGCAATGGACGGGGGCCAACAGTCGTTCGTCTACTAATGAAAGAAAACAACTGAAGTTTCAGTTAGCATTTGCCGTTGCCAGCCCCCGCCCTCTAGAGCACAAGCATCCCCTAAACGGCGGCACACAATGGCCGCTCTGTGCTGCATGCCACATGCCGCCTACCGCACTGTGTCCTGATTTGGCGCCTGGACCAGCGCGTAAATAGTGAGTGTACGGAAATGCCAGGAATAATACAAATCTTGTTTAAGGCAGTCTGAAGTTGCAGAGAAGGAGAGAGCTAAAGAGGAGGAAACGAGCAGCTAGAGTGGGAGAGCCCAAGGAAATCCATCTGGCATTCCTGTTTTGCCTGAGGCTGACTACAGCTACGTATATTATTTTGTGTGCGTGGTTGTGTTTTCTGGAGCTGCTAGCTGAGTGGCATCGTTACGACTGCCTTATCCTGGTTACACGCTGTTGTTTGCCATTTGCCCGGCGCCAGTAACAGGCGTGCCTGCGCCATCAATACGGCGTAAGGTTATAGTGCCATATATAGCATATATATATGTATACATTATGCTATATATACACGTGCTTTGTGTGCGTTGAGTGAACTGGTTTAATCTGCTTTAATCGGCAAGTTGCCTGTTCGCACAAATATACTGAGATACTCTGAGCTTTCACATGCACAGAGCACACCTATGTTAAATTTAAGCAAAGCTCTAATGATTTGCTGTGGCAGCAACGAAAAGCTCACTAATACTAGTGCGCGCCTTTGTGAGCTTTGTGATTACTGATGTTGGCACTTATTGAAACGCTTGACTGCAATGAATTTCATTAAAATTCTTTTTACAAGTAATGAAATTCGTAAAACTGCGCTATCAGCGATTCGTTGTTGCTTTATATGTAATTTCCTCTAGCTTTCACAATCAATGAACATTTGCTTGACAGCATAAAGTAACCAACCCCGCACACACACTCACACAAATACATACACATCGACAGACTCAAATTTACGTGCCTTGTATAAATAACAAGTTTTTTCTGTGTTCGCTTTCCATTTTTGGCCGCAAACATAAACAACCCCACACCCAAAAGAGTCGAAGCGACGAGGCAATGGCAAACAGAACACGGAACAGCTGTGGGAAGGACAACTACGGAATTGGGTCAACTGTATATAGCAATGCGAGCGCCTGAACACAATCCACAAACAAACACAAATATATGTACAGATGTGTGCGAGTGCGTGTGTATATAAGGTAAACATATTTAACTGAGGGTTGGCCCTGTGCCTGTAGCTGCCCCTGCCCCACATGAAAGGCGTCTGTTAACTTGCAAAAAACTGGGCCAAAAAGAGCGGCCGGGCCAATAACAGTGCCAGAGAAACCTAACAAACAGAATGCGCGCGCATGGTTATATCTGGTCAAAGAGCACGACAAGCCATTAGCAACTCTCTTCGAGAGAGATTCAGAGAGCGGCCAGGCTCGAAGAAGAAGAGCGCGCCTGGAACTGTGTTTGTTTTGATTTGCAGCACACGAATTGGGTCAGTGGAAGCTCATTTACTGCGGCTGCCGCTGCCGCAGCTGCGACTGCTGTTGGGGCTGTGTGCCTCATGTGGAGCACTGGAGCCACGTGGAAGCGGAAGCATAAATTATTGACTTTTGTGCAGAGGCGGGCAAACGACTGCCTATAAATAGCACACTTCGTGTGTGTGTGTGTGTGTGTGTGTGTGTGTGTGTGTGTGTGTGTGTGTTAGGGAAGTCAGCATCAGTTTTGCTGATGCTGCTGCTGCTGCTGCTGATCCTGCCGCAAAATAGAGAGCGTGTGTGCAATGCCCCAAAGGCCATTCATATTTCCTGTGTGCTTGCGACTTGAGCACTTCTTTCCCCTAGTTGCCAATTTGATAGGCAGCTAGCTTAAACTCGCTCAGCCCCTGCCCCGCTGCCTAATAAGGCTTATTATTATTTTTTTGTTAAGAACAACATGCGAATCGCACTCACGGCGAGGCTTATACACTTCAACGCCCACCTTGGGACAAACGCGACTTGAAAGTCAGCAAAGCGCACAAAAGTAGGCAACGAAATATGTAGTCCTTATTATCCTCGGGCCAGCTGGCAATTTTATGCGCACCATTAAAGCTGCTTAAGCGCCTGATGGCAATTTCCGCTGGTTTGAGCATATAATTTGCATTGCCAGGACAACCCCGATGCCATGGGCAACGTATTCCCGCCACTCCTACGCCTACGCCTATTTAGACATGTATATTTATATAAATGTATATAGTATCTGCAAATGCAATTGATTATGCTACATTTTGACAGTTGTACCTAAGCCTGTCAAGTGTCGGCCCTGTGTAATTTGCATGTGGCTTGCGGTTGGCTCTTAAAGCCTTATCGCAGTGCCAACAGGCTACAACAACAATAACAACAACTTGAATTGGATCATCTCAGATGATAAGAGGCAAGCAGCATCGCTGTGGCACACAGGGGTGGGACACAGCAGAAGCACGGGTTGCGCTTTCAACAGCATTTTGTTTGCTTTGGAGGCGTTGGGTTACAGGTTAAATAATTGCCGCAAGCAAAAGCGCTTTGGGCTACAAAATTTGCGGTTAAACTTTACTGTTCAAATAGTTAACTTCCCCGTAAAGTTTGAATGTGTGTGCGTGCAAGGTTGTGTATGTGATTATTTGATTTTCAGCTCGGCTCATACATGGAAAACATGATTACCTCAATTTGTCGCCCTCGTTTGGAAGCTCGCTTCAAACTTAATTTGATTGCGTATAAATAAACACGCGACGCGGCCGACAGTGACAAACTGACAGAAATGTGTACACAATGTGCACACACTTATTTACATATACGCACTAATACATATGTAGATATCATATATGCATACATAACTGATGTGACAATCGCACGCGAAATTGTCATTTCTGAGCGCAGGGAGTGGGTTGGGTAGGCGCTGAAGAAGAGGCAAGGGGCAGGCAACATGATTGAGCATGTCGCGAAAACGACATGGAAGCTGAGTTGAGTGTTCATTCATGTTGTTGATTTCATATGAGTGTGTGGCCGCTCTGGTGTGTGTGCCTGTGTGTGTGAAAACAAGACAATGAAAATGGCGTCAATTTGCGAACAGAAGCATATGAGCATGTATGTGTGAGACAAACAAATTCTGGACAGACAAAAGCACAAAACCGACTGACTTGACATGACAAAAATTGTTCGAAATCAGCTTAAGGGTTGCCAAACACACACACACACGTACTCGTACTTCGCATACATATGCATATACAAAATTTATGCGCAAAACTCGTGATTGCTTCGAGTTGTTACGAAAAACACATTTCAAATGAAACGCGTTCAGCTTCAATTTTCCGCTACAGTTTAAATGTTCAATTTCCGCGTAAGTGTAAGAAATAGATATGCGATAGAATTGCAGAGCACAAATTGGATTTTTTTAGAGAGAGAGAGAAAAAGCTCTAGGCTCAGAACAATTTCAAGCCTGAAAGTAGGCAACACTTCGCAGCGCATTTGCTTTCCCATAAAACACAACTGCGACATGTTATAAATATTTACAATGTGCATGCTAAAAATTCAACAAGAAGTCTGGCAATTTATGTTATGTAATTGCTTGAATTTGTATTTCCATATACTTTTATCTGACAAGCAAATGGACTCAACAGATATCTGCAAGCAAAAGATGAACATTTCTATATTTAAATGTATATATATGCTTTTTCACTGTACAACTTTAAGGCTGGTCAAAAATGAAAAAGGCTATGTGCTGCTTGAAGCTGGCAAATGAAATATTAAAAAGTACAGCACCTGTGTCCAGCACAGTGGCAGGCAAATGTCTTCGGCTGTTGTGTGTGACAACAATTTCCGACAGGGCTCAATTTACCGCAACACGACGGCACGACGCAGCCCTCAACCGTGCTCAAGGCACATGCACATAAAATGGCTTATCAGTGAAAAAGGCTCGAATTACAAGCAGGCTGAAACGTGGCAAGCGCCATATCCTTGCCCTACCCAACCTATTCAATCTCCCCACACACACACACACACACTTTGGAGCCGCAAGCAAGTTAATGGACCAACCAGAGGCACAAGTTAAGAGCCTCAGCTTCAGACCAAAAACTGGCTGATTATCAACGCCATTGTCACATCTCCTGCAATAAAGAGCGAGGGGCGGCGCCGCCAACAATGGCTGAAATCCAATTATGACATAAAAATTTGCGTAAATTGTGAAATGTAAATTTTTGTCAACACTTTCAACTAAAAAAGGGTTAACGAGAGATAAGGCAAGGCGAAATTATTATTTGACACACGTAAATTTTTGGGTTGATAGTAAAATTTGTGTGTGGTTGTGTGAGTGTGCGCGCCAAGAGGCCTGCATTTGCCGTTGACTTTTATTGCTGCGGTAATTGCTAAATGGAGCTTGAATTGGGTCCTGTGCTCCGTCAACTGTATCCAGTGTATGCCCCATAGACGCCCTATGCTGGTGTCCTGGGTTAATCAATGCGCACACAGTGGGCAACGGGGCGGCAGCTCGTTTGCGGTTTTGATAGCGCTTTAAAGACCCCACTGGGTCTCGGAACCAAGTAATTGGCTTATAATAAATATAAAATTGTGACAGCAACTGGCTTCGAGCAGCACAAGCGATACTTCTGAGGACTCAGCTAACAGATAGCCATGGCCAACGACTGCTGTGCATAACTGTACCAAAGTAACTAAACTATATAAATATGTGTCTCTGTGTGTGACTGTGTGTGTTTGTGTGGGGGGAGCAGGCCGACGACAGCTCATCTATTTCAATTAAGCCCTGACTGGGGGTCAGTCTTTTAGGGGCAGCTGCCTGCGAGCTGTTGCTGTGCTCGTGTTTGACCCGCATGTTGACCCAGAATGCAACCGAAGCGGCCAAGCAGCCGGGGCACAGCCGTAACTAGGTCACTTCTGCCACACAATATTGACGAAAAATATGCACATTCCTTACCACTTGCCGATTTTTTTGCTGCACATTGATATGGCACAAGGCTTTACGCCTGGGACGACCTTGCCACAGACTGTACCAAACAGCAGCAGCGGCGGCGGCGACTGCATCAAGGCCTAACTCAACTGGGCGAGCGCATACATATTGCAGTAACTGTACATTGGGACAAGATGTGTTTACTTATCATAGAGCCACTCAAGGTCTTTCCGTTTTTGCACAGTGTATGCAATCGTAAGGAAACCAGGTCAAGCATCAAGCGAAACTATATAGAGGGCACACACACACACATGTATATATGTGTGCGTTGGCATATGTACAGTAGCTAATGTATTTATGTACTCTTCAGTTATGTGCTCTCCGTTTACTTATAATCTTTTGCCTTTGCTTTTGCTAGCTTTTTAAACATCTTCAACAATGTTCCGGCTATCATTTTCTCAGATCTTTCAATTATTGAAGCACACTTTTTGGGGCACTACAGTAATTAACAAATTTGAAGGCAAATTTAAACTAGAATTCTCAATAAAGCACTTCGAGCTCTCAAACTTCTGCTCTAACCCTTAATTGTGCCTAAAACTCTTTGAAAATGCTCTGGTAAATGTTAGTGAGTGCCTGATCCCTGGTCCCTTTTCTTTAGACCCGCCCCCGGCCCACGGGAAACATTTCCATTTAGCTTTGAAGGGCAGCACACATAAACTGACAGAAGGGAACTTGATGTACGAGGCACATGCGACACGTGTCTGCCATAGCGCAGCGTAAAAATGGCCACAAAATAATTCCCAAAACTTAGCCAAATAAATGGACAAAAAAGAGAATAAAAGGCAAAACCTAAACTAAAAAGCTGCGCCGCAAAGTGGCAAAAAATGTCAGCGGCAATGGTCAAAAAATAATCAACTTGTATGGGGACCAGGCCAGAGACCATGGAAAATGTAAAAAAAGAAAGAAATGAAATACATCAACTTTTGGGCATTTATAGATGAACTGAAAGCTGCGCAGGGCATGGCCACAAGGACGGCAAATATTGGTAGAGCTCGATGCTGGCGCTATTTTGCGGGGATTACAAGCGGGCGCCAAAAGCGGTTTATAGAGCACCTCAGAACCTACAGCACGAGCACTCTACGGCTTTAAAACTGCACCTGTGTGTGTGCGGGTTTGTGTTGCGTTTGTGTGTATTTGAAATGCTATTTGATGTGCCCTCAAGCCAGCGACTGTAAGCCGCTTATGGCCTGCAAATTAGACGATTTGAGCTTTGCCAAGGATGCGGCTCAAAATTCGCACACCAAACCTATGAAGTACATTAAATATGTGCTTCATTTATATAGTTGAATACATATATACATATATATGGTTGTTAGCATACCAAAGAATAATTAATGCCAAACTTTCACGTTTCTTGTTCAAACTAATCTAAAAGCAATATGCGTAGTTTTCTACAATATATTCACATTTTGAACTGCCAATGCAAATGTTGCAAGAGTTTGTAAAGTCAAATGGAAATCGTCTGCAAACTTGCAACAGTTGTATAAACAAAGCCATATCAAAAGCATAAAACATATCGTTATGACGCCCGCTTTAACTTCACACGCACACACACTCACACACATACGAAATTCAATTTCACACACGTAACAAAAATGAAAGGAAAAATATTAATAAAAAGAATACAAAAAATAAAGAGAATCCCTGTAGCAAAGTTCGAAGGCAGTTTTCATTTTTGGTAAAACAAATTTTACTAGACACATTGTACATAATTTCCAGTCTAATCTTCCATGAATACTCTGGTACACTCTTCCTTTCCTTTTTTTCCTGCTCTTATATCTTTGCATATTTCATGGGGCCTGCGTGGCCCGGAGGGTACCCAACCCTTTTCAATTTGCCGCTACTTTGGATCTAGACTGGGATTTAAATGTTCAATTTCTTAAATTCCACGCCACTTGCAATTCTGATGCCATAAGCCCGCAGCCAAGTGGCGTCGCGTCGCGCCGCAAAACCCGCTTCGCCTTGCTTTTCCCTGCCTTGCTCGGACTTGTGCCGCCCGCCTTAAGCAGCAGCTGCTGCTAACCAACCAATTTGTTAGCATTGAATTAAATATTTTTTGCTGCTTTGCTAAAACTTTGCACTCTACATTTTGGTTTTCTGTTTTTTGTGCTCTTGCGAACTTTTTGCCCGGCAAGTGTCGACGCGTTTAATTGCAAATGATAACAGGCCATGCTTAAAGTTTTCATCTCGTTTTTCTTGCTTTTTCTTTACTTTCTTTTTTTAATTTCTACTTTGCTGACCCAATTTGCAGGGTTTTCATTATTTTTATGCAGGCAGCAGCAGCCGCCGCAGCAGCAGCCGGCAGGACTCTGCCTCAGCGAAAGTGTCGCCATCTTTGCCCATTTTCGTGCTGGATTTTCATTATTTGTTTTTCCCCCGCATACGCTTGGCTTCATCTGGGAACTCTGCGGAGCGTAGTCTGTTACTGCCTTCAACAGTTTGCAGCATCTCTTCCTGTTTAGATAAAATGCCAAATACCGGAAGATTTTTAATTAGAATTTTTTCTAGCTGTGACACCCGCCGCCCGTCCGCCAGCCCACAACTCAATTATTGACTCTAAACAATACGGCAGAGCAGGCAAACGGGAAAACTTCAGCCCCAAAAGGAGTTCAAGCGAAAAGCAAACAATACTCGAAATTGGCGTCCGTTTTGTCGAAACAATTGGCATAGGGAACCCAAAGAATTTAACCAGCTTAAATCATTTTAATAATCTTTTCAACTGCTTGGCAGCAATTTTGCTTTGACTTCAGATCTTCTAGTTTGTCCCTTCGTCGAGTCCATCGTTTATTTAGCCACCCGCTGTTTTTGTGGTTTGTTTTGTTTGTAATTTAATACGTGGTCTCTCTTAATTAATTTCTTCTACTTGCGGTTTTTGACAGACGGCAAAATCATAATTTGTAATACGATACCGAAACGATAATATCGTGACTCTGGGGAGCCAAGTAAAGTAATTTGCCATATACTTATGTTTCTCAAGTGCAAGTTACCATTAAATGGTTAGTTTTGGATAGGAAATAGTCAGAGTTTTCTATATTTAAGTCGAAAGACGAAAGCAGGAGTAAAAATGGAAAGTACAAATTTGAAGACAAATTGAAGGCCCATTAAAGCTCTAACAAAAATAAAGCTTTAGATTTAGTCAACTTAAAGGTTTAAAAAGCACATTAGGGCAGGATGTACGAATATAAATGGAAACTCGCATAAAAGCACATTAAAGCTTTAATGAAAATAATGCTTAAAGTTAACTTGAAGCTTTAATCTACTTTTAAACAAATAAGCGTTTATGTCATTTATTCATTTTTAAACTTTGACAATTTAGCTGAAAGCGAATCGAATTGAAGCGAATAAAAATGGCATTCAATTTGACAACGGGCCACATTTGCATTGATGGAATGACAATTGTTATTTGAAAGACAGAAAACAGATAAAATGCAAATAAGTTAAGAAACACAAAAAATGCTGTCATAGCCAGCTCGAAAGAATAGCGTAAAGGCCAAAATAAGAAGATATCAAAATAGCCATGGGCCAGCTGATTTAGGCGAAATAATTTCGGGCAACGTTTTTTTCCATCGCCATCGACAAGCGAAAGTGAATGAAGGAATAGGAGAAAAGCTCCACTCGTTAGCCACAATAATTTTCATAAATTTTCCAGTTTTAGGCTAAAGAAATTTCCGCACTTTTTTTTCATCAACACAAAAGCAACACCAGGCAAAAAATGCAGTAGTCCGGCCCGATGATGTAATGGGCCAGCACAAATATTTCATTTGAATAACTTCGTAATCACGGGTCCGGATAGCCTGAATCCGGGCCGACGCGGCGTATGCACAACCTGGAACCCAAAACTAACAACTACAAAAAAGAAAAGAAAAAAAAAAACACAAAATAAACGATGAAAAACAAAAAAACATCGAATCAAATTGGCTTTTTGCTCAATGGGCGATTTTCGTTAGTCGAGCTACGGATTTTTATGGCTAACTTTGTTATGGCAAGGTGGGCGTTGAGGCCACGCCCCCCACAAGCTGAAGTGTAGACACTGAAAAGGCATTTGCTGTTGTTATTATTGTTGTTGTTGTTTAGCCTTTAGCGTTAAATGTTTGTTGCCAGAGCTGTTGTTGGCCTGGCTTTAAAGTGTTATTTGCAATTTTGATTTCGCTTCAACTGCAGCCCAGACATGGAGACTTAAAAGACTAGGCCCAGAGTTGGATTCAAATAGACGTTAGGTTTACTTACTGCATTGGGCATTTGGTAGAGTCGGGATGTCGAGCAATGTGGCAATGCTGTGTGGCAAGCACTCACCTGTAAAGACAAACAAGTTAAGGAAATTGGTTAACAACAATTTGCATAAACTTTAAACGATTTCCGCGTGTATCTGACATCTACTAGATACATATACATACATATGCCTTTGTGGCCTACACTTTGATTGTTTTTAGGCAATCAAATCGATTTTTTCCTTTGATTCGCCATGAATTCGATTTGTTTTGGGTCTTTTTTCCCTCGCCCCGCTCAGCTTGGCATTGGCAATTTGGCTTGACACATTCGCGCCGCGATGTCATAAACTGGCACAAACTGCGCGACTGGAGACAGATAGAGGAAACATCCGAGCCCAGTTCACAGTCCCCTTACCTTGGTATTTGTGTTGCATGTCGCATGTGGCAGAGAGATAGCCTCGTGTGCCCATTTCCAAGTTTACCATGTCGGGGTCAAATAGTTTGCCGACTTTCGTGCGCAAACCAATTGGAATTGTGCCTATAAATATGCATACAACTGCTATTCGTATCGCTTGTTCTTGGCTTTTTATTTTACTACCCTATAATCGTTGCGCTCAACAGAGACTGCCTCCTTTTGCCAGGCACTTTGACAGGCTGTCTGACTTTCAAGCCTAAAGATACAGCGTTGCTGAATAGAGGGTAACTGTCAGTCGAGCAGTCTCTGGCTTGGCATGTTTTCTTTTCTTCATATCTAGATGTTTGAATATTTCTTTTGACATTTCATGTCGACGCTCGTTTATAGCAAAAGCCAGACATTGACATGATTTCTCAGCGACTTGTTTTGCATTTCGTCTAATTGCCATGTTAATTGTGCGCAATTACAGACACCCTGTAAAGCCCGCAACAGGGTTCTGCAGCTGAGCATTGCATGACGCGACTTTGCAGCTCTTTGGTTTTTCCATTTTTGGTAGCTTACATTTCGTGGAAAAACCTTTTGATTGACTCTTTTAATATTATTAATGAATGACTGAAAACAACGAAGTATGAGAGATAAGTCTGACAGAGGGAAAGAGAGTGCAAGAGAGATAGCGAGAAAGTCTGCCAGGCCAAATCTCAAGCTCTCGTGAGTCGACAATAAATTTTTGGCTAATTAGCAAAAACGACGCTTGGGACAAATTAAAAAGCCCAAAAAAAAAAAAAAACGAGAAAAACAATTAAGCGCGGAGCTGGACGCGTGCAACAGCAGACAGTAATTTGTCATGTACGCGCAATTAATCAAAAGTTGAATGACATGACAGGCTTCGACTTTTGATTAAAGTATTTTTCTCCCTTTTCATTACTTTAGTTAAGTTTTCTTTTGTGTTTGAATTGTTATTAAAGACATTTTGCGATTGCACTGCGCGAAATTAGTCATTATTAAAAGGAGCAATAGAGTGTGTTGCATATTTGTGGGCGTCACAGCGTGCGGCTGTCAGACTTGATGGATGGATGGCTGTTTGGACAACGCGTGTGCTGAGATAATTGACCTCTAAAAATACTTGGCCCACACACACACACACACTTATACACGCACACACACACACACACACACACACACACACACAAGTGCACGCAGCCAGAAAGCCGAAATCCATTCAGCGGGCATCCTGCGCCGCAAAGTAGGCTAAAAATGTGGCACACACCGCGGCAACTTATACGCCAACGACGGCAATAATGATGATGCTGCTCCTGATGATGATAATGATGATGGTCCAATAACCTTTTGCACGGCTCGGTCTTGGGCTCTCGGCACAGCTTGAATGCCATTGACACTGGGCGCTTAGAGGCTGCGTCTGATTCGGGTGGTTTGCCGGTCGACACCGTAACAGATACTTATTTGCCACGAGTAGCAGAAGGAGTAGGAGGAGCAGGCAGCATCCAGCAGTTAGCAGGCAGCAGGCGGGCTGCGCATAAGAAGTCATTGCTCGAGAGGCTCACGCATTTATTGTTGCCCCATTCCCTTGGACAGCTTCTGCTGCTACTCCCACCCCTCCACGCTACCTTTCCCCATCCATCCTTTGGCCACGTTTTCTTTTTGTTTTGCGTTGCGTTGCGTTTATAATGCCAGTTGTTGTTGTTGTCATTGTCGTGGGGATTTTATGGCTTTGAAGCAGGCGAGAGTTGCGTTGGCGTCGTCTGCGTTTTTGGCAGCCAAAGTCGGTTTGGATTCGTGTGCGTGCGAATGCCCCGTTTCAAGGATATTTTGCGCTTTGGACTTGTTTGGCTGCCTTTTGGCATTTTACTGTGTCGTTGGCACGCATCGCAGCGCAAAAAGTTAAATGTTTAATAATAATAAAAAAAAAAAAAAACAGTAATTGCAGTACGCAGATAGGTAGGACAGACATTAGCCAGGGCAATGGCTACCAATTGGAAAGGATTGCACTGTCCGCCAATGGAAAAGTACGCTTTCAAGGGATGCCAAATTCAATAACAGTAGGGCTTTCGTTAAAGCTAAACTATGCTAAGTAAAGCTGGCTAAGCATTTTAGTTATTCGAAAGTCCGCTTTTAATATTTTACTGCTTGAAAGGTAAGTAAAGCCTATGACTCGCTTGTTTAAAACCAAAAGCCGCAGCTACATGAAATTTAATTTTATCTTTCTAAAAATAGTCTTCTGTTAGAGCCAGGTTCTTTTTTATGGCTTTTTCGCTTATCTGGCTAACACTAATTGCCGCTTAGCAGAAAGTTCGTGATGTTTTTCGGCTGCTGGAAAAGTGTGCGTTAAAAATGGTCGTAAATTTCATCACGGCTTGAAATGCACCCACTCTTCCCCCTCCCCTTACTGACCATGTTTATCTGTGGTGCCCTGTTGTACCAATCGGTGCGTTGACTGTGCCAATGTCCTAGCTATTGGCCCAGGGACTGGGCCACGCCTGCCACGGCGCACAGTTCGCAGTTCGCCGCGCCGCAAGTTGAATAAACTCAATAAGCTGCTTTTCACAATATTTGTGTCTATATGCCTGTGTCTGCGTCTGTGTGTGTGTGTGTGTGTACCTCTGTCTGTGCGTGTTGTGCGTTGTTTGATATATGTAGTTAGGTATGTAAAATTGTCAAATGCGTCTAGACTTTGAAGGTCAATGTGGCTAACGGCTTAGGTCATTCGGTTGCGCATAAACTGGCGCACAATGAGTTGTTAGTCCGCTGCCGTCCTCCACCATAAGGAAATTCCTTTGGTTCTGATTTAATTACATACCATGCGTCATTTGCGATGGTAATTGACATATTAGTGCCGTTTGATTTTGATTTCTCTGTCCGGTTCAAGCAACTGGCACTCGTGCGACACTTGTCTCAAAAACGTGACTAAGAAGCGACTTGTAAATAATCTTTGGACAGCGAACCCGAACCTGAACCCAAGCTCAAGCACGGGCCGAATCGATACGATACCTTTCAACAATGTTAATTTTATTGCAGTTTTTGCCTAAGCATTTCAGTTGTTTTTTATTTATTTTTTCGATATGCGAGTCAATGAAACTTGTCAGCGATTGCTCATAGATCGGCAGGGGCTTGGGACTGGGCATTGGAAGTGGATCTGTATATTACCCCGCAGGGTTGCTTGATCCCGTTGTATGACGAACATTGATCGCAGTTGTTGTTGTCGCTGTTTTTCGACTTCAATTTAATTTCTCTCTCTCTCTCTCTCTCTCTCTCTCTCTCTCTCCCTCTCTCACTCTCGCTGCTGTTTGAATTCATTTCCTTAGCTGTCGGTGCATTGACTTTTGACAACAGCAACAACACGAGCAGCAACCACAACGATAACAACTCGTTTTCAGTTGCAATGCCAGACTGTGTTTATAATTTAATTAAACTAAATTTAATTAGCATGTTAACGCAGTTAACTATAATGCAATCTGCACCGCCGCAAAGTTCATTGAACTCGGAAATTAATGTAAATCGCTTTGTCTGGCAAATGCATATTATGAGCAATAGTCTGGTTCCGGGACGCTGCAAGTTTTAGGTGCTTGTCTTATCAGTCAGCACGAGCCTCTATCTCAAGGCCGGGCACGTTGCAGTTCCAAATATCAATCTATAATCTGTGTGCATGTGTGTATGTAAGTGTGTTTTTAAACTTAACTGACAAGTCGCAGTCAGTCGCAGTCGCATTCACACGACCTTGATGACAATGAACTCACTTACACTCTTAAGCATCGAGTATATAGCTCGTGAATATAGCTATCTATATATATGTATATATATATATATATATATATAAATATATTCATATTTTTTTTTGTCAAGTGTGCGTTTCGCTTTTGGAAGGTGCCAGTAGTCCGGGCACTGAATAAAAACATCTATTTTATGGCGTATCGCGCTGATAAGATTTGCATCATAAAGTAAGAAAAAGCAAACAATACACTGCGACCAAAGTATAAAGAAACTGTTTACGGTTTACTGTTTACCAACTGTTCAAGTTAACTGTTGCTGCCAATAAGTCTGGAGGTGCACCCATTTTAGGGTTCCATATCGCCCCAATATGACAGCTGCCTCAGCTTTATAGATTTTATTTTGTAAAGTTGAGGCATTTTCGGGGGCTTGTTGTTTCGACTAATGAGCTGTATTTGATGGCCTTCTGACGCATTTGTTTACAAAGAGGAATACAAATTTTAATCATTGCGCAGCTATCTAAAAATAAAGTTGTTTCACACATATATACGGTATGTATACTACTTATATTTTAATGCCGTACATTAAAGCGCAATATTGAAAGAGAGTGTCAATATCTGATAAGCATGCAATGCACTCGACTCGTTATGCCCTGATTAGGGTTCTTTTCTATTTGCAAGTTGTTGCAGCCTTCACACGTACATGACTCACAGGCGCAATAGCTTTCGTCTGTAATAGAATGTTTAAGTGGAGCTTTTGAAAGCTCACCAATACAAGCGCAACGTTATCTTAGTGTTCCATAAGCACGTCATTAAAACGGTCACAATACGACTTTAAAAATAAAGTGGTCTCGAGCAGTGTATGGATAAATTGACTGCACATTGCTTTATATCATGCCATTAAAATTTGAAAAACCATATCGAGCGATGTCGGTTAATAGCAGCCTACAAATTGTGGCAGATGACAACAACAGCGTACAGTGGGAGCGGGAGCGGGAGGACGATTGCTACTCGAAATGATTGGAGCAATGGGGAATATAAATATCATGTAGGCGACTCGTCGCACTGGCACCTGGCTCCTATTACATGCGCACGGCATTATTACAAAGCCAGCAACAGCAACAATTGCAAATAAAAGCTAATATTAAAAGCGGCAATTTTCCATGGCACCGACAACCAGCAACCGTACAACCCAACCAACAACCGACCCGAGTCGAACCGAGCCACCCATCAGCGCCTTTGGTTTTTGCGTGCCATATGCGAGTTCGAAAGGATTTCCGGTTTATGCTGTTGCTTGCCAACAGCCTACCCTGTCTCTGCCCCTGCTCCTGCTCATGCCTCATTCCCCATGCCCCTGCCCATGATCGGCTCTTGTACTTCTTTAACCTTTTGTAATTGTTTTGTTAGGGAAATTTCAAAGCGCATAGCAAATGCCACGTCTTTCAAGCTAATGGTCTACTCAATATATATTATTTATGGGCCTTCATTGTGGACATTTCTTTTTGCTTGAATTTAACTCGACTAAGTTTTTACCTCCATCGATTGGTAAATGCAATTTCATTGGGCCCCTACTGTGATACCTTATTATCCAGGGACTGGACACCGCTCTATTGTGTTTCAAATGAGAATATTTTTATTAAAATTTCATTATGAAATGTCACCTGGGCTTTATTAAATTTTCATATTTCATATTTACTTGCAAGGGGACAGACACACAGAGAGCTAAAGGAGCTATGGGGCGCCTTCATAATTAGCAGAGCCAGTGCATCAAAGCGCACCTGAAACAACAAAAGAAAAATAAGCAGGGGTCCGTTGCCCAACTGTTGTTGCCTGAAATCTATCCACTTCACTCCAAAACTCGAACATATGCGCTGAAAACGTGTGCCCGGACAGCAAACAGGATACTACACAGCACACAGAGCACAGTAAATGCACGTGGCTGGTTGCGGGGAGCGTTTAGGGTGGGTGGGCGGACGTAGCATGCCAGGCTCATGTCGAGCAACGCTTTGCCAGAGATGGGGCACAGTCCGTGCTTTTCACGTATGCAACACAGTAAAAGCCAAAAAAAAGCGAAAAGAAGAGAACAAGAAAGATACGGCCATCTTCTGCACGCCGAACACCAAATACTCTTAAAAAGACTTAAATGCGTTCTTAGGCCAGAACAATATTTAAAACGGATTTTCTGATCTGCTTGGAGAATTCAAGAAGCTCGGAATTGTTAAGGTATATGTTGGGAGCACATTAGGAATTAGATTTTGTCTCGACTTATGCTTCGAAATTAATATGGTCTGGAAGATTCCAGATATTGATGCTGATCAAGAATGCATTGTATAACACATTGGGTGACAAAATTGGAGTATCCCCTGTAAGGGCATGAAATATGCCCTTGCCTCAACGCTGGTGTGGCACACAGGTTTTCGGTTTTCGTTGTTGTTAGGCTGTTGCAGGCAGTCGTACGTGGCTGGCTGGCAGAGGTAGAGAGGTAGGTGCGCGTCCCTCCACCTCCTTGAGGCATCAGCTCCTTGCTGCTGCTCCAGCACCAGCTTTTGCTTCCATTTGCAATGCTTCTGCTGGTCGCCGCGGCTTTGTTTTCGAATTGAGCTTAGTTTCGCCTCTTGCTTAAGCCTTTTTGCAACGTTTACGTTTCGTGTTGTTCCTGGCAATGTTTGTGCCGGTTGTTGTTGCTGTTGTCGATGCCGTTGCTTTTGTTGTTGTGGTAGGCCTGGCTGTTGTTGTTGCTTATCCTGTGTGTCGTTGAACTCGCAACCGGTGCAAAGGAATATAAGCAATACCTGCACCTATGCGCTGCCATTGCATGTCGCCCCACAACACACACAGAGAGACTGAGAGAGAGAGAGAGAGAGAGAGAGAGAGAGAGAGAGAGAGAGAGAGAGAGAGAGAGAGAGAGAGAGAGAGAGAGAGAGAGAGAGAGAGGGAGAGAGAGAGAGAGAGAGAGAGAGAGAGAGGTGGAGATGGCAGTTCTCTGTGCACTTGACTTTGCCAACAGCGGGAGACGGGTTACAACGGGGCGGCTGGGCAGGACACAGCTATGACAACTTTTGCGACGACACGCCAGCAGAAGCCTGAAAAGGCGCCGGCCCCAAGCTTAAGCATAAAAGCCGAATAAGCACAAAACACAAAACGGCCAAGCGAACGGGGGCTTAAGAATTGTAAACAAGCTAAAACAAACTGCAGTTCAGTCGAGGCGCCATGGCAACCCTTTTGCCGCACGTTGGCAACACTGTGTGCAGTAGGGTGGACATTTTATGCATAAAAACTCTATTGAAATTTACTTTGCATCCATGTTTGGGGCCATGCCCAGGCATGCACTGGGGCTACTGGCATTTTTGGCAGCCAATGCCATAAACTGTGAGCATGTGTAAATATTTTAACAGACACAAGGATATGAACTATGCGGACGATTGGGTGTAGCGGAGCGGAGGGGGGCGTTGCGGGGCATTGCATTCACAATATACAATATGCGCCATGAAATTCATTTGACTGCATAAATTAAACGATAAAAAATGCAATTGCCAATTGGATGGCCAAGAAAAAACAATGTTTTGAAATGCAATTCCGATTCATATATCAGACAGTTTTTGGCCTATGATGCTGTAAATTTATGGCATTGGCTGGTTCAATATAAAGCAAACGAAAAAATAATATAAATATAAAATAAATGGAAATTCAACCTGAAAACAATTCGAATTTTTGCAGGTGAATGAAGTCTTGAATTTTCAGTTGCCTTAAGCAAACTAAGAATTCAATCAAATTTCAGTTAGCCTTACACACACACACACAATAGCTTTTAGCATTGTAACCGCTGGGGAATTCGTGCTTTAATGTACACATCACGATAAAGTTGAGTCAGGGAACAAACAGCCTTCCAGAGTAGAATATTTCATAATTTCATAGTTTGGATCGCAGCAGCAGTATCTTCTTACGGTATGGCCCGCGGTCTAAAGCTCCAGTCATGCATATATGTATGTGCATGTGAGTGTGTGTGCGTGTTTGTGTGTGTGCCTTGGTCAGTTACCAGCTAAGCTAGAGAAGCAGCTGCCCTGGGGCTGTGGTCCGCATTTGCCGACATGTAAAATGATGCGTAAACAATATTCTGACGCATCATTAAAACGCCTGAACAAGGCGCATCGATCAGCTTCACGTTCAGTGGGGAATCAGCTCGAAGCATGCATGTGTGTCTCAGTGTGTGTGAGTGTGTGCGAGTGTGTGTGCTGTTTCGTGTTCTTTTTTGCGCAGAACGAACATGATTATGATGACGCATCGCGATGCATGAAAGGCAGCCCAGTTCCCAGTTGAAGCTTCAGGCCTGGCACTGCCCTGCCTCAACAACAGCAACAACAACAACAGCAACAACAACAACAGCAACAACAACAACAGCAACAACAACAACAGCAGCGGCAACAACTAATTCAATTTTGCTCGCTTGGACACGGACCGGGACCGGGTTAGCATCTGAGTTCGTCATGTCCACCTTCACGCGCTGCAAACAGAGTTCAACTGCCTCCAGTACGCAGAGATGCCACGCGCTCGCTCTCTCGCTCACGCTTTCTCGCTCTGTCTCTCTCAGTCTCTCGCTGTAAGCTGTAAGCTGCGCCGCCTGCTCTATGGGGCATGCATGCTGTCTAAATGTATCGCTTGATCGTTGCTTGCCCCTTTGTTGTTGCTGTTATTGCTGCAGCATGCTCACTGCTTGTTTATGCTGATCCCTGTAATGAGATATAATGCCGGCCGGCCGGCCGGCTGGGCCGAAGACAACCAAAATAACAACAGCAACAGCGACAACAACGACAACAGCCGCAGCAATAGCAAGTCGCAGTCAACAGCAGCTTCTTTACGGCACCGGCACCTGACCTGGCATAGACTGGGAGCTTTGTACTCCAGAGGGACTATGGATCTGCCGCAACACAAACAGAGTTGCGCATAAATTGCAACGAGGGTTGCTCAATCACATGCACCAAATGAATGCAAGAGCTTTATATATAAAATATTTTAATGAAAATTTAATTAAATTCAAGTAAATCTTGAGAAATGTGTTATTTGTATAACAAAATGAAAGTATTTTACAAAATAATATTTATTGATGTTTTATGAACCCTTTGATACACCCACATATATGCATACATGTTTGTATGTACGTGTGTGCATATACTTATGAGCGCGCTTGTGGGCCATTGTGTGTGATCAACAACAAACATCATTATCAGCATTTGGGCTACATCATTATCATGGTGCATTCGTGATTGTTGTCGCATCACAAGAGCAACAACAGCAACAACAACAACAACAGCAGCAGCAACAACATTGATAAGTCGTGCGGCGACAGAAGCAACACAGCCTCTGACTAAATATTGCTTGGCAATGCAGCTCACGTATGCCTGAGAGAGCGAGAGAGAGAGAGAGAGAGAAAGAGAGCGATAGAGAGCGGGAGGGAGAGAGAGAGAGAGAGAAAGAGAGCGATAGAGAGTGGAAGGGAACGAGAGAGAGAGAGACAGGCACAGCACTGACCTGGACAAGTGGCCCAAGTGGCGAATCGGATCCTCAACACTGAATCATCAAACATTATGCATACAGCTGATTCTGATTGGAACTGTGTGCCCATGTGTGTGTGTGTGTGTGCGTGCGTGTATGGATTGCGTGGGGGGCAAGCAGGGGTCGATGTGCTGAACTCCATGAGTGGATATTAATGACCGGCCTCGACCCCAAGCGAACGGCAGCGTCAACGAACGTGCCCAAGTAATAAAGAAATCTTCAATCTTGGCGGGGGCGCACGCTCATGCGGATGCAGGGTTTTGGGCGGGGGCGTGTAGGGGCTGCTTGCCAGGGAGCTGTTTCTCGGAATGAAGCAAAAAAGCCAGAACAAGAAATTGGCAAGCGCGTTCAAGAGGCGCATAAATTACAGCGCTGCTTGGCCCCCGTCTGGGGCTCGGCTCTTGTTTTTTATATGTTGTTTGTTTTTTTGCTGCTGCTGTTTTTGTTGTTTGGCAGGAAATGCATTGCCACCGCAGTGTCGCATCGTTGACATTGCAAAGCTCGAAAAACTGAAGACGTTGCCGCCCCAAAACGCATGCCACACCCATTTGTAGCAGCAGCCTTCGCGCTGTTGCAGTCATTTGTGCAAATTTTTGCTTAATTTTTTAATTGCCGCCAAGGCAATTTTCCCTTTTTGTATTGTTGCTGTCGCTGTTGCTGTTGCTGTTGCTGTTGCTGTCTGCCATCGAAGTTTGTAATTAAAAATGCGTAATGCGGCTTTGTTCTTGTTAAACAGTAAGTGGCTGTTTCTGTTGTTGTTGTTGTTGCCGCTACTAATGTGACGGCCGCCTGCTGCTTTGATCGTGCCACCAACAGCTGGCGGCGGGCTAGAGTAAAGTCCTGGCTTCCTGTCTAAGGCCAAAGCCAAGTGAACGGCAGTAGTTTTGTTTAAGAGCAGTCGTGCAATTTCCTGGCCTTTTCTTCTCTGACTATAACTATATCTTACCCATCTACGGCTTATGTGGACTACAATGCCTTGAATGCATGTTAGGAACTCACCTGAAATATAAGAAAAGAAAATAAATGTTAGAAAAATATATTATTTTAATAATTTCTATAACAAAGTGTTTTATTTACTACTTAGTTTTAGTAAAGCTTTTAATTTGTTGTTGAACAGTTTCGAAAACTCTGGAAGTTGCATCGAAAAAAATACAAAAGAAAATCTGCACTATAGACAATTGTTGTTATTGTTGTTGTTGCGATGGAAAGGTAGAATTTGCGCAGAACCTAACCAAAACCAGATGATAATAATGACGCTGTTCAGGTTCTGGCAAGCGGCATCCTAAACTGAACCTAGCCCAACATTGTTTTTGTTTTACCCGTGCCCATCCTCGATGTTGTCGTGGTCGCCGCCTTGTTGCTGCCGCTGCTGCTGCTGCTGCTGTTGTTTTTCGGTTTTTGTATCTGCGCCTCAGAATCATGTCGCGGAGCCAGTGAGCAACATGTTTGTGCGGCAGCAGCAGCAACAACAACAATAGCGGCAACAACAACTTGCGACGGCGACGGCAATTGCCAAGCCTCTTGCCAGCTGCTTTTTGTGCCACTTCCACACACACACTCACACTCACACACACACACACACACACACACACACACACACACACACACACACACACACACACACACACACACACACACAACAAGCGATGTTGTTGTTGATAATTCCAGCAATATTGTTGTGGCTAGTGCTGCCGCTGCTGCTGCTGCCACTTGCCGTGGACTTGCTCATCAACTGGATTTACTAGCACATGCGAGCGCCGACTGCAAGTCCAAAGTCGCTGCTTGTTGCATTTAGTCATCCTCCTTCTGCCTCGCCACTATCATCATCGTCATCATCATTATCATTCGCCGTTCACTGTACCCTGTTTGCTGCCCATTTGCTCTGCGTTCCACTTCAACACCCGGCACATTGCCTTTCCCACAGTTGCTGCTGCTGCTGCTGCAGTTGCTCTTGTGCTTAGAGTGCAGCAGAGTTCGTTCCACTCGGGTTTTTTATTTACGTTTTTTTTTTTTTATTTTTTCTCTTCACTGGTTCGTTCGCTGTGTTTTGATTTCATGCATTTTGTTTTGCTATTCATATTTCTTCTGGATTTTGTATTTTGCTCGCCATTCCCGACACTCTCGACGCGGATTGGCACTGGCTGATAATTGTAGCAAGGCGAGAAACTGGAAGTGCGCGCATGACGTCACTGAGGGCATTCACTTTATGTTGAGGCCTTTGCTGTAGCTGATGCTGTTGCAGTTGCAGTTGCTGCAACATGTTGCTGACAGTTGCTGCCGAATGGGCAATCAATTATTATCATGTACCGACTTTGGTCTCATTTACAATTGGTCCCGCTTTAAGCTGCCAAACGATTGCTACGAGCTCTGTGATGCTGCTGCTGCTGCTGGTCCATTGTCCAATTTTATGAGACACGAAATTTAAATTTACACATCGATAGCAGCCTCGAAGAGCGCCCATTGTCACGATAAATCAATTGCACTCTTGGCCTGCACTTCAACCGGCAGCGACTTTCAGCCAACTCGTTTGCGATCCACGGTAGCTCCACAGTTGGGCACATGCGATTCCAAGTCAACGATGTTGCTGCCGTGCCGCCTCCTTCAAGACGTCGTCAACCGGCTCACAGTAGCAACATGCGGCTGACACTGACACTTACGTATGTTAATGTTGACAAAAGAGTCAAGACAACACAAAATAGCAGCCATAACAGAGACGGACATGAATAAAGTCAGTTACAGTGCCCAGCAATAGTTGCTCACTTTTTGTGGCCATAATTGGTGAGATTTTTTTAAATCAAGCTGCCGAATATCTTAAATGCTCTGGCTTTACTTTGAAATAATTAGTATGTATGTTAAAAAGTATAATTTTAATTGTTGAAAGCATTTAAATATTGTTTTTCTGCCAAAATGTTATTTGAACATCAACTAACTGCTTTATGGCTTTCGTGGCAATTCCAGAAATTATCATATTTTAATCATAGATTTGAAAATATCAATCAAATTCAAATATTTTAAAATTTACTCCAAGCAAATATAGAAACACCATGTAATATATATAATATTTGCTAAAAATATATTCATCAATCACTTGAAATATAATCTTTTTTTTTCCATTTTTATTTAAATAAAACTTTTTGCTTTACGCAATATTATTTTTAGATTCATTTGAAATGTGACCACAACTAAATATTTTCCTATCATTTATTTAAATACCATAGGCAAACATATTTATTTTATGGATACGCTTAGGTTTATGTTTTCAAATTCGTTCGTGTTTGTATCAAATGAAGTGGTTTTGGTTTGCTTATACCTTGTGCAACCCCCTCTGTCTACCCACTCCGTAAACAAAATAGTAGACAATTATTTAGCTACTGTTAACAATTTGGAAACATGTTCAGTGCTTGACCTTTTTTTGCAACGCTCAATTTATGAGCTCAACACATGAGCATACAACATGCAAAGCGCCATGTCAAGAACAACAACAGCAACAACAGCAGCAACAACAACAGCAGCAACACTTATGGCCTGGTGAACACCCCGCCCCCGCATACCATTGAGCTGGCGTGTCAGCAATGCAATTATTGTGATTTTTGTTGGCTAGAGCTTGCATCCATGGCATGGCTAGGGCAAATAAAAGCCGCCACAGCTCACATTTTCATTTGGAGTCAACGTCGAGGCTTCAACTGGATCATTAGGCGCGCCCTGGAGCCATTAATTTCTGCAGCCCGAAAAGTGTTTGCCAATAGACGAGAGACAAGGGACAGAGAGAAAGAGAGAGAGAGAGAGAGAGAGAGAGAGAGAGAGAGAGAGCGCAAAGAAAAACAGAAACTAAACGCAGCATTTAAGATAAATTTGCGACGATAGCAAAGACCAGACCAGACAGACAGAGCCACGTTGTGGCATGGAGCATGGTGCATGGAGCATGGGAGTTGGATATATAAAAGGGCATGGACAGCGGCAGAAAATGGCAATCAAGTTCAATGCACAGCAACAAGTCAGCGGAATAGGAACCTGGCCAAAGGATGGCATAGCGCTCTGCACTCGAGCCGAGCCGAGCCAAGCCGAGCAACTTATTGGCCATTTCATTTTGTGGTTAAAACTTTGTCTTACCGTTCAATCTGCTGGCAAAAGGCACAGAAAAACATGGAGAAACTGAGTAACTGGCTGGTACCAGCAAATACACTATGCAACAGAAACGGCAACAGTTGCATGCAATTTATAAGATATACTCAGTTAGTTTTCAAATAAGTTTAAGCTTTATTTAATAAGCTGCTCAGCTCGTAGCTGAAGTTCAATGCTCCATTTGCTTAGTGGAACAGATTGGGTTGACCGTAGGATGCACACATCGGCTGCAAGGGCCGCTGCTACTGGGCAGTAAATCAGAAAAATCAACACATAAAAACTAAACAATCGCCTCATTAATTACAATTAGAAGTGTTTATTGCTGAAGCGCAACCATAAAGCCGCGTCCAGCCAATGAGGCTTGCGTCATCATCAAAGAAGAGACTTTAGTTAACGATCACAGCGAGCCACATTTTCGCCTCATCTTGTGGCGAAAACAACAACAAAAAAAAAAAAGAGAAGATAGTAAAAAACGCAGAGACTGCAGACCCACTTGATGGGTTTGACAGCGGACCCTGAGTCTCCCCAGCCTGCAGCGCGGTCGGAGCTGCCACTCGGGGGCATTACTGTAGGAGTCATCAATCAACAGCTGTCACTGCAGCAGCCAGCAGCCGGCAGGCGGCAGACCGACCGGTTCTGCTCGGTCCACTCGGTTTGCTCGGTCCAGTCAGTCCACGGGTCCACTCTAAATCAGTCCCGCTGTCCCTTTATGCGTCTGTCACTAGCCGCGGCGCATGCGCAACGTTTTGGCCAGTGCCAATCCCATACGCCGGGCAGCTGCTGCTGCAGCGGGGGCACCCTGCAGCTCAGCTTCCTGTTGGCTCGTAACTCTTGGTTGTACCCACTGTTTGTTTGCTTTTGGTCGGCTCTTGACTTCCTCAGACCGTCTGTTCGTTTGTTGGTTTGTTTGTTGCATTTCTTGGCATTTCTTTCACTGGCTGTGCTCGCTATTTTTTTAGATCCCCCTCATTTGGCTGGAAAATTGCTACTCACTGAGCTGTCGCAGCCGTCTATTTATGCAAATGCCAGCGATAATTGTGCCACGAATATTGCATAATCATGACACATAACAACAAATGATACACTGATTCCAACAGCAGCACATTCGAATTCAACATCAATGTCACGGCTCGTTAGAATTGACTGGCGAAATGCCATATTGAATCGCTGTCACAATGCGCAAATCAACGAGGCGGCAGCAGCCAGCGAATAGCTGCCATTAACCAGTTGGGAATTGCAATATATTTTTTTACTTTTATAATACTACATTGCAAGCCTAAACCAGAAAGTCTGGCAAGTTTTTAGCTGAATTGCTGTCGCTAAAGGTTTAGGGGTTGGGCCCTGGAACTTCCCACATTTCCAGCCCATTTAGCTTTTGCCAGTGGGCGCTGCCACGCCCACCGTTGTGGCTATTTCCATCAGCTCGACACAGCACCTCTAAGCGGTTGGTTTTTTATGTCAATTTTTAAGCACCTGCTTTGAGCCAAAAAAAAAAGGGAAGACAAAATCAAAAATGTCATTTTTCTATGGAAATGGCTACGGCTTTAGTTCTCGGTTTGTGCTCGCTGCAGGGTAAACTGTCTCTATAGAAATAAGTATAGTTTGTCGAGAGCCAACAACGAATGGATAAAATGTCAGCAGGGCGCCCTTGTCAGTGCGCGCGTTTGACATCCCTTTTCACTTTGTTGGCTCACACTCGCACACCCTACTCTTTATGGCATCGCTTTGGTTGTTGGCGCTCTTGGCACTCTTGGATATCCGTTTCCGTGCAGTGGCATTTTGCTTAGCTTTCAGGAACTTTAATACGAGTATAATTGCATATCTGCCATCTACAAATTCGCTATTGCATACACCACTCCCAACCCCAACACCAATCGCACCGCCACTTCGCCCCACTCACCTTAACCCAACAGCTGTTGCAGCGGCATTTCAACTCTGGACTCCACATCATATAATGGGGACTCACAATTTTGCTGGTGAAATATGCTGTTGCGCTGCTTCTGCTGTGCCCGGCAGCTGCTTCAAATGTTGGTCAAGAGCGTACTGGCTTTCTTGCCGTATTTCTTTCTTTCCATTCATTTTGATTTGCGACTCGACGATTGGGTTTCCAGCAATTTGCCAGCGACCAGCTCGAGTTCAATTGACGCGAGCCTTTGGCCATGCGATAAGCAGCGGAGTGCAGCGACCGAGCGGCTAACTCGGCAGTCGGGCGAGCGGGCTCTGCACGTTGTTTTGGATTACTCAGCGTTGTGAAATTGCCGGCTGTGTTTTTCCCCTTTCCCATAAAACCAAGCAGATTGCGAGGGGGCCGCACAAAAGGCGGAAATTGGGTTCGTTATAGATGAGGGCATAAAACTGGCATGTGTGTTTCTGTGGTGATATCCTGTTGAAGCAGCTCTGATGATGAGCCCAGCAAATGAACTGCATAGGTGAATTGCTTTATGCCAGCTGATTTGCAAACTTAACGAGCACAAAGCACCAATTCCTAACCAACTCAGCTGCAACTTTCCCAGCTCGGTCATTTAATTAACCACAAAACGCAATTACCAGCGACAACAACCTGCGACCCATTTCAGACCTGTCAAAGAAACATTTAAATCACTTTTACGTGTCGCAGCTGACATTTTAGACCAATGACCAGCTCGACTCTTGGCATTACATGACAGACATTTATAGAACGACAGATGCCCTGTAAAACGCATACAGCCCAAAAATATGCAACTGATATATAAAGATAGCTGATTTGAATGGTTAGATGCTAAATAAATTCAAGAATTGCGTTCTTTTAAAGTAAATTAGAATATCCCTTAAAAATTATAAAGCGTACTTGAGTATTATAATTAAAAACACAGAATAATAATTTCCGCTTTAAATGCTCATGCTACAGTTTAATATACCTGCATATACATGTTCAGCTCGTTGACCCAGTCTGTTTGCCAATCCTGGCCACAGTTCCAGGCAAGTGTAGCAATACAAGCCGAATGCCATGAAAGTCAAAGATATTTATAAGTTTAGTCAACAGTTTGTGCCCATATCCCATATATATCATTTTTTATATAGATAATTATATCCCGACCGATGTTTGCTTTGTGCATATTTTATACGTTCAAAACTGGGCTATAATTTGCACCTTTAATAGTGCAAATTGCACGCAATGTGACAAACGAAATCACCCACATCGCACACACACACACACATATGTCACTTGACAATTACTTTGACTACTTATTAAGTTGATACATGAGCGCAATGCACCGCTTGCAGCATGAAAGCTACACTAATTGAAGGGAATGTGCAACGAGGGAGGCTGCAACTGGGGGCCTTTTGATTCAGACGATAAACCAATAATACTTAGTTAAAAGCCATCAAATAACGAGTGCTAACAAAAATCTTGATGAAACGGACAAAGCGAAAAGCGCAAAGTAGTTAAAGTAATTATGGCTTATGGTATCGAATATATATGTAAATACTATATGTGTATGTGTGTGTCAGTTAGAGCTGCTATTGTTGTGGCTCTAAATGCAAGTGCGCTAAAATGAATGTGAACATGATACATGCGAGTGGAAAGCCACTCAACGTTCGTTCGACTCAGACAGCTTGACGCCAAAGCAAACTCTGAAAAGTTCCGTGTAATGATGATAAAGCTTGCGAAAATATTGTTGCTGTTGTTTTCTGTTGTTGTTGTTGTTATAAAACAGCAGTCAGCTAGTCAGTCAGCCAACTCGGCAGCGGGTTATAGCCACGTCTATATAGCAATTACCACGGGAAATTCCGTTGTACTTGTGCAGTTTATGAAACGCTGGCCAAATACAGTGCAAACTTTGAACAAAACTTAAATGCACACTTACAAAGAGAGAAGGAGAGAGTGAGATAGATCGATAGGAGAGCGAGAGATAGAGAGACAACTGCGATAATGATTCCAAATGTTAGAACCGAGTATTGACTTAGAACAAAATCTCGGCAATAACATGTAAAAAATTATAATAAAAAAAATAGACAAATAACTTTACATGAGAGGTCATTAATGGCTGAAAAAACGCATGATGCACAGAGGTACTTGCAACATACTGACATATATACATACATATGTATATAATGGGCAACAACTTTCAGCGGCCTGTTGCACACACACACACACACACACACACATACATACTGTAAATAAGGTACAATACGTGGCGGCTACTGGGCTACAAGAGACCAGTGGTGGCAGGGGGCAGACAGCTAGTCAGAAGGACACACATTGCCGCAGTTGTCAAAAAGATTGAATAACAAATGAAATGTCAAAAGAAATGAACGTGACACGCCATCTAGCGTGCAGTAGCAGCAGCGTCAGCAGCAAAAATAACATCAACAACAATAACAAGCAACTAAATGCCCGCATGTAATGCCCATTAACCTCTTGACTACCATTAATCAATTGGCCAAACTGTGACTAGCCGAACAAGCTAACAAACTGTGTGTTGGCTCGTTTGAAAATATCTAAGAAAATATAAGTAAACTATAGAAGAAATAATAAGTAAGTAAAAAAACATTTAGCTACTGATAAATTGTGGTTAATTCAAAGGTTTTCGTCATAGAAAAAGTTGTTGACAAATTCATTTGGCTGCTGTTTCGAATTGTTATGAGCCAACAACTTTAAAGTTTAACAAATTGTTCTTATCTTTTGCATTTTGTTGCGACTTTGGCACAATGCAAATTGCCAGCTAATGATTTCAGGTGTTTTAATAGAGACCCCGCCAATCATTTTTGCGCTTTTTATGCATTCTCATTTTTCTATTTTGTTGTTGTATTTTGGCAAATTAGTTTCATTATTGTTTTTTTCCCCCTTCTCATTGTGTGTATTATTTTTTTTTTTTTACTTTTATTTTATAATTTTTGCTTTTTTTGTTTGCTGCGGTGAAATCTTCAAGGCCATGTATATTGACTGACTCGACATTTTGTCGATGTTTTCGCGCTGTGCTTTTATATAATTTTAAACAATTTGTTTTTTATTTATTTACTTTTTTGTTGTGTTTTTATTTTTGTGTGTTGTGTGCTGTTCATGTTACTTTGTTGCTGTTGCAACCTGTCGCAAATATTTCGACGCATTTGTTATGCTCAGCTTATTTCATGATGTTGATTGCTCTGTGAGTGTGTGTATGTGTGTGTGTGTGTGTGTGTGTGTGTGTGTGGTATGTGTGTGGCTATATTTATAGCTGCTGCAGTCATTCATCATGCGAAAATATAAAAAAAAAAAACTAATAAGCCAAAGCAACACAAGTTGCGCCCACATGCAGAGCAGGAAGTGGCCAAGAGAACAGGTTGCCAACTCGAAATCGGACTGCTCGGCTCTGTCTAAGTGCCTGGCTGAAACTCTTTTTGGCTACTTCAATGAGCTACATTTGAAATGAATTGTTTTTGCTGAAAGTCATGCAAGCCAACTTGCAAGGTCAACACAGCCAACAAAACATTTATAAATATCAAAGCGAAGGTGCTTTAGCAAGTGCGCGGCGGTTTCTACTTATATATATATATAAATATATATGTATGTATGTGTTCGTGATTTGACCGATTGGTCTGGGCGTCAAGGTTAGGGCCCGCAACGCAGTCGGCAACCAGTTTCCCCCAAAAATAAATAAGTTTATCGGTCAAAAGATATGACAAGCCAGCTGCAAACGCAGTGTTATAAATCAAAGCGATTTCTACAAATTGCAACCTAGGCAAAACAACAATTGATATCATGTGTCACATGAAATCCGATCTATTCAGGAGTATCAGAGCACCTAAGGTAGAGTACATGTGACGGGATTCTAAGCTGTTGAGAGCAGTTGCTGATGACGTGATCTTGAGACACGCTTTATCAAAGCTAACGATTTGCTAAAGCTGAGTCATATTTGGGAATAAAACATATAAACGCTTTGGCTAAGTGGTTTCAATGGCAAGTTATCAAGCTGGATTGCTAATCCATTAGATGCTTATATGTTAAACGATTCTCAAAATATGCTGATGACGCTCGTTTAGCAGCTCGGTGGATGGGTAGAGAAATAACAACAATGGGAAAACAGGAAATATAAACAATGCATAGAGCTAAATAAATAAAATGAGCGAATGCATGCAGCCGGAGCATAAAAAAGGCAGCGTAAAATAAATGACATTGGCGGTTATAAAGCGAGAAGGCTAAAATAATACACAAGATTCTATAATAAAGTATTTAAATAAACAAAACAATTTGTATTCCATGAACGGCGGCACTTGAAAATTACGGTTAATAATACTTGCGCGTAGTTATTTCAAAATGCAAATATTTGCCAAAAGCGAATGAACGCTAAAAAAGCGAATGAACCGAATAAACCGTTCGGAACGGTTGAATGCACTCCGCCCTGGTTATACTAAAAGTTCTAAAACAGCACAAACACAAAAAAGGTATAGTATATATGAAATATATATATAACAAATATATATATATATATATATATATGTATATATTTGAATTATTTATGTGTGGGCGCCGCATAATGCCAAGGCGCAATCCGAAAGGATTTCGTTCAAGATATTCACGGGGGGGCCTGTAGACAGATCTGTGGCTGGACTGGACTGGTCTGGTCGGGTTGGGTCTGTATTATACTAGCGTTGCGACGGACACTTGCTATGCAAATGCGATTCAAATTTCAGGTATGAAATTTGCAAGTATCCAAAAGATACTTCGTATAGGGCACGAATTGTCGTCATTGTCAGCCAGCGTCACAAGTTATACGACGTTTTGTTGCTGTTGTTGTTGTTGTTATTGTTGTTGTTGTTATTATTGCTTTCCGGCATTGCGCACGGGCAATGTACAGATACGTAAACACATACAGCTACCGATACAGATACATATACAGAGATACATTTGGCGCGGTAGCTGAAAGCGCATTTTATAAATAGGTGCTGCTGCTGTGGCTTTTAAAATGTATGAGTATCAGCGACAACAACAACAATAACAGCAACAGAACCACAACAACAGTAAGTTGTTTGTTGGCTTTTTGATTTTGTCATTGCAAAAACAAACAATAAATAAAATACAATAAACACATACAGATGCAGATACATCAGCAGATACAGATACAAATACGTATACTAATATACTAAATACAAGTACGTGCGGATATACGAATTCGACAGTCTTTGCAGCGCAACGGGATCTTAAGACCGAGTGAGATAGGTAGAGCATGCGTGAGAGAGAGAGAGAACAGAGTGAGAGCGGGATAACAGCCAAGGTGCGAGAGAGAGATTGCGGCGATCGTTTTCAATTTTCGTTGTTGTTAGTCGCCGTCGCCGCCGCCGCCACCTTCGCCAGCAGCGACGTCGACGCGGGCGACGGCATTGACCGCTAGAATGCAATCAACCTATTCCAAGGCCAAGTGGCCAGCGGTTTTTGCTGTAGGTGTGTGCGCCTATAAACACATATGTATGTATCTTTATCGGTATGTATGAATGTATCTGTATCTGTGCTGCTCGCGAGTATCTGTGACTTATTAGCGGGAAGGCAACTGAATCAAAATAATGAAAATGTCAGGAAAATAACAAATAAAATGCAAGCAAAATAATCAACAAAATGCGCGTCTTTCGCAAATTGTCGGCTGTGGGTGGATCTACAGGCGCGGGGGGTCAACAGGTTAACAAATTGCCGGACAATTCGCTACGTCTCTCATGACTAATTACTTGGCCCCTCATATTTGACTCTCTCTCTTTATTTTTTTATAACGAGCTACGTATTGCCGTTTGTTTTATTGCGGCTTGGAAACTGCAATAATTTGGTGACGCACATTGATAAGAACTAGTACAGCAATAAATTAAACTATATTAAAGTGGAAACAAGAATTGCATTTGATAGGCTAAAATTTGGCAACTAGAATCTATGATATCACGTTGTTTTCACTTTGTTGACCATGCAATAAAATTCGACAAATATATTTTTTGCTTTGCTGGCAACAAAATGTTACCAACTAGAAAAATGTGATTTATGCTTGCAATTAATTGGCCCAAAAGCTTCTGTCAATGCGTAAAAGTCCGGCACAGAAATACATTCAAATACGGCGCGTTACGGTAAACCGGAATCGGAACAGCGCGTCATCAATTTTTTTTCCTTTTTCATTTTCTGTTCTGTTTTGTAATTTGCAATATTTTTCACATTGATTTATGCAACAGCACTGTATTTTAGCAGATTGTACGCTTTTGAAATTGTAATTTATGAATTGAATAAATGCAGCATAGCCAGCAGAATAAATAAGGATTTATATTCAAGCGCATTGCGACAACGAAATACTCTGCAAAGTGTTTGTTTTTAGGCTTACAATTTGGTTATCCTTTGGTAAACTAATACTTCGCATTTATGCATCAAATTTTGATGTGAATCTAATGTCACGAATATATTTTTATAAATTGAATCTAAGTAATGAAACATGTTCTGGTCACCAAAGCAACCAAACGAAAAGAAGAAATAAAGGCAGCAACAAATGAATGCAAATAATTGCCGTCTAGACAAATTTAAGTGTCATGAAAATGTTTGCCGCTCAAATACAGGTATCTTTTTTCATATTTGTTTTTTTTTCTTCATGTTTTGCAACAAACTTTTGAGCTTTGGAAAAGAATTCAGATTTCGGTTGCTACGAAACAACCTTTCTAAACAATCAACAACAACTACGGACACTCGTACAAATAAATTCACTTTCAAGCTCAGATGCATTGATTCTGAGCCATTTACATTTAAATAAGTGTACTTGCGTACATGTTAAGCATTGGCTTGTACCTGTCAAGGTGTTCAAGCCCACACGGAAATACTTGTACATCGAATAGCAACAGTGGTAAATCTCATTATACTGCGTTATAAACAAAATAATCGCAATACTCACAGACCAAAAGCCAGTTCAGAGCGGCCAATTAAACGCAATGTGTCAAGTTACTCACCTGTAAAGATAAAACATGAAAAGTAGACTTAAAATTAAATGACAATTTAAAAAGCGAATTAATAGCAAGCAATTAATATATTAATTATTCATGGGCGGAACCAATAAAATAAAGACAAAAAAGTTGCATACGCAATGAAATATTGCGCATACGCCGCATTGCACACACTTGACAACCCTATTAACTGCAAATTGCTGTCAAAGTAAATGCTCCGGAATTCCTGCGTAAATTTCTCTTAATAACTTTCGTGTCAAAGTTTTAGTTACCAACTGCTAAACGAACTTTTGCGAATTTCGCGTCGAATTGACAGCTGCCAATTTTGGCTTTTCTCGATGAACCCCCAAGCTGCAATCAGTTTCAGTTGTTAAAGAAAATATCAAAGCACGGCAACTAGTAACTGCCAACTGGGAAGCTAACCTTGAAGTATTATCGATTACTTTTTCAAAAACGCCCACCGAAATGTGCACTTGTGCCTTTTGCCTCTGACGTTAAGTGTGTGTGTGTGTCTGTCTGCGTGTGTGTGTGTAATTGGCTGGACTTAATTGAGAGGCGAACGCAGCAGCAGCAGCAGCAGAAACCTTACAGAAACCAGAAGCCGAACTCGAACCCAAACCACAAATTCAGTGCTGAGCTGGCTGCTATAATTAAATCCAGGCTCCATTAAAAAACGCGTAATGTTATGACTGCCAGCGGGCATGAGGAAGGGGCGGTTAGCCCTATACTTTTCAGAGATTATCTCTTGATAGTTCAGGCATGCGCAGTGCGCCGCAGAGAGCGAAAATTGCGCGGGAAAACCGAACAACAGTTGCATTTGTTGTTGTTGTTGTTGTTGCTGTGGATGTTGCATGCGACCCACTGAACCACTAAGCGGCTGACGTCGTTGCAAAGGGAAAGGTTTGCCATTTAGCTAGGGCGAATTCGCCGCAACCCTTAAAAGTGTTGCCATATTGATTTTTGCTGCCGAAGCGGTGACGGCGGTGACGTGTGTGTGGGCGACGGCGATGGCGGCGTCGGCGGCAATGAGAGCGGCAGCGGCAACGCCAGCGGCAACTGCGACGCCAGCGCTGACTTTGCTGCCTGACCTTGAATACATCTGCAAAAATTTTCTCTATGCACTGCCAACTAATGTACACGAGTCTCACTGTGTGTTTGTGCCCGTGAGTGTGTGTTTGTGTATGAAGTGTGTGTGTGTTTGTGTGTGTGTGTGTGTGTATCTTCTTCTTCGCTGCTGTTGCTTTGGCCGCGATTTTAATCATTCGCTTTGTTTTATGCAAAACTTTGTTCCGGCCAAACCCTTGGCAAGAGCCCCCACTTAAGTATATATAACATTTATTTTAATTTGTTGCTGCTGACGTCATGTGCAGCACTCATTATTGTTGTCATTTTTCCTTTTTTTTTTCTTTTTTTTTTTTTGTTGTTTACTAACTAGTTGTTGTTGTGGTCGTTGCTATGACATGGCTGCTGACATTTCATAATTTCCTCAGCTTCCTCTGGCCGAAATGCTGTATTTTCTTGTCATGTTTTTTGCTTAGGTGGAAAATTAATTAGTTTTGGCTTCTGTGCAAAGGCGCAGACAAAAGTGTTTGAATACTTTGCCAGCCACTAAACAATACATAATTAATTTGAAAATTCACATTTTCTGTGAATAAGCGAATAAAGCAGCATAATATTTAAACAAATAAAGCCATACGATATGTTTGAAGCGAATTGTTTATTGAAATAGCATTTAATTAGTGGAAATAATTGAATCTGTTAGAATAATAAAATTATTGTAGAAATAACAGAGTTATTTTAGATTTAAAAGTATTATGCTTTTAATCAAGTTATTTAATCAAGCTAGACTTTCATATTTTGTTAGATATCGTATTACACACAGATTCTTTCCCTGCTAAGTGCTTTTATATTCATTTTCCAATTTCTAAATGAATGTCCGTATCGCATTTCAAATTGCAAAATAGTAGAGCAGTTCATCCATATTATATGATTACATAGAACTTGCACCTGCTGCAAATGTTCATTAATATATTATTGGCTCAAGTAGTTTGTGACCAAGTTGGACAACTAACTGATGGCAGCACCTGCTCTGCATTTGCGATCTTTGTGCTGCATTCAGCGAAACCACAGTATCAAGCTCGCCCTCACTGAGCTTGGTACCTTGACTTTGGCGGCATTTAAATATTTAATGCATTTTTGCGTCTTCCCGCCCACAGCGACGTCAGCGACGTCGAATCGCTTCAGCGGCTGTCACACATTTGTCAACATTTGTTGGGCTGCCCCAGCAAACAGCGAAGACAAGAGGAGCCAGCAGCAGGGGCAGCAGCAGTTGCAGCAGGCCAGGCATTTCAAGTAATGCCCTCGCTCTATAGATGGCACCATTAGACATTGCGCTCTGAGGCGTGCCGATGCGCTTGTGTTGCGCTTTAATTAAGCCGCACCGCCCACACACTACACCACCCAACTAGACCCCGCTGCCTGGCATGCCCACAAAATGCAAATGTCAACGACAACGACGACTTGCAGTTGTAGTCGCAGTCGCAGATGCTGCCGCGGCCCACGCTGCGCTTGTTGCGCATTTAGAGACAAAAGTTTTCCATGACACGTGTCGCCCGTTCATTTCTGGCCACTTCATTTGTTTATCTGCGGCTGCAATTTGCCCGACTGCTTGAATAATCATTGCAAAACAAAAACAAACTATTTGTTTGCCAAACCCAATTGCATTGAGTGATGTAAGTGGCATTTGTCTGTGTGTGCGTGTGTGTGTTTGTGTGTGCGCGTATGTGTCTGGTGTTTGCGAGATACGAATATCTATTTCATTGTTTTAAAGCGGAGCGCTGTTGCTTATCGACCATCATATCGCGCATACGACCCATGCGCGAGCGCTCAGCTTAATTTCTGCCTCAATTTGAAATAAAATATCGTAGCTTATAATTAACAGTCAAGTCGAAGCCAAAGCCGCAGACGCTGCCGCTTCCGAAAGACAAAAGCAAAAGTTGCTAATGAAATCACCTGGTCGCTGCTGCTGCTACTGCTACTGCTCCTCTGCTGCTGCTGCTGCTGCTGGCGTTGCCCGTCGACGCAGCTTGTTTGGCTTTTAATTATGGCGAGTTGCGCCGACGCCAACAATAAATTTTGATGTGCATACAGCTACTTATAAATAATACATACATACACATACACACAACACACACACGCATATATATGCATACATATGTATCTGCAATTAAATGTTTGCTTTGCATATTCATGGCATTCGCATTAGTATTAATTAATTTTGCGCAATACGAAAATTAATTAGCCATGAAAAGTGAATCGAGCGCAAAACATTTCCAAGTTTCGCCTCGGCGACGCATTGCAAATTGTTCACTCTGTTCACAATTACGCGGCAAATACCTAAACAAGCACACTCTCACACACACAAATGCACACGTCAACTACAAAATAAAAAAAAAAAACTAAAGAAATTGGTTGCATTCGTAGATCGTTGAATTTATGAGCAATGTTTTCGGAAATGTTTGCCAAAGATATGGCTATTTAAGCATGTGCTAGAAATACATGTGTCGCTATTAGCATTGATTTATCAACAAGAGATTGTTTATTCAAAACATAATAAATACACTTTTCTTGAGTGGAATAGAATGTTAAAAGAGCTTTTTATGAATTTGCCATTCGGTTAAACGGACTTCCAGTCAGAATTTTGCATATAATTTGATGTTTGATCAAGACTGAGATAAATTTAATTGCTTTTAAATGAATTAATTTTAATTCTACTTTCCATGTTCTGATTTAAGCCCCTTACGAACCCTTTCTACGTATTTCAAGTTATTCTCTAACAATGCATGTAAAAAGCGCCGCAAAAAAATAAAATAAAACGTTGAAATTTTCCCTTGACGACGTCAGCGACGCTCGCGTCAAAGTTGGCAGCGACAAATTGCACACATTTTTGCATCTGTGTGTAAACACGTGCCGTATTTTCCCTTACGCCGCAACGCCCCTCGCTGCGGCGTGTGAAAAGTGCGGCGAGTTGAACGGAAGTGAGCTTTTGCGCATGGCCGCAAAGATGGCGACGTCAGCGACAGGCTGGTAGGGAGTACGGCAACGGGAGAGACAGACAGAGAGAACACGAGCGAGATAGCAAGAACAAGAGCCAGATTGTGTAAGAGAGGGCGAGCGAGAGAAAGAGAGCCGTGTCGACTGCATGTTTGAGTGCGAGCGTGTCAGTATGAGGGAAATGCATTTCATTGCTTAACATTCGTTTGCCGGCCGGCCGGCGCAACTAGAGGCTGCAACAGTGTGCATGGCAGTGAGTGTGTGCGTGTGTGTGTGAGTGTGTGTGTGTGTCTTTGGATATTTGTGTGCATGCGTTTGTGTGGGTGCATAACCTACAAAACTGTGACACAGTTGCATTGGCGGTGCGCCCGCATACACTGGCGAAAAAGTACAGCCACGACAACAGTTGCACTGGCCGCCATTTTGTTTGTGCAAAAGTGAAACTGGGCCAATTCGCCGGGTACAGTTGTGTGTTGTCTCTGCTGTGTGTAAGTGTGTGTGTGTTTGCGAGTGTGTGGTGTGTCTTTTAACATGATCTAATTGAGGTCTCATCTTGGCAGCTTGTAAAGTTTTCGTCTGCTTGGAAAAGTTTGCGTTCCAATGCAAATGAAATCGAAATGTCACGCTGACAATTTGCTACATTGCCACATTTGCCGCACTTGCCACATTTGCAACTTTGCAACTTTTTGGCAAAAGTATGTCAGAGCCGGCTCGTGGCATAGTTGGCAACAGCAGCAAACATTTACCGAAAAAAAGCTTAAATAAAATTAAATTAGACGAAAATCGAAAAATTTCGCAAACATTTTCAATTTACCGCAAACGACATTGGATTCGCCTGTGGCTGAGTGTAAAGCGACCGCGGCACTGTCGGGATCTGCAGCCGCCGCAAGTGAATTGAAATTCATTGCAATCAGAGTGACATTTGTAATTTGCTTGCTGTTCAAGCCAAGCAAATGGTACATGCAACACCGAATGTTTAGTGTGAATGCCCAAAAACAAAACAGAAAGACGATAGAGACTCAGATAAGGAAAGCAAACTGGCCGGCAGGGGCTCGGCCAAGTGTGTCAGTTTGGGCCGATTGCCAAAGGCACCGATGACTGGCAGCTGGCAAAACTTAAAGGCTGTTGGCCAAAGTTGCCAGACTGCGTATCGCAGAAAAATAATCGATAGATTTGTCGGGTAAAGTAAATGAAGTATATACCTTTTCCAGTTCCAAAAATAGTTGTTGACATAGAAAACTTGCGAAACTGTCCAGAATATTAATAGCAATTCCTATCTGGTTATATCAATAAACTAGCATTTTGATAAGCTGACATTTTATAAAGGAATATTGTTATTTTAAAGTTTGTTTCCTTAACAACTGTTTAGTAAGTAAAGTTAATTAGAGAATCTGAAAAGTTGGTATTACAAAAACCATTCAAAGCAAAAATATCTAAATATCTAAGACATAAGCTAACCCGATCGCAGTGAGCCAAAAACGGCAGCAAAATTAGAAAAAGAAACAAAATGACAAAAAAAAAAAAAAACACATTACCGCAAAAATAACCGAAACCAGGCCAAATGATGCGGCATTTGGCTCGAGTGTCCGCCGGTCTCTACACAATTTTTTGTCACCTTGAACATGAAAACCGCAGCTCGTTTGCACTTGGCACAGATTTGTTTTTTTTTTTTTTTTTCGTATTTTTTTTGTGAAAATAAAAGAAAAACTAGCAGAGAATTTTCCAATAAAACGAGAGCAGAAGAGCTGAATGAATGATTCAAATGCCACAAATGGAAATTGCAATTTATAAATTATGCGCAGCGGCATTTTAGTTATGTTTATTGTGATGATGGAAAAACGGTGGAATGCCTATTTTCTGCTTATTAATATATATTATTTATTTCTTTTTTTTTTGCTGCTGCTGTCGACTGTTATGGCAAATTATTTTTATTGCATTTTTTCTTTACGACTTTTTCATTTGCATTGCATTTTGCAGTTAATGTGGTTATTGCTGCAGCTACTCTTGTTGTTGTTGTTACTGTTGTTGTTATTGTTGTTGCACATTTCAGTCACATTTTTCTGCCTTTTGCAATTATGATAAATTTATGAGTTCGTTTCTCCCAAACGCATATATACAACCACACAACCGCACAAACACACACACACACACATATATATATATATATATATATATATATATATATATGTACATGTACTGCGCTTCACTGACTTTTATTTTGTTTGTTTTTGTTGTTGTTCTTGTGTTGTTGTTGTTGTTGTTGTAGTGGGTGCCACTCCTGAAAGTGACGCAGACGAATTGTTGCGTACTGCTGGTGCAAGTAGCTCGTCTGCTAGTTTTTGCTATGCGCTTCCGCTGAGACTTGGCTTTTGGCTTTGGGATTTGTTTTTATTTTGCGGAGAGGAGTTTTCAGATTTTGGTTTTATTTCAATGCATTTGACAGCTTTACGCTCAATTTTCAAACCCATAAATTCGGAACTAAACAAACAGTAAACTTCGTTTTATGTATGACTTTTCACTTTGTGTCGGCTACTTTGGCCAAATAACACGCATAATGCAATTGCTTGGAGTGGAGCGTCGAAAAAGGATTTTTCAATTTCAGACTCTGACTGAGATGGTTTAAGGCTCAACTCCCTGGCGAGACATGTTAAAAGCAAAGTTTACATAGACGGATATTAAATGGCTAATGCTAGCAAATCCTACACAAATCTTCGAAAAGCTCTTGCCAAGTTAGAAATGTCCATTTAGCAATTGTTTTGTGCACTCAAAACAGAGCTGTGCGGAGCGTGGGCAGACAGTCAGTCGGTTTAAGGTATAATCACTTATATGCACACACAATGTGCTCAGCTGTTGCGCAGTCATTACTCATACGCCCCGTTTTGCCCAAGCAGGCATCGCGCAGTCAAGACTTTGTTGACGTTGACGACACTTGGGCCAAGTCATTTGCAATGGTTGCGCTAATGATTTACAAATTGCACATGGTGCCAGGTGGCACGTGGTAACTCACAGGCGACGGTAAGTGGAGGTGGGGGTGAGAGTAGGAGTCGGTAGGTTGTTTCTGCGAGGCAGAGGGCGATAAATGGCTTTTTAGCAGCACAATTAAGTTTTAATAATGCCAACTCAATAATAACTCAATAAAGTCAACAAAGCGGTCAGCGCAAAGAGCAACGCGGCAGGCAAAATGACTGATAGATAAATTTAAATTGCTTCCTAATCAGAATTCAAGGTTATTTTGCCATATGAGTGAAATTAATACGACGTTGGCTTATGAATCAAGTGCCAAAGGCATCGCCGAAGCTGTTTGCCAATCTGTGGTTGTGTGTGTGTGCCTGCGTGCGTGTGTGTGAGTGTGAGTGTGTTTGTGTTTGCCAAGTGAATGTTGTTTCAAGGTTGCTGCACACACTCTCACACACACACACACACTCGCACATACACATTGGCACTTGAATTGTACAATTTTTAATTAAATTTTGCTATATTTTTCGTTCGTTCCGGTTAAAAATAAATGCATATAGTAAAGCCAAATTTGAGGTACATGCTGTAAAATCCATTTAGCAGTAAGAGATACGAATACTGCCACTCTGTAGGTGCAGGTGTAGGTGCGACAGAGAGATAGAACCCGAGAGCGAGCGAGAGGGAGAAAGAGAATGGCACAGAGACAGATAGGTAAAATGTGACAATGGCCGTGTACACCGAAAATCATAAATATAAATTTAAGCTTATTTAGAAATGTAACAAAATTGAAAACAAACAAACCAACAGCAAAATTGTGGATAGGCACAAGCGGCTTGTCTAAATATAAATGTTGGTGGATCACAAAATACCCTGTAAAGGGTCCGCTGTCTATGCTCGTATAGATTTTGCTCACTATGTAATATTGAGATATATCTTTTAAAGTACAATTTGTGTTTAGTTAAACATTTTTCGAATAAGTACAAAATAATAAAATCAAATGAATAGTTCAACAGCGCGAAACTTTCAGGTACTTTCAAAGCTTTTAACACATTGCTGTGAAAACTGACAGTGATATATTGTGTGAGAAAACTTATAAAATCAATCACATTGGCCAATTGCTGTATAGAGTCGTAGCTACATCAATCTGTCAAAAGTAATGCAGCAACTGCACAAATGGTGGGCCGCATGCTATGCGCTTTTTTGCTTTGTCGAAAAAGGCAAATGCAGCTAAGCTGCCAGCACACGCCAGCACACACACACACACACACACACGCACACAAACTGACAAACACACTCACAGATACATAGCTAAAGCGACACGTGTGCCGCGCCATGTTGGCTGGCAGCGACGACTGCATTTGGCATTTAGTAGTCACAGCCGCTGCCTGAACTTTTTGTTGCTGTTGTTGTTTTGTTGCTTTGCAACTGTCAGCATTGCAAAAGCTAAACCGCAATAGCATACCCTGCCCTTCTATTCGACTGCCATTAGGCTAAGCCTCAGCCCCGCCCCCACCTGGTTGCCCCCGAGCTCACCAAGCAGCAAACCCCTTCGCGGCATTGCACCAATGTCAGTGCATTGCACACGCCGCGCTGTCTGCGTTGTTTTGCACTATAATTTGCGTTTGCTTTTGTTAGCTTTGGCTGCTACTATTGATGTTATAAAACAAATTAGTTAGAAAACAAAACAAAAATAAAAGAGCCGCAAAACCGTATAGCAAAATTCGCAAAGCTTATACATAGAACATGCAATTAGCCGGGTCTACACAACAAATAAAGTTGCACACAAAGGCAGCGGGCCAATTTTTATGCATTTCTGGCAGGAAATGTGCAACAAAGTTTTTGTTAATTCAATTTAAGTACAAAATCGATGCCACAAGAGCTGCTGCTAATTGAAATTCCATTTGAAAATGTCTGAGTGAAAATATAATACGGCCGGCAATTTAAATATGACTCTTTAATATTCACTTCTCTGCAATTATCCTGCCTTTTGGCATAGCTAACCTTTTTCATAGAGCCTTCAATCATAGGAACATTTGATCCCTAGGGCTTCTCAGTTGACCTCCCAACCCACAAGGGCTCAGATAGAAGGCAATAGTGTGCAGGCAATTTACGAGCAGCACTTAAACAAAAGCCAATGGGCTTGCCCCGGTTGGCAATCGAGTGGTGCGGCAGCCTTGTAATCGCAGCCTTGATTAAAAGGCAAAAGTCCGTGAGTGTGGATGTGGATGTGGCTGTAGCTGTGGCAGTGGCAGTGGCTGCAGTTGTCACTGCTGTTATTGTTAAATGCACATAAATCTGCATTTAAAATCATTTTTACCACAACTGCACACAAAACAAAAGCCATCATGGCGTATGAGTAATTTACAAACGGTCGCCGCTCGGTTGAGTAATGAAGGTTAATCATGCGCCATGTTGCGCCAAACACTTTGTGGCTGCTCAGCTGCAGGCAGACAAAGCACCGACGCGTTTAACACACGCGCATGGTGCGTATGAGTAATGCACGTTACGTATACGACACGTGGCCATGGCTGTCAAGCGTTTAGAGCAACTGCTCATTGCCTGTGACTGCGCTTCCCTTGCCCGACAGCGGCAATAATTGCGCACAATTATCCATTAATTGCATTCATTGCATTTTACACAAAAACTGCCGCTCAATGCCAGCGCTGAGATCATTTTGCGTAGCGCACATTTATCCATTCAAGCAACCATCTATCTATCCATCTATCTATCCACTTATCTATTCACATATCTGTGGCAGCTTGTCTGCTTTGTGTTTGCTTTTGCCACACTCAAGATTATGCGGAAATGTTGCAAATGTCTTTCAAATAGGCCGCCAAGCAATTGGGCGCAAATCAATTTGGAATTGTTGCCCTCCCGCCCCTCTACAGTAGCACACGGCTGCGCCCACAGCTGGGCGTGCCAGCTGCCAGTCTGACATATATAGATTCGAACGACAACCGGAAACATGACATTTTCGGCAACATTTTTTTATTTTTGTTTATATTGCTGTGGCCGACTTGTGCAACAGGTAATCAGCCGGACAGAGCACAAAGTGAAAGTCTAGCCAAAGGGAAAGGAGTCGAGCTGAAGTTGTCGGATTAAAATAAATAAAAATTATTTTAATCACAATGAAACTAGCTGCTAGTGGCACTTACATACAGGAAATACATGATGTCTGGTATTAAATTGAGTTTTACTCATTTCAAAATAGTAAATGATTGTACACTCAAAGCGTATATTTAATTATCTGATGATATTTGGGATTCATTATGGCAAACCTTTAGCCGCCTGGCGAGCAGTCTTATCGCCGCGCCCAATACTTTATCGCTCTCTGCACGAGCAGCCCTCAAAACAAGAAAAACAAACAAAAGTATGCTTATAAAGGGGTGACGCGGGTGCTATTTGCGTTAATGTAAATAAAATCTTATCATATATTCAAGGTTAACAAAGGCTCGACAAACTGCCGATGCTCACTTTTGATATGTATCCCATCTGCAGTTGTTGTTTGCTTTTGGCCTTGTGTGTGCATGTGAGTGTTGACAGCCCTTAAAACAACAGGCACACACACACAAGCAAACTAAAAACTGATCTGAGAGTACGGAAAAAAAACATGTATGTGTATCAACTAGACTAACTAGGGCATTCAATTTGAGCGCAAACAAATTGCAAAGTATAGTCTAAAAAAAAAAGGCAGGAGAGTGCAGGGAGTAGCAGCTAAAAGTTGCGTAAGCTTCTTAACTTTTGTGTTAGAGTCCACTTAATACTTTTCAAGCATAACTAAGAAAGTCGCGAACTATATCTACTACAACTTGAAAATAGAGCGAGCGAGAGAAAAGAAACGAGCGAACTATATGAAAGGGCCGAACTTTTGCTCATTGATTTTTGTTATGTGTGCTTGTGTGTATATATATATATATATATATGTGTGTATGTATATCTCGTTGCCGTGCAGTTAACGAGCTGTTCACGTTGCCCTTTGATTGATGAGTTCTTTTTATGGGCTCGTTTTCGGCATTTATTTAATTTCCTGACTTTTCACAATTCCCGCCGCTGCCGCCACATCTTGCGTATGAGTAATGAATCAAGGTGGGAATCAAGCATACGCCGTGTATTGCATATATGCTGTTGCTTTTGCTACCGTTTGCCAAATATTATGCACAGGCATTTACATAAATATAATTATAGCAATTAAAATCGGTATACAAAGTTGCAATTAAAATGCAACAAATTTTGTGGCGTTGCGCTCTGTTTGGCAGACTGACCGCATTCCTTTGATCTTATCTGTATCTCACTCTCTAGATAAATGGATGTGTGAGTGTGTGTGACCTACCTTCTTCTTGCGCTCCTCCTTGAAGTCGATGACAATACCCTCATCTGATGTGGATACCGAGGTTGTGCGTATGCGTGCATTGGCCGATGCACTGGCCGCACATTGCGGCGACAAAATTATGTGACCGTGCAGCACATTTCCATCATCGCTCAACGGCGGCGAGGCCGAGCCAGAGCTCCAAGAGGCTGACGAGCTGCTGCCTGGACTGGAGCCCAGCCATTTGTCTGAAACTGTGATAGAACAAAGCAACAAAAACTCGTGAAAATTGCACAAATAATAATGCATAAGTGCATGCAACCTACCGGCATGCGGCGAGTTGTGTAGATTCATTAAAATTAATGCTGCATTGCATTCATTCATATCGTCCACTTTGCATTGATCACTGCTGCAATCATAAGAGTCGCTTGGCGGACGCTTCCGTGAGCTGCAATAAAGAGAAAGCAAGGAAAGAATTAGATTAAAGGATATTGTAAGCAAATTATCTCATTAAATTCAATTTCATAACTAATAAAAACATTTAACCAACCCTAAAACTTTTCCTTCATTAAAGCCAAATATACTTATTTATTTGTATTTCTAGCAATACAAATTGAATAATTTAAAACTCGATTAACTGAAATTTGTCTCGCTTGACTGTAATCAACTAGTGTCATTGAGCAAAAACGATTGTAAATATTTCAAATTTCGTAAATGTTTACAGATAAAACTAATTTTCTTGTTATAATACGTTTACTGATTGCATCACCCTGGCAGATATCTCTTCATCTTCATTAATGTGTTGGCAATTCCAAGAATTTAGAAGGCCAGCATTGGCCCAGTTGTTCTGAGGCTCGGCTTTAATTAGACGCCTTCGCATAAGCCTAAACTCTAAGCAACATCAAAGCAGCCGCAGCTCATTGTTGTTGCTTTTATCGTTGTTTTTGTTGTTATTGTTGTCATTGTTGTTGTTGTCGTTGTCGTTGTAATTCGCAACAACCATGTGACGAGGTCTCTTTACGATAATCACCCCGTGAGGCATTTCAATGCAAAAAGCGGCGCAAAACTATTTTTCCATTTAGCTAATTTTGTGGCCAGCGATTTTGAATGCCCCTGCATTGTTATTTATATTAGTGTTGTAGTTGTTGTAGTTGTGGTTGTTCTTGTTGTTAATTTTGCACATTCGTCATTAATTGGCAGCTACTAGCAGCCGCTACGATAGCATCAAACAGAGAACATTCACAAATATTTTATGGCTAATTTGTTGCTGTGCAAATTTTACTGACCTTGCGCAAAATATATTTTTTGGGAATTTTTTGCTAATTTTTCGCTTGTCACCAATTCCATTTTTTAAGAGGCGCTGACGTCAACTCTGCGTTTTGGCTTTAAGTTAACCTTATGGCAACCTTGAAGGCTACGCCAAAAACAACAAAAAACGAAAAGGAGCTGCAACAACAAAGAACTACAACAACAATGGTGCTGTTAAATCAGATATCCTTTGGCGTTAGCATTATGAACAGCATTTATACGCTTGAAAAACTTGGACAAAGGCAACTTTCGGCCAAGAGTGCAGCCAAAATAGATGCAGTCCAAAGAGGATTCAGGATAAAAAAGACGCAACAGTCGCGGCGTGTCATAAATTCAAAACATTTCGTACGGCAAAAAACTGATTTGAAAGACTGACTCCTCGTAATCAAGCTGAGTGGAAGAAAAGCTGCGCTCCTTATGCATTTGCTGCATTTTCTAATGTTGCTGCTGCTTTTTGTACTGCTCCTGCTGCTGCTGCTGCCATGGCATCTCCTTATAAACAATTGAGACGTCGCCATTGTCATTGGCTGTGCCAAGTAGCCATTTGCCGGTTGCGTGCCAGGATTATTATTTGAATGACAGAATTTTCCGTCGAATCCTCTGTTGAATTATGAGAACTGAATTGCTGATAAGCTGTGCCTGCTGCTGCCCCTGCTGCTGCCTCTGCTGCTTCTGCTGTTGCTCGTGGGCAATTATTGATGATTTAACTTAAGCGGCTTAGTCTTATTGACCGGCTGGCAAGCGAAGTCTTAGAATGGAGGCTGAATACCAAGAATATGCAGCTCAATGCAACTCTGTTCGGTTTTCTTTAAGCTCCTTGAAACCGTAAAACTATTTCAAGTAGATAACAAGAATTCAAGTATATATCTTGAATCAATAACAGGATTTTTCTTCGAAAAGAACTCTTAATTTTTTAAGCTGAAAAAGTTATTCTTACGAAAAGTAGATGCTCAGAAAAATATACATTATTAGTCAATCTGAAGGGTGCTCGGCTTGAGTAAGCTTTTAATTGGTTCATCTTTCGCTGCAGAGCTTTGAGAGAACTTTAAGCAGTAAAGCGTGCATTATTCTAGTTAGACACGTTTTAAAGCAGATGTGTGGAACAAAAGATTAGGGTGAGTTTTAAGTTTTCTAATTATTATTTTAACAATACGACCAATTTAAGCTTTCAGTTAGCTCTGCCCGTGTGCATTTTAGCTTTACAGGTACGATCAAAACATTTTCTAGGTTTGCCACGTTCAACTAGTTTGTCAGACTTTGATCCTACAGTGCTTTTCAAACAAACATTCAACTTTTGTTGCATACACATGCTACGTACATATGTCTATAAGAGCTGACATCATGCAGTTTATAGAGCGTTTCAGGAGTTTCTTTTTGTTAACATTTCTTATCGCTGGCATCAGCACTTCAGCTACATTTAAGCCGAAACGTGAAATTGCATTCTAGGTGCTGCTGCTGCTGCTGCGACTGCGACTACGGCTACGACTGCCGCGGTCCGCAAACCCTTTCGCAAAACACATTTTGGTCCATTGTGCAAAATTCAGAGGCCGCAGGCAGCGACGACTGAGCTCAGCTGCTGCTGTTGCATTGAAGTGAATGCAGCTCCTTCTCAGAACAGCTGCCATAAAATTTTATTGCAGTGCTACCAGGTTTGGTTTTTAGCCTTTGTCTAATGCACGCGCTTTGTCTGCAGCCCCTGGATAACCAGCATTCATTTCGAGTGTGTGTGTGTGTGTGTTTGTATGTGTGTAGGAGGGGCTGCTGAGAGGAGGGGCCAGAGCAGCAAGAGTTTGGCTTTTATCCATTTGGCACCTTCCGCTTCGTTGGCTACTTGCGCGGCCGCCTCATCTGCGCCCCAATTAAATTGACTAAACTTGACGATAAATTTTTGCCGCTCGTTGCTAATCGCATAAAAGTAAATTTGCGCATAAATCGACATTTGAAATCTCTGCATTAGACCGAGGGGTAGCCGGGATGCGGAGTGGTTGGCAGCGGTTGGCAGCGGTCAGCGGCGTTGTTTTGCCGGCCGGCCTGGCTGCCACATGAGGCGGCGCGTGCTGCGGCTGGGGGGAGGAGATCAGGCAGGGGAGATCGGTTTTAGCCATCACGATGTGGCCATTTTGTGCGCACAATCGGTACCGTTAGGTTCAACAACAACAATAAACAGGCCGTTGCTTTCTGCTCGATTGCGCAGCAACTTTAATAAACTGCAAGCTGCAGTTGTTGCAGTTGATGTTGCTGATGTTGTTGTTGTTATTGTTTGGTGTTGGGTGTTTGTTGCTGTTTCTGTTGCTGTTGGGAAATTGGTGGCCGAGTCTCAAAGTCTCAGAGATTCAGTCTCTCCCTGGCTGGTTCACTGCGTGGCCGCACGTAAATTGCGACTGGCGATGATCGGACCAGGCAAACAGGCCCAGGAGCTCGGGGATTGGCGCTGCTCTGGCGCGTGATTGAAATGCGATATATTCGCGCCGATTTCGGGGCCAGCGCTTGAACGGAGCCTGGGAAATGCGCAGTGATTTTCACTTGGTTGTATTTGTTGTTGTTGTTGCTGCTGCTGCTGTAGTTGTTGGCCAGGCGATGCGCCTAAGCTATGCAACTTTGGCCCGTACTCTGTTCGCTGTTCGCTGTTTTGTTGGCAATTATTTGCCCACGCCGCTGGTTGCAATCAGCAGGCGACGCTGCCAGCAACGTTGCATGCTGCATGCGGCACAGAAAAATAAAACAATAAAAAAAAAGGTGTTGAAAGCAAAATTACATTGCAATGTGCAGCGGCGGCTGTCGGAAATATGCGCGCTCCAGAGATGCGATATGATATGCCCCGCCGAGCGGCAAAGGGGGTGCGCTGGATATGGTGGGGATTGGATGTTAGGCCAGTGACTATTCGTTTGCATGCCGCATAAAAATTAGTTGCAACTGCAATTTATAGTCTCTTGTTGTATGTCTGTCTGTCTGTCTGCTATTGTTGTTGCTATTGTAGCTGCTGTTGTTGTTGTTATTGTTTTTGTGGATTGAGCTGCATTCGTTTTGGTTTGATTTGTGGTTGCGCTGAGCAACTGAAATGCAATTAAAGTCCACACCGAAATGAGTTTATTGAATTAGACACGTGCTCGAAAATTGGATCGGAAAATTGTTGGGGCCAGGACCAGGCATTAGACACTAGCACAGCGCGAATTGTTTTTGCCTTTGTGTTGTTATTTGAACAACTTTCACCGAAAAACTTAAGCGCAATTTTCAACATCAAGAAGTTTGGCTAACAATATAAAAGTAAAAGCGAGCAGTAATTGAATAAAAAGCTAAGAGAAAAACAACCCAAGACTTTGTTTTGTGGTAACGCGAACGCTGTGGAGCCAAAAGGCTAGAGGCAATTTACAGTTCTATAGGCGTATGTTCTGATTTAGATAGAGAATCGTTTTATATATATATTTATAAGTATTTAGATTTGAATTTGATTAAATGCGCAATCACACTCAGAGTTACCGAACTTGGGTTCATTGCTCCCATACGATAAGTCAGATCGCTGCCAGCTTGGCTAACAAGTATTGCGTACTTTCATTGATTTGGTCGTATAAGATAGCCACGTTAATATCAGCAGCAATATTTAAGACGCTTATCAGGTGTCGAAAGCCAAAGTGAGTGCCAGCAAAAGTGCAAATCTTGATAATATATCGTATGTGCACAAGTATACGACAAACAGAAATGTGTTTTTCACCTCAATGGCAGGCCAATTTCATTGAGGTCTTTTGTTATTTTGCAGCACGCTGGCGCTTATCAGTTTGTACGATAAGGAATTTAAAGTCATTGTGAAATAACAACAAATGCAGCGCATATGAAAGCGGAAGTGTGGCCTAAACGGGCTAAATATTATGAATAAATAAGTATATTCAAAGCGCCAATGTTGCGTATACGCAATATGCCAATTAACCAGCTCAACAATAAATAAAGTGTGCCGTAGAGTTCCGGGCGAAACGCATTTGTTGCCCGATAAATGACAATTATTTTGTCATGTGTTACCTTGCTGTTCAATTATTTATTATTTTGTTCAATTAATTTTGAATTACATAGGTTTTCTTCACTTGGAGCTGCTCGAGATCCGATTACTGTAGAAGCCCACAACAATTTTTGTTTTCTATTTATATATCGTTTTGCTTTTTTGTGAATTTTTTGCAGAGACAAGTTATTTACGCGCCAATGACGTAGCTTATTTATTTTTTGTGTCCCTCAAAATAGAGACAAGTACTTGTTGGGATGGTTGCTGTGCTTGTTCAAGGCGCGATTGTAGTTGTTGTTGTTGGTGCTGTTGTTGCTGCTGTTGTTGTTGCTGCTGTTGTTTTGGCTAGTTGCGTGTGCTGATTCAAATTTTCAGCCTATGCGTAATTTCCAAAAATTTCGCATCGCTGAGTTTCATTTCGTTGCCGTTGTGTTATTTGTTATTTGTTTTCTTTTTAAAAGGCGACCTCTTTTTGTTGTTAATTTGTAGGTTTCTTTTTTGAATTTCTGTGTGTGTGCCTCTGTCTGTGACACACATTTCGTATATTTTGCCCAAAACCGAAATGAAAACAGCAATAAAATCGAATAAAGCAAATAAAAGCCTGACCGGCTCCGAGACTGAGACTGAAACCGAGACCGAGACCGGGGCCCCGCCGGGGCTATGCCTATAGCTGGGCCATTCCGAAGCGAGGTAGCGCCAGACCGCAAAGTAAAATAAAATAAAAATACATTCAAAACAAAAAAAAAAAGTGTAAACAAATATTGAAATTTGACTGCGGCCTTCGCAGGCAGGTGAGCCACGCAGACAAGTTGGCCAGAAGGCGGAAACAGCGCATGGTAAGAAGGGTAAACAACAAAATACACACACACACGTGTTTTTGTTGCGAATTTGTGTGTGTTTAATGCGTAACTGTAAAATGTGTGTCGTGACTCGATTGTATTTGTGAGTGCGTGAGTGCGTGAGGGGCAAGCTAAGCGGGAGATACACGAATCCGTAAACTTAACTCAATGGCAACTGCGTGTTTTTTGCTCACTTTTTAGCACTCCATAAATTGTTGTTGCTCTTGCAATATTTACTTTTGGATTTCTGTTAATTTTTGTGTGTCTCTTTCTATTTTTATTTTGCTCTGCTTAGATAACAGCATTGAGCATAGTAAATACTAGTTTCTCTTCATTGTTATTTTTTTGAGACGTAGTTTTAGTTTTTTTTTTGTGCTCGCCTCCCATTATCAAGGTATTTAGAGCACGTGTTGTGCGTTTCGCACTATTTGATTTAGAATTGAAAGTGAGCATTGATTATTGGCTTTTAAATCGCATTAAGTTATGCGGTTAAATCTACGTTTTCCATTAGATTTGTCAGCAGTTTGTTGTAATGAAATAGACCAAAAATCCCGCCAGTATTGTAAATCCATGCGGTGAAAAAAAAAAAAAAAAACAGTTAACAGCTTTCCATTCCTGGTTAGGAGCCGCATCGTTTACATAGACAAATAGCGCATTTCAATTTTGTCTATTTGGGTTTTTTTTTGTTTTTGTCTGGCTGTTTTGGCGGCTGCTGCTCACGTCCAGAGCTCTCTATGCCATTTAGAGGCTCATTTGCACAAATTACTAACATTGCGACAGCGGCTAAAGACATCGACGACAACGGCAACGACGACGACGACGATGGGCAGGAGAATTGCAATTGTTTAAAGCAACATTAACAAACTGAAAGCAGGGAAAAACCCGATCGAGCCATTGTCACCACATTCCGGCAACGGAAGCCAGCGGCAATGTTTTGCGATTGCCACTAGAAACCTGGCAGCAATGGCAGCAACAGCAGTGGCAATGGCCATGGCAGTGGCAGTGGCAGTGGCAGTGGCAGTTAGCAGTGGCAGCAGCAGTGACAGTGGCAGATTGGCAATCGCCCTAGGGGCGCCCCAGGTCCCTGCCCAGCAGTCATGAATAAAAATCGTATTAATTTAAGGCAGAGGCGATATTTTTTTTCGCGACTAGCCGCTCAAGGGCAACAAACAGGAGCAGGCAACTTGGAGTTGAGCGCTGCTGGCCAGCCTGGTCTGGGTATAAGTGTGTGTGTGTGTGTATATTTGTGTGTATTTTCTATTAGAAATACGCGGACCTCAGCGAGTGACAGGCCTCGGTCGCGGCTGCTTTTCCCCAGGCGGCGGCGACTGCACCTTGCCAGCTTGTGACAGCGAATGCTGTGGTGTCGACTGTACCGAGTTTTTGTTGGACTGGCTTAAATGCTTTTGGCCATGGCCCACAGGCACTGCCACTTTCTATTGTCTCTACGCCAATTGATAAATCACAAGAAAATCCAATTTGAAAATCAGTTAACACTGTGCGGCTGCCGTGGTGCGTGGAAGGCGCACGTGATGTTCAGAATTTTCGCTGCTCTTCGCCTGGCCCACGTGAACTTGGCCAAGCCAAGCGGGCCAACAATAGACAGGCAGCCAGTCACTCACGGACAGCAGCAATAAGCGTGTGACAGTCAAAAGGGCGTAACAAGCTGGCAGTTGTCACATGCAAGCTCGTACAAATAGACAACTAAGACAGACACACCTGCCTAAGGTAACTCGCATGTGGGCAGCTTATGCTGCTGCTGCTGATGTTGTTCCTGCTGCAGTTGTTGTTGTTGTAGTTGTTGTTGTTGTTGTTGCTGTTGTCACTCATATGTCAGCGCCATTGCCAACGCCTCCAGCTGCTTAGCATGCAGCGCTGCATGCGTCAGGAAATGCTGCAACAATTTAGCGGTACTTCGTCGACCATGCGACCAAGTCCATGCGCACGACCATGGGAATTACGCGCTGTCGCCGACGCACTGGCGGCGTACAATGGGAAAGTGTTCACTGATAAGTAGCTTGGATGCGTGGCTTGTGAATTGCTATCAATATTTGATCAATTATTGATTATCGATGACAGTATCGATTCAAAATCGATTGTGATGCATTATTAATTACGAATTGTAATCACACAAGCGGTTAGTCATTGAAAATCGATAAGAATCGTGATTAATTATCGAACACCAATATGAACATTTTGTTTCTAAGAATTTTATTCTAAAATTTGTGGCTTACTGAATTTGTATTATATGGATTTTTATTACAAGCCGATAACTTTATCGACAACTCGGCTTCTCACATTGCTAGTCCCAATGTACCAGCTCCTTTCACGCATTTGGCCCACTCAAAAGCACAACTGTGACTGCTGGCCTAGCGGCTCAGCCCCGTCGAGTACGTGCGTTTGCTTTTACAGTTAAGCGTCGAGAGCCGCCGCACACTTTGGCTAAATAGGTTGCACACGCACACACGCAAGACAAGAGACAACACTCTGACAACAATTCGTTGCCCGCAGGGGCAATAATGCCAGCTGCATTTTGATGACCCGCTCGCCGTTGCATGGCCAACATTTAATTCAATTAACAAATCGCAACAGCCCAGCAAACAAACAAAAAACGCGCCAGGCACTTTAATTATATAGAAATACATACACAGCTCCCCCGAACACTTCAATCTCCCCCCTTCCAACACATTACACCACACCAGCAGGCTAATTAACCGCAGTGCAGTTTATAGCCTTGATTACTTCAGTTTAGCTGCTACTCTTGGAAAATTTGATTTCAAATATAGAGGCATTGAGCTGGCCCTGAGCAAACGTATTGAGGCTCAAGGCTGCTGCTGCTGCGGCTGCTGCTGCCTGAGAGTCAAGTTGAAACGTGGCTAGATGAAATCCCTTCATTAGACTCGGGCAACTTGGAGATACACGCGCGAGCTCGAATGTATTTGCATTGAAATTGCCAAATTAAACGTGATACAACAATTTCATGTAAATGGCCCTCATTGTGTTGCTGTTGTAGGTCGCCCAATGACAAGGCCCAAAGGCATTAACAGAACTTTTCGACCAGGCTGAACTTTAATTGACAACAGACTCAACACAACCGACAGCAACTAAGCCAACAACAGCAACAGAAACAACAAAAATCGAATGCAATTTTCAGTGACCGCAATAGTCGCAAAAATAAGCCAAATCAGTTTGAGAGTTTTGCTATTTTGTTGTTGTGTGTTGCTTGTTGTTGTATCTTTGGGCCGCTGGCTGTTGCCTGTTGTCTGTTGTTTGGCTAGTTGTTGCCTGCTGCTGGCACCAAAGGCTAGAAATGTGTAACTGTAACTTCGTACAGCGCTGGAAAATTATAGTTTGCGGTTTTCTTTTAGCGTTTTTGACTTTGCCAAATGACTTTTCTTGCCAGACGCTCGGACAGACGCACATTCAGTCAGTCAGTCAGTCAGCCAGCCACACAGTCGTCAGTCGTCAGTCGAGGCTCGTCAGTGCCAACACCCGCAGCGTTTGCCATTACAATTGGAAACGACTCAATCAAATTGCCAGTCCCGGCCAGGCTGGGCCGGGCCAGTCCAGATCCAGTCCAGACAAGACCCAGTCCGAGTCGCTGCTTGCAACTGCAATTATGCGTCCGAGCAACCGACCGACCGACCACCCCCCCGCTCCCGGCCACACTGACAATTGCAGCACAAACAATTCAATCTAATTTTTGCGCATTTTCCGTTCTTAGAATTTGCGTTTCGGCTGCAAATGTTGCGTGTGTTGCATGCCATGGCCACGCCCACCGATCTCTGCCCCAAGCACTGCTCATAAGTGTGCACATTAAGTTTTATTGCGGACGATCGAAATCGGCACACAGCAAAAAAAAAGTCAAAACAAGACAAAAAATGGAAAACTAAACTTCATTTTATGAACAACTGTTGCCGCCTATAGATTATTGCTGCTGTGGTCGATGCTGTTGTTGCTGTTCTTGTTGTTGTTGTTGTTCCTGATGCTCGTGCTGCACATCTAAGTGTGCATATCCCTGGCAGGCAACAACAGCGTACACTAAAAATTTACTAGCTGTCGGAAAATGGTTCATTTTCATTTCGTTTTTCCTGACGTGTTGCTCAACAGCTTGTTTAGGCCACATCTCGTCGTCGTTGTCGTCAACACACACGTTTTAGTTTTTCTCATACTCATATGCATATAGATGTATGTATGTACATACCTCTATCTATATATACACAATATAGATATATATATATATATACGTGTATCGCACTCGTATATATTTCGACATCTCTGCCGCGGGCTTATTAATGTATTCGTGCATAAATAATGCAAGACGTTAGCAGTGTCTGTTGCCAGTTTCCGCCACGCCCGCCCCTGCCCACAGCCTGGGTTAGTGGGCCCAAATGCACTTTTAAATATAGCCACTGGCCCATTGGCCGTGCGTGGCTAGTGAGAACGTGTTAAGCAGCTAGCTGCCCCACACCGATGCCAATAAAATCGGACTCCAGCTGCTGCTGTGCCGGTGCCCATCGGGCTGTTGTAATAGAAATGTTCAGCTAAAACCAATTGCAGTTTAAAATGTGCTTTAAACTTTTAATAAAAAAATGTGAGAACAGATTAATCAAGAAAATTAGAATAGCTACAAGCGCTGAGAACAGAATAATCAAGAGAAGCACGGCTACAAGAGCTGAGAACAGTTTCATTAAGAAGAGCGCCAGAGAAAGCCTTAAACAACCGAATATTGGTAAAAATCAGAGGAAAGGATATGTTGTCGCAATTTTATTAAGCTGAGAACAATTTAATCAATAAAGGCACTAAAAGCCTTAAACAACCCAATTGTTAAGAACAAGAGGAATATAGTGTCGAAATTTTATTAAGCTGAGATCAGGATAATCAAGAGAAACACAGGATACAATTGGTTAGAGCGACATGTATAAAATCTCGGTATTTGATTGATTCTAAGCAACTTTAAGCTTTATAAACGATTAATTGCTAGCCATTGAGAACAGTTTCGTCAAGAAGAGCAGCAAAGCAGTGAGTGCTGAGAACAATTTAATCTATATAATCCAAAATTGGAAATAATAAAGAGGGTAAATGTTTAAAAGTGTCAAAATTTGATTTAGCTGAGAACAGTTTAAACTTACTCAATTATTTATTAATTAATTGTGTGCAGCTGATAACTAACTAACAACAGTTTAAGCAAGAAGAACACCATAAAACCTAATTTTTTATTAAAATAGCTTCGTTTATGAAAGTCGATTGATTTCCTGATACTGTTTCTCTTTCATGCTATGCAAATGTACTTCATTGCTTGTTGCCAATGCCTGCTTTAAAGCAAACAGGCGCACATATGTAAAAGTGACCCTGCCAACCGAATCGATTCGAAACTGGCACGAAACCCATTCAAGGCGCCTCCTTGTGGACGGGGCTCACACTGAGGGAAATAAAAGAGAATAGGTAAACAAAAATGATAATACTCCCAAAAAGCAATGCCCACAAAAGACATCGAGCAATGAACTAAACTTGCAATAGCAAGTTTTCAAGTTTTTATTTGTTGCGCCGCGATTTGAATTTGAATGCAAAAATAAAATTTTACGATCAAACAAACTATTCGTGCAGAACATCGGAAAATTGTGTTTACGTTTATTGGAACGGTAAAGGGAACGGAACATTGAGCACTCGCATTTATGAATGTATATGTATGCATCTGTATAAGTGCTGGTATATATAGATATATATATGTATTTATATGAAGCCCCTCCATTCCAAGCTAGAGCCAAAGTATCTCCGGCTAGCTGCGAATGCGAATCCATTTCAATAATTTGCCGTCGAGGGGCCGCCGCCGCTTTTGAAGCAATGCTTAGAAAATGATTATAAATTTATTTTTCCCCCTCGTTTTTTGCATTGCATTTCCCATTATCGTGTTGCCTGCACGCTGTAGTTGTTGTCGTTGTTGTTGTTGTCGCTGGCTTTGTTTTTGTTCTGCTTCAATAATAATTTTGACCCACTTCTGCGCTCGACTTGACTTTTTATTGTACTGAAATTAAGTATTTTTGTTGTACTTATTTTGTTTTTTTTTTTTTTTTTTTTGAGGGCAACACAAACACTCGCTCCGTATAATATTTGTACATTTTCTTGGCGGCAAATATTTTTCAAGACTCGGCTAATTGCCGCTGCCAGCGTCGCCAGTTGGCTGAACTGCATTTGTTGTAGTAAATATTATACATATATATATATTTTATTATTATTATTGTTATTTTTATTTTCTGTAGTTGTTGTTTGTAATTTTAGTCGTGTGCATTTTGTTGTTGTTGTTGCTGCCGTGTTGACGTCACTGTTCGTTTTTCTTGTTATTTATGAATTTTTCACAAGAGCTTTTCACATGCCTTAAGTGGGATACTTAAAGCCTGTGATGCATTTTGTAACGCCTCAGTGGACAACACGTAAAGTGGAATCAATCGAGCCCGTTCAAATGCTAACAACGCAAGCTGAAAGCTGGCATTTAAATATTGGATGGAAAGCAAGAATAAATATCCATAAAAAACAAACGTGATAAAGTGTAGGAAAGCAGAACTTTTATTAATTTAATTTACTTGTTTTGTTAAGAAACATATGTAATTATATATATTATGTACATTAATGAATGCAATCAATTGCAGCGCATTTTCTCAACACCCTTTTTCGAGTCATGTAAATGATTTCAACACACTTAAGAGTACTCAAAGTGATATTCAATGTGCATTTGACAGCACAAAAAATAAAAGTATTTCTATTAAAATAATTACCAATAAACCTTTTGGCTGTGCGCCCAGTTTAAGTTGTTTGCCTTTTGTTTTTCAGTTCGATCAAAGAGCCGAATTCCAAAGTTCTTGTGGCCTGAGGCTATTGAAAAGTCACAGTCGAAGTGCACGCAAGTTTCGGTGCGTCATTGTTGTTGTTGTTGTTTTTGTTGCAACGGTAAACTCGTTTGTAAATTATTTTTATAAATTTTTTTTCTTCGCGCTCTGCAATTTTCTCATATTGTTTGTTTTTGCAATAAAGAACAACAATAATAACAACACGGGTTAAAAGCAAGGCAGCCGCCTGGCCATACGGTAGCTGATGCTGTTGCTGTTGTTGCCGTTGTTATTGTTGTTAATGCTGTTGGTGTTGTTGTTATTGTTAATCATGGCAATTACAGCAACAAACAACATGCCTGGCCAATTGGCGCTTACACGCTTTCATTAAGCAACAGCCCGCGAGCTGCTGCAGAAACAGCTGCGTTGCTCAAGCGGTGGCGGGGGGGCTGGGCGGCCAGTAGGGGTTGGGCTGGACTTTGCGGGGTCTCGGATCTGGAGACCGGCCGGTCTATGCAGTCTAGCGTTGAAAATTAGCACTGACGCAACGCGTTCGCCTCTTAAATTGACATTTACGCGATAATTACGCGCTTATTATATTTATTACCAGTTTTTTCCGCATTTAATTCTTTCTATTTTTTTCCAGTTTGATTTTATTTAATTTTTTTCCCTGCCGTTTTATTGTATTGTACTTTTTTTATTTTATTTAGTTTTTTTTTTTTTGTGCACTGCGTTCTTTGTCTGGTGCTTGGGGCACGTCATTCAGCTGAATTGCAGCGCTGTGCTCTGTGTAATATCTGCCGGAAGGGGACAGGGTTGGTGTGGGTAGGAGGTAGGTTGGAGGGGGGAAAGAAACCTTGAAACTAGAGAGCTGTCAGCTTTGTCGAGGAGTCTATTAAGCCCCAGATAGCAATAGACTCCATACGAAACATGTTTTTAATGTAACGACGTCATTTGGACGTTGACTAAAGTGCGATTAGCAAATTGCTGGGTGTATCCAAAGAATCGAAAGCCCAAAAGGCCAGAACAGAGAGCAGATCATACGTATTGTAGTTACACAGATTAAACAATGGCTGCATTTAAGCCGAAAATATATTCCAAAATTTAATAAAAATATTAGCTAAGAACAAAAGAAAAGCAAGTTTATCGATGGATTATAATGTGGGTAAGTAGGGAACAAATATAGCTGATGCCATAATGAACCACACGCACACGCACATACACATTTGTGAGCATGTATGTTTATTACAACGATTGGGCCCACGCTCGTGTGGCTGAGCCCCCCACAACTTTGACTGAATTGAAAGCAAATATTAATTATTAGCTGATTTGTTTACAATACCAATTATCAATAGAGGGGAAAATAAAAGAAAAATGCTAAACGAATTTGTTTACATATTCTGTTTACGTGAACTAACAGAGCAGACGCAACTTCAGCGATGTAAATTAATAAAAAAAAAATAACTTAAAAACAGCATTCACAATAATAAAAACACGCGTACGTAAGCGAGAAAAGCACATTTCAGATTAGCAGCACTCATGGAGAGGGGTGCTGGCAGATGATCGGGGTAGCAAAATATTACGTCGCATTACGTGTTGGAACACGCGTGGCAATCGTTTGATTAGTGTGTGTGTGTGTGTGTGTGCGGTATGTGCAAGGTGAGCGGGTTTCTTTTTGCTGTGTGTATGGAGGTGTTGTTATCATTACACGAGTACATTATAATGAGAGTGAGTGAGAGAGACCGATAGAGTGGGAGTGACAGAAGGTGGGGAGGAGGGCAGGGAATGGGAGGAGAGCTGCGCATATCAAAACACCGCATGGCATGAAGACGACGACAAAATGGCGACGACAGATAGAACCCATAACCCATACATAACTAGAGCGTGTGTGCGCGCGTATGTGTGTGTGCGGCTGTATTTGCCTATCTGTGCGCGAAATAAACACTTCCGCATTCGAGTTCGAATTCAATGAAACAATAACAACATCAGCAGCAGCAGCAGTAGCAGCAGCAGCAGCAGAGGCAGCAGCAGCAGCGGGAAGAACATCAACTGGACGGCATGTGCGTCGAGAGCTGTAAGATAAATGCGACCGGCAAAAAGTCAACGCTGGGCCTCTCGCTGCCCCCTTTGGACCACTCTCTTCACTCAACAAGCAAGCCCTCCCCCTTCGGAGAATTGGGTGGGTGCTGCGAGTCTCTCTCTCTCTCTCTCTCTCTCTGTCGCATTGTATGTAAGTAATTAAATTAAACTGGCGCAGCGCCTCGCGCTGAACTCAATTGAATTTTATTTGAATTTTATTACAGACATTGTCGGCTGCTGCTGCGACTGCTCTTGGCGCATTGCAGTTTATATTATTATTGTTGTTGTTGTTGTTGTTCGGTTTTTTGTTGCTGGTTTTAGTTTTAGTTTTTTGATTACGACGCAATTGAGTGGCCTCCCTGCACGAGGTTTCAAGCCACAGCCCAGTTACCGAGAGCATGACGTGCTGAATTCTCTTTGCTTTTTTTTTTGTTCGCTTTTGCCTTTTTATTTTGATTATTATTGTTATTACTTTTATTATCAATTGAGAACGTGGCCGGCATTTTGTTTTCCTTTTTGTTTTTTTTTTTTTTTTTGTTATTTTGTTTTCGCTATTTATTTATTGTTTTATTTATTTTTTGCCGCCCGGCACACTTGTCGCTGCGCGTTTGTTGTTTTTGCACACTTGAGTAATAGTTTGCCGTGCGGCGGCGCGCGAGGCTTATCAATTGAAATTGAAATGAAATACGCCACAACAATCAGACAGCTATTAATTTCAATACGAAATTCGCATGCCCTACGGGAAATTTTCTACATAGTTGTTGCAGTTTTTTTTTTTTTGAAACGAAGCCAAGCATATAAGCAGAATGTGGCTGATTTGATGTTATATTTTTGTATAACAAATTTATTTTTTTTTAATTTTTAAATTTAAGTAAAAATCAAAAGATTTGTATAATGCCCATAAAAACACCAGTTTATGCGGGTTATTTTGAAGAGTATCTAACAAATCGAAACAATGTGACTATAACACGCAAAAGCAGTCCAGATATCGCGCGACTATTTGACGTCGTAATCAAATGTTATTGTCGTCTCTTAGACTTCGGCGTCGTCGTCGTCGTCGTCGTCGTCGCGTCTGAGCGGTCAGTAATTGAAAATTTGAATTATTTTGCAATCAGTTGCCGTCGTTGTCCCGGCGAAACATTTCGCAAAGCAAATGGACGTAGTCACCGCCGCTGTCTCGTCACCGAACGTTGGCGCGAGGGGACAAAATTGGGCGATGGCCGCTTTATATAAGTGTAATTGCAGCCACGGACGGCGTCTATGCTAAATAGCAATAGCCGGGCGGTGTCTAGCCGGTTGTGCTTAGATAAGACCCACAAAACAACCAACGAATCGAGTATGGGCCGACACACATTATTAGCAGGAATATCACAGAACAGACTGTATCTGTCCGTGACTTGGCGGTTTGTTCCGCTAATTTGTCGCCGCTTATGAATTATTGATATAGCCTAGACTCCATCGACGCCAGGGTTGCATATTTATGCAAAGTGCGCGATCGCCAATTCGAAAAACCAAAACAAACGAGAAATATAAACAGCTCGACGAAAGAACACCCTATAAACTGTCTAATCGATCTATGTAACATACATAATTATTTTATAATTGGCAATAAATTAATTTATGTGATTTTCGTTTATTATATATGTATATGCATTTATTATTATCTGCCTCACTGTCACTTGATAAGGAAAATCTATAGTTATTTGTTGGTGCGAGGGTATGTTTAACGGGCATTCAAATCTAATCTGGTTTACTCACTTGTTCGGCGGCGTCAGTGGCGTCAATGGCACCTCAATACTGTGTGTGGTACGGCGGCGGTCGCCTCCCATGTCGGCCAGGCGAGCAAAGTCCGTGTCGCGATCCTGATCGGCCAGACGAGCCGAGCGCCGTGACTCCAGCAGGCGCACTTCCTCCAAACGCTTCTTCAGCTCGATGGGTTCCTGGTAATTGGTAATTGTAAATGAAAGAAAATGCAGTTAGTAAATAGTTTTAATTGTGCTAGTAAATTGTACAAATATCAATCAGAATTGCTTATCGCTCTTCTAAGTAATTTTCTATCGCATCGGCTGCTGGGTTTTTTTTTTTTTTTTTTTTTGCCTTTTTTTTGTGTCTCGCAACAGATACTCGACTGGGTACAAAGTGAAGCCGCATTTGTGAATCATTTGTTTTTAATCGTTGGCGAGCATCGTACAATTTAAATTGTTTTGCCTTTAGTTTATAATTATTTGCTGTCATCAATTATATATGCGATACAAAAAAAAGTTAATTTTTTATGGGCCCATTTAATGCAATATCGATGGCATTTTCCCAGAAAACTTCAGTCACGCTAAAGCCAAACACAAAATGCAACTGTCAAAAGGTTATTTATTGTCATCATAGAACACAAATTTTCCGAGAAGCCGAAAACACATGTTCAGCTAATCAATCTAATAATTTAACTAGACATAAGCAGGGAAAATAACAAGCAAATAGCTAGTTAAATTCCAAATTGCCAATAGAGTGTATTGAGGCAAAAGTATCTCAGGCTAAAGTATCTGGCGGCGGACATACATATAGATATTCATTAAAATAGTAGGCTCGTTCCCAGGCTGGCGTAAAAGAACGCCCTTGAAAATTAGACAATGGGTGCGCGGGGAGTGGGGCCCAATGGGGTCAGTCGGTTATGCGGCACGCCCCAAAAGCACATTCGCGTGCTCTACGATAGAGCAAATAGTATACTTATTATTATATCTATTCTTTTATTTATCTTTTTTTTTGCACTGTCGCCTTTCACATTTTCGCATCTATTATAAGCCGTGCACACACACACACCTTCCACACACGGCTGCATAGATGGGGTGCATCTGTAGTATTTGTATCTTTATGTAATCACCTTTTTGATTTGCAGCGGCAGCCTTCGAAATGTGAATTTTTACACAATTCTCTTGGCTGGCAGCGGCTATTTTTCAGAAAACACTTTTAACAATTGATTATGACAAACATCTGTATTTAGTTATTTCAAGTATTTGAATTTGTATTTAATTTAATTTTATTTAATTTTTGCTATTTATTTATAAACTTTTGCCTTTGGCTGCTGCTGTTGCTGTTGCAATTGCAGTCGCTAGCGGCACGGCCAATGCCTGGCCTATAAATATGAGATATTTAGATATATGCAATATTGCAGCAGATACATATATGCAAATGCATATGTAGCTGATAGATTAGATTGGATATTTAAGTGTATTTAATTTGTCACTTATTAATTGTAATACGCCCGCAACAAGTTTTTTAATGCCAAATTGGAGCGAACGCTCTTGGTTGATTTTTATTTTTTTTTCTGGTCTGCTGTTGTTTTTGTGTTAATTGGGCACAAAACGCCGGCCGGCGACGTCAGCAGCGGTAGCCGGGTAAATGCGTCAGCGGGGCACGTATCTTACAGATACAACGCAAACACCTACTAACGCACACACACACACACACACACACACCCCCTCGGCGAGGAAGATACACACGCACACGCGCTGCGGCGGCAGTCAAGAATTCGTTGACGTCGTCGTGAGTTTTATTTTTAATTATTTAAATATTTGGTTGTTTTTGTTTTTTGCTTTTTATTATTTTTTTATTTGCGCCAATGTCTCGCCTGCTGCTGCTGAATTTGGGCTACTAGGCCTCGTTCTTAATTTTGTATATTTGTATTCTGTTGGCACTCTTTCTCTTAGGCTCGCGCGCTTTAGCTTTTTCACTTAACTTGGCCAAAACACACAAAACTTCACTTGCACTTTTTCTTTTTATTCGGTTGGCTTCAAGTTTCACACGCTTTCGAAAATTTTGCTGGCCTGCTGTTGGGCTTGGACTTCAGTTGTTGTTGTTATGGAGGTTTGGACTCTTGACTTTGTCTTTGCTTTACTTGTTTTTTTCTTTTTAAATATATTTTAATATTTGTTCGCTTTTGCTGTTATTGGTTGTCTGCTGCTCTTGGACTGGTGCGAAACGTTCGCGCGCGCATTCAAGAATGATTCTGTGCGGCGCTCGCTGGCCGTTGCCGGGTTCGCTGCCGGATTCGCTGCCGCTTCGGCTCGGCGCTCGACTCTCGGCGGCGCTCGTTGAGTTCGGCTTGCACTCGGCGGCGGCTCTCTTGGTACGTTTGCGCTCTTTCGTTCGCAATTTTTTCCGGTCGCACTCACAGACACAGATGCAGATACATGTTGGGTGAGCTACTTGTGACGTTTGTTTTTGTTTCTATGCTTTGTGCTGCCTTTTCGCATGCTTTGGCCGCTGCCGCCGCAGCCGCAGCCGCCACCGCCGCCGCAGTCAGCCGCTTGTGCCGTTTGTTTATGTATCTACAATGAGCGCGTATTCGTGTATCTGTATCTGTTGATGTGTTTGTGTATCTCAGCAACAATTGCACTCGCACTCTAACTCCGGGCAGCCTGCCAGTTCCTGTCCCAGTTGCCAACCAAATCGCACTCTCACTGCGCCGTCGCGCGCTCTCTTCGAGTGCAACTCAAATTGGCAAACAAAAAACTCACTCGAGTTTTTTACGTAAGCACAAATAGACAAATAAAAAGATATTGTATCTGCTTGCACTGAGTAACCAACCGCCCGCAGGTAGCTGCATTCAGCTCACTTTATATAATGTTTACCTGTTGTCTGTCCGTCTGTTGGCTGACTTTAACGGCTCGTTCTGTGCCTTTGTTGTTAGCCCGGCTCAAATCAGGCTCTGACCAGGCAGCGCAGCTTGCCGCGGAACTTACAAAAGGCCGTGTTGAAGCATTCGCCGATCGCGTTGTTCACTTTGATTTAAGAGCAATTAGCTTTGACTTAAGAGAAATATTTTTCTTGTTTATGACGCGCCGGTCGCTGACGATAATGACGATGTTGTTGTTGATGATGATGATCATGATGATGAAGGTGATAATTAAGCCAACGCAAAGGCAAATGCGAGTGCGGACGCTGACGTCTGGCTAGCATTGATGACGAAACAAATGCCGCCGTCCCATCCGCTGGTTTCAAAGTTTATTGTTTTTGATTTTTTTTTTTTTTTTTGCTGGCTTACCTTTGAGCTGAGCTCATGCTGGGATTTTAACACTGAGCGAGGGGATTTTTAGAGCTTTACGTCTTAATGCCAACCGATTTATGCAGTATTTATGACACATTTAATGCCAGCTGATGGAATAGTAGACCAAACGATGTTTCGCTTGGATAATATACTTCAGAATGAGATTATGTCTGCATGTTATGCTAGTTTTTCATCATCTAGCTCAGGTTGAGCCCACTTTCGAGTCAATCAGACTACGTTTATTAATTATACATTTTAATATTATGACTATATATACTCACGTAAAAAAAGATACTTTTGTTAAGTTAATTTAAAGTGAAATTTTCACGTTTGCCGCTAGACTTTATCGTTTTCCTCTGCTATCTTTGCATTAAAAATATGTATAATCCTTTTAAATAAATAGCCACAATAGATTATGCCTATTTATATGGTGCCCAATATAAATATTAGATTAGTTTTGGCTTATCAGCGGCCTAATTCCAATTGTTTTGTTCAGATTTTGGACTATGGAACTTTTGTTGACAAGCTGCCCACAAAATCCAATTTGAGCTTCAAGTCTGACAATATCCAACCCCATATCAAGTTGCTAGTGAAAGTGAAAACTTGTTGCTCCAGTTTTATTTAGCTTGTAAACCTAGACCCTAAGCCCAAAAATTGCCACTATTGTTGTATGTGGTTGAGCATAGCTCAGAATTTGACAATGTGGCTGTCGACTGCGATAGACAAAGAAAACAAAATTATTGGACGAGGGTCGTATGTACTTGTATGTGCATGTTCTATGTTGTGTGTGTGTGTGTGTGCGCGCGTGTGTGTGGGTTCGCATTGCTGATATGCTGCTGCTGTGGCTGCCGATAATAGGCTACATTTGCGGCGAGATAGCGCTTATCAGCCCTAACGGCTATTCACACGAGTACGACGAGACGCGACGCGGCGCTGACTTATGCTTTGGATACGGACGGCTAAAGCCGCACAGAACACGCCCAGTTAGTAAATAAACGAATGCAGTCTGGGAATACCGCTGGTCATATGTGAGTGTGTGTGTGTCTAAGTGTGTCTGCTGATAGCGCCATTCGCGATAAGTTTTCAACAACAAAACATTTGCGGCCGTGGGCTCGCTTAGGACAAGGCCAAGCGGTCAAATGTTGTAGGCCACAGTAAAAAAAATATTTTAAATAAATAGGAAAAAATATACGGCTACGCGTCAAAGCAATTATGTAGCGTAAACAAACAATTGAATGCTTCAGCAATTGTTGCTTTTGCTTATGTATCCATCAGATACGATGATAAATTGCAGTGGCGCATGCGCAAACTTTGTCAATTATCACACTCCAAAAATATGTATGTATGTGTTAACACAACAGTATGACGCCCATCGTCATGATGATGTAGATCATCATCATCATCGGAAAGACGCGTGTCAATTCCCAATTTCGTAGCTGTCCGCGATCTGTGCGAGCCTTCTTGAAATGCGCTAAACGTGTGCCGAACACATGAGCTGCATGCATAATCGTACCACAAATGAGATATGATTATGTATGAGTGTGCTCGTAAATACTTTTTAGGGGCAACACTTTGCATATTGATTGCATCTCACTTGCGTTTTGGCCAGCAGCAAATGTGAATTGAGTATTGCCTGACAATTGCGAAATATGATATCAAATTCAATTAGTTAATGAGCACAACACAAATTAGGTCGACAGAAATTTCAAGGAATCGTGACGATTTGAAGCAGTGAAGAATATTCAAAATAGAATACATTATTTGATTATGTCTCTCAAATATGTATCTTCTATTGGTATTTGGTGACATCACAATCTAATGCGAGTTTTCAAGTAGAGGAGGAGGAGGTAGAGACCATATAAAACTATTTTTCTACATTCATTCAAGATCATTGTATCCCCATTTATAATAGCATTCACAACCGCTTTGGGATTTTAGTTGGTTGTGGTAACAGAATACAATTTAAACCCAGTTTCTCACATTGAAGATCATTCTAATTTAATGTTATTTAGTGTCATTCCATATACAACTCACAACTACTTCAGCATATAATTTTATGGGCGCTGTATAAATAGCGAGTGGAAGTAGCGAGTAGTTAGGAGCGAGTAAGTACGTATACCAGTTGTGGGAAATGAAAATAAGGACACAAGCTAAATCTTATGTTTAATGTTGGTATACGGATTTATAGATTCACATGCTCCTAAATAGTTTACCAGCGCTGTCAAAACAGCGATTAGTTGAAGATCAGCCCGATTTCTATTTAGGGTTTTTCCTTTTTATAGAACTGACGATACCTTTGACATTTAGTTATGTTTGTAGAGTATAAAAAGCGACTGACAGCTGCGAGTCATTAAGAACGAGTAATGCTGCTTAGGGGTGATCCCGGCATAGTTCATAATAGATTTACATGCTCGTTAGTCCAATATTTTATCTGTTCAGTTAAAGCAGCGAGTAGGTTAAACGAGTGAAAATGAAAACGAGGAGTCTAAAACTATATTCAGCTTTTTCCGCATGCATAACACTCTCATTTATTATTATATATGAAATAATATACTAGGTACCACGCGAATACCTAGTATATTATTTCACATATTGCTCGGCAAGGAACCTTTACCAATTACTTGGCTATCTACGCAAAACCATCTCATTGCCCATTTTTATTGTATTGCCTATGTTCATGTCAATTGTTTCTGTTTATTTGTATAGTATTTCTTCCGGCGTACCTCTCCATTTGCTATGGCTACTTATGCTGTTTGCCTAATTTGCCGGCCTAGCCCAAATGGTGGCCCAGCACTTTTTCGCAACTCGATGCCTTTCAAATGGCCAAGAGAGGCGGCTCGTTGCCAGCTGCCGCCAGATGACGTTCGCTTATGCAATGATCACAGGCGCTGTTTTGTTGTCGTTGTCGCTGTTGCTGTTGCTGTCGCTGCCGCCGTCTGTTGCAAGAATACGCGACGAGGCAAATTCACGAATGGGGCGCCCCAAAAGTTGCCCACGTGCTGTGTGCTAGCAATTTGGGTTAATTGTCTATGGATCAAGTCTGCGTCTAAACTGCGGCTGCAACTCCATTGTGCTGACTGACAAAAAAAAATAAAAATGAAATAAAAAATAGCCGAAAAAAAGCATTAAAGCCGCTTAACGCCTTGCATTCTGACACGCGTTCGCTGCCAATTTTGTAAAATATGGCGCATGTTAAAGGCGCACAAAACTGTCACGATTACCCAACGGGGCGCGGGGCATCTGCGATATATAGATAAATACGTATGTATATATATTTTTTTTTCCGCAAAATTATGCTTGACGCGGGGCTGAGTCAGCCCCACAATTCAGAATTCAACTTTGCAACGTCGCGACTTTGACGATAATAAATTTTAGGCGTCATTTGACGCGTTTTTGAAAAAAATAAAATAATCAAAACTGAAAGTGCGACGCGTTGCTGTTGTTGTTGTTGTTGTTGTTGTACCTGATTGTTGTCATTGTTGTTTGTTTGCTCTCCAATGCTAAATAATAATCATGTTTTACGTAACATTTACTGCTTGTTACAGTATTCCCTGCTGCGGTATAGTTTGGATAATGGGGTATATTGAAAGGCTTTGATATATATTTAGGTTGAGCATGATATTTGTTCTAGTTTAATTTTAAACTTAACTATCGTATCGCTAAAAAAGCTATCTACAAATTGGTCTACATAAATTTTAACTACAACAGCTTTGTCAATAGTTATTACAGGATATATTAACAGTTGAGCATTTTGCTGTCTTTAATCTATGAGTCGTTGCATGCACCTTGCGATTTGGACTTCGGTCTTGTGACAAGTTATCTGTGAGCTCGTTTAGGATCGCACTTAGCATATAGAGCAGAGAGTGAGTCAAGTTTGTAATGCCGGAAGTATTGCTTGCTGTCGGGCGTGGCTCGTCTTATGATTCATTTTCCATTCGGCGCATTCGACTGAGTGGAATTCAGTTCTTTACACAGTTTTCTTTTTTCTAAATTGAAAACCACTTAACCCATTTGCAGCATAATGCGAAACATTCGAAGCAGGCGACAAGCGGCTGCTGTCAAGGGCGGGGGCGGGGGCGGGACCAACGGCATGGGCAGAGTAGAGGAAAAAACTGCGCTGCTTTATGGTTTCGTGCTTGGGAGATCACAGATGATGCCTGGAATATGGCATCGGCTGGCAGCGCTTTTATCGCCTAATGAAGTTTTAAAAAGTCATTAAAGCAACTGTTTTTCATTCGCTCTGCCTCTGAGGCGTTTTGTGGGTCATTTATGCAAGGGGGTTGCAGCGGGGCCGGTTCGAGAGGGGAGCTGGAAATGGGCACGGGGCCGCTGTGCCACAAGTTGTGCGATCGATGGGGCGATCGTTCGATCATTCGTTCGACTTGCAGCACATGTTTCGCACACTGTTGCCGCGATTAGCTCTGCTTTCGCAATGGCCAGCGACAAGCGAACGATTTTTCTGCCCAGCTGGTTGCCACAATCCGAACTGGCCTGAACTCGAGTGGTGCGAAGAGAAGTCAAAAATTGTTTGCCTCTGCGAATTGAATGATGCAACTTTTATGGCAGTTGCGCTGACTGCCTCGATGTGACAATGCGAATGCTGTAAGTGCGGACTTGTGGGCCTGGCAGGGTTTTGGCGTTTATGGATAGTTGAATCATTAAACAAAATTTAATGCATAACATTGCAAAGAACTTAAGAGGTTTATGTAATTGGAATTTACTAAAAAACAAAACCTTGATGGAACATAAGGAAATGATCTAGTCGAGGCAGTCTGTCGAGTAAGGGACAGAACGCGACTCTCATTCAAGTATCGCCTATCTATGCAATTTTCAAAAATTCAATTGATGCTTGCAGACAAGTGCGTATGAGTGAAGAAAAAAGGAAGAGAGTAAGAGAGGGAGAGATAGAAAAATAGGGCAGATGGTAAAAGATAAGTATGGGAAAAGGGAAAGTAAGAATGAAGGATAATTTAAGACTTATTAACTTTAACGCTCCATACATTACTTTAAATAACAATAAAATCATGAAGATGTCGAAAATAAAAACGGTTCCCATTAAAAAGGGAAATAAATATGAACTGCTTGTACGAGATTATACGTACTTAACATGGTACTTGCAGGTCCTTTTATTCATACATTAAATTAATAGAGTGACAGACAGTCCTCTTTCGTCTGTAACAGACACTTGCACAGCTTTGTTATACACACATTATCAATTTCAGAGTTAAAGTCAATACAAAATTCAAGAAGTTCCCATAACAACGTTATACACATCAATTTCAAGGCAAACTCCAGTGTCAAATGATGTTCAGTCTTCAGTTTTTTTTTGTTTGTTATAAGCTGTGTGGTATAATCTCTCACCTTGTTTGCCACTTGACCCACTCGAACCACTTGACAGCTAACTGTGAATGCGTATACGTATCTAGTCAGTCAATGTGCGAACAGCAACAACAACTACGATTCAGATTTGTAGTCAATGCCGTTGGCGGCTGTTGAAAGTTTTTGCGCACCTGTCCACCACCTCTCGGCACCCCTCTGTTAGAGGCGCCGGCGCGCAGCGCTTGCATGACTTGCCAATAGTTGTGGCGTCTCCCTCGAGCCGGCTCCACACCCCCAGCCGGTTGACTGACTTGAGTTTCATAATACCCATGAAAGCCAAGTAGGCGACTTTGCTCTGTTGTTGTTGTTATTTTGTTTCACTTTTTACGAATTTTAACTGTAGTTGCTGTTGTTTTTATTGTTGTTGTTGGTTTTTTTACTTTCACTCTTGGCGGTTGCGTTTGCTCTTGTTATTGTTGTTGCTAGTGTGGCTGGTGTTGCGGCTTTCCAGATTTTTGGCGAGCACGCGCGCACACAGCGAACAAAAACAACAACAACAATAACAACAACAGCCAAAAACGTAAAAAACGAAAACTATAATCAATTTCATTGTTTTCCTTAGCCCTCATTTTGGCCTCGAGGCGCCTCTGTCTGCCTTTCTAAATTGCAGACAAATTTGATTCGCCTTTGAACGAAATTGTAACGCGTCTGAAAAGCGCGGCGGCTGCTTGAACCCCTCGTCCCCCTCCCCCAACAAACTCTGCTCGTAATTGTCGACACCATCAAGCCCCGCCTAATTGTGCTAGCTGGCCCCCTCACGCCCCACCTGATACTCTGTGGCTCCAGCATCTTACCAAAATGAATTTCTGTTTAAAAAGAAAAACAATCTTTGCTGAGCTGTTTTTCAAATTTTCTATTTGCTGCACTTTCATTTTCCGCTTCTCCTTGTCTCTTCAGCTGCAATTATGCCGCAATTATGTTGCCGGCAATTACAGTTATGTTTATGCCGGTGCTAGTGGCTGATGCTGATGCCGCTGGCTGATGCTAAAGCTGATGCTAATGCTGATGCTGATGCGGCTGCACAATCCCACAAAAGCCCAACAAAATTAACCGTTATTTGTGTTACGTGCGTAGCGCTTACAGATTTAGCTTTTGGTTGCGTTTTGTTTTGTTTTCTTTTGGCCTTTTTCCCGCCACAACATTTTTGGAAAGTTGACTTTCAGTCTTGGCCGTGAGAAGAGCTCAAAATGCAAATGGCCTAATGGAAATGCTCGAGGTGTTGGTCTTTACTTTGCCATGTGGAAAAGTTAGTTAGCTAGTTTCTAGGTGCGCCACAAGTTATGCAAGTGGCCAAAAGATACATAATTCAACAAAATGTATAAATATTTAGAGCCGAAACATAAATACAAAATGAAAGACCGAAAATGTTTAGCACGTCGCAGATTATATATCCTTGTAGACTCTGTATGTAGACTGGCTTGGCAGACTTTATACAAAGTCATTGATTCCAATAAAAGGTTTTACAAGATATATATCTGATAACAAAAAATAAAGAAAAGCGTTTCGTGATAAAAATAGATGGAATACTGAAAAGCTAGGCTCAGCTGCCAAAACTGTTCAAGAATATATATATATATATATACCTTGGGTTGATAACCTTTTCTGCTTTTCGAGATATATATCTAGCATATTTTTTCTAAATAGAAGAACATTAAGGCATTATGGAGTTTGTAACGTCTTCTGACATTCGAAATAAGAGAAAAGAAATACCTTATTTTATTTAAGTGATTTATACTGAAAAAGAATATATATTCACCTAATGTGGATGGATAACGTCTACTGCTATGCGAAACAAGGGCTTTAAAATCATATATTTTATACTATATCTGCTTTAATTGTTAGTTTTTCATTTAAAAGTTATAGACTTTTGTTCGTAATAAAATAAATGAACTTGAAACATAATACAATCAAATTCATGTCCTTAAGTATTTCAATTTGTGTTTGGCTTGATTCCTTTCTAAAAAAATAAAAATAAAATCTCTGCCCGCATTACTCGTAATGTATATGTGGCCACAATTCCAGGCTGGCTTATACCCAATGGCCAACTGTTGCTGGGCAAGTCGGCAAAAGTTTTGGTAGCCGCAGTGCCTTGGGCGCTTTGCTACCAGTTAAGCAATTACCGTTATATCTGAGCAACTGTCTATGCCACATGCAGCACCTGCCACAGCTCCCGCACTTGTAGATTACAAAACATTAACTTAATTTTTTCTCCATTTTTTATGTATTTCTTTCAGCTGTTTTTTTTTTTACTTTTTACTTTGCTGCTGTTGTTTCTCTTTCCCTCTTATTGCTGGCACTGAAATTAATTATGCGTTTGCGCTCAATTTGTAGCGCAAGTATTTTACCGTCGCTGCAGACACACACAAACACACACACATTGGCACACAGGTATAGCTGTTTTAAGCGGGAGGTGCAAGGCAGGTGAAAGACTTGCGGGTGGCTTCTCTCGCACTCATACTCGCAGTCAACTCAACGCCCTCCGCTTGGCTTGGCCTGAAGCGTAGCGAAGTGAACTCAACTGAAGTGAGGGGCATCGCCTCGCAGATTTCACAATGACTCGAAATCGTTGCCAGGCAGCAGCTCCACTGGCCCGGGGCGCTTTTGAAATCTGTTTGCCGGGTTATGTGGCAGCCGTTGGTTGCACTTGTTTTTGTTGTTGCTGTTGTTGCTGTTGTTGCCATGGCACATATGTAGTGCATGTACCGACTGCTGCTATAGTTGTTGATGTTGTTGTTGTAAGTTGCACTCATACCAAGAGAGTTGTGCGCTTTGTTAGTTTTGTCTGCCTTGGCAAAGCAGGTGGCGTTTGCTTGGGCAGCCTCTGCTCGGCTCAGCAATAAAGATTTTAATTAAGCGATTGGCTGGCGATTTAAATTAATGGCTCCCAACAAATTTGGCCGCATTTCGAGTGCGCCTTTTGCTTGTTACACTTGGCCAGCCAATGACAGAATCTCTGTTTCTGTTTGCTTTGCCAGGTAAAACTCACTTACCTGCCCCACCTGCTGGGCGGTGAAAGTGCAAAATGCTGGGCCAAATTAATTATAGAATACACACTCGCGTGCATGTATTCGTATCTAAAAGGCATGTTGTCTTTGTGGAGCTGAGACAGCTTCATTTTAATTGACGCAGCAAGGTTAAGTTTGGTACAAAGATAGTTATCTTTAAGTCGAGATTCATTAGTTAAATCAATTAAAGCATGCTACCAATCACTTTTTGCACATAATTGTGCCAACTTTGAAAGCTTTTAAAGTACAAGCCAAAGGCTTCTCACTCTCTCTCTCTCCGATAATATATAAGTCGGAGAGAGAGAGAGAGAATGGACTTTACAATCCCTGGTAAAACTTTAGGCTGACTACTAAAGTAGCATTTTTGAGCATAATTTAGGAGTAATTATTATTTACAACACCTTTTGCATAGCTTTGGGATGTAAATGCTTATCACTCATACGCCTGATATTCCTGTTATGAAAGCTGAATTTTTCCTACAATAACACGTGACGTATGAGTAATCAAATCTTATATATTTGAAAGCCTTGCCAGCTGAGCTCTAATAATTTAAATATTATGATGGTTGCCGTACTCGATGCCCGTTTCCACACATCTGCTGGTAATGGTAATGCCAAGGTGCCAAAGTATCTATTAGATGCCGTTAACTGTAACTGCAGTCGTTTTATTCGCAACCAGCACGCAGCCAGCCAGCCAGTCAACTAGTCAGCTAGTCAGTCAGTCAGTCAGACAGACAGGTAGGCAGGCAGCCAAATGCGCTTGTCAGCGTTGCATTTTAAAATTGGCTCGACTGCTTTTTCATATTGCAGGGGGATTGGGAGGGAGGGACGACAGCTCGAGTTGGCCGTATAATTATGCGCGACAGGCGCAGGAAACGGCAAATTAGAAGCGAGCCAGCAGCGCGCAGTCGCTGAGCCACTCGCATTATCCTGCGGCGATGCCAGCTTTGCCAGCGATTAGCGGCCATAATTTCCGCATTTGGCAGGCGGTGCACGCGACTCTTTGTGGGCTGACACGTCAGCGCAGAGAGTGCATGGCGTTTCTTTCATTGGAATAGAGCCATAAAACTAAATGATTTTCGAATTAGCCATCGTTTGATAAGCCAAAATTCAAAAACATGACAAACTTTTGTTGGGACCAACTTCAGCGAACTGTTGCCGTGTTATTATCTCTTTTGTGCGGTGATTGAAGATAGGCAAACAAAATAACCTAATGTGCAGCTGTAGCTGTTTTTATCCAGTTAATAATTGCTAGAAGCATCGGCATCATCAGAAACTGGCTCAGATTTAAGCAACATGGCCTGGCCACGCCAGGCTGCATACATTCCAATTATGTGGCTTCACTTTTGACATTTGGCCAGTCGCAGTTTTGTTGGCTTTGCGGCGGCTGTCGTAGTTGCATATCTGTGCATTTATATCTATAAGTGAGGCATAATGCTAAATTAGCATTAACCCGGAAACTGTGGCATGACTGCTTCCAAACGGGCCACGCAGCTGCTGTGAGCGGCTTGGCCAAGTCCATTGCTGACTCATGACCGCCAATTGCAGGTGTGGCCACAACGGATCTGTCCCACTTGCGGGCCGGGCGTCCAATTGTGAGAACTTAACTTGTTTGCCTAACGATTTGCGGCGGAAATTTATGGTTTTCAATTGTATAATTTGGCCAGCCACTGAAAAGTGGGTCATATCAGGCAGCCACTTTTCCATGTGTCCGAAACGATATTCCAGCAATTCTTGGCTGAGTTTTTCACGCCATCATATGTGCAGCAGTTGACCCAGTTTGCGGCAGCGGAAAGTGAAAACTCGCAACATGTTTGACCCTAATTTATATATTTTGGCTATTCGCTTTGACGCCATTCGTCGACTTATTAAAATTTGCACAACTTTTGATGTTCGGTTTGTTTTTGGAATTCACATGCCAAACGAGTTGGAAAGTGCGAATTTTTGCACGCCTCGAAATTAGCATAAGACGCACACAAAGAACCGCTCAACTATTTTGACCAAATTAAAAAAACAAGTTGTCCACAGACCAAACTCAATGGAACAACTTTTGTTAAGTTATACATAAGCGACAGCTTAAAAACAAAATATCTATATAACTCACATTTATTGCCCAACTAGTTGGTCTTAAAGATTGCTCCATTATGAAGCCTTGCTAAGCATTCCACTTGCTGTCTAAATAATGCTTCGAGTATAAACGGCAAAGTTTGATTGATTGGTTTTAAAATTTATGAAATTCTTTTGAAAAATTTTTATCCAAGAAGTTTTTCTCAAAGCGTTGCTTCAACACCCTGCAAAATTATACTTGATATCTGGGCGTCGAACTCAATTAGGTTTAATTCTCCAAAATTAAAAAAAAACCACACACACACACAAAAGTTTTTCCAACTCATGAGTTGTTGAAAATTGGTTTAAAAGTAAATCAGGGTCAAGCCAAGTTATTTCCCAATCCTAAAGCTGGTAGCACTTAAAAGTCAAGCGATAATTGATTAACAACTATCTCAGAATTGAAGGTAATTAATTTATCAAGCAGAAAATACATTTAAATTAGAAAATTACAAACTGAATTCGAAATAAGTCAATTTTGTGGTAAGAAAAATGGTTTCTATTATCTTTAAAGACTGTTTGAAGCTTATATAAGTGTTGCGGGCAGCGGGGGCGTTAGCGAGCGCGCTAAGCGACTAGCATAAAAATCCGCTTAAATAAAAAACATAAACAAATTCCGGCAGCAAACAAGTTTCGCATGCTAACGTTAAATACATAAGCAGCACGGGCAACAACAAAGATGTTTGTTTTCAGCCCTCGTCTCGGCTGCCCCCGTTGTCACAGCCTTAGCCTCTGCCTCTGCCTTTGCCTCTGCCTTTGCCTTTGCCTCTGTCCCAGTCTCTGCCACAGTCACCGTCTTAACTACACAATAGTAGTTTCACACTTTCGAGAGTGTGTGTAGCTCCGACCACTACGAGATATGCTTGAGTAAGTAACGGCGGCAGCGTCGGCCAAGCTAAACAAAATAAAAGTATCTCATGGATGCCGCGGCCAACGTTGCGTGTGTGTAGCGCGTTTCGAACGCAACTGCAACGCGGCAATAGACAAGCACACACAAACACACACACGCACACAAACTGACAAACAGCTGCTGATGCGCTACGCAAACAATGATTGGCATTTGTTGTTATCGTTATTTGTTGCTGCTGCTGTTGCCGCCATTCCAAAGTATTTGCACTCGCTAAAATTGCCAAGACGCCGCCGACAGCCGGGCAGCTTGAAAAAGTTTTGAAATAATTTCCCCCATTTGCTATGATATGCGGGGCAGCAAATAACTTGAAGCAAGGCGCATTCGCAGCCCAAGTTTAATTAAGGAATCTTTTCAACAATTTACCAGTTTTGTATTACTTTCAAAATGCTTCAACATAATTGTTAAGTTATCTAATACTACAATAAATGCTCTGGGTCTTAAACATTGCAAAATTGCGCTCAAACATTTTTGGGAAAAATTTGAAAGTCGAATATATTATTTCAATTAAATTTGTAGGGACACTGAAAGACGATGTTAATTAAATGCTCAGAAATAACTTTATTCCCCATAACTTTTTATACCCAATGCAATTGAAACGGTAATAATAATTATATGCAAATATATGTAAGTAAGAAGCAGAAGCAATCATTAATAACATATTTATTCTTGATCGGGACCTCGAGCCGAGTCTATCTGGATATGTCCGCCTGTGCAAGGGCAAGAGATTCCAACTAAGTAACATATTCATATTTTTCTTTCTTTTCTTTCCCTCCCACAGAGTATCTGCCAGTCAAGCATACTTGAGCTGTGCACTCTTACTTAATTCTTTTTTTTTTTTGTATATTTCATGCACTCGACAAGCTTTTGTAAAGTTTTCTGAAATATTCCCAACTGCAGGTTCCTTAAGCTCTTTACTTTTGTTGTACCGCATTTACCTGTTGTCGGACCACCTTCATTTACTCATCATTTAAAGCCCACAATGCCATGAATACGCACCTGGAATGACAGAAGAGAAAAAATTGTATAAATGTAGTTAATTGTTTAAAAAAGTACAATGCGGTTTTATTTAATGCCGTTAACATTCGCAACAATAAAAAATATAAAAAAAATGAAAAACAATACGAGCAGAAATAATGCATGCCAATTGCACTTTTGTAATGTATTGCGGAGCGTGTGCCATAAATTGGCGCAGAGTTTTCCTCATTTTATTTTTTACTTTTTTTAATTTTATATGAGTTTTTTTTCATCTGTTTTTTTTTTTTTTATAGAGCAACAGCAGTTGCCGCCTGTTGATGTTGTTGTTGCCGTTGTTGGAGGCAAACACCTGTAAGCCACAAATCGTTGGGGGATTTGTTTTTTTTTTTTTTTTTTTTTGCTTTAATGCCCATAGAGAGAAAACAACAACAATAGCAACGACAATAAGACAGCTGATATGTTTAAGTTGTTGCATAAAGCAAAGTCTATGTGGCACTTTAAACAAATGCGAACAGTCCGAGTCAGAGGCATGCAGCATGCGGGATAATGTTATGGGTGCTGGTGCAGAGAGACAGCTGCGGCTTAAGTGTGGATAGAAGAAACCGTTGCTTTGATTTTGCAAAGCTCTATGTGCCAGCAACAACAGCAGCAGCAGCAGCCGCAAAAAAAAAGTGAAAGTAACGCAACAACAAACAGTAGCCAATAAACAACAGCCACACACAGACAACAACAAGCACTAACTGGAAATGCAAACAAAACAAACGAGTAGAAAAATATAAATTTCCACAGGTGAATGAATTTAAATTTGCAAAACAAAGTTGCCAGGGAAAAATCCAGTTGCAAGTGCAAGTATCAGACAGTGTCCATGGAGCGACGGCCAGCCAGGGAGGGAGGTGGGAGGAATTAAAAGTTAAAAGTTCACCAAACTTGCATCTTGTTATTTGTGCTGTTGTTGTTGTTGTTGTCGCGCACCTGTTTTTTTTTTCTATTGCTGTTGTTGCTGCTGCTGCTGTGATTGCTGGTCGAGCAGCTTTGGGCCAAAATCTAATGGCAACGATCGCAGCAAGCTGCAGACGACAAGCGCAAACAACAAATTCCGCATTTATCAACCGGCGGTGGCAAACAACCAACTTAAACAACTTGCAACTCGCTGTGGCATCTGCACAAATGCAAAACAATGCAAATGAGCTACAACTTATAATTGAGATATGCACATGTAGACACCTTTAAGGCTCGCAATTGACTTAACCACATTTGGCAGCATCGAGGAAATGGAAGCAAGAAAAAATGTCAAAAACAATAAATAAAACAAATACAAATTAAATGTGACTTAGAAGAGATATTGGCCAGACACACTCAAGACACACAGCGTGTATCTAGCTGCTTGCAATTGCGGAAATTGAAGACAAATAAAAGAAGTAAGCTGCGTAATATGGACAAAATGTGGCCGATCTACACTCACTATGGTAAAGGTATTTGATATAAGTTTTATTCATATTTTGGGAATGTACGAAATCTATATTTAAATGGGAAAAGTAATAATAATTGAATAACACTAATTCTAAAACATAATAGTTATTTTATATCTTCAATCAAATCTTAATCTAGGGAATATATCACATGTTCTCTACATTTCTGTATTACTCTCTTTTTACCATTCTCTTTCCTCGATTCCTCGCTCTTATCTCTCTTTGTCTTTCACAAGATCACTTAGCAATGCCACACCCTATTTGGTTTCTCTGTAATAATATTTACTCAATTTGTTTAAATTCGTTTTACATTTTTTCACTAGTCAGTTTTCTATGCTATTGACCTTTGACCCAACTAAGGTAAACACTTGCAGCGAGACAAAAAAAAAAACCAAAAAACAACGAAAATTTTAGGCTATTACCAGACCCGACTATTTTCAACACCTTTGGCTATGCATTTACCCAGAATCGTGGCCCCTCTTTGCCGTCTACTTATTTGCCTTTGTCTAATAAATTCGAGTTGTATGGGTTCAGGTGCTCTCGAAGGGGCCCAATTAGACACCCAGCGTTTTTATTCTGGCCTTATGAGACAACGTGCATATCTAATTAAAGGCCAACGCTTAAGTGGCGGCATATGAAAATCGCTGGTCATTCGTTTTCTTAATAATTTATTCATTCGATGTTTTTCTTCGTTTTAAAATCAGGAAATTTCCAACATTTTGAAAGCAGGCGACGAATTTTCTCCCCCAATACTAGCTTTTGCCTGTGCGCAGTGAAAATTAATGGGGTCATTTGCCCTGCTCCGCGTTAAGAATAGCTATTGGTTTTTGTAGAACTTAAAAGTATGCCAAGTACATTTATTTTCTTTTCGGGCCTGAGCTGCTGCTGTCGGAAATAATAAATGTTATCATTTATATAAACAAATGAATTGACTTTAAGGCATAATGACACACATTGTTGGCTGCTTTTTGTATACTCTCTCTCTCTCTGTCAATATTGAAATATTTTAAGTTGTTTATATTATATATTATGCATATTTCATTAATATTTCATTATTTTGTATATATATATATATATATTGTTAAAAATATTATTATGATTATGAATAATATTTTTATAATTATTTTTGCAAAGATAAGTTTATCACTAAGATAGTTTGTCTTAGGAGACTTGCAGTGTTCCTTACTGTATTTAACATTTTATTTATTACTTTTTTAAATTTTTATAATGTTTTTATACATATATAAATGAGTTAAATGTCATGGCTTGTTTGTATAATTGGTGGTTAATGTACTCATGGGTGCTGCTGTACTTTAAGTTGTTGTTAACGAATTTCGTTTGCAAAATTTGCAGTTGTTGTTCACTGCCGCTAGCTTTGGCATTGGTTTTGTAATCGGGCAATTGCATCACGTGCCACCTGTATAGATAAACGCTGTTGCACACCCTAATGCAACCAGCGCCCGAGTACGCCGTATCTGTCTCCAGCCAGCTGTTTGGGCTCTTATCAAACGTTAAAAGTTTCGTAATGTTGGCTTGTTGTTATCGTTGCCGTTGGCGCACAAGGTTGGCCGTGTGGCAAGTGCAGCCCAACAAAGCCCAAACAGACAATAACAACAACTCGAAGCAACAGCAGAAGCAGCAGCACTTCCGTTCTGTTATCAATGCTCACGTGCTTGATTATGGCTGTTGCACACTTTGACGCTTTTGGCCTGATTAAGTCGCATATCTGCGAAATGCAGTTATAATGAAAAACGCGAAATGTGAATTGCGATTTCTATTTGCTTTGTTCAAAGAGTGTGTGTGTGTGTGTGGAAGTGTGTGTTGCAACTTAAACAACATCAACAACAACAAGAGCTATCAGCGCACACGTGTCATTCGCAAATGGCAACTTTGTCACGTCCCCATTTTTGTTGTCTTTTGGCGTTGACAGTTTTAGAGCAGCGGCCTCCAGTGCATTGTATTGAATTGGTTTGGATTGGATTGGATGAGATTGAATTGTCACACACTCAATCTCTGTATGTGTGCAGCCACAAAGCCGTTGGCATTAATCTCGATTTTTGCATATTTCAGCACAGCTGCGTGCACTTGAAGTCAGCCCAATCTCATTCATGATAGTTGTTTTTTTTTTATATATAAATAATATATAAATATATATAAATTGCATTGTCTACAGATTTGTTGTTGTCTTTGATTTATAGACAAATGCGCTTAGTTAATTTTTACTCATTTTCTTTTTAAAAAATTTGCGTGCGCCTTTTTTTCATTTCAGATTAGCTCATTATTTATTTGATTTAATTTCTCATTGTCATTGGAACAGCTGTAATTGATAACTGAATGCATTTAATTGTCATCTAAGTGCGCAATTGAAAAACTGGCCAATGTCCTCGATAGTTAATTCAAGCAAAATATTAGATTTTTATATTGCTTTTAGGGAAGAGCTTGTCGTCTTTTAGATTTGATATGTATATATTGCAGTGTGCTTAGGTTCCAATTCTAATACTGCAGCTAAAAGTAAATGGAAAACCAAATGAATTGTCCTGATGTCGTTGATAGAGCTTTCTTTAATTAAGCAAACATTATTAAGCAACTGCAGAGTTGTAGCTGCTAATTGGCACCTTTTGCCAAAGTGCCAACGACATTTTTAGCATTGCTCAGGTCGGACTTCACATAATATGTGTGCCTTATAAACACACATATAGAAGGCTAAAGTTATGGAGCCGCTGTTGCTGTTTAATGTTTTCGGTTCATTATGTGCAAGCTTTTCGTACAGATTTTTGCCTGTGGCGCGACGCTGTCGAGCGACAAGTGACACACATTTCCATAGATTTTATTTTCGAAATTGTTTACATTAGCCCAGCAAGGCGTGGCTGGAGAGGAGCGTACCGGGGCAAGGCTATGCGGCGCATCGCCGTATTTCTTATGTAGAGTTTTGCCTAGGTAAAATGCTAAAAATGCTTTTATGCACACGCTCAACAATGAGGAAATCTTTACGAGCACATCTGGCACATAAAGTGTCCAACCAAACTGCGGGCATCAGCGCCTCTCTGGGGCAAGTGCCGCGGCAGAGCCCGGTACTGAGAGCCAGAGCCGGAGCGCTGGCGAGACGAAGGCGGCGGCAGAGCTGTTGCAGTCAAAGATGTGGCCATGGTCAAAAGTTGTTGCTGTTGTTGACGTTCATGTTGCTCTGGCAATTAATTACGTCTACCAGTTGACAGTTGCAGTTGCCTCTGCAGCAGCAGCAGAAGCAGCAACAACGGTTGCCGTTGCTTGACTATTTGATCTTTGCACCGCGATAGCGTAACATAAAAGAGAAGAGGGGGTCCCACGTCGCTGTTAGTGTGTGTGTGTGTGAGATGTGTGTGGTCAACAAATGTCAAAGCAACCAGGAAGTGTTTGGCCAGCGGTCAGCAAGTGTTTCAAATTAACAGCGACAGCCAATGTCACATACATTGCCCCATTTCTGGCCACGCCCAACGCCTCAACCTGGCACACGGTGTGGCATATTCAAAGTTTACAACAAAAACATACCAGAAAATAAAAAATAAAAAAATGAAAATGAAGACAACGTGACATTTGTAATTCATGTTAATTGGTTTAGAAATCAGGCAAAGGCAAACTTGACAGCTAACAGCGTACCCGCCTCATATTTATTTGTCGTTTATTGCACGCCAACTTGGCGGCTTCTTTATGAATTCTATTTAAATTTGTTTTTCTCTTCTGCAGATGGTCATTACGCGCGCACACACAGACATACTCACATACTTAGACGCACGCTGGGAGTACATAAATTAGCTGAAATTCTACACTAATTTGTTGCTTTTTTGGGGTTTTGGGAAAATGAGGTCACTAATGTAAAAAGCCTACCAACTGCAGCAGCAACTACAAAAGGCAACAAAAAGAAGAAAACAAATTGACGAAGCGTTAAGCGTCTGCCTCCGCAGAAGGTGGGGCAATAATACAACCAGCCAGCCAACCACAAAAACAAACGAAACCAACAAAAAGAACAACAACAACAATAACAACAATAAACAACTAGACCTTGTTTATGCAGCGCACGCACCCAAAAAAAATGCCAAGCGAAATGAAAACTAGTCAAAGAAACTTGTATGGACATTTTCTGGTTGTTAGTTGTCAGCTTTGGTTTTGGAAAATGTGGCAACTGAGCATGTGATATTGTAGGCGACTAGTCAAACGCTCTAAGCCATAAATATCGTTAATAACAAAGGTTCTGTATAATTTCAAAGCTTACATGTCCTTTGAAAGCTCATAGATCAATTTCTAAAGGACCTTTTGCTGTTTACTCGAGAATTAAGCAAAGGGGTTTAACAATACAATTTATGTACTTTAATTATATACATTTGTTTATACATTTGTTTTTCAAAGCTCACCGCTTACTTAATATTTTAAGCTTGAATCTGCTTTGAAAGCATATCAATTAACTAATTAAAAGTCCTGTTTTGTTAAATAGAGGCATACGCTACTTGATGCGAAGGAGTGCTCATGTGCTTTAAAAGTTGCACGTATATTTAAAAGCTCAATGCTAAGTTAATAGTTAAAGCTTGCATGTCCTTTGAAAGCACATCCATTAATAAATTATAAAAAATGTTTAAAAGCTTACCGCTTTATTAATCACAAAAAATATTATTTTTTTGGTTGACTTAAGTGATTTAAAGCAATTAAGTGTGAACGATTTTCCTAATTTAATTATTTAAAGTAAGCCCAATACAAAAGCTTCTTTGTACGTGCTTTGACTTAACGTTACACTTGTGTTGTGTGTGTGTGTGTGTGAGAACTCCGCGCTCTCGGTTTCAATTCCAATTTAATAAACAAATTATTGCCTTCGACTTTGGCCCCACGCACACACACACAGAAACAAAAATTATGTAGTAAAGAGAACAGAGCGCTGGAAATCATAGTCCAAGGTCTTTTGGTAACCCAACAAACAAGCATTTAGCTTCAGCAGACAGCCAGCCGGTCATCCATTTGCTTGCCAGCATTTGGGTAACAAAAACAACAGCAAAAAAAAACTTCAAAATGCTTACAAAACGCCACGCTTAGCCCCAAAGGCCCCGTCGATGAACCATGGTTCCGGATTGGCCCCGGTTAAGTCGGGCCGGGGCAGGCCAAGTCGGGCACCACTCCCAGCAGCCTCAGAACCCGGTCAAATTGAAATTCGAATTCAAACTCAAACTCAAGCGCAGGCGCGGCCGCTTTACTTCAGCGTTTACCGTTTTGGCCGCTTGACGCTTGCCACATAAATTTTGCTGTATATTTTATGCAAGCCACAAAAGCCTTGAGCCGGGGAGCCGGGTAGCCGCGTATGACACAATCTTGCAGTATTTGCATATTTTTTGCCGTGGACTTTTTGCTTTCCTTTGGTTTTGTATTTATTTTTTCGTGCGCATTTTTTGATTAATTTATAAGCGATTTTATGGTCCAGCTTAAAGAGCGCTTCTTTGCTCATGCTGACATTTAAGCATCTCTTATGCGTGTGTATGCGTGCGTATGTGTGTGTGTGTATGCTGTTACTGAAAAGCCAATCAATATTGAAAACTGGAAGCGCTCGTTTGCCAGCGTTTATTAATTAAGTTAAATTTGTTTTTAACTGGATTTTAATTTGCACGATGCAACGAGCGCCTCATCAACAACGACATTGTTCGCGCCTTTGTCGATGACTATCTTTTAGCATTAGATACACCACACACACACACACTCGCATTACGCCCGACATCAAAAAGTGTGTGTGGAACATTGTCTGGGACATGCAATTTTCCAATTTGCTTAATTGCTTCATTTTTTTCTCTGCTCAAATTAAGCTTTTATTTCTGCAACATGTGAATAAATTTGTAGTCCTATTTATATGCAGCTAGCTAGTGTATTATGTTCAAATTATAAAAAATATGTTTATATTAAAAACTGATGTTGTATCATTATGTGTGCTTAATATATTTAAGCTCTGCAGAGTTTTCATATAATTCCCATTTGTTCTTTTTTTTTATTTTAATGACAGCCTTAGAAATTATATTACATATTAGCTTAATTCATTTAAAATACATTATCCTTAATACTAATTATAAAATAAAACGCTTATTAACAAATTTATATTTTGATTTTTATGGCTAAGTCGGCGACTGAGGCAACTCCCACTTTTTGCCTTGGTAACAGACACTCGCACACACCATACAAACACACACGATACACTCACACCTCACATTTTTAGCATTTTGTGGGGGTGTTTCGTTTATGACAACTATTAACGAAATACACACAAAATTTACATATTTTCTGGCGAGTGCAGCTGCAAGAGCAACGCACACACATGAGTGTGCGTGTTTGCTTGTGTGTATTGTATGTTACCTCATAAATGCCAACACCCACACGTTAACCTTCTTTTGCGTCAATTTAAGCGACTTAATTAGCCATGAAGGCCTACAAGTGGCAGGCACTGTTTGCAATGACTGAATGACTAAATGGCTGCTTGAATTGCCTGCGGCGCTACCTTGTGCTACCCTTCCCTTTGAATACAAAACGTATATATGTATATATGTAAATAAAGCAGTTCGATACCTTAAGATGTTGTAATCAAACTACATATGTACATTTGCATATAAATACATGTAGTCATATGTATGGCAAACTTCGTTTACGGAATCGGAGGCATGAAGTATTTACGCGATTTGCCTTTGGCGCGACATGTGGCAAGTACACAAAAGCCTTTGTCGTATCATTTGCACGCATTATGCCACTGCTATTTTAATTAAAACTTAAAAAACAAAATATTAAATATATTTTTTTTAATGGTGGTTCGAGCCGATTCGCTATGAGCATTGCATCAAAATAGCGCTAACAAAAAAATGGAAATGTTCAAGCATATCGATTACTGTAAGAGTGCAATTGCAAGGCTATCGATTTTCTGCGTGCGGTCTGGCAGCTCTATTGAAGTTTTTTACTGGTTTTTTTCTGTTTCAAAGAAACCAATACATGGGCATTGGGAATTCAAATCAGCTTAACAAGGGATTAAATTGGCTTAAAGCTTAGGGGAAAATGGATTTTACGTTCCCATGGAAATAAGACTTACTTAAAATGTGCATATCTCATAAGAATTAGAGTGAATTTAAACATGTCTATTAACCAATTTAAAGGACTCAGATATAAGGGTTTAATATATATATGTTGTATATACTTTCTTGATTGTCCATATTATGTCATATGGATAAGTAAGATATTCTATCAGAACTGTCTAACTTATGACACTTTCTCATATAAACAATACAATTACTTTTAATACAATATCATTTAAATTCACACACACATTCGAACATACACACATGCACACAATCTGAGTCACTCGAGTGGCGCGGGGCACTTGAAGTTGCCCGATTCGGAATTAATGTGCATCTTAAATTAATTATGCGCTGAAAATAAAAATCCGAGCGGCAAACAAAAGGCACACGAAAGCCTCTCAAGTAGCTGCTTAAGAATTTTTGCAGCAGCAGTTTGAAAAGCAAAATAAAAAATAAATAAAAAATGTTTTAACACTTTAAGCAGACGACAAGCCGATAAGCAGCTACAAAACAGCAGCAACAACAACAACCAACAATAAGAAAGGCAACGCATTGCCAACAATTTATTAAAAAAGTTGAATGCCATCTGTCCAGAGTGTGTGTGTGTGTGCCGTATGTGTATGTGTGTGTGTGCATGTTTATCGCGATCCTGCGGGACGATGTCTTGGCCTGGTCATTTGGTCAAATGAGTTGGCAATATGCATGTTGGCAATACAAGCGGATTACAAGTAAGTCAAACACGGGATAAAACGGCCAACAGGCGCCGTGTGGGGGCTAACCGGCTGGCTGGCTGGCGCGCAGTGGGTGTGGCATCAGTTAAAACCAGCCGACAAGAAGTAAGAGTCAGGCCAGCAACTTGCAAGCGGATTAAATTTAATTTTATGACTTTCGTTTACTTTGTTATTGCTGTCTAAAGTGCGCTGCACTTGCGCGACTCTTGTTATTGTTCAGCCGTGCGAGTGTGTTTGTGCGAATGTGCAAATGTGCGAATGTGTGTGTGCGTGTGTGTTGCCTGTCATAATAAAACTGTTTAATTTGCACGACGCTGTGACATTCTGCCCGGCAAGCAAGCGAGCGAGCGAGACCAACAGCTGTTCATTAGAGTTCAGGCGCTCGGCAACTTTGTTGCATGCAACAAGCTGCTGCCTGCCGCCAACCAATTTTGTGCATGCCGGCCGGTCTATGCCAAACCAACCAAAAATCTAGCCCCAACTGCATTTTCCACTTGCCGTTGCCAAATTTGGGCAAATTTCAGCGTCGCTTCGCCCCAGACAATTTGGCATTTTATGCAACAGACTTGTCAGCGGCATTTTGTCATAAGCTCAGATTTCGAGTGCTTTGCCAGAGTCGTGCTCAGTTCATCAAAATGACAGGCACTCCAATTTGGTCACAGCGTCAACAACAAGCTGCCGCTGCAGCGGCTAAATATGAGTAAAAGGCTAATTGAAGTGGAAACAATGACCTTTCATTGTTTAAATTTGTCACAAGCAATTTAAGCTGAGGCTGCCGCATTCGGGCCGAGCTGGAGGTGGGGCGTCAATTAAATGCTGCCCAAATAAGGTTAGGCCTGTGTAATATTTATAAGGCAGCTGTCAAAAAAAAGTGCAGCCACAAACAGTTCATTTAGCAGCTGGCTTCTCCGTCTTGTAACATGATATTGCTAGTAATTTGGCGTATTTAAAGGATAGCTCGCTTCAATATTACATTATTTATTAGTATACTATTTCACAAAGTCCACAGAGCATATTTGCTTTGTGTATTTCTTTTGCTAGAAACTTGAAGCTATATACATTCATCATTTTTGGCTAAAATCTATATTTCCCAAAGTTTTAAGGCAAGCGTTTACCAATTTTTTAACATCTAAAAACTTGTTTGTTAAAGAAATCACATTTATATATTCTCAAAACACATTTAGTGATTATTGTACAAATTGAATAGCATAGCAGAGATTAAATATATACATATATATTAGATAAAAAATATATGAAATATTATTAAACGAAATTCGCTCACATTTTCCTTATACGTGTGCTATTATATATGTTCAGCTTCGGTAGCTTTCGTAAGATTTATCATGCTCGTGAGATATATGACAGGGCACACACATGCACAGATGTGCATATGAAACTGAGCAACCCACATATGAAGTCAGCCTCAGCCAGCGCATGTTTTGCTCTCTAATCAGCCGCTTGTAGATCTTAAACAACCTGCCAGCTACATAGAAGCCACGTAAGCTGCATTTGAATCACGATCATTGGAAAAACGGCAGCCAGCAGTTTGCGTTGCAGCCAACGGCGACACACATCAAAGTCAATGCCACAGAGCAGCCGCAGCTCATTAATCAACGCCTGCCTGGACTTAACAAAGAAAGCAACAAGTCAAGTGGCGACACTTCCTTCACACACACACACAAGCACACACAAACACGCACAACGTACTGGCCACCCCCCTTTTTCAGCACACGTCGTCGAGGCAAAGATGACGCCGCTGCATTTAAAAGGAACAACTAATTACGCGTTAATTTTCTGCTTAGTCGCCGCATCTGCGGTCTCCACATGCCCAGCCCCTCCACCCTGGCCGTAGAGCACAGTGCTCCTGCTTGTAGCCATTTCAGTGATTCACTTGTCAATTTCGTAAATTATTACCTCATGCCGCGTGCGATAAAAGTCAAGAAAATGCATTGTGCGAGCAATCGAGGAGTGCTTGGTGGGGGCCAGTTGGCAACAAAGTGAATCAAGTTAATTGCTGTTAATTTCATCATGGCACATTGGTAACAAGGAAGGTCGCCAGCACAACAAAAACAAATATAATAAAATGCGTAAAATGCCATCGTGTGCAGCCTGGCAATGGAGTCATGACAATGGCAAACGCGACGCCATGTTTTAAGTGCACTTCTTGAGTGGGTTTGTCATGACTACAGTCTGGGATACCAAGGATATGAGGTGGGTAGGGTATATACACATATAGTTGGAAGTGTCAGCTATGCTTAATATGTTCTACTTTCTTTAAATCAGAGTAGCCGTAGAACTACTTGCCAAAGTTCAATTTATCAATGTCAAGCGTGAAAGCTGCGAGCTCAGAAAGTGCTATAAATTTAAGCAAGTTGAATATAAAAAACAAATCACCCAAGTTCCAATAAGATCTAAGCACCAGAAACACTTTAAGAAAAACTTAATTGAACCTCAACTGTCATGATCTCAAAACAAAGATTTATAACTATTTACATTGTTTTTACATAACACTCATAAAATCTGTAAGCAAGCTTTAAAGTATGCACAAAACAATATTAAAGCTTAAAGCTCTACTTAGTAGCATTAAGCAACACATGCACTGAAGACAATAAAGTTGTCTGAAAGCTTAAAGCTACACTCAATAAGGGGAAATCTTTAATGCATGCCCTGAATATATATTTATATTTATTTAAAACAAAACAAAATTATGCTGACTTAAAACTTAAAGCCCTACTCAGTAGCTTCAAGCAAGACAAGCACTTAACGCAATTAAGCTATCTGAAAGCTTAACGCTATACTCAAGCTTAAACGTATGCGCTGAATGCAATTAAGCTAACTAAATGCTTTAAGCTTCAATACCTTCTGCTCAAGTTAAGTTAAGTGCTAATTTTGGCATAACACTCATTAATGACGCAAAAACAAAAACGTAAAATAGATCAGACAACTTCTTGTTGTCGACTTGTGGGCCTTGCCATACAATTTTCGCTTGCTTTGTGTTGCAGTGCCTTGCAATTTACCTCAACCCACATTTGAAACTCATATCCAATCAACCACTTTAATAACCACAGCCAGGCAACAGTAACAAATTACAAATACAAGCCGCAATTATTTGCCACTCATTGAAATTGTACCAAACAACAAACGGGGGAGCATGAATGGGGCTAACTGCGGGCGGGTGGGTGCAGTATATTATTTCTTGCAATAACAAATTGTACGCTGCCAAAACCCGCTTAACCTTGAGCTGCAAACTGTGAATAAAACAAAAAAAATACATATGTATATAAAAGCGAATCGAAACGAAACCAAAGCAACGCTCACTGAAGTCAATTTTGAAAATCCGCTCACGAAAACAATTGCAAAAAGTCATTAAATAAACCAGAATTCAAATGGCGACAAAAACGATCCGTTGCGATCGTCGGTCTGCATTCAAAACTGGCCTCAAAATGCATGGCAAATTGGGTAAGCGGAAACTGCGCCATGGAATGAAAATTGATGACAAGGACAAACGACAAGTCAAAAGCTGGAGATCCCGCTCCCAAAGAGACACAGACACAGGCCGGCCCCATTGGCTGATCGGGTCAGCATTTGGCCAGGCAAAAGGCATTCATCTATTGCACACACACTGCCGATTAATTTGTTTTATGATTTTACGACTTGGCACAGCCCACTAGCCACAACAACAACATCAACAACAACAAAGACTGCAATTGTTGGTAGGGGGTAGCAGGGGCGGGCCAGGCGAAATGGCAAGCCATGTTAAAATTTGTACTTAGCCAGCAGCAAAAATGGCCGTAAAATGGATTCTCCTCTTCTTCATCATCTTTAAGTATGTGGCACGAATCGACGATGATGACGATGAAGGCGAAGCCAAAAGGAGTTGGCTAAAGCCCCGCTTCGCCGTCCGTTTGTGCCATTAGAAACGCCCCTTAATGGGTAGTTAACCGCCTTAAAATGTTGCGACGACGGCAGCAGCCACCACAAGCAGCAACAGCAACAACAACAGCAACAACAACAGCAACGGCAACGGCAACAAAATGCAATAAAAATCGGTTAATAATGTTTTTCACAACGCCATTCAAATGCTGGCCGACAACAACGTTGCCCACCATATTATGACCTAAAATATAGGTTAGACACTGAAGGTACCGCGTCTCTTACTCTAGCCCCCTCTATGCACCCAACCCCTCCCCACATCACCTGCCTTTAATGCTGATGATCAGCAACTTCATTATTAGCTTGTTGCCGCTGCTGCCGCTGCCGGATCGCAGAGCAAACGCAATGTTTAACCTCTGATCGAGGAGGCAGTAACATTGAGGCAGGCAGTGAAACTGCAAGACTTGACCAAATACAACAAGACGAGACAAGATGTGAAGAGGCGAGACAAGGTGAGTCGAGGTGAGCTGGGCTGTGGCGTGTCCGGGCTTGGTCAGGCGAGGCATAGGCGGAAAATACCAAGTGGCTGGCAGCTATGCAACAAAACTATACAAAAGCGTACGTCCGACAGTTGTGGCATTACAGTAAAACCATTGTACAAAGTCTCAATGGCGATAAAAAAAACCTTAAAGAGGTTTTAGCTTACAAATTCTGGGGAGAATAACAGAACGTCTAGAAATTTTATCTTATTTACCCAGCAGTTTATATACTCTAAGAACGTATCCTTTAAACTAAGTGTTGGTAAGCGCCATTTGAACTCTTTGAGAAATGCAAACATATGAATAAATCGAACCTTGGGCACTGAGAAACCGCTCAGCGAACGGATTGTGAATATAAGTTTATAATAATGTAATTTCTCGAACTTGCAACTGACCTATTTAACTCACGTTCTAGTTGTTGTCTTTGCCTACAACGAACATCATCAGCAGCAACAACAACTGCAACAACAATTGCAACTTGTGTAGATTTGAACAGTTAATGTAATTTCCAGTGAAATTTTCAACGCTTCGGCTTCGGTTTTGTTTCTGCCATTTGGAAGCCAACAGAAAACTTTTGCAAAATGATTTTAAAGTGCAGCATAACTGCGGCAAGCAAGAGGTAGGTGGAACAACAGGCAGAATAACAACAATGCTCGGCTTAGCCACTAACTAACTAAAGGCAGCAAGAAGCAGCAGGAAGCAGAGAGCCAGCAAAATCTAAATCTGTTTTTCACGGTTAGGTTTTTAGGCCAACGTAACCATACAAGTACCAAGCAATTTCTGTTATCTGTTGCTCATCATTTTATTGCTGCCATGGCAAACTCTGAACTGGTTGGCTTAAGAGTTGGTGCTGGCGTCGGAGCTGTGAGCAGAGCCTAGCTACCAATTATTGTGATGTTCATAAGTCTGAGAATATGAGCCGCAATGCACATGAGAACGGCGCACCGTAAGCCAGCTCCAGTTTGCGAATTGAGAAACAATGGGAAAATGCATTCAAGATGAGTGTCTAAAGTTCTTGTTTACCTACAACACATGCTTGTAATGTGAATACAGTCAAGCTACGCTAGGAGCAACGTATCTGTACGCGATTATTATTATTGATGCAATTATTTTCGCGTATCATTTTAATAAGATGAGTGTCTAAGGTTTTGGCTGTGCTACAACACATTCTTGTTATTTGAATACAGTCAAGCTACGCTAGGAGCAACAGCTCTGTATGTGAATGTTATTATTGTTTCGATGTTTTCGTTTACAATGCTAATTGTTAAGTATTTTCCGTCTTCAAATCGATTTTAACTGATTTTTCTATTTACTAAATACAATTTTTTCCCATATGCATTCATTTTTTGTGATTCCCCGTTACAAATTGCCCAAGCAATATCATAGTATCAGCGTTTATTAATATTCTAGCATCTGTGTGTAGTTAAGTTAATTGTTAACATACTTAGTACAGGGGAAAAACTTATTTTTCATAAGTTTTTCTAATGATAAATGTTCTAAATAACGAAAATAGTTTCCGAATTTATAGTTAATAGTTGAACTCTTTCTCTCATAGTAAAGACTTGTAGAGGTGCTATAACGCAGACATGTTAACTTCTTCTTGCAGGGTATTTATGTATTCGGCGAGCCGATTTATAAACCAAATGTAACACCAAGTTTTCACAAACTACTTCAGCTATTGCGAGTCGATTGAACTCAATCATGCCATCAATCAAATTTGGGTAGATTTAAAATCGCAAGATAAACTTTATGAGAGTTTTCGATAGCTTTTCTTGCCGCTTTATGTGGGTGGTTTGAAAGAAAATTCTTGTCGGTTATTATCGTATTTTTCATTTTGTGTTTACTCATATTATTATCGTTTACTGAGTTCCTGTTGATGCTGGGTGCCAACAAATTGATATCTCCAGCATAATATTTTCCATGCTTTCCCTCGCTGAGCTAAGAGCTAAGTATTTACACAATGTGCACGCACACACGCACACACGTACACGCATGCACAACGCACAACAATTGCATGCGGTGGGCGGTTAGAGGCGTGTCCGCCGTAACAAGAACTGAAAACAGGCATATATATGTATGAATATGCTTGCAGTTTGTATCCGTATTATTGTGTACGTAGAATGCCCAAACGACATATGATGCATATCAATGTTGGCTCAGCATGATGTTGTTGTTGTGGTTCTTGTAGTTGTTTGTTTTTTGTTGTTGCTTGTTGCAGCTGTTTTTGCTTCCATGAAAATCATACAAATAATGCGACTGATGATGATGCTGCCGCTGCTGTTGTCGCTCTATTGAGTGTTGAATATCGTTTGCTGAATTATAATTTCTGTGGGAGCTATAGTGGCATTCGTAGGGGGCAGGCTGCTGCCTGCAACGCATCGCTGCGTGCAACATTTTTTAGTCATTCAGTCGCCACCGTTGGAGTTCCATATATGCGTGTGGCGGTTCGTTCGTTTCTCTGTCCATACATTAATTAATTAAAATTGACATTGAGGCACAACAAATTGTAAAGCAGCTTCTAATGATTGGTTGCATGACTCTTTGCCTGCTAACAATGTGCAAAATGCTTGTTGTGTTAACAATTAGTCTTCGCATTGTGTTTGCTGTTGTTGTCGTCATAGATGATCTCTTGTTGTTATGTTTTTCTGCCACCTATTCGACAAGGCTATTCGCATTGTTTTTATAAGGTTGAGGAAGTAGATACATAACTCAAAATCGCTGACATTGCGGCTGCATATCGGATTTAATTTACGATTGCGGTTGAAAGCCAAGCAATTTGTTATCGAACATAAAAACATATAACTAATATACTCAGACTAATTAGCTAAGCTGCAACTTGAGGTTTCATGAAGCCCGCAAATATTTCGTTATTTTTGTATCTGAGATTTGAACTTATTTTCATGAATACAATACTCAGGGCACCTGTTAAGTGCGACAGACAATTGATGGATTCAGATAATCGTCTCCATTAAACTTATTTCACTCACAGTTTTCATTGGCTTTTCAAGCTTTCTGATTTCCCCATTATAAATATGTGATATTTTCACCTTTGACAAGCTTAATAACTGAAAATCAAATAATAAATGCGCATAAAGCTCATTTGTTGCTGAGTAATTTATACAAATTCAGACAGCGTAATCAATAAATAAATTTCCTATTTATGCAACAGTCTCTCTCCCTCTCCCTCTCTCTCTCTTTCTCTCTCTCTCTCGCTGCACCTTCTCTGTTGCACCAGCGAGCATATGGCAACATAACGGATCAAGCAGCTTGTCATGAATACAAATACGTTCACACACACACACACACACACACACACACACACACACACACACACACACACACACACACACACACACACACACACACACACACACACACACACACACACACACACACACACACACACACACACACACACACACACACACACACACACACACACACACACACACACACACACACACACACACACACACACACACACACACACACCACACACACACACACACACACACACACACACACACACACACACACACACACACACACACACACACACACACACACACACACACACACACACACACACACACACCACACACACACACACACACACACACACACACACACACACACACACACACACACACACACACACACACACACACACACACACACACACACACACACACACACACACACACACACACACACACACACACACACAGACAGACACACACATAATACAAACATATTATACTTATGTATATACTTAAAATGCACTCTCACACACATTCACACACACACGCACACTTTGTTGCATGTAGACAACATGCATGAGTTAATAAAAAACAAAAACAATTTTTTTTTCAACATTTTAATTTTTTATTTTGCATTTTAATTTATGCAAATAAATTTCCACTTTGCACTGAAATCAAAATGAATTAAGTGCGAGTGATAGAAATGTTGTTGCATATGCGTGTACGCCAATGTGTGTGTGTGTATGTGTGTGTATGGGTGTGTACATGTGTGTGTGTGTGTGTGTGTGTGTACCGTTGCTTGTTCCACTTTGAACGAGTTGAGTTTTTTCTTGTCGTGTTTTCGATTTTTAATGCAATTTTTATACGCTTTGGGCCGGCCGGCATCAAATCGAGCTGCGTGTTGACATCGCCGTTGCATTTGGTGGTTGAGGAGGTGGTGCAGGTGGTGGGTGGCACCGAAGGCGTCGCGAGACTTGGCAAGTGCGTGTGCAACAGTGCAGCCGCCTGGCGAAAACTTGTTTGGCGACGCCTCAAAGTAGTCCAAGGTGCGTGAAATAAATTTGCGAAACTGTCCGTTTGTCTCCGCACAACCAATTTGGATGCCATTGGCCTCGTCGTGTGTGCAGTCTGCTCAGTTTTCACAATTTTCCTCAATTTGCCAGCGATGGGCGCTGTTTGACAATTTTACAAGTTGCAAGCTGCAACTTGCACGCTGTACGTTGAACTTTCACAACATGATCAAATCCCATGGATAACTCAACCGGCACGCCGGCAAAGCTGGCCTAGGTAACGGCCCTTGAATGTGCCACTTGCTGCAGCAGTTGCGGCCCATATGCCACACGAGAAAATTGCGTAAATTTACATAAATTACGTGGCTAAGTGGAAGTTGAAAAGCGTGTACGCAATCGCCTTGAAAAATGTGCAGCGGAAATTTAAGCGTAATTTGCTGACCAGCCGGCAGCAGGCAGCAGGACTCTTCCGCTGCAAGGACCACCACCTCTTGGCTCGGCTGGCCTGCTAATTAAGTGGAAATTTATGCTATAAAATTACACTTTGCTTCGCTTGGCCACTTGGGCTCGAGCATTACGAGTAAAATATTATTTTAGCGAACACCGTGCGGGCCTTCAATGAATTTTGCCCGGCGTTTGGCAATTTTCCATGCAATTTAAATAAAATTGAATTAAATGCCACTTGCAGCTTGTATACAGCACACACACACGTGTACATATGTGTATGTGTGCTGTGCCATGGCAATTCTTGTTATTTTAGCCACATTGACCGAATTGTGGCAGAAAATTGACCGCAAGTTGTTGGACTTAACTCGACGAATTGAAAAGCAATTTTCTCACCTCCAAATCAGGAAATTGCAAGTGGACGTCGTAGAGTTGAACTTGTCAACTTTCCATTAAAAATGTTGCTGACCAAAAACACAATATTTACTTCCAGAAATAAAATAAACAGCACAAAAAACTGAAAAAGTTTTTAATTCTACGGTATGAAGCACAAAAGCGTCTGGCTTACAGACCACCAAAAAGTTGGCAGGGTTAAAAACTTGTCAGCATAATCTATAGATTTATTTAAATCGTATATATTCATATTTTAAAATTTTCCGTGTTTTCTTTCAATCCTTTTTGGCTTCAATTTTATTGCATTTTTAATATCGCATCAATTTATTTTACTGACTCCGCATAATAAAACAAAGAAATCCATTTTAAATCTCTACAATGAACAAATTTAATAACAGAAAACAGCGAAAAGCTTTTCAAATATTTGATTTCCACCATGATTTTTTTTTTTTGTGCTTTTACTGCTTTTTTGATCAGCTTGCGTAATGTAAACATCGAGTTTTTAATAAAATTGTTATTCAGGCAGCGCGATATAAATCGCCCACAACACGAGCCGAGAATTGCAGCATTTTACAGTAAAAGTAATCATAATAAAAATAAGATATATATATGTTGTAATTAAGTTGCAGCTTAATACACGAATGCATTCAATATCCTTGCATTAAAATAGACTCCGTCTGCCCAAACCAAAACTCGGTTCAGTTATCAATGAAGCGAGAGCTTCATGTCCGACAAGCGGCAGCAACAACAATGAGTTAATTAACATTCGATGAGAATGTTCGTCGTGTATTGTGTACCTGATAGATAAAGCTATATTATTTTGGTCTATTGTCCTTACCGGAGGCTTAACAGGAACAACAAAAACAACATCAAAAGTTTTCTCGCTGCCAAAGGCTTGCATGTGTAGTGCAACTGGCAATCCAGCCAAATAGAATATTTCGAAATTAATTGCTGTTCAGCCAATTATAGATAAGTAAGTATAATTCAAGGACCTTAATTTCCTAAGATTTGCTCTGAGAGCTTTTCCCATGCATAGTTGGAATACTTGAAACAAGTTCCAATCTTAAGTGGCTGCAAAATTATGCGTTAAGACACAATGGTGAATTGGCCATTTGTGAATGTGTCGATTGGCTGTTTAATTGAATTTGAATACTTTTTTATGGCAATTTGCATGTGACTTTTATAACTCAAGCGGCGGGCGAAATCAATCTGCTTAGCATTTAAACGGCCAAGAGACAACGAGGCCTTTGGGCCTATATCGTATGCCAAATGGTAACTGGTTTGGGCCACCAGCCAAACATGTTGCAAAAAAATACAAATAAAAACATAAAAATACAAAAAAATGAATTACGGTTTAGAGCAAACCGGCTCAAATTAATAATAGGAATATGTGGCACAAGAGCCTGTTGCTGCCACCACGCTTGCCAATGTGGGTTATGGATCTAAAAATACGGCACAGCCCATGCGGCTAGCAAAATCTCAATGACAACGCGGCGTATGCTTAATGTGAATTCTACGATACGAGCGAATTCTGATTCGTGCTCGCAAGTGAATGGACTTCGCATTCAGATTGAGTAATCCAACAAAACGTTTCGTCTAATGAAAAGCGACGCTGACTTTTCCAACACGCTGTAGTGTGTGTGTGTGTGTGTGTGCGTTTGCTGTGCTGTGCGGCAAGTGAATTTTCAACTTTTACTAGCAAACACCATCGCTTGCGAAATATGCGGTATTTTTTTGATTGAATTATGCACGGCCGCTGCCGCTGGAGCTGCTGCTGCCGTTGCCATTGCCGCCGCCGCCCCCATCTTGCCATGCCTTTCAGTAATGATTACCGCACATTTTGCAGTTGGCCTCGTGGCGCCGGCAATTGCACAACAACAACAACAACAACAACAGCAACAAAAACAAAAACAGCAGCCTAGGCACACAAAATTGAAAGTGAACTTGCGACTTTCATTTTTGTTCGCTTTTTTTGATACTTTTAAGCCGCTTTATTATTTTCATGTCAACTTATTTAGCTTAATTTACCTCAGCTGTTGGCTGTTCAGCGAACGATATGCCGAAGGGCAGCAGCAACAATAATAAAAACAACAACAACAACAAGATGCATCAATATATCCATAACGCTAGCTCATTTGTATATGTGATTTTACAATTTCTATGATTTTCGTGCAAGTGAAAGTCAAAATGAGTGTTTTTTTTTTTTTTTTATATTATTGGGAAATAATCAACATACAATTTTGTTGTATTATGTTTTATGTTTCAAGTTCGTTGCCTCACTTTTAGCTCGCGGAAGTTGTAAAATGTGAATGAATGATTTGATTTCAATTTGATTGCGGTGAGTGCATTGCAAGTGAAAATACCATTTTTTTCTTTTTCAATCGTACAAATGCAATATGAAGTGCAATTAGTTGTCGGCTTTTGGCCTTTCATATAAACGACAGTATACTGCTAATATACTGGATATCACCTAAAGCGGTCAGATACTCTCGAAACTCATTTACTCTGCAGAGCTTTGATGACTTTACCGAACAGTTTTTCAATCATGACATCAAAGATGTATTTTCTGTGATATTTGGCACCTTACCTTGCAGGGCATATTAATTTACCTTCAGAAGCTTCCGAATCCAACTAAGAGCCCTTGCACTAATTGCGTTTCACAAATTGTATCCTTTTTCAATTGCAAAACTAAGCTCTCTAGGTCTTTTATATTTTTGATTACACGCGTTTTTGCAGGCATTGCTCGTTGCCCGAATATACGAATGTTTGTGGTTTAAAAATGAAATTGCAAATGCAACGGAATGAAAAACAAATGGAATACCTTGCTAACGCAAAAAGAACCACAAAATCCAAAAACAGGGGAAAAGAAAATCCAGAGTGCAACCCGAGCTCATATGTAAATTAGTGAAAAATTCCTCAGCCCATTAACCGGAAGTCGGAAGCACAACAAATATACCTGAATTATGATGTTTTCGGTTACGACTGTGCTCCAGGTTTATATTACTGTAGCTCTTGTCGTTGTTGTTGTCGTGTGTGAGTTTTTCTCTTTGCAGGTTTTCCTGGCAACGGCCATCGCCAACGCGAGCTCACATTCTCGTTCTCGTTCTGGCTGAGTGCGCGGCAAGTGCGTTACCCGCATTCAAGGGACCCAAAAGGGTAAGCCAGCAGGGACTGTTGCCGGGCAGGGGCAAGTCATTAAGTCTGTGGTTATTGCTGTCGTTGTGGTGGCAGCCAGTGCTACCCCCTCCGCTGCTGTTGCTGCTGTGAGAAGTACCGTTTCGATTTTGTGGCAAGTGCGAGGTCGGGCGTTCTTTGCATGAACAAAATTCTGGCTCTAGTTTTTGTTGTTGTGCAGTTCATATCATTTTGAAATAAATTACCATAAAAATATACGATATATGAATGCAACGCTCGCCACAAATATGCAGAAATCTATGTATGACACTTTGAACCCAGCTTTAGACCCGGACACGTAATGAGACAGCCGCGTTCCCAGCCCCCATAACACTCAGTCGCCGGCTCAGTGCGATATGAGGCGAAATTATTGAGAAATGTCACGCAAATTTTTAAGGCAACAACAATGCGACATAAAATAATATTAATAGTAATGAAAATATGTGAGAAATTGAAATGTCAAGCGATAAACGCGTGCACCACACAAGAGAGCGAAAGAGAAGGAGAGAGCTGTGAGCGAGTGAGTGCGGCCAACAGGGCGTATGAGAAATGATTGTGATTATTTGCTCTATGCGCATGAAATTATGCAACTTTATGCGTGTCGTGCTTTTGTTTTTATTTTTTTGCCATTCTTTTTTATTGCACTCCAAATACTATGCATAAGGGGCACACAGCATGCAAGTTGGGCGTGGCAGCAACGGTACAGTTGAGCCGCATTATTCACATACTTCGGTCGACATAAAAGGGTGCCTCATGAAAGCTTATTCTTGTTCAATCTCGAAATCTACAAATTTCCACTATCATAAGCTTTTCAGCATTTGCAAGCTATTCAAAATTAATCTCTATTTAATTTGTAACTAGTTATTATCTAGTTAAACGTTGATAATTTATTTAAATGATGAGTGGTTTCCACTTAAATTATTTGAATTTCAAATTCTCAGTAGGCATAATATATAATTAATGACCAGAATTTTGGGTTTACCTTCATTTTGATTCACTGAATTTCATCAGTATATTGTACTTCGGCTTACCTGGAAATAGAAGATGAAAAAGATGATAATGCAAGGTATTAATTAATGCAATATATGCAGTGGTCTGCATTGTTGTTATATGAGCTATATGTTTTATGTGGCTACAAACTATTTTCAGATGCACATATTATGCAAAGGAATGTGGCAACCAACGCAGCTGCAACAAAGCTAGTGAAAAACAATTCCACAGTGACCATGAAACCATTGTTAAAAACAATCAAATTCAAATTTTGAAGCTTCGCAGCAGAAGTTAACCTGCCAACCGCTTGTGGCAGTTGCAATAATTCTTTTATACACACACATACACAAACACACACACAACTGGTTGAAACCTTAACAAATTTACGCCGTTCGCAAAGTTTTTAATTATAAACATTTTTGCGCATAAAGTTGTTGCAACTTTTTGCATATGAGAAGTTTTCGTAATTAAATAAAAGGCAAATATGGCAACAAGTGAAATCTTGTAGCGGCAACGCATGCTAATTCCACTAAGTCAGCCCCCCCAGCAGCCACCCCACCAGTCTCCTCAGCAGTCACCCCACCATTCCTCTTCATATCTCCATTCAGGTGTCTGTCTGCATAATTATGATGGCAATTAATTAAAAGCATTCCGACAAGGTTTCGAGCTGCTGTTTACCCAGTTAGCTGCCAACTAGCCAACTAGCCAACTATCCCCGGCGCCAACAGTTGGCCAACAAAGGCTTTGGCTTAGCTCGCTTGTGGTTTTATTGTTTGTCTACGCGGTGTAATTACCAACTGCACTGCACTACGTGCTGGCCAGCTAACATAATTAAATTTGCACTTTTCGCAGTTAACACACAAAAATGCTCGCCAACATTTATTAACTTGGCGAAATGTCAACATGGCCTTTTACTGCAGCTAAATGTCAGCAACTAGGAGGGAGGGGAGGGTGGTGGTCTTGGTAGATGGCAAACTAACCAACCAATAATGCCAAGTAGAGCGTTTGCCTTAGGGAACTGATCCATAATCGTAAAGGCTGTGCCCAGCGGACAAATTAACTATGACTTGATGTCTGCGGTCAGACCCTACAAATCCTCTATAATTGTCTCAATGAGTATATAAAAGGGCGGGTGCATGTTTCCCACATATTTCACACCTTAAATCTTGAAGCTAGTTCTGCCTTTAGCGGGCTTAAAATGGATTCAAAAGAAACCCAAATGTTACTTAAAATACATATGCAAAAGCTTGCTTCTTGCAAATTTAAAACAAGTTCAGAAAAGCTCTTAAATTCGAGTACTGAATCTTTAGAGTTTTTTTTAGAAGAATATCCTTTATATTTTAAAGATTTTCAAAACACAAAACAGATAACTAAAAAAAAATTATAGCTAACACATAATGTTTTTTTAGATATTAAAAGTATATTTTAAAACCAGTGTAAGTGCTTCAGTAGGAAGTGCCCGATCTGAGATGGATGCGTTAAAACATATAGACGGAAGGACAGACAGACGATATGGACGAACGGGCAGACAGACGGACGTGCTTAGATCGACTCGGCTGTTGATACTGATCAAGAATATATACACATTATGGGGTCGGAGATGCTTCCTTCTGCGTGTTACATACATTTTCACAAATACATTATACCCTTTTTAACCATTTTTAATGGGTTGGGGGTATAAAATTAAATAAAAAATAGATACAAAGAAAATTGTGCACATATATTTCGCAGTCCTTTGCCCAATTTACTGACTTCTTATTTAATAGTATATAGCCTAAAGTCTATAATATTTATTATCTGTCGCAGTACTAAATTTACTTTTATTCAGTGCTTCGATACTGCTGTTTATATTTTTATTTTTCCCAATTACGTGTCAAGCTTGTGTGCAGTATTATTTTAAGCTCTATAATCATTTTGTTTCCTCTCTTTTTTGCCTTCGTCGATTCGATGCGCTTATCATGTCACGTAATTGCTCCCTAAACAGACGAACGTGTGAAACTTTCAGTTTTTATATATGCAACGACAGCGAAATGCATACGCAGAGCCGTGCAAGGCAGCGCAGCGCAACACGGCGTATGCGCAATGCGCTAGAGAAAGAACAAGTCGAAGAAATGATTCGGTCTCGCTACGTGAAATGAGCACAATATTCCAACAGACGTTTTATGGGCGCTCGTAAAAATGTCACAGACAGAAATAAAATCGTAGAACGAATAAAAAAAAAGAACAAATTTAATAAGCATGCTAATTTGTATAGCCTGCACCCATAGAAAATGTGTGTAACAGGCAGAAAAAAGCATATGCGACTCCATTTCTATATATAGAAAACTGTTTGTCCCGACCGACTGACTGAATGATTGACTTACTGGTTTGAAGTGAACCAAACGATAAATGCTGGGAAGTTACCTTATGGAATGAAGGTGCACGCTTAGATGAGGTCTTACAAAATTCTGCTTACTTCCCCGATTCCCTTGACATCAACCATAGTCGATATCTAGATCCCGTTTGTGCCCATATTTTGAACCTTAAGCACCAAATTTAATATGACGCCTCGCATCAGATATCCAGAAAACTTTTTGGATAGCTACCCTGTTCCCCATTTTTGTAGGTATAGTCTAGGGCCTTGGTGTTCACACTCACTGCAGTTGGGAGCGAACGCAAATTGAATGAGCCTAAAAGGTGTCCCACACTTCATGCTGGGCGCATCCAGGAATTCTGTTTCATGATTCATTGCTTTATTGAGTCAAATATTGGACGGCACAGCTGGCTGCCCATTGGTACGCTATACGACAGGATGCAGCCAGAGGCCAAAGGCGTTCGATGGTCGGCACACACGATTTTTTGGCATACGCACTGGACGGCATAGGGAGCGGAAGGCTGTCGAACCAGTTTCAGCCCAGCTGCCAAATAAAAGACTGGCCCAAAACGAAAAGCCCAGTAGCTGTCAAAATGATTTATGCGTCGCCTGCAGATTCGCGTTGCTTAAAGTGCGTGCGGGACACAAAGCGCACAATTGGCCAAAGAATTCTTTTGAGCGACTGTTCATTGCGGGCTTTCATAAATCAGTTATTGGGCTGAGTTCGGCTGAGTCATTGCTTTGTGCTGACAATTATGTCTATATGCATACTCCAGCAGCATTTCCATCAATTTTCCTTACTAAACTCGGCAGATAGATTGAGAGATGCAATTCAATTTGTCTCGTCAAACAACCCTCCCCCGCCCCTCACACACACACACACACACACACACGCACACTCTTGTGGCTTTATAATGAACTCATATTTATGTGTGTGCCGTATATAGCCAAAAGATTCGCGCCTGAAGATTGGCCTAACATGTTTATACTTAGTTGGTGGCGAGGGCAATTTGTTGCTGCTGTTGCCGTTGTTTTATGCGCCTGGCGAGATCAGATAAATGTAAACGATTGATTCATGGCGGCCCGCTATCGAAAAACATTCATTTGTACTTATCTAGCAGCGGGTATTAATGATGGCTCTTAAATAAATTGGTCGTGTTAACTGGGCTCCTATCAATCGGGCGCTGGCTGCAGTCCATTGGCCAATTTACACTAAATGGGTTATGGCCATTAAATCAAAAATAAAAAACAGTTAAGTTACAAATAAAGCGCTCATTTGCTGCAGGCAATCGAAATTATAAATGGCTTAAGAGAAATTCTGATAAAATAAAAACCGGCAAGAATATTTAAAAAAAATATAGTGCTTGCCCTGGTGAAAGATAGTCTGTGCCGATATGTAATAAATATATATTATATAAATTGAATTTAAATAAATGTGCTGAGAAACATGTAGTTATGTTTTACCCTTTATAGCATATAACAGTTCCAACATATGTAAATCTGTTTTTACACAACTTTTTCTTTTCTTTGGCTTACAACAACCTTCTTTCTTTTTTCAATCAACGATTTATTCAACTTCGATAACTTATCATTGTGCTTGCCGATAAAACCAAAGCTGGATTAACTTACTATCTAACTTACTCCTATATATATTTTAAATTGAATAAGAAACAGTTTATTAATATTAATTTCGCTTATAATCATTAACTATATATGCTCCAAAGAGATTTCTTAATTATACAAAATATTTATTTCTTTTTTTAGGCCCTACCGCTCAAGGAGTGACCATAGGCAGTAACTATTCGCGGTAAATAGCTGCATAACAGCTCAATATGTGATTAAGAGCCACCCGCAAATGTTAATTTCGAGCTCTTTTAAGTTTATTGAGCTGTCAAAATCAGAGAAGCGCGGCCCAGCTGTGGCTGCAGTCAAAGGTTGACAAGTTAATTAAAAGTGCGTCGCGGTCGGACTTAATTAAGTCTCCTTTGAGGACATTCAATTGCCACTGAAGTTGCAAACGGCAAATAACTCAATTAACTGGGGCTCGGCAATCAACACATGGAGCTGCATATTTTCATATATGTGTACGTGCGTGTTTGTGTGGCTAGGTGTGTTTGTGTGTGTCCGCGTTGCATGCCCAAAATGTTCTATGCAGCCCATGCATCACTGGATGCATTACGCATATGATGGTGGCTCTTTTGTTGGCCAAATATTTGGCAGACAGTCAATGGGCAGCTGTCATGGCAACTGCAACTCTGCAACTGCAACTGCCAAAAGCGCATTTAGCAGCTGATGCTGAAGCGCATGAAAAGTTTATCTGGCGGGGCTTGGGTTGGCCTCGCATGATTTGGCAGATTCAATTATTCAAATATCCAACGCGCTATTTTGGCTATTTTTGCATATTTGGAAATGTAGATGTTGCTGTTGTGTGCAGTGTATCTGTGTTTTCGCTGCCTGTAAAAGGAGCTGTTTATTTGTGGGTTGCCTTTGTCGCCTGACTCGAAATGACAACGGGTACAAGATCGAAATTTGCATTGTTCAGCGTGTTGTGTGTGCTGCCTGCCTGCCCTGCCTGCTTGGTCATACCTCTGACCCACTTGTTTGAAATTTCATTTCGTTGCGTATACCGTTTATGGTTAGCTCATGAATCAACGGGCTTATCTGCATACTGCACACGGCGACCCAGCTGCTAATCATTTAAATTAAGGCCGCATTGCATTTCTCATATGATTTTCGGGGATCCAAAAAAAAAAAAAACAAAAAAAAAACAACAACAATTTGCCCCTTGCATATCTTGACTTTCAAATCAGTGGCGTCTTCGCCGCTGCGAAAGGGAAAAGCCCGCTGCTGCCATTTGACCCACAAATTAAGCGTAATAACTTTCGAATTTCGAATTACATTGCATTCTGAAGTTTCTCCTCCAATTACGAAATTTTGATTGTGCATTTTGGGTCAACTTTGCCTCTGGCAGCAAGTGCGATCGGCTCGAGGTGAAGGTTGCCCTTCGACGACAATGCTCAGGAGTTTATTTTGTTTTGGTCTTTTTCTTCTTCTGCGGGCTCTTCTTCATTTTCTTCTTCATCGATTTGTATTCCTTTTCTCGCATACTTTCGACACCAAATGTCGATTCATCCCAAAAGATCTTAACCTCAACCGGTTGTGGCACATCAATTTCGGGCACTGGGCTTTGACTCACGTTTACCGTTAGAGTCGGGTAGACTATAAATCTGAATTTTATGCATTATATATTATCGAAGAGCCCCAAATTAATGGACAGTCGCTTTTTGGAACGCTCACAAAGCCAAAGTGAGTCAACACTTGTGAAGACTGCCGTAAGACGAACTCCAAGAATTATATTGAATTTTTCATTATCTTTCAGCTCGTAAATATGATTATATAAAATTACGCTATTTTTTTTTTGGTGATAATAAACTCTCCCTTTAATTGCGCGTTATAAACATTTATTGCATAAACAAATTTCAATTTATCAATCAATGTGAAACAACATGCGAGAGAAAATGTAAAATTGAACAGTCGTAAATGAATAAATACTTTAACTGTAATTGAAATTAATGAAATGTTCAATAAAAATCAAATAAACTACGCAAACAAATCTATATAATTGAAAGTAAACTACAAATGGCTTATTAATAAACCAAACATGGAAAGGAGGAAAAAACAACTACTCGAAATTAAAGCATTAAATAAATAAACACCAATTTGTACACAATTTGAGAAATATCGTATAAGAAATACCAAAAGTTGCCTATCCAAATAATTGGTTAATATTGGGTCGAACTTGTTGCACAATGCTTAAATATGTTGTAGGTTGTAGGACAGAGCACAGGAGGGGAGGCTGGCGGGGTCACACACACACACACACATGCACACGCACACTTCGTACAGCTGTTCAGCGTTTCCGTCTTTGGTATGAAGCCCAAATATGCATATCACGCGCCTTGGGCTGCCATGGAATTTATCAGCGACATTTTCATCGCTGCAGACCCCAAGAAAAATAAATAAATAAAATGTATATATATAGAAATTTATAAATATTTAGTTATAAACAAACCCTAAGACCATACGCAGCCACAATGTAAATCGAAATAATGAGCAATAGCCAAAGATCACGTTTTCCTATTAGCATTTGCAGTTTTGTGCCTTATGCCCATTGTCTTGAGACTGGATACACTCACTGCCTCCTCTTCCTCTCTCCCTATCTGTATCTCTTTTGGGCAGCCGTTAGGCCATATCCATACATACTGTGTGATAGTATCATTAGGCCCCCACGGCCGCAACTGCGGCCATCACGTGCGTAAAATCAATAAAAATCCAATTAAAATACAAAAAGTTTCATAACTCTTCCACTTGGGCTTCGGGTTGGGCAGCAAATAATTTGGTTGTTAGTGAAAAATAAAACAAAATAAAAAATAAAACATAAAAAGTGAAAAGCGCCGCGGGTCATAGAGAAATTTCCAACTCGAATTGTTATGCCAAAATGCGATGCAATGAAACAAGCACAAGAAAATACAACTTTAGGCGCACTTTGTTGCACGTTGTTGTTGTTGTTGTTTTGGTCTGCACTGACTTTACACGCAATTTCCCTGATTGTTAATGTTACAGTTGTTGTTCTTGTTGCTTTCAACATGTTTCAATGCTGCCGATTGTAGTTAACATGAAAATGGAAATAGCTTGTAAACGACGTGCTTAAAAACATTTCAGCAGTTGGATTTTGCAATTTCTGGTCTTTTGCGTATAAAAATAAAAACAAAAGAAAAGAAACGTGCACAAGCGTTATAAGCTCTTAAGACATTTGCGCTTATGAGATGTCTAAATGCAATAACTACTTTTTAAAATATTACGACATTTTTGAATTCATATTCAAGCACTTTGACAACTCTTGACTTTTAGAAAATGAGAGCTTAAAATTTAATATAGCAAGGAAACATAAAAATTATCTTTTGTTAACGATGCAGTTGCTATCAAAGAAAAACCACTCAGATTGTCTTTTAAAAACATGTTTCGATTGGAATAAAAATTAAATTAAAAAGAAGTAAAAGTGACAGTTTGTGTTCTTTTAAAAAATATATATGTAAAAGAAAACTTTATTTATTGTCATAAATTTGAAAAGCAGAATCAAAGAAGATGTCACACTTTCAGTTTACACCAAGTTATACGCGTATAAAGTATGGAAAGATCATTAAATAAGAACTTGAAAACTGTGCAAGTTATTTACCTTAAAAAAACTTGAAGCATGACATTGCAAGTCCAACGTCAAGTGATATAAAAAGCAAAATGTGTGTAAGATGTTTACGGTCTTAAGGCATCGGCTACATAGCAGGAACATTATGGAGCAACCTGTCTAGCATTCGCCTGAAAGGTTTATATAAATTTAAAAATATATAATATATATATATGTGTAGAAAATCTTATGAATTCTTGACCGTCAGCTGGATGCTATTGATTAGCGGCATGCTTTGTTGTCCATGATAACGGGGCATAAGCAGAAACCTTTTTGAAATTTAATATGATTTCAAACGAGCAGGCCAAAGAAATGTTATCCAGTGACTTCAGAGGGGCTTGTGGAGGGAGAGGCATTGTACGGTTCACTAAGCGAAAGCAGATTGCAATCCTGCCACTGCACCTAACATGCTACGACGGGCGGACCTGACCGGAACGGGATGCACCAAGCCGATGTCATGATATAACAGCAGAGAAATAGCTAACTGAAATGCGAAACCAATGCTTAAGTAAAACAGCCCGCTGAAGTTATAAAAGTGGTAAATAAACCTAATTAAAAGACACGAACAAAGATGGGGTCCTCATTCACTGGCACAGGACATCGCCAGCAGAAGGAGAAGCCCTGCTGTTGGCCGGTGGCAAATGAAGAGATTTCCGTTTTGAAGATTGTGCTGCAAGCCAACATTCACCAGCTGTCAGCTATTTGCGTTTGTTGTCAACAGTTTGTCATGGAGATACCTGCAATTATTAGCCGGAATTACTCGCTGTAAAGTTCTATGACGACGCATTTGAAATGTCAAATTAAATGCAAATTACATATTTGGCATTTATTGCTCCGGTTGCTACATACGTTGAGTTTCTCCGCCAACAAGGACTGACACTGTCGGTCATTCCAACTGTCATTGTTCGTCGCTAGAGTTGAACCCATTAAAATGCCATTAAAATTGGCTTCACTGTGGCTCGGCCACTAATGTCCGTCCACATTGTATAGCCCGCTGCTTGGGCATCTGTCAAATGCCAGCGACTACTTAGAAAAATTGTTAATTTGCTAATTGGTTAATGGCTGCAAAATATGCTTAACCAAATCGATTCAGTTTTAAAACAGATTAAACGCTATTTTTGGCACCCAATTTGTTGAAAGCCAAAATCGATAATTAACCGAAAGTCGCTCGTCTCTAGTTGAGAGACGAACTCAGACTACGAAGTGCTTGTGAATCATGTTTTAAGTAGTCCAAAATGTTGTACCTTTTGCGATTTATGCGGACAGGCTTTTAAGATTAAGAAACGATAGGAAGATTTTCTCAAATTCTATTAAAAAGTGTTGTTAATACCCTTCACCCACTAAATAGCAAAATGGGTATATTAGTTTCTTGCAAATGATCTAGCGAGCTAAAGGATTTGACCATGTCCCTATGCTAAAATATTATCATATTTTTTGTTATCATTTTCCATTTGCATAATATCTATAAGTATCGATTTTGATAAACATAACTCGAAGATTATAAAAACTATATACACCAAACTTGGTACGTAGCTTCTCGTATGGTATGCGCCGACTTGAATCATTTCACTCTTTGAATATCTTCCCCATTACCCATAAGAAATTGAAATTATTTTAATGGCCTTGATCTTAGTACACAGTAAGGTAAACATTCCAACCGATGCTGCATTAATATGCGTATGTATATAGATGATATATTTGTGTACATATGTATATCATGGTATCTTATAGTCAGGCACTCCCAACTAGAGGAACGTAAAAAAAGTTTATGTTCATTCCGTAATTAGTTTTACGTATGTTGTTTTTTATGCTATTGACTCAACGTATTCTATTTTGTAGAACTTAATACACTTATTACTATGCGAACATTAAAATTCATAGCATCAAGTGAAGCAATCAAATCGAAATATCAGAAATAAACATTTTGTATTTATAGATATACACATACATATATATGAATACCTATATCTATAGCAAAATGACAATTGCATTTTAAAAGCGTAGGAAAAAAAATTGTTGTTTACCAAGCTGCGTGAAACCAAATTAACGTTGCATAAATCCAATGAAAGAAACGCAACCGCAAAAACAATAATAATAAAAATAAAACAAATTAAAAAAACCAAAAGTTTATATATAGTTTCAAAGGGGAAAAAGAAACGCACGTACAAAAAATAAAAGCGTTAAATTATAGCGAGCTACAATAACAATCTGCGAAATGACAGCAACTGAAATGCAATGGAAGCTCATGAGTTTCCACATTTAGATGTTGGCGATGACGACGAAACGTTTATTTATGTAAAGGTCAATTTGCAATATTTGCGCAAGGTTAGGCACACACATATAGAGGAGTTGCGACTGGAACTGGAACTGGAACTGTGAGCATATGCCTAGGCGTAGGCGCAGGCGGACAACTAATCAAGTCAAATATATAGTAATTAATGGCATTACACAACTGAGCAGTTGCAGCTGGAATATGTCTTAAAATAGTTGGCATTTTTGTTGAGCTTAGTTTAGTGCACTCTCTCTCTCTCGCTCTCTCTCTCGCTCTCTCTCTCGCTCTCTCTCTCGCTCTCTCTCTCTCTCGCTGTGTCTCTCCAGGTGTCTCACTCAATATCTCTTACTCGATTGTTAGCTTGCAGTGCCATGAAAATGCCATTTACAATTAGACATCCATTTGGCAGCCAAACTGATGGCCCCGGGCAACCACAGACACAGTTGCAGTTGCAATCGCTGCCTAAGCTGGCAGGGAAAATGGTGTGTGGAAATGACATTAGTAGACGTCATTTCTGCTGACAATGGCTGGCGGATTAGCGCCATGGGCAAAAAAAAATATATATAAAAGAAAACAAAAGTGCAGACCTTGCGGGGGCGGCGGTGTGGATTTTGTGCTTCCATTGAGCTGTGTCATGCGACACGTCAAATGGCTTTGACTGATCCTTGAGCTATGCCAAAGCGCAACAAAACAAGCCAAAACTACCGCTGGTAAAAACTAAGGCCAATAACGTGGCCAATGAGACTGACCCATTGAAAACCTTCTTGGCCGACAGTTAATTATATAGAGAGGAGGTTTTCGGCTTTATGACTTTAAGAGAGCTTGTGTTATAACTCCGCAAACAGCTTTCTCTCTGCTCTGCTCTCAATGAATCCTTTAGTTTATATTTAAAAATACTATTAAGTTAGCAAGAGCATTATTTCAAAAAGTAGTCAAAAGAAGAGGCTTGGTTTACTTTAAAATAACTTATATTATATGCCCACAAAAAGCTTTTAAACTGTTCTCCAAAAAGTATTTACTTATTATTGGCTCAAAATAGGTTTAAAATTAGGCTTCAATTCTTTTTAGATCACATCAAAACCAGTTCAAAATGTACATTAAAAGAAAACTTAAGTCAAACATTTCCTATATTGTAACTGAAAGCAGCTTATACAATCCCTTAAAATGCAGCAAAAAGTTTATTTATGTTTTATGGACACTTGTTCATTTCCACAAGCATTGCCAATGTCAGCCCATTTACAACAATTGGCTCGCCTTCTTGTGTGCACCTTCGCATATAAATATATATATATATATATATATATATATGTACAACACATATTCTGGGGCCAAGGTGGCATTTGGCTTTCCACGAGGGCGCATTGTTGCATTGCAAAAGCCCCGCCTGATAACTATGGGCATGCATAAAACATACAAACCGTCTGCTGGCCATGAGGGTATCGGCAATGCCAGTCGTCTGCCCCTCACAAGGTCGCCTTGCCAGCTTATTAGACAGTGTCAGCTGTTATCAATTGGCCAATTTGTTGCCAGTTGCAGCGGGTGCAGAGCACACCTGCATATATGTAGACCTTTCTCGCAGCCCGCTTAAGAAAACTAATTGAAAATTAAATGAAACAACCAAACATGATAAACATTTAAAAGTGCAACTTTGAATACGTGGACTTTAGTTATTTTTATGGAGCTTAATACCCAGTCAATTGGTCAGAAATTCAAGATGCAGCGAGTTTATTTTATGAATATAGTTTATCTGAGTTGATTTTGGAAACTTAATTCTATATAGAACTTTACGTCAAAGCACTTGTCTTGGCTTTATGGTCAAGTACAGGGTATCTGCTGGTCAAGCACAGTCGACTGTACGAAACAAGCTTGTTTTTACATTTTCTGTGTTTTTATAACCTTGTGGCTTTCTAATTTTGACATGAAGGAGAAGGGCCATGTCCGTCTGTCTGTTTCTATGCGAACTAGGTCCCGAGCTTTGAAGCTATCGTCTTGAAATTTGCATAGGTCCGTCTTTCTGTTGCAGGTAGTATATATGTCGGAACTGGCCGGAGTGGACCACTATATATTATATATCAAAATCTTCTCAATAACGGACGATTATATCATATATTTGCCTCAGGAAAGGTCGAGTTCAGAGAGTCAATTGTATTGCAAAATATTCAGTTTTCCAAGATATCTTAATCAAACTCATCATTTACGAGCCATTATCTATTATCATAATCTGCTAAAGGGCAATGTGCAATGTGCACAAGGGTATTTAATCTTCGGCGTGCCGATATTATACATACTTCCCCGTTTTACAAGCGCTTCAACGCTTACGTAAAACGTAAACGTTTGCCAGCTCTGGCTGTTAATTTTACGTGTTTTACTATTGTTTTTATTATCGCAAGAGTTGTGCACTTGTCAGAAATAGTGGAAAAATAGTAGAACAAAAATAATTTGGAGGTGTGGGAGAAAGGTGCATTGGCATAACAAAAGTTTTACGCAACCTCAGTTTGTGTTGTTTTATTTACAATGCCGCAGCAGCAATAACAATTAATAACAATAATAAAAGTTGTTCTGCTCAAATGTAAATAAATGGCAGTTATTTGTATTTAATTCGCAAATGAATTAATTAAAAGAAACAAATATTTCCCAAATAGTTTTGCGTTAATTTAAAATATTGCCGAGCAAATTGTTATTTTATTTTTGCATTTCACATAAGTGAAATTCGAGTTCTGTGTTCGTGCTTCGACTTCTGCCTAACACTCAGAGTCTTACCATTAAATTTGCATGCCAAAAAAGTGAACTCACCTGCAAAGAAAAAGAAAATGCATTTGAATAAATAAATTTGCTAGGATATACAACAGAACTATTAGAAATACTTAATAATAAATGTCATAAGGCAAAAAGAATATTTTCAGGCTTTCTAGCACCCTTTTTAGCTAGTTATTTATTTAAACAAGCAAAGTTCATATTCGTTAGAATTCATCATAGATTTTAAATACACCACCAGTTCACCTTGTACATTTCATTAATTATTTAAATCACCCCCCCCCCCCCCCCCCCCCCTTTCCCATTTATTTACATGAGTATATGTAAAAGCAGTCGCTCTCGTGTGCCCACAATTCTTTTTTGCTTATAAGCAAACTGTAAAACAAAAAAATTATATATACAAAACACATTTTGAAGAACCCTGTTTACGCAACTGATTAATAGTTACAACAATAAACAAATCCAAATTAACTACAGCTAAAATGAAGTAGCTATTACCCTGTATTGGAGATGAGCTAGAGTTGTTTTAGCTTAAAGAACGTACGTAAAATACAATTATATATTTGAAAGCCTCGCGTGGTATTTGCTAGTCGAGCCTTTGAACATTTCAACAAACAAATCAGAATTAACTTCAGCTAAAAAAGAGCAGCTAATACCCTGTACTAGAGCTGAGCACAAGTTGTTTTAGTTCAAAAAAACATACGTTAAGTACTATTATATATTTGAAAGCCTCACGTGGTATCTGTTAGTCGAGCCTTTGGAGCTGTCATTTCCACTTGTTCAACCAAATTCACCTTGAAAAAAAACACTGACGCAGCAGCGTAAAAAAAATGAACACGAGCATAAATTTGAAATTACATCGGTCTGATAAAGAAGTGCGGGGCGATAGGAAATGCTGGACAGGCACTTGATAAATAAATTGAAATAAAATATGAAAAATGTACTTCAACCAAATGTTGCGTGCCTAAAAAACCGAAATGAATTGTAGCACATTTTTTCAATGTACTTTCAAATAGGCAAAATAATATTACATTACACGCATGCCACCAATAGATACATAAATATTAAGCAATAAATGTGTGTATATGCATATGTATGTGTAGCAGAGCTGTGTGTGTGTTGGCACGAACACAGCTGCAAATAAAAATGGCAGCTTAATTTATGAAATTAACAAGCCCACAAAAATATTCTCGCTAGCAAATAAATACTGAAAACAAACTACAAAAACAAAAAAAAACAATAAAAACAATAACAAAATGCCAGCTAAAATTGTTGTTGTACGACGTTGGGCCCTTTACAGCTAACGTCGACAACCCACGAGAATTTATTTTTTCATATGTCACCGAAATTAGAAAAAAAAATACAAAAAACTCACGAGGCGCTCAAAGCATTGAAGGTGATAGCGTTCAAAGTTAAATGCGGGGTGGAGGGGTATCTGTTGTTGGTAATCAACCTTGAATTTGTTTATTTACACAGCACATACATACAGACACGCACTCGCACACACACACGCACCTACACAAACTAGGAACAGCCGAACTATTTTTTTTGGTGCGTGCCCCACAAAAAACCAAAAGAAAAAGCACACGAATTGCCGAACCGGCTGAAAAACTCACAGAGAGCCCGTTAGAAGCAAACATATGAAGAGTAAAAAACAATTCCAATATGAATGAATAAGTCAGATTAGTGGGAAAAATAGAGATGAACATTTGAATTTAAATGAAATCCCACAGATTTCTAGGCTGCCTGGCAAATCATGTGGGCTTTAATGCAGAGAGCTTTACAAGCAGTTGAAAGCTTTATGTTTGTATATATGTATGTAGATATATATATGTATGTATGTATGTATATATTTAGCCGGACTTACCGGACTTCTCTATATATATATATAATATAATAGCTTTTCAAGCACCTGAAAGCTTTAAGCGAAATTCTTAGTTCATATAATGGTTACAATAGCACCTGAAATGTCCTTTCAAGCTGAAAGGAATTTCGCGTTTCACAGAGTTTTGCGAGCTTCTGAAAACTTTACGAGAGCATAAATATTTAGCTCAGCGTGCTTAACTTTGCAAGTACCTGAAAGCTTTAAGTAAGATTTATTTTAAGTATTAATCAAATAACTCTTTTGCGTTCAAAGAGAGCTTTGTAAGAGCATTATTAATCTTAAGAGGCCTTTCTCTTTAAAAAGCTTTGCAAGTTCACAAATGCTTTAAACGCAACTCAAAGTTACTATAAAGGTTACACTCCTTTTATATAAAATATAAAGCGTATACTCATTTTGCATTTAAATGATCCTTTTAAGCACCTTTATCTTAAAGCGATATAAAGCTCATAGAAATGTTTCAATCAAAAGAGCTTTTTAAGAAAATGTGTTAAAGCCAGATTTATTATAAATATAAAACTTAAAAGAATTTTATAAGCTTGGCAAGTAGCTGAAAGCTTTTAATTAGATTTATTACAAATGCAGTGCTCATGGGTCGTCTATAATTAACGGCCAATCGCTTCCTGGCTTTTATTGTTGTTTTTATTTAACTTATCGCACATTCAAATATATTATTCAACAAATTGTTTTTGTCTTGGTCTTATTAGTTAGCTTTTCTGTCTGTTCGATTTAAATAAATTCCAGCACATGCTGCAATAATCACATTTATGAAGTCATCAAATCAGCATAAAATAAACATAATTTGCGTGTGTGCACGTGATGGAAACATGCAATCGCCTAAAAATACATTTCTGTGCTGTATATACAAATCATTTTATTAATATACAAGTTTCTTAGTGTATGCGACTTCACGTTTACCTTTAGCTTTTGTCCAAAACTTGTAGCGCCCAAATCAGACGGCATTCAAGGCTATGCATTTAAATTCAAGGCGTGCCTCATAAGTATTTAAATTTTATCTACGTCATAAATTGTGGATAATAGCAAAATTAATGCTGAAATTAAAAGCAGTGATCAGCATTTGTTTTGCTGGGCGACAAATGCTGCAGCATTGCTCGAACCACTGTCGCACAGTGCGTATGCGTAATTATTTTGGGTTAACAATCTGAATAAATGAACAGTTTTGAACTTTGCATATACGCCAGTTCTAATTGAGCACATTAACAATAACTGAGTTCCATAAGCTTGTGCATCAAATTATTGAACTGGGCACGTTTTTGGATGTCATTGCACGCAAAGGCAGGCAACATTCAGTTCAATGAATAAATACTTAATATAAACACGCACACGCCAGTTACTGCTCAAATAAGTGAATGACTAACTAAGTTATTTGCATTGATTAATTTGATTTAGATGCGTTGTCAAGTGCATTATCAAGTTCAAAGTGCCTTATTAGTAGCGATTTGTTGAGATCAAAGACAAAACTCGGTTGCTCTTTGCATAACGCATAACAAGTGCGAGTGTGTGTGTGAGTGTGTGTGAGTGTGTGTGAGTGTGTGCGAGTGCGTGTGTATGTACGTAGCTGAGGAAGTGTAGCGAATGTCTCGACACTTGGCAATCGCACACTTGAAATACATTTCTCGATATGCATCTCGAGATGTTATTTTGTGCAAGCGCACGAATAACAAACAAACAATAAATAAAAATCGAAATAAAAAAAAAAACGAATAGAGAAATACGCTGAGAAACTAAACTAAAAATAAGCTTATTTATTGCCACTTTGCTTTGTCTTCCGTTGCATCAGCTGCTGATGAAAATGAATGCACTGCAAATGGCAATTTACAATCTACAAAAAGAGCAAAACAAACTGTGCCCGTTGCACTGTGCCGCACCTCAGGCAAACCTGCCACCGCCCCCTACCACACACAGTCCGCACGCGGCAGCCGGACAGACAGACAGACAGACAGCAGCAGCTGCTGATCAGCCTTAGCTCAATGCCAGCTCAATACGTATCCAAGCTTATGTAGCTGCTGCTGCTGCTACTGCTGCTGTTTTGTATCTGTGAGCTACATTTTGCCCCGTCGCCGGGGCCACTTGCAGTTAGCCGTTGTCATTGCGGTCGCCTGCAATGCGCGCGTGCGTGTGAGCGAGAGGGCTGGCATTTGGAAAATTAGGTTATTGGGTCATGATTCAGTTCGACTAGCTAAGCGACACACAAAAGCAACAGCGTCTCGATTTGTATTTCGTATTTCGTATTGCCAGTTGGCGCTGTGTCGACTTGTAGATACTTGTGTTGTAGCTACTGTTCGGCATGCAATACTATATTTTACTTTTATGTTATTCCTTTTCTTTTTGTTATATTGTTGTTGTTTTTTTTTATTTATTTATTTGTCATGTTGCAATTGAAGCACAGTGCAGCGCAGACTCCGAACCTGAACCCACAGCTAAGCCCCGTCTAAGCTTTGCATCTTTTCTAATTGACTTCCCTCTTTTGTATGGCTGCTGTGATGTTGTCATTTTCATTGAAGTTGCTGTCGTTGTTGTTGCTGTTGTTGTTGCTGCTGCTGCTGCTGTTGCTGTTGTTATCGCTGGGGCAACACTTGACACTAATTAGACCACTCTTTGTACTTTGTGGCAGCTACTTGTCTAAAGTTTATCATTGCGGGCAGAACTTAACATTATCTGGCTGAATGGCTGAATGGCTGACTGGCTGGCAAGCAGCTCTATGCAAATATCTTTTGTCCGCCTTTCAATTAGCGGCGGCATAAATATTTACTCAAATGATAAGACGAAACAGCTTACACAGCAGCATTGTATATAGGAAGACAAATCAATTGCTCCCCATACAAAATAAATAGAAGAGATTCAAACAGCCTGAGCTATTAATACAATTGAAGAGTAAACAGCAACAACAACTGCAAATACATCAAGAACAAAATCTTAGACAATCTTTAAATGCGCTATCGCCATGCGTATGTGGGCTATGTGGACGAACCTTCGAAATTCAACATCTTACATCTATGTGGAATTCGCCCACAAATCAAAGTTTTTCACATTTAATTATGCCATTTTTTCGAAATGTAAACAGAGCATATTAAGATGTTTTTGTTTTTGTTTCTGTTGTTGTTGTTTCTTCTATTTTTGTTGAGGCCTATTACACATTTCTTATCGAAAGCCGCAGCGCTATAAAAAATTGTCGATGCCAAATTTAAACTCACGGCCTGCGAGCTGCACTGGGCACACACCGAATTCTTTGTGCCATTGACCAACATTTTGTGGGCCTTTTCAGAAATGAGAAAATGAAAATGAACAACGAAAATGAAAATTAAATGATGAAAACTGAGGACACCGCTGGCCATAAATTTCAATCAAAATAAACGATGTAAGCAATTAAATTGCGAAATTTTATTTTTTTCTTTATGCACACTCAACGTCAAGACTGAAATGTTTAGAAACCGAAAATTGCTGTATTTCAGACTGTAAAACTGATCAAAGTTAAGATTCTCAATTCTTGAATTGGTCAATTAACAAATTTTTAAATATTTGTCTAGTTTCAGAAAAGCTGTACTTCTGTTTAACAGTTATTTTAGATTATTATAGAACAACTAAAAAATATAATTAACTGCCAATAACAGGCATAATCATTTAAGTTTTGAGTACACACAGTTCAATTAAAGCTCCTAATTCAATGTTGTGTGCACACTTAAGAGCAATTAACACTTTTGACCCTCAACTAACAAGCGACAAATATTCAAATTAATAGCTTGCATAATTTTCATAATGTATCATCATAAATTTATGTACAACATTTGTTTATTTAGACGCAGACATGTTTATTGTGTGGGTGTCGAATTTGTTGCTAATTTTTACGCATTGCCCCAAATTATGAACGTACAACTCCAAAACATGGCGCGCAACATTGTAACAGTGACACCAAATACATTTTTTTGCCATCAAATTTTCGCAAGCAACAACAACAACAGCAACAACATCGACAATTGGCATTGCTAATGCACCTTGTTGTTGTTGTTGTTGTTGCTTTGACTTGCTTTGAATTTAATTTCTGTGACAAGGCGACGAGCTAAATTTGTTTATGCCGACTGAGACTCAATGACTCCCAACCGCCAGCGCGTAGCGGGGGCAAGTGCAAAGCGGCAGCGGGGGCCGGCTGGCATACATTTAACACTGTGCGTTGTTGTGGCCGCCGTACATACACACATATATATACATGTGCACAAATATATTTATACATATATATTTTTATTTTTTCGGGCCACACTCAAATATGAGCAAAACACAGCAAATGACACACATTGCAGTGAGTGCTGCCACAGCAGCCAGCGGCGCCTCTTAGAAAAACCGCAACGCCAAATGCCGGCAAAAGCATTCAGAGTTGGCCCCCATGGCGGCTACGAAATATTTGCACACACACAACTGCAGCAGGTACATGAATAACACACACGCACACATACAGCAGAAGAAGAAATGTATTTTAATATCCTTAGATATTTTATTTATAGATCGTTTTATTTTTATAGATCAGCAAACCGATTGCAATTTTTTTTATTTTATTTTTACTTTAATCATATGAACGTTATTTACTAAATGTTTCAAATATTAAATGAATGAACATTTTTTTAATATATTGTTTGTATGTCAAATATTAAATATAATAAGAACATCAACTCGAACGCCAAATTTGGGATAATTACAAAAATAATAATATATAAATAATAACTATTGAAAATATATTAATTGTGAGCTAGTTGAAATATTGGAAGAAAAACTAAATGAGCGCAATGACTGCAAAATATAAAATCAACTTTAACGAAAACTCTTTCATTTTAGTTGATTTAAGCTCAAATCAAAATAATTATTTTTTAAAAAATTAAAAACAAAAACAAACTTTAAATTACACATTATTTTAGAATTTGTTCGTTATTTTACAAGATTTCTTTAATATTTTAATAGCTTTCTTTAAAAATAAACCTATTTGAAAGTAAGTTGTGGAAATAGTTAAGAATAAATGGTCCCTATTCTCCCTATTTCCCTCCCCTTCCGATTATCTGCTCTTCTTTATATACTATCTAGGCTGCCTTTAAAGAGCATAAGTACTTCGTCCATGTATTCTCGTGTGGCGTCACGAAACGAATGTGTGTCATTATTTCGCCACTAAAGCTGTTTGGTTGGGTTGCTCCCATGGATGTGTATACTCTTTTTGTTTTGGTTTTTGTTTTTATTTATAATTTTTATTTGGTTTGCTTGGTTTCTTTGCAATTTGCATTTGCATGTGGCACACGGAGGCAAAGCTTAGTCATAACAGAAATCATGCGCAACGTTGCCCGGTTGCAGGTTTCGAATATGATTCCAAAAACAACTTCGCCAGCAACAACTGTTTGACCCATTTCGTGGCCGGGGCAACATGGCAACGGCCCAAAAGCAGGAAGCGAATTTGACGCCATTTGCGATTGGCAGTGTCTCGGTGAGGGGAGGGGAGGGGCAAGTGAACGATGTTGCCTGCGCCCACAAAAATGGGTCACACTCCTACAAGCTTGAGCCTGGCCAGCTGCCAGGGTTGCCAGACTGTTAGGGTTGGCGACGCTGCAAGCGAAAGTGATTTACACATTACACATTAGCTGTTTGATATCCAACTTCGTCTTGAATTAGCTTGATTAGGCCCCTCGGCTATAGACGCATATGAATCGGGTGCGAGGGCTCCGACTTATTGGTGAAAGCGGTGCCGTCCCTGTCACGTACCCAATTAAAGAAACGCACACGCAGACTAAACAAATAGCAAACCAATAGGAAAAAAGGCAACACACACACAGACGCACAGAAATGTGCCATGTTCCATTGTAGCTGGGACAGCTTCCCATGGCTCAGCGCAAACCAAAACAAAAAACGGCAACAAATTGTTGGGCCTACCGGTAATTACCTCTGGCATAAATTTTGGTCACTCCCCGGGATGGTCAATAAACTTGACGGGAGCGCAATGAACGAACGGTTTCTCGTATTTGGATCTGGATTTGGATTCGGATTTGCTTTCGGGTTGCTTGACCGACTCCAAAACGGCAAACGGCAACGGCATATTTTTGGACTCATGACGAAATCAACAGAATCTCCCACCTGCGCTCGCTACTCTCCCTCTCTCTCTCTCTCCCTTTTTATCGCTCTCTAACGCGCTCGCTTATAAATAAATTATATCTGACACGCATTCAACTCGACGCATTGCTTTACTTAATTTATACCCTAACTGTGGATGGGTATTATCTTTTTGACATGTACTCAAGGGCTGGGTTACCCCGGCCTCTATTTCTCTATCTCATCTCTATATCTTTCTCTATAGCCCTATTTCTCCCTTTTTCTCCCTCTCTTTCTCTCTTACACAGTCACTCCAAGACTTTCTTTCTCAGTCCAAGCCCGACTTTTTGCTATTGATTAAACCTGATTGCGTGTAAAATTATTATTTGATTGCCAAAAGCTAGTTTTTTCGGCGAGTGTATTTAATCTTCGACCTGTCGTAATTGTGTTTCTTGCTTTTTTCTTTTATTTTTATGGTTAATTTTCGATTTTTTTTGTTTTGATTGTCGGCATTTTCGATGTTGTCTGCCCTTCTTCTTCTTCTTCTTATTCTTCTTCTTGGCATTTTTTGTGTGCGTGTAAAAGAGAATCCCCAAAAAGATTGGATTCAAATTACGGTTTTTCAGGCTTCGTTGCACGACGACACCACAAAAGGAATAGCACACACACACACACACACACACACACACGCTCACACACATACGGAGACAGACGGCGTCATGGAGTTCGTTTGCCTCTGGCCACCGCCACCGCCACCACCAGCACCGATAGCGTCGCTGCCACCACCAAGTTTGTTGACCTTCAGCCGGCAAAAGGTAGACAACGCACTGGCAAAGGATCACCTGTTGCAGCAGCTGCTCGTCGGGACGTGGTTGTTGTTGTTGTTGTTGCGAGCCGTTGAACCCTCAATCTCGCTCACTGTATTTCATCACCCAACCACAGGGAGAGAGAGCGCTCGCGAGAGAGAGAGAGAGAGAGAGAAGTGAGAACGGCAGAGAAATGTGAATAAGAACTGCGGATGCCGGCAAAGGAAACTCACGCTTTGATTGTACGATATTCGGCGGAAAGATATCTGAAATTCGTGTTAAATTATATATTGCCTGATTCTTGATGTTGTTGTTTAGTAACAAAAGTAACAACAATTCCCAATCATTATTAATGTATCAATAGTGTCCCATCAACAAATTATGTTAAAATGCGATCTTTATGTAAAGAAAAATGCAATTTGTCAGTATCAGCACATTCCGATAAAACACAATTGTTTTCCTAGGACTGCATCTCCCCTCCCGCTCAGTCTTTATCAACAGAAATTGTTACATAATTTCCTGACAAGCGGCAGCAGTAATAACAAATAAAATACATAATAAACAAATGCATGAGAGACACCAGAAGCAGGTGCCAGACGGAGGCATGCAATTGAAATTGAAATTGAAATTGAAATTCTTTGCGATTTAAACAGCGCAACAAACCAATTGGTGCGATAAAAAACACACGCTCGCACACACAGAATTCTAAGATATGTAAATGCGTTTGTTTCCCCGGTGAAATATGAATAAAATACCAAAACACAAGCCCACACTAATACACACACACACACGCACGCACAGACGAGGCGTAAGTACGTATACAAAACATTTTTTTTTACAACCCAAACAGTTGGAAGAGTCAAACGGGATCAACGGCTCGATGTCGGCATCGGTCGTTCCCGAAAGTTGAATAACCCAAATGGGCGTATAAACACAACGTAGAACGCCGGGAGACGCTGCACAATATGCTCTCACTCTCTCTCTCTCTCGGGCGTACCCTCTCTCTTTATGACTCTCTGCATTTGATGCGTATTTAAAGTGATACATTTTTTTCTGCATATTATATTTATTTATTATTCTAGGAGGCTGTTTGCATCAAGGGATCGACTTTGGTTTGAACTGTGCATTGGAGGTCTCTCTACTCTAGTTATACTACTTGCGACTGTGACTTTTAAGTTTCATCACATTGTCTTACAAATATATATTCATACAAGATACATATCCAACTCCAACTAAAGCTAAATAGTTAACATTTTGTGTGCGTGTGCGTTTAAGACTGACAAATCAACAGCTTAGCAGCGTTTCACATTTCAAATGCTCAAAGGCATGGCATACCCTTGCCAGATTCGCTTAGTATATTGACCATATCCAATTGCATTTCCGATGCGCATAAACTACCCAAGGCTCGCCCTAGCAACCCCTCAACAATCACCCGACGACGCATAAGGATTTTCTTTTCATTTTGGCTGCAGCATTGAAAATCTTTATATGACGCCCTTATTTAACTCTTGTGTGTGTGTGTGTGCTCAAATTTATGCGAGAGTTTCCTGTTTCAATTAAATTTAATAGTGATAATAAAATTTTACGAGCTCTTATTGTAATCGAGGGAAAAATGTCAAGAAAATGCCAATGAAAATGTGAAGCAATTTCATTGCGTACTCACTACAAAAATGTTTGCCAAAGTTCAACTCAGTCGCATAACTCACAAAATAACACAAACAGATTCAAATCACAAATAATATCTAGCTGTAGTATATGGTATGCATGCCGAGCAAGAATTAAAGGAATGATTGAAATGATTCGATTGAAGCTTTAACAATTTCCGCTTTGACGACGTCATCGCCAGGTTCGAGCTGCTCAAAGCCGAGCGGAGGCTGACGAGAAAGGACAATAATAAGCATATATATACATGATGACGTCGTTCGTAACGCCTACACGTCCATGTCCATGTCCATGCCCACGCCCACGCCTACGCGCACGCCCCTTTCCTAAAGTAGGGGCAGGCCGCTAATGAAACGCACAGCTGTTCGTCGAGGAGTAAGCAAATAAGTGGGAAGCCATAAATAAAGGACTGCAAGGAAAGTGCCATGAAAAGCGAATGCGAAAATGAGTCAAATAAAATGGAAAAGGCTTTTTTCCGGCTGCAGAATGTGTTAAAGGCCTGAGAAAACGCCTGCTCAATGCTCAAAGAAATGCTTCGTAAGCAACCATACTGCCAGACAGAGGGGCACACACAACAACAACAACAACAACAACAACAACATGAACAACAACAAAAGACAAAGTATGGTAACTCACATTACGTATACGCAGCGTGCCATAGAGACAATAAAAAAACGTTGCGTACCAGATGCCATTAAAGCGGAAGCATCGCCTACGCCCACGCCCAGCCACGCCCAGCGGCATTTGCTTGGCCATATAGAAAACGAAAATATGGCAAAAAGGCAAAACAAAAACTCGAGTTGATTGTAAAGCGTTGCTTGAAGGTGAAAACTTGTAAAGCTAAGGCCCGTTCGCTACATTAAACCAGAAAAGCGAAGCAGATGCCTTCATTGTCTATGTGGTCGATCTATGTGGATTTTGCATGCTGCACGGAAATACCGTAAAATCCAATTTAATCGCGTAATTTACGCATGATTGGCAACGAAAATGTTTTACACCCGATGACAACAAACAACGGCGCGTCTTGAAAGCTTTTCTTCTTCTCTTTCATTCTTGTTGCTGTCGATTTTTCCGTTTTCAGCGCTTTCGAAATGTAAATAAAACAAAAATAGCGCGTGAGAGGGCAATGCGTAAAACTGCGTGAGAGGCGCTGCGTGATGACGTCGCCGCCTACGCGCTGACAAACAGAAGAAGAAGAAGAAACAAAAAAACGCGCCAAGGAAACCCAAAAACGAAACGAAATAAACAAAACAAAATCGAAAAATCGAAAAATAGACGCCGACAGCGCGCGTTCAAATTCAATATAACGGGCAAAAATCAAAATGGCGGCCATATTGCGTCGCAGTTTTTTGAATGAAGAGCTTGGGCTGCTGCCATTTTGTTTTTGCCTCTTCTTTATTAGCGCCATCTCACTCGCACCATCATCTCGAAACTAAAAAGGTGTGCATACATGCGTGTGTGTGTGTGTGTGTGTGTGTGTGTTTCTGGGCTTTGCAGGGCTTTTGGACCGGCCGGCCAGCTGGCTAAGTGGAGTGAAAAAACACTTTCACAGGTAAATGTAATACTCGACGGATTGGCCATTTATAAACCAACCCGCACAGCAGGTGAAAGTGTGTTTACATTGAGTTCAAGATTCCACAGATTCCTAAATCTCCAATATTTTTTAACATCTAGCTCAAAGGGTTTTGATTTGTTTACAAAACTTTCAACTTTAAGTATTAGCACGCTATTTAAAGGTCTGCATGTCAGTTTATGAAATAGCTTATTCTAGCAAAATTCTAGTTTGATCAAGCTTGCGCTTAAACAAGTTGGGAATTTTCAAACAAGAAATTTTGGAATATTAAAACATCAATTTATGTTTGTATAAAATGTAACTGATTAACTAAAATTAAGAAACTGTTTAACATCTCAAGACTTATGCATAGAGTTATCAATCGCAACTTATTCAATTATCGACACATTTGTTGACATTGCGTTAAGTGCATGTAGTGGAATCGCTTTCCACTTGAGTTCTTGACACTTGGCGCTGCTCAACAAATTCAACTAACTGGTTCCGCCAGCTGTGATAAGCCATATACGATAAGCATGCGAGATTTACAATCGCAGTGCGTCGCGGGATTTCAGGATTTGATATGCGACTGACACTTGAGCTGCCGATGCTGCTGCTGATACTGCTGCTGTTGCTGTTGCTGTTGATTCCCCCTGGGGGCATGGAGTAAGTTGCCACTGTCAATTTAAACTGCGCAGCATTGGCCCACAAATTTGTTGAAACCAACACACACACACACACACACACTAGCTCATACAGAATCAGATTGTAACAATTTGGGAAAGCAGGAGGAAAACTGTTGCAGTTGCACTTCCACTTCAAATTACGATCAAATTGGATGCCAGCCTCGGGGCGCAGCAACTGTTGCAATGAATTTGAATGGCGTTGAAATGCCAGCAAACACACACACACACACACACACAACACGCATTTATTTACATACACACATCACACACACTGCATATCAAACAATTGCTGTGCCCTCTTTCCACCAACTTTGGCCCCCTTTTTTTTTTGCTGTCGAACATTTTAATTTGATTAAATTTCATGTGACCCAAATACCGGAAACAGTTATTTTTGGTTGCCCCAGACGCGCTTCCCCAAAGTGACAATGGCCGCCACATTAGGAAGCAAAAAAAAAGATATATATATATAGGGAAAGATACAACGAAAAGAAGAACAAGAAGAACGAGCAAAATCAAGTTTAGGGTGGGGCATTCGCACGGCTGGGGGAGGGGAGGGTGTCTAAATTATGCGAGGGTTGCCCCATCGCCGTTTGTACAGCCAACAACGCGAAGACAAAGCACAACAAACAACCGCCTGACATTGTCGATGACGTTGCCGCGACTTTGCTGACGTTGATGTCTTCTCTTTTCTATACACTTTTCGCTGCTCTGCCAGCCGCATGAAAAGCAATTTTCATGCGTGGCTTCTTCTTTGTTAAATATGTCTGAAATATGTGTGTGCGTGTGTGTGTGTGCGTGTGCGTGTGTCAACGGGCGGTCAACATTGCTGCGTATTTCCGCCACAGACCCCTAAGTCGTGCCCAAACCCAAGCCCAGACCCAGACCCAGGCCCAGAGAGCCGGTTTTTCTTCAAAGCAAACGCAATAATAACAACAACAACAACACACACACACACAAACGCACACACACACACAATCAGCTCAGAGCGTGCGTAAAGTGCGTAACTGTCGCTGTGGCTCCGTTTTTCGAAACGGGTTTTCTGCGGGGAGACAGCACAAGCGCACACACACATACACGCACACATACACGCACACGCACACGCACACGCACAGCGGTCGCCTCCACACATCGCTCTGTCCTTATCTAAATTCAAGCATCTCTCTCGCACACTCAACCAGCGCTTTGATACCATGGTGTGTACAGCTGTTTTCTGTTTATCTCGCACTTTCCGCTTCTTCTTTACATTCGTGTTTTTGTTTACGTTCTGTGGCACGCACACGACCAACGAGCGACCCAACGGCAGCAGCAGCAGCAGCACTTCCAGTTTCAAACACACACACACACATACACGCACACACACACACACACACACACATACGCACGCACCCCCATTCCCAATCACGAGCCCAGCGTGTGCATGAGTATCTGCATGTACGTGTGCCTGTGCGTGTATGTGTGTGTGCGTGTGTGTGTAGCAACTTGCCCTTTGCTACACGGCGAGCGTCTTTTGGGGTCTAGCTTCGTCCTGCATTGGATATAACAGGCTGTGTGCGTATTGCGCATTGGGCTTTTCATGCAACTCCTTGTGGCAACCCTCACGTTAAATAACAGCCGAGCATTTGCCACGCTTCGCACACCAAACGCAGCGCCAACGCTTTCACTTTTAAATTAAGTCATAATTTTATACGCAAAAAAAACGAAACAACGCAAAGGCCGAAGCAAAACAAAAAAAAATCTTAACTTAACCTACATTTTGTGTGAGCGTATAAAAAACTGCGCAATAAAAGATCACAAAAAAATGATACTAATAAAAAATATGCGGCGTAAAACTCGATTGAGTCTGTGTCTTTTATCAAGTGGTTTTTGTTTCTTTTAAGTGTCTGTCGGTAAAAATAATAAAAGCTTGACATTTTTAGACATTGTGTTAAGCTTCCGGATTGCTTTTGGGCCATGCAACAGCAAAAGAAAACGGTTTGGAAAGCTTGTTTTCGTATTTTTATATAGATGAGATCTTGTGAAATTCTTGTGCATGCACATTATATTTATTTTTCATTATTTATTCATTAATTATAAAGCTGAAGTTCGATATTTTGGTAACTTTGTAATATAATAAACTTTACTTTACCAATCAATCGATAAAAATCGATATCGAAATCGTGTTTTTTAATGATTATAATAGCTAGATCCACAAAATTTGACATGCAGCTTCTAACATAGAGTAACATATACAGATCAAGTATCTCTACCGCCACCCCCGCCAGCAGGGTATCTCCTAGTCGGGCACTCCCTACTTGAGCCCTCTCGCTTGCTTTGAGTCACATCTATAATCTCTAGAGATGAAACAAATGCATAAAATCGCCTAATTAGCACTAAATAAAATGAGTTGTCTGTTATCTATGGATATTACAAATTCCCGATAACAGCTCTTGATTTGTTATTTGTGTGTGTATGTGTGTACGCGTGTGTGTGTGTGTATGTGTCGGTCCACTATGCCCACATATTCAGCATTTACGCCTGCTGCCAATAATCTATTCAATCTCCGCCGTTTATGAGGCATTTGCCAAGCACTTTGTGAAAATGTCTCTTCGACAGAGTCCCTTTTCAATAAATAAAGAAAACCCAATGCCAATGGCCAAATCGAAACGTGTCCATGCCGGTGCCGATGCCTCTGCCTCTGCCTCTGCCTGTGCCTGTGCCTCTGCCTGTGGCCGGGCTAATGCGTTTGGCAATCCTGTCGCTGCCTGCCGCCCGCTCCCTGCCCCGTCTGTCTGGATATGGGACTGCCTGCTCTGCCAGGTCTGGCAACGGCTAACGACCTGCCACGGGGTCTCAAGTTTTCGCTCGCTGCATTGCTATGGTTTTACGATGGCAGCAAACAATTTTCGGCTGATTTTGGCCTGCGTGACGTTTGCCTTTTCTGTATTTGTGTTTCGTTTCCATATCCATTTTTTGTTGTATTTTGTTGAAAGCAGCTAAAAAATGACAGGCTGGCAGGTCACTGCGAACCCCTCTTCAACTCGCCAGGCAGCCAGCTCTGCGTTTTGCTGCACTCTAATGACTAATCGACCTTGCGACCCGATCGGCAGGTAAGGCCGCATTGCCGCATTGACCCGACCTAAGCAAAATATCACTTAAAGAAAAAACGCTCTAATTGGAAGCGATAAATTGTCGGGCTACTCGCAAACAAGAACAGCATAAAGTATACCATATAATATTTGTCATTTTATTTTGTACTTTATCTCAAATCGGTCAACAAGCTGCAATGACCTTTTTTTGAGTGGACAACGTGGCAGGTTGAACGACATTTTAACCACTCTGGGGTCTGGGGTCTATCCACTTTATTTAACTTTTGTTTTTTTTTTGAGTTGAATTTTAGCTTACGTTGTGTGACTGTGACGAAAGGCGTCAAGAATGCGGCTTGTTGTTCATCAAATGTCAGAGTTTTCATTTCTTTTTTGGCGACCCAAATGCCCAGTTATGGTCAGCAAGTGACAAATGACTCATTTGGTAAATGGACAACAAAAGTTGAGAAGACATTTGAAAAGCACAACAAACAAAACGAAGAGCACAAATTTGAAGAGTTTAGACTCTTCCACGATGGAAAAACTCGTTTCTTAACTGAACAATCTCAAGTTTTGGGTGCTTGATTCTAAGCAAAGGGAACGTCTGAAACTGAAGGTGAGCCCAAAAACCAAAATCTAAACGACTTTCAAAAAGTACAAAACAAAATGCAGGCAGCTCGTTTCAGTTTTTGATTTTGTTTTGGTTTAGCTCTTTTTTCTTCGTTTTTTTGGGCTTTTTGTTGTTGGCTTTAATGGTTTGGCTTTGGCGGCCTTAAAAGCCGTAACACCCATACATACACACATCACAAATGCACACCTGACACACACACACAACCTCATAGACAGAGCTTGTGTGTGCTTGTGCCAGCTTGGTATGTGGGTCAATTTGAAATGGTTTTTGATCAATGCAAAAGAGCCGCTTGAATGATTGAAAGCAAAAGGAAACCGATATTGATATATTGACTGCTATATAATTTGACAATAAATATTAAAAAGCTTTTAAAAATGAAATCGAATTGATAGCAACCATTTAGGCAGCATTAAGCGTATTACTTAAGGCATATCAAAGGAATCCAAAAGTGAAGAGCTTCTTGTCAAAGTTAACAGAGAAAAATCCCAAAACAGTTTCTACTTTCATGGACTCGCGTTCCCTTTCCCCTTTCACTCTGCTGTAAGTAAATGCAATTCCCTTGAGTTATTTTTGCAGCTTTCTTGAGAGAAGTAAAAAACGAAACTACCTTTGGCAAGCGCACAGAACTAAAAAAACCCTTTTCACTTTCTTTGGGTCAACATTTTTTTTCTTTCTTTTCTTCTTGTACCCAACAACGTGACAGACAGTCAAACAGTCGAGATATATTGCAATCAGTTGCGGCCAGTTGCCATTGCCATTGCCATTGACATGGTCAACAAAAATTGCAGTGCTTTTTGACTGATGAAAAATAAAAGCACAACAAGAGAAGAATAAAATAATAATAAAAAAAATTAAATTAAGTTTATATTCTTTACAACTGCCAGAATGGGACGCACAGAGAGGGAGAGAAAAAGAGAGAGAGGGAGAGAGAAAGAGAAATGCGAAGAGCGCTCAAAACTAATTGCAAGACAGATCAGGGCCAAGCCCCCAAGCACGAACCAAAGACAAGAATTTAACATTAAGTCGAATGCGAACTTTAACAAAATGTGCCTTAAATGCAGTTTTTTTATACCCTTACAAAGGGTATTAAGAGTTGGTCAAAGCGCAGACAAACAGACATCTGCAATTCCATAAAGTATACATATTATTGGTCAACATCCGAGTCTCTTTCCATAGAAAATGGATCAAAAAATTAAATTTTGATAAACTTTTCGATTTTCAAGACATCTTGATCAAGCTCAGCAATTACGATCCTCCTCTGAATGCTTCTAGCTTATCTGTCAAGCCGTAAGCCATATCTCAGCAAGGGTATTTTACCTTCGGCTTGCCTAAATTTGCCGTTCTTTTTCTTTTGTATAAGTTTTTGGGAACACGAAACACATGAATGTATGTCAGTCCGCAGCTCGACGTAGTTGCGTGTAAAATACACGAGCAGCATTTTCAATGTCATTAAAATAAATTTGCTTTTAAATGCACTTCGCAGAGGGGAGAGAACTGGCAATGGAGCCGGGCTCTGGGTCTGGCCATGCCCTGCGGAAGTGCGAGCTAACAAATCGCTGCCTGGCTACTTGTCTTAAGACGGCAGCCAAGCATTTGCTGCCGCAGTTAACGCATAAACAGCAAAGCTCCAGGCAACAAAACCGAATAAAAACAAATAAAAGAAAAATGTAAGAATAAGTTGATAAATGGCGCCTGACATTTGCACGAAGAGTTGAGCTTAATTTGTACCTTTAATCATATTGGCTTGGTTAATAATATAGGGCTGTCTGCCGTGCGGGCCACTGATTCATTGGCTGGTAATTAGGCGGCTGACGCGGCGTATACGTCATCTTAATTGAAATGAAAATGCGAGCAACAAGTTTCTCGCTCAAATAACCTTAGAATAAATTGCCTCACGTTTCCGTCAAACACACACAAGCACACGCACACACACACACGGGCACACTCCCCAACTAGTTTGGCTGGCTCTCGAGCTTTTGTATGTGTCTGTGTGTGTGTGTGTGTGCGTTTACTCAGTGCCATAAACAAAAGGCTGTTGCTCAAGTCGAACAAAAATTCAAATTCAAATATTTTTTTAGACTGCGTTTTCCCCATTTACGTAGCAACAAACAACAACATCAACAACAAGAAACAACGTCAAGCAAAACAACAATGGCTCATTGTATAAAATATGAAACTGGCTCGCAGCAGACAACGCACGTGAGCATCACATGCCCCAACATCTATGCGAGGACAGCCTTAGATACAGATACGTACCTTTATACATCTGCATATTCCAGTTGTTGTTGTTGTTGTTTTTTACATCTACTTTATGATTATGAAACCGAGCTTAAGCCCAATTGTTGATTGACTTGCGGGAAACAGCAATAGCTGAAAATAATAAAAATAAAGAAACACAACACAACACAAAGCTTCGACTCTGCTTGATTTGTATTTGGATTTTGGGTGTGTAATTCATTTACTAACTTGCTGACCGGCTGGCTAAACAACGTAGCTAATGATGAGGTCATAAACAAATTTTGATTGTAACGCGCAAGGGCTTAATAAAGCAAGCTGAAAGCGGCGGCATGTTGAGCTTTAAGCTAGAAATATTGTGGTCAAGCTAAATAAAGGCCAGAGAAAATACTAAAGTTTAGCTAACTTAGGGCTTAAGTTAAGTGGGAAAAATAATAAAGAAACTTAAAGTTTACTTTAAGATAGAAATCTAACTTAAAGCTCACTTAAATTGTAGTTAAGCTAACTGAAAGCTTACTTAAAGCAAGAAAAAATGCAACTAAGCTTACATAAAGCTAACTTTAAGTTAAAACTTAAAACAATTCTAGTCAAGCTAACTTAAAGCTTACATAAAGCTAAAAAACTTGCAAAGTTATTTTAAAGCTTACGTTAAGCTGGAAAAATACTAATTAAACTAACTAAAAGCTTGCGAATGCTCCCAAGTATCCACTTAATATTTGAAAAAAATAGATTAATTATTTATTATGCACCAACTTTTATAGTCAATTTCATTGAAAAGTTTATGTGCTTGAACTTAGAGGTTAAATATTTTTAGAAACTGCATAAAAAGTGTGCCCACATTTTGTTGTTGTTAGCAAAAAACACAATCGAGAAACCTTAGGCATGTTAGGGCCACATTGGAATGAGATGTTGTCGCTGCGCATCCGTTAGATACATTGAGGCTCGCGCGCTCTTCGAGATACAACTACACACACGCACACACACACATACAAGACGCTTACTGACAAACGTACTGACAAGCCACACGGAACAGATACGCGCAGCTGAGTTGGCATTGAGACTGGCTATCTGCGGCTGTAGCTGTATCTGTAGCTATGTCTGTATCTGTATCTGTGTATCTGTACATTTGTGCATTTGTGTATCTCATAGTTAGCGCACGCCCCAGTGCAGTGCAACAACTGCAAACGTACGAGTATTTAGCGATTATTAGTTAAAAAGCTATAGCAGATAGAGAACAGGCGGGCAAAAAAAAATAAATAAAAATACAAAACAAAACAACTTGCGAGTGTAGGAAGTAGATACGAGGAATGAGCGCAAGCAAAAGGCAAAATACAAGCGACAAAGAAAGAGAGAGATACGTAGAGATAGATAGAGGAGGTAATGTAGAAATCGCAGTTCGAGGCCGATGCCGGTCTCAGTCGTGGAACGTGCGTATGTATCTCACAGATACATCTACATATAGTACAACATGCAGCGGCATTTATTTAACTACACATGTATCAATGACATCTATCAATAATAATTTTATGTATCTACTTGACTTATGACGCAATTAAGCAGCAACTATTCCAATGGCGAGCAATCTATATAATTAGGCGAAAAGCGTCAGAATTGTGAGAATTGAACGCCCCATCAACATAGTAGCATATAGTATGTTTATCTAACCCTGAACATGCAACGCACATTGCTTTTCGTTTTTGGTCTATCGCATTCTTTCACGAATTTAATGCTAAACAAATTTTTCATTACGACATCGATGGCATCGTCATTGGCATCGCCATCGCCATCGGCATCGGCATCGAAATCGAGCGATTCTATAAATGCCCCAAACGATGTTTCACACTCCAATCGTGCGGGCTGCTCGTCTCTCGAGTGACGTAATTTTGTTGGGGCTGTAGTCGGAGACGGATGATTTTGGAGCATAGCTTCGCAGCGCTGAACGTGAGCCCCGATGAGTTCAGTTGTTTTCGCAGAAGCAAACAGTTGCCCCATACAAAAGTGTCTTTAACCAATTGTTCATTATGTTAACAATTTATATATAAAACAGATATTTCACAGGAATGGAGGCTGACCCGGTTATTTATTCATGGAATGGAATATCTTTAAAAATAATGATATAATTGAAAAAAATTTGTGATCAGCCAACAATTGAGAATATTTAGGTTTAGCTTAACTAAGACCACCTTTTATAATAATAATTATAATAATAAAAATAATTATAGCAATAATAATAACCATAACAATAATAATACAAATAACAATAATAATATTAATAATAATAATCATAATAATAATAATAATAATAATAATAATAATAAAAATAATAATAATAAAAATAATGACAATACAAATAATATTAATAATAATAATAATAATAATAATAATAATACTAATAATAATAATCAAATAACAATAATAATAATAATAAAAATAAATATAGTTACAATAATATTAGTAAAATGAACATTAATATTAGTCATAATAATATTATTATTTATATTATTTTATATATTATTTTATATATTATTTTATTTAAAAAATTGAGTTTTTCCCTTTCTTCTCTTCTACATATTTTCCTTAAAATATATAAATTAATACCTAATGTTTTCTATAGAATGATCGCAGAACCAACTTTGAAATAAGACGGGGCAGCTTTTATGACAAAAGTTGAATTTGTTGGGCTCTTATGTTTCATATAGCACACGATGATGTCGACAACTGGAGTATAGCAATTTGTTTGGTTTGCCTTTGGATTTGGGCCATCCCCGGGGCAGCGGAAGAAGAAGGCCACACTCAGTTAGCCGCGTTAACCCAGTTACGTGACTCTGAAACGCGAAATGCGACCCCCAAAACCAATTTGCCGTGTCACAAAGACATAGAAAGAGCGAATGCACATAAGAGCACAAAAACATATACATAATGTGCATGCTATGCGCCGCCATGCGTTGTTACGATACATAGATTCATAGTTACATAAATTCATAGCTTCATAGATTCAAAGATACATAGACACATAGAGATGCACAGATACGTAGATACATATATACATAGATGCATAGATACATGTTTAAGTATGTGGAGCGCCCCCCAACATTTTAGCTGTGACTCTCGCTGGGGCTGGGGCTGTGGCTGGGGCTGACCTTGACACACTTTTTAACGCACGCCGCCAGCGCCAGCTGCACAGTTGTCATGTCGTGGGCGGACACAACGTGCAACCATGTGGAGGCACACAAATCAAATAACAGAAGCTTGCCTCTTTTTTTAAATGTTTCGATTGAGCTAATTAGCCAAGAAAACAGTTCAAGCGCACAAAGTGAAATTGGCTTCTATCGCATGCAAATTGTCCCGAGCAAATACAATTTTAAGCTCTAGAGTATAATATGATTAAATTCTGCTTTGAATATTGCATCTTAATTATCTCATCTTTTCAGATATCAAAAAAAAGAGTCAAATACTCTTTTTATAGGGATTTCCCATATGCTCTTAAAGGAAATCTTGGCCTTAATTAAACATTATTTTAATTGAGATATAAATGAATACATTTATCTGTATTCAAACAGAATTTATAATATTCAATTTCTTGGATCTCAGCTAGATTGAATCTGGCAAATAGACAAATCTCTTTAGATTATAATCTTCCTATATACATTATAAATATACTTGTCTGATTATTGGTCCCACCCAGAATCCTATCGGATCACTCTAGGATTAGGTTGGATTTAGTTGGTTTGTAGCTTGAGACTCACCTCATTTCCAGCTGGGGTTATCTTGACGACCACCTCATCTTTGGCGACATCGTGCAGGACCACGTCGCCGCTCTGCTCGCGTCCATTGTAGGTGAGAAAGATGCGCTGTCCGGGCTGGAGCTGTATGCTCATAATGGATCGAAAGCCGGGCCCGATAAGATCCGATTCGCGAAACTCCTTTGTCATGGCGTTGCGGCGCAATGCCTGAGCCGGACTGATGTGCACATTGGCGGCGGCAGCGGCGCGTCGCGTCTCCACAATAACCGATTCCGAGGACCCGGACGCGGACGAGGACACGGACGACGCGGCGGCGACGCCAGACGGCAGCGATTGGGTCTTGAAATCGAAACGGACAATATAGCGCGTGTCCGCGTTCAACTGGGCATCGCCCGGTGCCAGGAAGGTGGGCGGCGGCATTGGCTCCGGCGTGGAGGACATGGATGTTGGCGTTTTAACGTCCTGTATGACGCCCGAGTACCAGAGGCCGTCGGGGCCGGGTGCGCACACTTTGGTGCCAATTATTGAGCGTTTGGCCAAGCGGCGGCTAGTGGACATTTTCGTGTTAATTTTCTGGCCTTTATATACTTATATTTCAACGTTTGTTGGCGTGCAGCGCGCGCGTTTTACTCGCGTTTTTCTAGCGTTTTTTTTGTTTATTTTTTTATTTGATTGTGGCAGTTGCAAAACTTGAAAACACTTTTTACTACGTTTTTTGTTTGCCGTTGTTTTAGTTTGCTTTGTTTAGTTTTTACCATGAATTTAAGACTTGAACTTGGCTTGTTTGGCTGGCAGCAGCATTTTTTGCACTTGACATTTTTGTTGCACGCTCTTCTTCTTTTTCTTTTTTTTTTGTGTATTGCACTTTTTGTTTTTTATTTGTATTTTTTAATTTGAATTTTCAACTTCACTGTATATACTGTATATACACACATATACAGCTGCGCGCACACACGCACGCACACACACACACGCACAAAAACTTTGAGCTTCACTTGGACAACTTGTTGCACACAGTTTGTTTTTGTTTTTTTTTTTTTTTATTTATTTAATAAAAGTATCTTAAGTCTGGCAAACGTTTTTGGTCAATTTGTAAACGTTTATCTTCCTAAGCTCGGATAGTTTTTTGATAATGTTCTTGTGATAGAGCTCCAGGCAGAACGTGACACGCTGGTTCAAATGCTGATTGAACTGTAAACGCTGGACGGGCGTATTCCTATACAACTGGGGATGCAGTGCATCTGGTTTTCCGGCCAGCTTCACATGCTCGCTGTGCGTCTTCTGTTGGGCGTTGCTGCTGTTGCGTTTGTGCCTAAGCATAATCCAATTTTAAGCGTTTTTAACGTCAGCTTGACAGCCAGTTGCCACTGTCACGGAAATTAACAAAATTACGTTTGCAATATTCTTCTTCTTTTGTTTTATTGATGTCACATCAAATGTTTGTTTCAGTTTTTGTTCTCTAATCTGTTGGCTAATCGATATGTTTTATATTGTTCTCTGTTGTTGTTGTTGTTGTTAAATTGCGCTGATTGGCGTTTTATTTTCTATATGCACATAACTACATATGCCTATGTATGTGTGTGTATATGTATGTACATATATATATATATATTTATTGCTTGCTTTGCTTTCACGCTGCTTTCGCTGCCGGTCGTTTCACTTTTTCTTCCAAGTTTTTTTCTTTCGTCTCACACACACAGGCCCAGGCACAGGCACAGGCACACGCACACAGAACACACTAACAAAGCGCAAGAGAGCAAAATGGATGCAATCTGCTGTCCGTTGCTTCTGATGCTGCAGTATTTGTTGGTTGTTATTATGGTTGTAGTTGTAGTTGTTGCTGCTGCTGTTGTTGTTGTTGCTGCTGTAGTTGTTGTTGTTGTTATTGCTAGGGCTTACCCAATGCGTTTTGTTGCCTTCAATTAAGAAGCATTCACACTGTTGTCAATTGTTTTCTGTTCCATATATATTTTATTATTTTGGATTGTTTTGATTGTTCGGGGTTTTTGGCGTCTGCGGTGACGACGAGGGCAGCTTGCAATAAGCGCTTATCGGTCTGTACACGAGAGTTGGCTATCAAAGACTGAGCGAGCGAACGACGAGTTACAGTTACGCGCAGCGAGCAGCACTCACACAAGCACATACTCACACACACACAAGCACAGCGCTCTTTCGCTATCTCTCTTGCTCTGCCTCTCTGTCTGGGGTGTTGCTCTCTGTTGCTGTTGCTTGCTTGGTTTGTTGTATTTACATATATTATGCTTTCGTACGTACCTGCTTTGAAAAACAACATAAATGCAGCTGTGTTTGTGTGTGTGTGTGTGTGTGTGTGTGTGTGTGTATGGCGTGTTTGAGTGTGTGCAAGTTTTTCCCCTGCTGCCAACATAATACGTAAAATACTTGAGAAACATGCTCTTGAAAGCGTCGAAAATGCATTCACCACATACACATACACACACACGCGCGCACATACTTAAAACATAGGCCTCAATTGAGTTAACAGTCGCGGCTATCGAAAAATGTTAGCATCTAGACTAGCTGTTAATTTGTTATGTCGATGTGTCAAGCTACTGGCACTGAAAATGCGTATCTAAGTACATAAAAACATGCTTGTGTATATGCATATAAATTTTAATAAGATATGCCATTATATACAGCCCAGGACAATAAAGAAAATCATTTCTAAATTGGCATTTTCTTCCTCTTTGCCCACCTAATTAACGCCAATTGGTATCAATACGCAGCAGCGCAGTGCGCTTATCAATATGACCAGCCAGTCAGTCAGCGGGTATGTGCATATGTACATATGTGTGTGTCTGTGTATCTGTGTCTCTATGACGCCATCATCGCCTGTTTGCCAGCATAACAGCAAATGTCGACGTCGTCGTTTGTTGCTGCTGCCAACCCCAACCCAAAAAAAACTACGCAGTTAACAAAAAGTTAAACACTTGTCAACATTTTTCACAACGTCAACAGAGCGCCGCATAACTCTGTATTTGTATGCATAGCTGTGCGTGTGTGTGTGAGAGTGTGCATGTTTATGCCTGCTGTGCGCGATACGAACAACAGAGCGAAGAGAGTGGGTGAGAGAGAGAGAGAGAGAGAGAGCAGGAAACGCTGCCAACACGATAACAGCTGTTGTTGGCAGAGCAGCAACAATGTTGCGAAAACAGCTGTTGAGCACAGCAAGCACTCAGCCACATAACAGATGAGAGCACACTGCTTGTGTTTGTATGACTTCCAAGTACTCTAACGCTTAACTTATATGGCTAAAAAATAAATTAATTCCCCTTAGGTTAGTAAGTTTTAGCTACTATTCTTAACAAAAAAATATATGTGATCTGCTATGTATGTTGTATTTTGTATATAGGGAATATCTATTGATAACACCGTAATTTCAGTCTCCTCTTTAATAAATTATACTTAGTTTAAACATATTGTCAAAATATATATGCCATGTTAGTCTTATTCCTATTGCAGGGCATTGCTATAAAAATTGCCGGCCGGTTTTCTGTCAACGTCACAAGTTTAACAGTTGAAGAGAGCACTTTATTTGTGTACTTGTGTGTGGGTGAGAGCGTGATCTTGCTCTCTCCGCTCTCAGCAACTCACAGCTGTTATTATGCTTTTGTTTACATCGGCAACACCGCGATGTTGCTGCTGTTGTTGATGTCGCTGCTGTGAATATTGAACGCGCATACACACATACACACGTGCATACATACATATCTCTGATTTTTGGGGGGCCTCTGTTGTTGCTGTATTATGCTGGCTGTATGTTGTATGCTGTAGCTGTTATATTGGCATTGTTGTTGCCTTTGGAATGACCTCTGTGTAGGCATACCACAGCGACGCCACTGCTGTCAGCATGCGGGGGCTGGCTCGGGGCCGAGGGCTGGGGGCAGAGGCTGGGGCTGTCGTTTTCTGGGCGTACGCTGCCTCGATATCCATCAGCGCTACAGGGGCCAATATGCGCACATAACTACACACATACATACATACATGTACATACGTATTCATGTACAGGCGCATAGATTTATGCTGTGCTCGTTCGTTGTTGTTGTTGTTGTTTTGATATTTTTGGGGTGGATTTCATGCCTAAAGCATTTGAAAACGCCATTTGCGATAGATGTCCAAATGCGTTGCGTAGTTTACGGTGTGGGTCAAAGGGGGACGTTGTCAAACGTTTTTAAGCATATACAACTGGCATATATACATTCAAATATCTGAAGACTGTTAATATGAAATTTTCATTCAAGATTTCACAGATTTTGAGCATTGCCTAGCTGAATAAATTTGCATTTGGACAACCTGTAGCCCGCAATGGCGCCCAACTGCAGAGATGCGCTATCTGCCAAAATCAATTAATCATTTCTTGAGTGGAAATTCCTCAGCCGCAGTTGCTAGCAGCAGCAGCAACAACCACAAATTGTATTCAACGGAGCGTTGCCAGCGCTTGTCGTTGGGCATTACAACAAATACGCAGTTACGAAAACAAAAACAAAAAAAACAAAAAAAAAACGGCAATAGTAACAACAACAGCGCAGCGACTGCCGGTGCAATCTGTGTGTTACAAAATCAAACCAAACGAAGAGAAACGAAAAAAGCAAAACCCAAACAAAGCGTTAGATGGAGCAAGACAACAACAGAAGGCGCGCTCACACGCACACATGCACACACACACACATGAACAAACACTCACTGGCATATTACCAAACTGGAAAATAGGTCAACCAGTCGAGAGGGCAAATCAACAGTCAGCTTGCTCGCTCTAATGCTCTCATAGAGTCAAAGAGAGTCTCTGTAGTGTGTGCGCGTATGTGTGTGTGCTGCGCTTAATATTGTAAGAGCGCACATTTGTCAATTAGAACGGGAACTGCTGTTAGCTAACAGTGTCCTCAATTCGTCTGATTGGAATGAGCGCACGGTGGGCGCTCTCCGGTGGGTGGCTAAATAAGTTTGCCTATGCCAAGCTAGTCCTACTAAGCAGTTCCTTTGCTTGGACTACGAAGTTGTGTATGAATTAATTATAATTATTTGATTAATCTCTTAATTCCTCTGTATATAAGTCGGATATCTGTATTTCTTTTGTAAAATGTTGGTTTGTTGTAACTTTTGTGTTCATCTTGTTATTGTTGCCTTTGTATACATGCTGTGTGTATGTGTGTGTGTGTGTGCGATTTGGTTTCGATTGCCTTCGAAACCGGATTTTCAAAATACTTCCATAATATGTACTCACATGTATCTGTGTGTGTATCTGTGTGTGTGTGTGTGTATATACTTTGGGTATATGATTACATTTTATGCTATTGGGTTTGTTCGCGTCTTTAACTGGGCGCTGGCCGTTCTGATGGATACCGCAATACGAACTTTCCATTTTCGCCTCAGCTTTTTAGTTTTCATCGACTGCCATCGCGCCCTGCACATGCGCAACATTCGATACATTCCTGTCCTTTTCTTGAACTTTGCCGTTGGGGTTGGCCTTCCACTTTCACGTCAAACAAGTCAACATTATTCCATTTCTTATCAAGTTAGGAAACACATTGAGCTCAGTTAATGTAAGAGTTGGATCGGACTTCTATCAGGACCTTTGCTATACTCAATGAGAAAGAACAGCTATTTTCGGCACGCCGAACATTTTATACCCTCACACACAAATAGCAAAACCTATTCCCGATTGTTTAAATAGGGACGTTACTTTTTTTTTAGTATTTTGTTGAATTTTATATAAAAATATATATATTCTAATGTCTTTTTTTTTTTAATTTTATCCAGGCAAAACTGTTATTTAGGCTTATTTTACTTCTATTTTGATGATAAATAAAAAAAAACAATACAACATTTTCTGTTAAGGGTATATGTTATACACATATACATGCCTACAACTTATTTAAGAGCCCGATTACCTGTTTCAAATAAGATTATGGAATTCTCTTGCGCTCTCACTCCCTTTTCCTCTCTCTCTCTCTCTCTTTGGCTGTGTATAATGTGCAAAAGCGCGCCAATTTGTGTTTAGTGAAAAAGCTCAGCACCAAGAAATCTATATTCAAGTGCGAAGCACGGCTCAAAGACAGCCATGAAATATTTTAACAAAACACTTATGCACACATACACACCGTTAACATAAGTTAGTCGCGCCTAAGAACCTTTAGTTAAATCAACTTTATTAGAAAACGATTTTTAAAACCCGCGCAACGAACACAACCGATCTGCAGGACAGACGCCCACACACTAAACAGTAAGAGTGAAGAGCACACAAATATTATAGCTTCTGCGCTCACAACTAAGCTAACGGGATCAAAAGCGCTGCGACCAATGGCGTGCAAGCAGTGCACATTGCAATTGCCTCTCCTTGTCTAACCAACAGCTGCAGCCCATAACGTGTTAACAGTTGATGAATCTCTGCAAGAATCTGTCGCAAGTTCTTATCATGTGCTTAACCGTTATTTGGATTTATAATTCAGGTTTAATAGTTGGATCTTTGCAAGTTCAGAGGTCAATCGAGAGATCTTTTTATGCACGTTTTATAGCTGGAGTGAACAAATTTTGAGTAAAGATTGATATATATATATACATATATATTGGTTAAGTGGGCGTGGTTAATTGGCAAAATTGATAACATATTTGCATAGCTTTCTTTTTTTTATGTCTTTCATGATTTAACAGAATCTGGAAACTATAGCTTAGCTTCTATATCTATTCATTTTCTTTATGTATAAATGAGTTCAATTGCTGCTTTCTCAGCTGTCCAGCTGTGTGTGTGTGTGTGTGTGTTTGTTTGTGCCACGAAAGTGTGTGTCAGATGTCCATCAAAGCTGTCAGAGGAGGCCAAAGCTGGGCGCTACGCCAACAGTCAGCCTCGGTGGCATTGAAATTGGGATTAAAAACGGTTGCAAGTTGCGTGCTGGCTCAATTAGAATGCTTGTTGCCATTGTTTGCAGCTTGTTGTTGTTGTTGTTGTTTGCCAGGGGGTGAGGGGTCAGCGTTGTGCACATAATGAACATCAAGTTAGCAAACGCGTCGTCTGATTGATGTGCACACGTCAGCGCCAGGAAGCATAAATTCCAGACAAAGATGAGCGCTGAAATATGTAGAAACAAAGTGCGGTACGTTCCGGGCTGTGGCAAGGCGAGACGTCAAGTTGCCAGTTGCCAGTTGCCAGTTGCAGATACAAATTTATGTCATGTCCAGCATTTTGACAACCGGTTGGCCACAGTTCGCTGCAGCCAGAGACGCGGCACCTGTTTGACAAAAAAAAGCAAAGAGCATACTTGACATGGCTAACAAACTAATTTCACCGATCATCGAATTGCCGCTCCCGTGCCACACACACACACAACTGCGCTTGGTCTTTGCCCCTGGGCTGTGCGTGGCAGCGTTGACAGTCGGTCATAAATTTTTCGTGGAAAGCAGCAACATGGCAGACAGACATTTTCATTGTTCCAATCGAGAGACGACAATGCAACAAAATTGGGCGCAGATCAGGGAACTGTGCCGCAACCCACCCCAAAGCTGTTGTTGTTGTTGTTGCACTGAACTTTGAACTGCGAGTGCAATTGCCACCAGCCATAAATTGTATGTTTAATATCGCCTGCAACACTGTGTGGCAACTGACGTCGCAGCCTGCAACATACAAAAAAAAAAGAGAAATGAAGTATATAAAACAAAAATGGGTCAAAACGCAGCGTCAGGCAGCAGCGAAAATATGTTGACCCACATTCCAGGCGCTGCACGAAATTATGTGTATGTGTAAATGTATGTACATATGTGTGTGTGCAGGTAGTATGTGTGTGTATCTGTGTCAGGGCCCGGCCAGCCCTCAGCCACTAAACGCAAGTCGCCCATATTTATAATATGTATCATGAATAACAATTATGGACACACATTAAAAGATAATAGATATTAAACCAAGAAAATAATATTTAAGCTCAATTTAAGCTTAATTTGACTAAATTTACATTTGTAATAAAACGTTGTAAGTTAAAAAGAAAGTATAATTGCAAAAGCTTTATTTACGTTTACAAAAACAAGAGGTTCTAGTCGGGAGCTCCCGACTAGGGGATACCCTGAACCCTGTTGTTCCAATATCAAATATATATATATATATATATATGTTCTATTTTGGAAGCTATATGTCAAGTTTGGTGACTCTAGCTCTTATTATTTACCAAAATTGCGCAAAAAACAGGATATCGATATCGATTTTTATCGATTGCTTGGAAACGGAGTAAGTTATCGATTATCGGAAACAAACTCGATCTGCGCGGGAGCTAGGAACATCTACATCTGAAATTTCATTCTCTAGCTCTTATAGGTTCTGATATCCTTGCGTTCATACATACGGACGAACGGACGGACAGTCGGACGGACGGACGGATGGACAGACAGACGGACATGGCTAGATCAACTCGGCCATTGGTGCTGATCAAGAATATTTATACTTTATGGGGTCGGAGATGCTTCCTTCTGCCTGTTACATACATTTGGATTTCGCACAAATACAATATACCCATATACCCGTTTTTAATGGGTTCAGGGTATAAAAAAGCCAGCAATTGGAATAAGAAAATATATTTCTTATAAACTCTATTGGCACACAGGTCGATTTCTGGGTAAACAACCCAACCCAAACCCAACTCCAGGCCGGATGCCGTGTATTCCATCTCAATTGGATGCGCTAACGCTAACATCAAGGACAAATTCGCCGTGCCAAGGGCAGCCGCCAGTTACTTGACCCACTTTCTGGTTCTTTTATGCTTGCTGCATGTCAGGGCTGCTGGCAAAAACTGGGGCAGCCTTTGCTATTGCCCCCTACCCTGAAAACGGTGCTCAGTAATGAGCTTTGGCGCACACGCTTTAAGCTTTTGCGGTGCGGCAAGCTTTCAGTTAGCTTTTGTAGTAGGCTTTCCTCCCACCATTAGGGTTGCTCAGTGTACCAGTAAACATTTTTTCTATAAGCGCCAAAAAGTATGCAACACTTCTGAATGGACCAAATATCTTTTGGTACTCTTGTACAGGACCAACAAAATTGTTGACGAAAAAAGTTTAAACACATAAAACGGTAGATATTAGTTAAAAGGAGAATACAAAGTATTTCTATAAAAATGGGCAAAAAGTGTATTTTGTATTTGTGCGAAATGTAAATGTATGTAACAAGCCGACGCATAAAGTATATATCTTACAGCTATCTTTTACATTGTATCTATCTAAGATATCTGTTGTAACCTTTTCTTATTTTTAGATTAAGATTCTTTTATTTATAGCTGATATGCTAATACTGTAGCTTAACAAATTTTCATATTATGATTCAATATAGTATAGTATAATGATTCACGCTTATCTGCGGCAAATGATGACATGTACAATAAAAATAACAATAACGATTGTTATTAAAGGCCACAATATCCGCTGGTTAACTTGTTCTTCATAGCTGTGCGATTGGTAGCAAAGGTCCAGATACGATTTGGGCTTGCCAGTTTTATTATTTGCACACACGACGGTTGTCCTTAAATTCTGTAAAGGCAACACAAATACACGATTAATCTCTGCCCTTTTGTACATGATATCCATTTGCGTACGTTAGCTTGATTCAGGATTTGCTTATAGTTGGGATCGCTGCAATCGCACTTAAATGGATTGTAATGCATCGACGCCTTGCCTCGTATATTTATGCGCAGGAGTTCGTTTGGGTCAGAGAAGTTGTTGTGATCGAGAACCAAATGCCATAACTGTGGTAGACATTCCGCAATGCCAACGGGCAGCACTTCTATATTATTGTGTGATAGATCAATTTTTCTGGTGCTATTGAAATCGTGCAATAGTTCCTCTGGCACTGCTGAATAATTATTCCACCTCAGCCAGAGCTCGGTTGGGGCTCTCTTTCTCAAGCACTTAAAGTCAATGCTTGGTCGATTTGAGCAGTTCGCGACCCGCTCCACGGGGAAGAAGCAGCCGCAATCTAGTTCAGCTCTCCTCACTGAATTGAAGGACTCTACACTGGCACTCAAAATGAGCGCCAGGCTCAGAATCATCTTTGCCTGGAAGAAGTTCAAGCAAATGGAAGACAAATAACCAAATAAGCAAAGCGTATCAAAATATCATTACATTCATTTTTCACTAATATTATCAATGCAATATTATTTCTTGGTTGACTCAAAGCATTGTATAATATTGGCCCGTATAGTGTTAATAGCATACTGAGCCGTCGTACCGGGCTACCGAGTCAGTGTACATTGATTGATAAAAAAGAGACACGAGTACAAATATATAACAATAAGAGAAATTAATAGGAGACTTCGACTAGAAGATAAGCTAAATCGTGAAAAACGGTTGTGTGAAACTTTTTTCTGTATCATCATTTCCAACGATTTTTGTTCAAATTCATATTGGAAGTGTCATATTTTCCGGAAAATCCATGCATCCTTGATGGCAATGTTTTTGGTTCAAATTCAATTTCAAAGCCCTTTATAAAAATTCATTTCAACATGAAAATATAATGAATATTCCTGCTAAATTTATCTTATGACGTTGAGTTCACGATAATACGGGTAGATTTAAATTTTTCATATGTATGTGTGTATGTATGCATGTATGTATGCATGTGTGTCTGTATGTATTCATGTATGTATGCATGAATGTATGTATGTATGTATGTATGTGTGTCTACATGATGTATGTGTGTATGTGGGCGTGTCTGCATGTATTAATGTACTAAAGTATGTTTGCATGCATGCATGTATGTATGTATGTGGGCCTACATGATGCATGTGTGTATGTATGTATGTTTATGTTTATGTGTGTATGTGGGCGTGTCTGCATGTATTAATGTACTAATGTATGTATGTATGCATGCATGAATGTATGTTTGTAAGTATGTGCGTAAGTATGTATGTATGTATGTATTTATATATGTGCACATTACTTACTTACAAAAGGGTGTTCGCTTACTAATCGGTAGCTGCAAGTTCTACAAAGCTTATACTCACAATCAATTGATATGTATTTCTTCGGTATAAGATTGCAAAGATAGTGTGTTTTTGGCTAAGAGAATCGTTCGAAATTCACAAGTATTTGTATTTGATAACAAGCCGCGATATGTTATCAAATGGAATTTTAGTTACCATCTACGGATATGTCGCCTACGCGATTAGTTTGACAAGGGAATTTGCGCTGGTTATTAGCAATTTTCAAATGTTATGCAGTGTCCATATATGGACATATATGGTATATATGATCTTCGTGTGAACATACTTAATTACATCACTTCACATACATATGTGTATGTCGGCGCGTACTGAGTGTGTGTGTATTTCACAATAATTGGTATTTCTTATCGATCTTATCCGCGTCCTTATTCAAATCCTTCTTTCTAGGCTTCTCATCTACCAACCGCAGAAGTTTCAGCGCACTCTGAAAAGATCGTCCCTGAAGCTATGATCGTACAGTCTATAGTATTTATCCCGGAATGCGATCTGTCGCTCACAAAGGCGCCTTTTCAACTCTCGGAGCGGAACTTCCGTTGGAATATTTAGCTCGTAGGCCTTCAGTTCCGACTTGACTTTTATGCATACCCAAGCCTCTCCTCCGCAACATTCCTTTCCCCTCCTATGCATTCCTGTCACATCCAACCCATATTTTACCACACTTTCCTTTAAACTTTGCTCTCTATCTTTCTCTCTCTCTCTCTCTCGCTGGTGAATTTAGTCATCCAGTCCTTTGGCAGATTGCTTCCCCCGTTGCAGCAATTCCTGCATGATGTCGTGCTCCGTCCCAGGATTTCTTTCGGCACAATCGGCTATGCAACCATCGGCTCTGCTTTTCAATCTTTTGAGCCACTTTTAGCGATATGGAGCTGCACTTGGACTCACTGATGCCCGATTGCATGGATTTCCTACGAGTTTGATGGAGCGGAGTAATCGCGGCGTTCCCTGCCAGTTCAGTACAGTTCTTGAGAACTGTAGATACTGCTGAGCCTTACCCTGCTGTAATGAATACTTCTCAAGTTCGATCGATGTTCAACCAATAGAATCTTCCAATCAGCAGATTCGCTACCGAAACCCAATCTGACAGTTGCTCCGCAGCAATGATTAGTATTCAACAAACGTATGCTACAATCACTTAGTAATACCAACAAAATAACTCACGGCAATACTTTCTTTTAGCAAGAAGAAAAAACAATTCCTTACCCAGGCTAACCAATTTTTCGAACAAACATTTGACTGGCGAATGTCATCCAAAGGACGTTATATTGTAGACTATCGCAGCTTTTGTCGCACTTTCTTATAACCTGAACCCTTTAAAAATGGATGTAATGTATTTTTGCAAATGTATCTAACAGGCAAAGGGAAGCAGTCCACATATATATTCCTGATCAGTATCAGTAGTATCGGAAACTCCCAACTAGAGACTCATACATGTTATACATGCATTTATTGTAATAACTTATAAACTTTTAATATTTATGCCCATTGCAAAACGGTATGAACGAGCTTACCTTTTACAATTTGATGCTCTCCATATTAACATCGATAAATTATTTATTTATTTTTCAATTTTTTTTTTATACCCTGAACCCATTAAAAATGGATATATGGGTATATTGTATTTGTGCAAAATCCAAATGTATGTAACACGCAGAAGGAAGCATCTACGACCCCATAAAGTATATATATTCTTGATCAGCATCAATAGCCGAGTCGATCTAGCCATGTCCGTCTGTCTATCCGTCCGTCCGTCCGTATGTATGGAGCTAGAGACTTGAAAGGTGTAGATGCTCCTAGTTCCCGCGCAGATCGAGTTTGTTTCCGATAATCGATAACTTACTCCGTTTCCAAGCAATCGATAAAAATCGATATCGATATCCTGTTTTTGGGAAATTTTTGTAAATAATAAGAGCTAGAGTCACCAAACTTGACATATAGCTTCCAAAATAGAATATATATATATATATTTGATGTTGGAAGTAGAGGGTTCAGGGTATCACCAGGTCGGGAGCTCCCGACTAGAACCTCTTACTTGTTTAAATTTATTATTATGTTTTATCGTGAATGTGTAACGCATAGATGGAGACATCTCCGACCCCATAAAGTACATATATTCTTAATCAGTATGCTGTTGCTCGCAGTCGGAGCCGGCTTCATCGGACAACTACATATATCATAAAGCTGCCATTGGAACGATCGGTCGAAAATTAAGTTGTTCTATGGAAAACTTTATGTTTTCAAGATATGTCTATTAACCGTACTCGGCATTAACTATTTGTGGTTCATAGATAAGGGCTTCTTCTTTATGCAGTGTTGTATAAATCCGTTCATAACAGATGTTTTTGTGGCAATGTCGTATGTAGGTTGAAGTAACATTCGACCAATTCTTTCTAGAAAGATACCTACCTTCTAACGACCCATATAAATAAATATATATATATATATATATATATATATATATATCGTACAGAGAATGGATCGTTAGAAGGTAGGTATATTTCTAGAAAGAATCGTTCGGAATCGGAAAGAATATATATATATATCATATATATATATATCTATATAAACAACATAGTTCGCGTTTTCAGCAGCAAAGCCATTGCAGTATAAAGTTAATATATCTTACTTGATTATTAAATTCTTCCACGATGGAGTCCGGCGACTTTACAATTTCTTCGTTCAGCGTAATGACTATAAGAATAAATGTTCATCGAAATGCGACCTTTAAAAATACCAAATCCCAAATAATAATAACTGTTAGTAGTATTTAAAGCTCGCTGTCTTTGATATACCAAAAATTGAATTAAACCTAATACTATATTAATTCAATATAATATATATAATTCTATGTGTTCAACCCATTTCAATATTGGATATTCCACTTGCAGCTGTGGAACATTGGTGGAAGTTTTCCACCTTTTTGCTAATAATCGGCTTAGTTACAAATATATTTTCAAAAATCTTTGCGAAAATATATTTAATATTTTTCACAATATTTACGGCGCTTGAATGGAATATGCAAAGAATAAACTATAGAAAGTTTATTTTTCGAATTAAAGATAATATATATATAATATTATTTGTAAAAAAAAACTGTTCTCATTAGCACCGGTGCGAAATGTGTTCTCAATGATGACTAGAAAAGACAGTAGTAACAGCTTAGCGACTCTATTCTCTATACCCAACCAATATACCCTTTTTAACCATTTTTTGAGGGTACAAAAAGCAGAGCGTGCCGACTGGTCGGCCACCAGTGTAAGCTACACTATACGATAAGCAACAGCAAGCAGTGCAAGCAGGTTGTTGTCTGTGCTAAGTTTCAAGCAGTGCTCTGCTCACAACGAGCTAAAATTGTATGAATTTGTTTTATTTGGTTTATTTGAAATCCATTTGTTTATTTAATAAGTGGGAGATTGTGACAACTGTATCTAGGTTTAATTTATTCCAGGCAGTAGAGCAAGCAGTGTAGCATTTGTTGTTAACAAACAACTAGCGAGTGCTTGAGACAACGACTGTTTCTCTCAAGCTCAGCGGGTGCACGAAGTGCGCAAATGCGAATCCTTTGAATGCTCCTGACTCGGCAAAGAGTCGCTGCCGGCGTTGACGTCGCCAGCGCTTCTCATGTCGACTTCGCGAAGCTGACGCCACCCGCACACACACACACACACACACACACACGTAAGCACATAGACACCTACACTTGAGTCCTGTGCGGAGTCGGGTCCTTGTCTCAGTTTTGGACAAACACTCCGAGAGGCACGTCAGGGCCCAGCGTTCGCGCTTCTCGTCTCGATTCAGTGTGTGTTGTGTTGTGTTGTGTCTGTGTCTGTGTGTGTGTGTGTGCCCGCGCGTGTGTTTGCCAGCGAAAAGCCAGAAAAGGCTAACAAATTCCCTAGTCTATGGCAAATTCTGTGCTGTAATCGGCGGTACATTGTGCACAAAACAAACAACAACAACAAAAATCTTCAAATTTGACCAGTGAAGCAACAACAACAACAACAACAACAGCAACAAATTTGCCAAGGGGGCAACAATGCGCGGAGCAGCGCGATTTCAACTGTCAAAAGTTAGTTAGATACTTGGCTGCATTTTTTTTTTTTGCCACAGTTAGTGCTAGCCGCAAAAGGCGTGGCATGGGCGGCTATGTGCAAATATATCTATATGTGTTTTATACAAATTTAGCAACAATTATTTGCGTCAGCAGCGAGCAGCGATAAAAAAAGAAAGAAGAGTCCAACACAAAGTCTAGCAAAATCTGTTCTCTGACCATTTGGCAGACTTGTTCTGTCATGACATTACTCATACGCCCTGTGCCCAGTTGAAAGAACTCAACGCACGATGCAGGACATATACATGAATGAAATCATCCGAAATACATGGCAGCACACGCAAACACGTGCATGGCATGTATGTCATGTGCGTGTGCGTGTGTGTGTGTGTGTGTGTTTGCTAAAATTGTGAAATGTGTTCCAAACTCCCGCAACAAAAACAAACTGTGTGTGTGTGTGTGTGGGTGCGTGTGTGTGTATGTGTGAAAGTGACCAACATTTAGAGTCACGCAAAGCTGCAATAAAAACAAAAATGCTCAAACTGAATATGAGGGTAAATAGTGGGTGTCATGCGGACAGGCCCAAAAAGTGAATAATTCGAATGGAAGAGCATAGCGAAAGATTGTCCAGGCAATGGAAAATAAAATTGCAACCAACAAAAGCAACAAGATTAGAAATAAAAAAAACATAAATAAAAAAAATAAATAAAATGAATAATTAAAATTAGAAGATAAAATAGTACCAAAATAGCACCAGCTGGATATATTTTTTAAATTTAATTTTATTTTATTCTTATTTTTCTTCTATATTTATATTTTTATATAATTTTATTTTTATTTATTTGATTATTTTTATTTATTTCATTAATATTTATTTTTTGTATTATATTATTATATATTTTATTATTTGTATTTATTTATTAATTATATTTATATCTATATTATTTTAATATTATTATTGTGTTATATTTATATTCCTTTTTATTATTTATTTTATTTTATTAATTTAATTTTTTTCTAATGAATATTAGTTTTTATTGTTATTTTTTTTCTTAATATTTTTATTGCTCATTTTATTATTTTATTTATTATATTTATTTATTTATTACATATTTTATTTACTGTTTTTAACTGTCACAAGCATTAAGCAAACAAATAATTCTTTTTATTTATATTTAAATAGTTTTGAAGTGAATTTCCTCTTTTCGCGACAAGTGTTGAAATGAATAATTGTGAAAACAGTGTTGTAAAGCAGTTTATAAATCAAGCATTGCCTGTCATCAGCTCTTGTTATAATTAATACTTTCTTTTTTGACTAGAGCCAAATAAACTAGGTGATGGGCTATCAGAGCAGAAATTTTCATATATTTCAATAAAAATAAAAAGGCGATTTTCATTTAGTTTAACTGACTAGCGCCTACTTAGATTGTTTCAGTGTACGCTGCTGAATTAGGCGCAGTTTTTGGTGGTCAACAGACATTGAACATTTTGTGGGAACTATAATAAATCAAGCATATCTGGTATTTTTTTTTTTTTGTTGAACTTGAGCGTGAGTCGAAAAAAATGCAAATAAATTGAAAAATAATAACAACTATGGCAACAACATTAGATTGTGCCGCACAAAATGTGTAGCATAAATAATTCCACCCATAAAAAGAAAAAAGAAAGATTACACAGTCACTGGGGCGACACACTAAAAAGAAAGTCACACAGTTTGCTCGCGACGTCGACGCTGACGTTGACGCTGACGTCGCTGCCAACGTTGGCAGCGTCCTTTTACGGGCGCTGCTCTCTCGCACTCGCTAGTTTACTCGCTGCTCGCTGTTTGCTCTCTTGTCAAACTAACCTACATCAACAGCTGTCAAGTGCGGCGCAAGCATAAACCGCAATTTGTTAATTGCCGCCCTTCCCATTGTTCATGTTCTTGTTGTTGTTCTGCTTCTTCTTTTTCCAGTGCCAACAATAATATCAACAATAGCGGTGAATTAACGGCAATAACAATTAGAAACAACAGCACAAGTACTAACTGTATAATGCAAATGTCAAAGCTGCCCGCGACGTTAATAAAAAGCAAAGCAAAAATAAAAATCAACTCATACAACACAAATGAAGACGCTGCCGAGCGTCTTCCTTTCGCCGTCTGACTGACTCTGTCTCTCACTCTCTCGCATTCTCTCTTACTATCTTGTGCGCGCTATCTCTGTCACACACTCGCTGTCTGCCTGCCTATACACAACCCCTGCCCATTAGGTACTCACGCGCGCGCTCTCTGTCTATCTTTCTCTCTCTGTCTGTCTCACCCACCCACTCTCGCTCTCTCGTGATTTGTAACGCTTTCTGTGGGCAGCGAGTGTGAGGCTTGGTTGGTCAAACAGCTGTTTATCCGGTCTCCTTCTGCGTCGACGCGTGTGTACATAACCTCAATCATCAAAAAGTTTGTCTCGCGTCCGCTGCGTACTCGTGCCGCTCTTGGATGTTGCGGTAGGCAGCGACGCCTGCCGCTGCCAACGCAACGTCCGCGTCAGCTTCGACGTACGCTGCAAGTGTCCAGCTTTCTTCATTTCGCTCTCTCTCTCTCACGGTTTGTCGCTCTGCCTGCTGCCAAATTGAAGAGTGCAACACCGACGACAACGACAACGACTAACCCTAGGAGCAGCTCTCAGGCCCAGCCGCAGGCTTTGGCTGGTGCGGGTGGTGACGTCGCTGCAGCTGCAGCTGCTGCTGCGACGCCAACGCCGACGGCGACGTCAGCGTCAACGCAAGCAACAACAAAAGGGAAAACAGTAACAGCATTAACAACAGCAACAACACCAGCAGAAGCAGCAGCAGCAGTAGCAGTAGCAGCAGCAGCAGCAGCAGCAACAATCAGCAGCAACATCAGCGCCCTGGGTGCACCGACAATAATATGAGGAGTGGCAGTTCGGAATTACTACTCGAGCAGCAACAACAAGAGCTACGGTTACGTAAAATCCGAGAACTGGCTCCAAAAAAGAAAAATGGCAATCGGCGCTTTCGTTCGTGGCGGGAACGTGCGCGTTTCTATGGCACCTCCACACTCGCCTTTTTCTCGGTGACGGCCGGCGCATCGCTGCTGTTTCTGGTGCCGCTCTATGTGGATCCAGCCATATCGACACTGAGCCACGATTTTATCGAGAATCCAACGTTGTGCACAACAACGCGTCGCGAGGATCTTGTCGGCATATTCAATTGCTCGTGGAGCTCCTGTCGCGAGGGCTGCACCTCCGATCTCTATCGCTGTGTGCACATATATGTGACTTTTATTGAACAGAACATTACGATACCAGAGAACATGACCGACTATACCAACTACACCGCCGAGTGGGAGCAGTCCGGTGAGGCCACATTGCTGGTCAACATTAAGGGATGCGGCTATCCGCCCACTGTCACGTGCAAGAACTTCAATATGTATTATGGCGTCGAGGGCGCCATCTATCCGTGTTTCTATTCGCGCAAAAACAAGACCGTCGTCCTCACATCCTACAATCATGACGATCAGGAGGCCATCATCATTCATTTTTTTGTGGTCCCCTTTGTGATAACGGTCATCTCATCCATCGCCCTCTGCATCATGCATTGCGATTGCCGCTGTAAAAAGGATCGCAGCCATCGGCGCAATCGTCCGCAGTGCCGCCGGCCACGCATTGAGAATCTCAGGTATGTACGCCCACAATCCTATCGCTTAGCATTGGAGCTTAAGTTAAATAAACAACTGCCTCTAAAGTTAGATTAATCATTGCACAAAAAGAAATTAATAATTAAAATTGATTATCTTAATAAAAGAAACTTAGAAAAGTGATTTACAATATTTCAAGAGGAAACTTTTCCCAAGGATATTAAACTTGTATGTGAGAAAGATTATTCGATACTCAAAACAGTTAAAAGATGTAATTCATAATTTTTTTGTTATTTCATTTAAATATTTTTTAATTAGCTGTTATGATAATTCCTTACAAATGTTTATTAATTTTAATTTAATTTTTTAAGTATATAATAATTTTTTTTTTATTACATTTCTTGTTTTATTTATTTATTATTTATTTTATCTATTTTTTACAAAAGTTTATATATATTTCGAAAATTTCATGTAATTAATTATTTGTTTATTTTATTTAAGTTTTATGACATTTTTACTTTTTTCACTAAGAAACTTTTGTTTAATGTTTATTTAAAAATTCAATTTTTTAAGTAAAGAATTCTTTATTTATTTTCGTTAATTTTTTTCTGGCATTTCTTGCTTATACACAAAAACATATTTTTGTTTACAAATGTTTATGCATAAATTAATTATTTATTTTGTAAAAATGTTGATCACAATTATGAGTTTCTTAGAAAATGCTTCTTAAAGATTTGTATGCCAATTAGCTGCCATTGATTCGATTGATAAAACATGATTTGATTGCACAACGTGATATTAGTTGTTTAAGCCCTGTAAGTTGACGAAAGTACAGCCTTGATTATCAACTGTCAAGACGAAAGTTGCAGAGCTTATACCTAAGTAGGCTAATGTACAAGAACATCTTTTAACTAGTCGGGCTCGAGTTTGAGTTAATTTGCATGCATCGTCAAATTGAGTTTCAGTTGACTTCAGGTTCCAAGCTCATTTAAATTAATTAAGTTTACAAAAGTTTGCCAACTTGTAGTAAGCTCTGGAACTGTACTGAACTGTACCTGAAGCAGGTGCCACTCACCTGCCCCATCCAATTGCAATAAATGTGTTGTTGCTGTCCATTATTTGTTTGGTTGGCCTCGACTCGAGATTTAAATAATTCAATAATGACACATTCGACGAAATTGGAAGCCAGCTTTATTGTTTGGAGTAATGAGTGGGCTGTATTATTTATAAGTCCAAGTGTCACATGCATGTCTGCGTCTGTGTGTATGTGTGTGTGTGCCACAGATAATACACGCCCAACAGGCACGCATTAACTAGCAGGAAAGCACGCACCACGCTGCGTATGATTGATTTGTTGAGCTGTTGACAAGTCGACTCTCGATTGAGTTTCGGGCTTTATTTGCTATCCACAGCGCTGCTCCTTTGATTATACACATGTGAATAAGTGCGACAATAACAATTACATTTATCATTGGAACATATTAAAAACAAACAACCATATTTATAGTGCGCTCCGGCAAAGCTATTGATTCGTAATTATAGTCTTTTTGTGGCATTCTTTTCCAGTGAGCTAGTAAGCTTTATACTTGTCTGAGCGCACTGTGGCTCAATTTTGCATATCCAATTGCAACTTTACATTGACGCAATCGATAATAAATTGGTCTGTCCGGACCCTTTGCACATGTGCATCTGCATTATTCAATTGGGCCGAGTCAGTTTCACATGCTCAGGCACGAGCAGGCAATCGAGCCATGCAATCAATGCTGCCATTGTCTTTCAGGCTGAGGTGAGCTGCCTTTTGGATTGTTTACCTCATTGTTTGTGGGGCACGTGCCCTATCAATTAGTAGCCGAATGAGCATTATGCCCAGCTAGATTTTCGTTTATCTGCCCAATGGGCTTATGCCGAACAATAGAGGCCGATGACAGCATGTGTTATGAGTTAATAGGCCTACATTTTCAGCATATTTCAGTTTAAAGCACAACATGTTGGTCGGATGACCGTTCAACTAACTTAATAGCCCGAGCTAGCTGTTTATTTATTTCATGCAAATGTGTGTAATAGGTAGGAAACATCTTCGGCCATATAAAACGTATATATTCTTGATCAGCGTTAATAGACGAGCCAGTCTATCGATATCGATAACTTGATTTTTTCTTCACTTGAAAGAAACATACTTTCAGTTTGTTTTTAGCTGTGTTTTGATTTTAAGCTATGTTTGCTAAGGAGTCTTCGAGGAACCTATCACGTTTCTATTTAGTCTGAAATTTCCATTAAATCTGAAATCAAATTTATCAAAATACAATTCTCGACAAATCAAAACAAGTAAGAGGTTCTAGTCGCGAGCTCCCGACTAGGGGATACCCTGAACCCTCTTCTTCCAACATCAAATGAATATATATATTCTATTTTAGAAGCTATATGTCAAGTTTAGTTAGTCTAGCTCTTATTATTTACCAAAATTGCCTAAAAAACAGGATATCGATATCGATTTTTATCAATTTCGTGGAAACGGAGTAAGTTATCGATTATCGGAAACAAACTCGATCTGCGCGGGAACTAGGAGCACCTACATCTAATTTCAAGTCTGTAGCTCCTATAGGTTCTGAGATCCTTGCGTTCATACATACGGACGGGCGGACGGACAGACAGACGGACATGGCTAGATCGACTCGACTATTGATGCTGATCAAGAATATATATACTTTATGGGGTCGGAGATGCTTCCTTCTGCCTGTTACATACATTTGGCTTTCGCACAAATACAATATACCCTTATACCCATTTTTAATTGGTTCAGGGTATAAACAACTATTTATTATTACCCTGCTCACATACTTATTAAAAAAAGTAAAATGTTTGCAAAGATCTCTTAACAAAAATGACAGCCAAAGTATATTGAACAAAGTTTTCATTGTCTTCGAGCTTTTCAGATATATTTATGCTAAACAAGGTGAGGTTTATGGCAGGTGTCGCAGCCCGCAATCTTTCCACCGTAAAAAAGGCTAAAAAGAAATACGCATAATTTAGCTTGTTTTCAACGGAAATCACTAATAAAAACAGTTGAAAAAGAGCTGTTGAAAAGTTGCGAAACCAACTGGCGTCAGCATGTGCCATTGTTAATGCTATCTGTGAGATACACACACACACAGACACACACACACACGCACACAGACGCACTCCTACACTCATGTGGCATAAGCACGTGGATGTAGAGTTGTGTACATACATATATGTTACATAATCTGCTTACCTTTCGTCGCAGTCTCGCTGACTAGGAATAAAAATAATTCTAGTTAGTTTTGTAAAGGATTTGCAGCATATCATGTGCATTGCAGTCCTTTGGAATTATTAGAAAAAATATTAAAATGCAGCTTAGGCTACAAATGAAAGATTTTGTTGAAGTTGAAACTCTTTAGCTTGTGCCTGAAATTAGCAATTCTTAAGACAAGTCAATCATCTGGTTTGGCAAACTTGCAAAATTGCAACCCATGAAGCATGAGAATACTCCACTCAACTCAGCTCTTCAAACTCTTAACAAAGCAGCATTCCAAGTGCTGTTCTGGGCTCAAACGGTTGGCGGACCTGCTTCGCGGCTGCACCCAAAGTGGCCTACTTAGCCTGGCCAACTGCTGCTCCTGTGGCTGCTGCATGGCAGCCTCCTGTCGCTTGCTGCGTGCGTGTGTGTGCCACTTTTCGCAGAAAAGCGTGTTTCTTTTACTTACGAAAAAAATAAACGAGAAAGTACGCATAAAGCACTAAGCACACCGAACATTTGATGCTCTTGCATACATTTTCCTTACGGGATAGTGAAACTTGGGTATGGGAAGTTTGATGAAAATATATTGGAATACAGAATCTATTGATATACAAAAATTCATTCTTCAAACGATCTTTCCTATAGTGCTATATAATATAGTAGTGCGGTCTTGATTAGACCCGACACACGTATAAGCAGCATAGTTGTAATAGTAAATGCCGAGTTAGGTAAAGATACAAGAGTTTTTCTTATTGAAGCCGATCGTTCGACCGATTGTTCCTATGAAAACTATCTTATGAAGTAAACCGATGTTGATAACATTTTGAGAAGCATAGAGAAACTAATTAATGCCGAGTTATAATAATCTAATCCGTTGGGTTCCGACATTTGTACTGCCTGCATAGACAGACGGATATATGCAGAGTTTACAAATGATGGCTTTAAAACTGAAAGACTAGTTCGCATAGAAACAAACAAGCAGACAGACAGACGCACAGATGGACGAACGGGCGGACAGACGGACATGGCTGTATCAACTCGGTTGAAGCTGATCTAGAATATATATACTTTATAGGGTCGGAGATGTCCGCTTCTATGCGTTACACACTTCATGACAAAATTACAATGCCCCCAAATTGGTATACAAAAACTCAACTTCTTTGGCGCACAAGCAACTTAGCTGCAACGACTAAGTTAAAGTCACGTCTTCTACATATTTAAATTTCTCTTTAGGTTATGAAATAAATATACATTGATGCACGTATAAAGTAAATTATATTTTATTATTTATATTGTATTTAAAATGTCGTTTATCTAAAACAAACGCAGCTCAAGCCCAAGAACTATACTTTAATTAAGTGCCGGCTTTGAGTCCTTGAGCTTGTCTCGTTTTTTATTTATTTATTTTTTTTCAGCCAGCAGCAATCTAATCACAATCATTTTAGGCTTCATTATTGTTGAAATGACGCCTAGTTGTGCGCAGGCTGCGTTTTCCAACGCTCTGTCACGTATTTGTTATTTTTTTCTCTTTTTACTCAAGCTCGTGCAAACAATACAAGCATGAAAATGCGGGGCGCTTTTATCTTTTGGGTTCAAAACGGCAGCCAAAGAAAAAAAGGCTGCTATTGTTATTTTTATCAGCCACATGGCGAACTACTACTTCTAGTATATGGTATATGTTGGAGGCTGCGTCTGTATGTGTGTGTGTGTGTGTGTGTGTTTATGTGTGTTTATGTGTGTGTGTGTGTGGGGCATCTGGCATCATATGTGCGAAGGACATCGCCAGGCTCTCATCACAGACACAAGCATGGTTCTCCCCCCTTAAAATCAATATTAATAATAATGCGCACCATATGAAAGCCGTTCGACAAATTTTCGTTTTCCTTTTGCCGTTCTCGAAATGCAATCGGCATAGAAATACAAAATCATTTGCGTGGGCGTGACCAGCTCTTGTTCTGCATACGCTGACTGGCAATAAGTTCTCACTGACAGCAGAAATAAAAAAAAAGTCAAAAAAGTAGTTGCAGGCAAGCAATAGTTGCTTGCAAAGCAAATATTTTGCTTGACGCCACTTCATTTGAGTAAATCCCCACCAAATCCGGGGAGCTGGCAACCAAAAGTCCGCTAAGTCAGCCAGCAGTCGCAGTCAGCCATACGCTTCATTAACAAAGCACACACACATACACACACACACACACACACACACACGCATAAGCACAAGCGACAACAGTCGGACAATGTAATGTACATTAAAGCCTCGAACTCGGGCATCTTAATTGCTGTAAATGGCCTGAAGGACATGCGCATGAAACCTGAAGCCCAAGTTTGTTTATTTCATAAACATTACCAAGGAATATTGAGAGATGAGTACAAAGTCCTTAAACACATAGACAAGACGTGAAATGCAACCAGCTCCTTGAGGTATGCAATTTAAAATGTACACAAGTAACACGATTTGCAAATAAAACTTTTACATTGGATTAATGTGACATAGCAAATGTCAACAAGAATGTGCAACAGTCTTAAGTCAAGCAATCTTGGTAAAGACTTTTAAAAATTTCCCATAATATTTGTTTGTGCAATTTTAGGTAACAGGCAGAAGAAAGCATCTCCGACCCCATAAAGTATCCCCCAGGAATATACATGCAATTATAGTTATTATTATTTGTAAAAATGTCTCGCACTTTTAATAATTTGAGATATTAAAGAGCAAGCTTACCTTTTACTATTTGGTTCTCTTCATATCAAAATCGATAAATATATATATTTATATATATATATATTAATAATTTATGAAGTGTCAAATAGGGCTCAGAATGCTCTATAATGCGCTTAGTATCTATGTTAAGTATCACCAGGTTCATATAGTAATTTGTAAATTTGAGACAAATAGTATCGATAAGTATCGATTTCGAATCAGGGTTTTTTTAGCATAACTCGCAGATCATAAGAGCTAGAGGCATCAAATTCAATATGGAGGATATTATATTATAATATATAATGCAAATTTTTGATACCTCCACCCGCTCTTCTTTTTGAATTTATATATATTTTATTATTGACAAGATTACAACCACCTAAAATTGGCAGCTTAAGCTAGTTATATGAGAGGGAAATAAATGTAATAAGAAATACTGCTATTTAGGCTAAGGTGTGCAGAGTTTTTTTATTTTGATTATATCGCAGAGCTAATATGAATTTTAGTTAAGAGAATCCTGTCAGGTAGATCCTGTGGATAATACCGCTTGGGGCTCTCTTTCTTGCTCTAAAGAGACATCCTCCAGTAATATGGCACCTAGTTCTTTTTCTTCTAGTAAGATGGCATGGGAGCGAAGACCTATCGCTTGGCGGGTTGACGGATTAAGTCTCCAATTTTGGGAACTCTTGACAACCCTAGTACTCATATACCTAGGAGCATTGCAGATCCTTCTACGAAGATTCAAAGCAAGATTGCTTTGAGCGATTCGAGTACATCTACGGCGCATAGGTCCACATAGGAGTTAGTATTGACTCATATAACATTACTATGTGAGTGAATGCTTGTTTTTAGTAGAAAGCAGCCATACCATCTTTGTAGTTATTCGCTGGACCACTGCGACATGTCTGCTGAACGTGCGTTTTTTTTCTAAATTGACGCCGAGATATTCATGTGCGGATTCTTATTTTAATGTCGTATCAAGCAACTTTACCGCTGGTTACGACACTCTTCTAGTAGCAAACGTAACATTTGCACATATTCTGCTATTGACCAAAGTTTGTAGCCGATAGAAGAACAAGCAGAATAACAGACACGGCCGCGTTGTCTCTAATGTTGAGCTTATTTCGAACTCAGACATGATCCACAATACTAAAGAAATGTTCAAAAAGAAAAACCACCTAAGAATAACTTGAGATGCGCTTGAATAAAATGTCTTAAATGCTTCGCCCCAGACAATTTGTGAAAGCACATAATTCAAGAGCAAGAGCACTGCCAAGCAGCGGAGACGGCGATTCCAGCGAGAATTGAGACTGCGTCTCCCCAGACACAGAGAAATACCGAAAAATATGCGAGCATACTTATGTGCCGTGCACGCAGATAATATCTAAATTTGAGTATGTTATTAAAGTGAATTTATGGGCGGGTGGTAATACATACGTAAAGCGTCCTTTTCGGCTATTTGTATACACATATAAGCAACCCATAATAAATTTATGCGATATAAAACAAGCGCTTGTGATTCCAAAGGCAGCTTAAGCCTTGTATTTTTAATGGTCATGTGTTGTATATGAATATTTAGATATATGTGAGCACATATTATGCATTATGCTGACATATGAAAGTTTTTGTAGACTTTATTACCAAACTTCAAGCCACATTAAATGGGAACAGTATAAATCGTCACTTAAATACAAGTTTCCGAGAAAATTGTGAATATTTAAATTCTTCTGATAAATCTCAGCTCCAGTTGCACACTCTGGTTGAAAATTAACAGCATTTTCAGCACGTTTTGCGCACCTATTTGTATTTGGCTTAATTCAAGAAACAATTAAGCTTAAATGTGCACGTGAATTTGCTTAAATGAAGCGCAACAGCGAGGCGCGTGCGGCATTGGTGCTATGAGGGGCTTATGTGGGGCGTATGAGTAATGTGGGCATGCCAGCAAATGCCATCTCGCATAATTCGAGAAAAACAGAGATGGCCGGGCACTGGTAGCAGGAATTAGAGAGAGAGAGAGAGAGAGAGAGAGAGAGAGAGAGAGAGAGAGAGAGAGAGAGAGAGAGAGGGAGGAGAAAGCATTTTAGCGCACTTTGTGTTTGTGTGTTTGTCTGTTCGTGCCTCTCTCTCTCTCTTTTTGCATATAAAGCAGGCAAACAGAGCTTTTATTCAACGCAATTCACGTACATAAAACATTTATCTTTATGGCCGTCTTCAAGTGTTTTCTTGTGTGTCTGTGTGTGTGTGTGCGCATATATGCCTATGCATGTGCCAACAATGTGACATTTCTCGTGCCTAATTTAAAACAAAAAACAAAAAGAGGGAAATTTCTAGTTACTTTCCAAAAGGGCCTTTCACAACTTTAAGCATTTGATTCATTCTACATGCACAAATTTAATTACTGCCGCATGTCCTTTTGCCTGCCAGCTGCACAGCAGTTGCAGTCACTTCAAAATCAAGTGCCGCAAGCCAAAAATAATATAGAGAAAAAAAAAAAAAATAATACACAAGTGGGGCAGAAGCGGGGCATCTAACAACAACAGCAACAACAAGAAGCTACAACAAGCTGTGAGCCTTACTGCAAAACCATTTTGTTGACAATCAAGTGCAGTGAGCATCGTACAAGGACATTTCCAAGCATCCTGAACAAGGTGGGGGGGGCCAAGCCCCAGCATAATGCAACAAATTTCAATAAGGGGCCATCAGCCACCTGCCGTCTCCATGGGGTGCCAGCTCTCCTCAGTCGACTTGGCACTTGCTGCTTGATGCTGGGTGCCCATGTTGCGGCCTCGGTCAGGACACGTTGGCGTTGCAAATGCCAGCATCCGCATCCGTCACTGCCACACACTCTGCCGGCAGGAGCTGAGCAGCAGCTCAAGTGCAATATGGCCGCACACTCATAATGCAGATCCACGCCCCAATGCCAATGCCCCAAGGCTGATCGGTGGGCCTCGACTACCCAACCACCCGACTACCCGACTACCCGACTGGCCATGCCTGTCAATTCGTCTATGCCACATTCATTCATTTATTTCAGACAAGTCCATCATGCAGCTGTCACACTTTTAATTTCGTAATTACAATCCCCTTTTGCAGCTGCCTAGTTTGTGGTTCCCTTTTCTTTTCTTTATTTTTTTTTTTTTTTGGCCAATTGCCAAAAGCATTCGGCTTGCATTCGCCTATTTTTCAATATTTTGCAATGATTTCTGACAGCATTTGCGGCTGCTTGTTGGTAATTGCCAGCTCAACAGATTTTTAAATTAAATTTTAGCTACTTAAATTATGGAACCCAAGAGATAAATAACATTATACGCAGGCGCCTTTAAAACTGTGAATATACATAAAAAAAAGACTCGATTTCATTAGCTTTCTATATACTTATATAAAAAGTTGTATATTGCAACTAACTGACGGATTGATTGGCTATCGGGTGTGACTAAACAAATGGGAAAAGTAAGGCAGAGTCTTAACTTTGAATACGAACAAGTAAGAATTTTCGAGTCGGGAGTGCCAAACTCGGGTACATTCCGTACATTCTTCTACCAACACCAAATACAGCTCGTGCTAAGCAATTGGGACGGAGTAGCTATGAAATGAAAGATACTATTCACATTTTGTGGCTCTAACCACTAGAACCAAAGAGATTTGACAGAAAGAACAGCATTTCGATATAGATTCTTATAGATCGCTTGCAAACGGGGAAAGGTATCGATTATATCAAGAAGCAGGAACTACCTTCTAAATATAAAACCTCCAACTCAACCAGGTTCTGCGATCAACACATTCATAAATACGGACATGCCTAAATTGACTAGAATATTGCTGCTGTTCAAGAAAATATATACTACTTTATGGCATCCGAGATGCTTCCTTCTGCCTGCACATATATTTGCATAAAAATATTACACCCCTTTTACTCGTAAGCGATGTGCTCAGGATATACAAATTAATATAAGGCCGAATAATGAATGCCAAATAAAAAAATAAATATATTGGGACTTCCATAAGTCTATAGAGAATAATCAAATCAAAAAACTGTCTACGACTCGAATATTATTTATCGAAAAATCTGACCAATTGACAAAATGTGTAAAATGCAATTCACCCATTGCGGAAAATCCACTCTGTTGGTAAAAACTGAATTTCAAGGTGGAATTATAGTAATAGATTCTTGTAGGCAGAATACCAGGCACAGGCAATGACGGGTAATTTCGGTAAATAAGAAAAAAAAAGTGTTTTGCAAAAAATATAAATTGAAATGTTGCAAATGTACTTCCACAGCAGCTTTTAATTGCTTGACCCATTTCGTTAGGGAGAAACAAAGCTCCCACAATCAAACCAAAAACTACACTTTGTTCGAGAATTGAATTTCATGAAAAACGTTTTAGCGCCCAGCATAACCGAACAATGTTCCAGCTTCAATTACGTATATTCCACTAGCAAAGTGCCCGAGCACAGCCTAGGGCAACGATAAACCTCAAATGCTTCCATTTAAACAAGCCCGTTCGAGAAATATTTCGGCATGGGGCAATTGTGTGCTTTGGTAGCTTGTCTTTTGCTTTTTGTTGTTCGAATGTGACATATAACAATTGTCCAGGCCGTGGCCATATATTTTTATTAAAACTCTACAATTATATAAGCTGGTTTTGTTGTACGTGCCCCTTTGTTGTGTCTTGTCTTGTTGTGCGCCAGAGGCGCGTGGAGTTTCCATGTAGTTCACCTATAGAAGCCGGAACACATTTGTATATTTCACAATTTCCGTTTGTTTTCCGGAACGTTGTCGTTGCCGCTGTTTGTGTCACATACTTTTTTATTTGTCATTGTTGTTTCGCCTGTTTGTTGTTGTTGTTTTGTATTTTGCTGGCCTTTTTCGCACGACACTCCAAATGGGGCATTCGGGACCTTTCAACGCAATTCCATGGCCCCGTTTCGGGCCGCCCTCACAATTTAAATTGTTTGTCTGCGGCGGCTTGGACATCCCTTGCTCTCGTTTCGAGTGCAACGCGCCGGAACACTCACAGCTACATACACAAAAATAACAACAACATCTACAACAACTACGACAAAAAAAAACACAAGAACACTTGCGAATAGCTTTAAATTGTCATCGTACCGTGTTTCTGCCAGTAGATTTATTGTTTGTAATGCCAGCTCGAGTACAAATGCGATACCCTGTAAAAAAATAAAATATCGACATACTTACTACCAAATAGTTAAGTGCATTTTGAATATTATGTTAAGAAGAAAGAAATTATATTTTCAACTCACTGTGTTGCATTAAAGTTAAGTGCACTTTCAACTTTTACTGCAACTTTTGCGTTTTTACTTAAGAACGATTAATTTAAGTGCGCCAATAAAAAGGAAAACAATAGTAATATAAGCTACAATAGATTAAACATGAATACAAATTAATTTTTAGTTGATTAATGAAGTAAGGCACATTAAACCGCAATATAAGTACTCAGTAATAGATTAATCTAAGAGCGAGCAACTAAACTAGTTGATATCTTTAATGAACTCTCGAAGCTGTGGGAAATGTTAGAAATCGCGCACATAACCACCTTTACTATAGGGTATATGAATATATAATAATTTCTTAAAAGTTATTGCGACTCGTCGCCGCATTTTATTTATATTTCTTTTCTGTTTTCCTCGCTTTGTCTAGGCGCTGTGTTTTCTTTGCGCCTTTCTCTTGGCATGGCGCATGATTTATGGAGGCAACGTTGGTGGCTTTTAATTTGCCACCGAATCCTTGTTAAACATTTGCAGCGCGTCTCGTCCTCGTCTGGCTGGCAGCCTGAACTTTTTGTTTATTCTTCGCTCGGTCTCTTTACCTTTTTTATTTATTTGGTTTTTTGTTTTATTTTTTTATGTATTTGCGCAAACGCATTGTGCTTGCTGGCAAAGCATTTTGTAATTTATTTAATTTAACTTTTTTCCTTTGCACAACACAAAAGTTTCCGACGCGCTCGTTTTTGAAGTTGACTAAAATGACAAATTGTTAGGGACAATCAGAATGGATGGCCCCGAGAAGGACTTGGATAAAAATATTTAGGCTCCTGCACAAAAAAAGGCCTACCAATTACTTACCCGTTGTCTGCAAATAAGTCGATATTACGTAGATTAGGCTTCATTCTAGATGTTAAGAATCAGTCAGATATCAACACACAAATGCCAAGACTTTCTGTTTCTAGCATAGCATGAAATCCAGTTAAATTTAAATTAAAAATGAATTTTTTATATGCCATTTATCAACATGAATTCAAATGGGAACTAAATCATCCCCGAGCTCAGCTATTTGCTCTTAATATCATATTCAGTATCTTTTAAACCATGAAAAAAACAAAAAATAATTCAAGAAATAAACAAACAAAATGCACTTCAAAACAACTGAGAAATGTTTTCCTTTCGTTTCAGGTACATTTCTTATTTGACATTTCACAGAGGCACGTAGTTGAGTGTTGGAGGAACTGGCAACTTTGGCTGCCAGGACAATGCCAGCTGCAGCATGGATAAATGTAGCAACTGGGACAATGTATATCCTTTCAGGATTATGACAAATGCTTGGCACAATTTGTCTAATTTGCTGCCATTCATTTCATTTAGCCGAATTGAATGAATGGCTAAAATGTAGTAGGAAACGTTTTGTAGAAAATTTTTTCCGAAAAATGTCATCGTAAATTGATTTTGAGCTGAGTTCAATGGGCGAGCGACAACAATAGGAAATTACATAGCGAAATTGAACAGCGGTCAGCCGAAGGGTACAGCCCAAGGCGATAGCCCAACAAAGCGTTTTGCGGCTTTCTGTATACCAGAGGGTGGCACGGAAGCGGCGGCTGGCAAGTAATTTTACCCGTTTTATGTGGCCAATAAATGCTTTATCTGCGTATCCAAATTGCCGCCAGCTGGCGTGCATGCGTGCCGATAAGCTCCGGCTCCAGCTGCTGTTCCAGTCTCAGATCAACCTCTCGAGCCGACTTGGGTGAGCAGCAGACCCACAGACCCACGGACGTTGCACTGGTCGGGCAGGCAGCAACAAGCAGCCAATCGATTTATTACCCATTAAATCGTGGCATTTGGCTCTAATATTTCGACCCAGTTGCATTTAGCATTTGGCTCTAGGGAATTTAACGGCTTAGCGCCTGCCGACACCACAGTCAATGTGTAAAATTATTTCATTGTGCTCAACTGGATGTTGTATGCGTGCGGGTGCGTGTAACTGTGGGCGATTTTTATTTGGATTACGACTACAAATTGCCTATTAAATCCCAAAAATTCATGCCTTGTATACACAATTTCATCTCGTCACGTACCGCATTCCCATTTGTGTTTTAACAACTTGATTTTTTACTACATCAAACGCATTTAAATTATGGCTATTGAGCTCTTGACTTACACTCATTAATGGAATTAAACATTATTGCTGCAATTAAATTTAAATGTTGGCCCTAGCAAATTTGCATGAAATTTGAATAAGCCAAAGCGAACAATTCATTCTCAGTTCTTGGTAATACGAATTCTGTTGAAATATGCTGCACATAGACACATTTCCTCGACGCCACTGGCAACTGATTATATTTACATTTCCCATTTCAATGAGGCTAATGAATTAATTCAAATTCATTATGGCAGACACATTAATATATTATTTAAAAAAAATATAATGATTGATTATTGATTAATTATAATTGAAAGTACTGCACGCGCGTATACTTAATATAACGCATACGCCTTGTTGAACCCACAAGGGAATGAGAAGAAGGCAAATTTCCAATTCCAAATTAACTTACATTGAATCTAAAATTCGAACTAAAAAGCTCAATCAAATTCACTCGAATACCGAATAGGGAAAGCTAGCTAAGTTAGCTCTAGTTAGCTCACAGCCCTGTTTATATTTTAATGATGGTTAAGTGCTTTAATTGCCATTTTTTCCTGCAAGAGAGGCTCTTAATCAGAAATTATTGATGAGCACAGTTCGGTTGGCCAACAACCTTCACTTTTGATAAATGCCTGAATGTATGAATGCGGAAACCGCACATCAATTATGTTGTCTTCCCTCATTGAATTATAATTGAAGCGCCATCCAGATGCATATAAACAAGGACAGACCAGAGCGCAGAAAAAAGCAGTTAACACAAATTGAGCGTAATCAAATGATGCAATTGGAAATGCTGCTGCCGGTGGCGCTGGCACTGGGACGCGGTATACAAAACTCATTATTCTCAGCATTTAATCCCGTCATGCGCACAATTATTTAAAGTCAATAATGAAATCATTCAATGTACGTCGTCAGCTGTGTGTAGTGAGTTAATCATGTGCTTAAATACCATTCAGCATCTGCAGTTGAGGGACAGCACACATGGATTATTCATCCATTAGGCAGCGACATGGACTGAACATAGTGCCTAGTCTGTCTAAAGTGTGTAAATGCTCTATGGCCCACTTTAATTCCAAGCTAACTCACTGGCTATCCAGATTCAGCCGTATCCATCAACGTGGCACGTGTCACAGCAACATGAATTCACAATTCGCATTTGTCGACACTCGGATGGACATTAATCCGGCCCGATTGATCCAACCATTGCAAAATCGCTAAGTGGCTCTGCCCATGCTTTTGGCCAGCTCTTGCCTTGCCCCAGCCGTATGGCTCATAATTTATTAGTCGGGCGGAGGCGAGATTCCATATAGCAAAAAAGAGACTGAAACTGAAACGCTGGACAGCAGTTGAAATGAAAATGATGCCACATTCTTACTCCGTCCACATCCTTTATAAATTCATTTACAAACAAGTGTCAATAATTAAACGCTCGACCCGCCGGCTCAAATAACTGAGACCACAGCTGCATCAATAAATATTATGAACTGAACAATAATAAAGCTGCCACTACGATCCGATTGCGTCCAAAAATCAATATGTACAAAATGATTGTGGTTTAATAAAATGCAGATAGTTTATTACATAGCTCACGGTAGTCACTTTTGTTAACGTAAAACAGCTAAGTACCTGTAGCCTAAGACTTTAATGTGCTTTAAAACCTCAGTAGCAACTTTTCTGGTCGTAAAACATTTAACTTCCTCCAGCCTTAGTCCTAAATGTGCTTTTAAGCTTCAGTAGCAGCTTTTGTGATTGTAAAACAGTTAGCTACCTTTAGCCTACGGCTTAAATGTGCTTTAAGCCTTCAGTAGCAGCTTTTGATGCAGTAAACAGTTAAGTCTTTAATGTGCTTTAAAGCTTCTCGTGTAATTTAATCATGAGTATATATTTGAAGTGATTTTAACAGGAGGAGCTTAAAGCTCTATACATTCAGCCTGATCCATTTAGAAGCTTTCAAATAAGTTGTACATTTTTCTACAAAAGACCCATTTTAATCACAATCTCAAAGCTTAATCCAATCTTAGCTGAGTTCATTTCATGCATCAATCTTACAAGGATTAATTTGTTGCTTTCGCATGTCCAGCCATCAGGTCTGTTCATTTTTAGCTTACATAATTGACACCTGCTCGCTGCTGGCATCAGACTGACAAATAAAAACTAAATACAACATCGGGCTGAAACTTCGCTCGCTGATGATATTATTATGTACTTGACATGCCTTTGCCAAAAACCAAGTCAACTGAAAGCGAAAGAAATCTGCTCAAACAACGAAAATCAACTTTTCGTCTCCCCCACTCCCATGTACCCCACCAGCTAATCTGTAGGTGTGAGAAAATCAATTTGTGCGGAACATCGACAGCAAAAGCCACGTTAGGCCAGTTGTTGGCCAGCTCACTTTAGGGCCTAGTATGGCATGGCTCGTTTGTTCACATTGTTAGGGTCTTTTGCTGTTGCCAGTGTCCTATTGTTGTTGTTGTCCTCATGAGGCGACCGAGCTGAATGCCGTATGACTATAGCATGCAATGTCCTTAACACCTTTGAATATTTCATATGGGTATAGTCAAAGACCGCGCCTCAATTTCCAACAGATTCGCTTTTAAGGCGTGTTTCGTTTGCATTTGCATTTCCAATGCATTAAGGAAATACACTTGCAGCAATTTGCACGATAAAACGCACATTTTGATTGATAATTTAATATAAATAAAAGATATTTTAAACCATTAAGGTTGCTCCACTCTGCACTCAGCGTCGCCCTATCGTTGCAATCTTTCTTAACATACACATATGCACGAACACATATACATAAACAAAAACACACACACACACTCGCATATGCTAATTATTCGCCCTTCTTAACTATTTTCGGTGCTTATTGTCAGATGGGTGCGCAATTTTCTGAGCATAAATATCACATTTGGCTCCGAAAACCCATGTCCTTAGCTACAAAATCTCTTAAAATTTGTAAGCAGCGTGGGGAGAAGGAAGTCAAGAATTAGGAATTGAAGATCCATACGAGAGGGTGCATTGCAAAATGTGGTCAACACACAGGTTGTCGATATCGATTACAAAAAGAGAAACTACGTTCAGCAACAGATCAAGTCGCATACATATATATTAACTATATATTAACTATTTAATAACATAAACTTGATCTTTGCTTCGTTGCTTATTTAATTTCTGGTCTTTATTTCTGATCATGCAGCTAAGCTCATTTCGCTATATGCTTCACTCTCTTCACCTCTCTTTCTCTCGCCATCTCTCTTCCTTCTCTCTCTCTCTATCTTGTTCCCCCCCCCCCCCCCCCCCCCCCCCCCCCCCCCCCCCTTTTTCTCTTTTTTCTTATATCAAATTACAGCGTTCAGTTGGCAGTTCGAATAAAAAGAGCTCAACATTAAAATATATTTGTTGTACAATATTTGTTTTTCGTAATAAGTTTTTCTAGCTGCCATCTGTGACTATTGTTGTTTCTGTTGCTGTTGCTGCTGATGCCTTTTGTTGTCCTTATAAATTTCACATAATTTATGCAGATTGACGCTACGTGCAGCCAGCGGCGAGGAGTCAAGCAACAAAAGTTTTCAATGTGAATTTGCTGATGGCTGAGGGACGGGTGGCACGGGGCGTTGTTCATTTTGTGGGCAGTGGAGCATTTAACATAGAAATAACAATAACAATTTAACAAATTGTCGCCAACGCTGCTGCCTCTCTCTCTCTCTCTCTCTCTCTCTCTCTCCCTTTGCGTCTTCGTAGCGCTCTCTTTTACATATACACACACACGCGAACTGTGCAAAACTAAACGTCTAGCCAGGCAACAAAAGAAAAACACTCTCAATATACATATGTATTTTAGTTGGCTTCCTGCTCTTTGTATATATTTCATTTGTGAATTATTTGCGTGGCCCACAGTACGCAAGAGTGTATGTGTGTGTGTGTGTGTGTGAGTGTGAGAAACAGCGGAAGTGCCAGCACAGCAGCTGTGGAGCTGAGGGATGGGCGTCGCCCACGCGACTGCCTCGACGTTCGACCCTTGGCACAAAAGCTGGTTAGTCAGTTAGGGCGAATGTGGGTGTCTAAGGACACACCACAAGCACACACATACCCTATATATGTATATGTGCACTGTGGCCAAAGGCAACACACAAAAAAGCGATGAACTCATAAAAAACTTATGAAACTAATTTTGTTTTGCTTGGATTTGCTTTTGCTTTTACTTTTGGCCGGTGTTGTTGCTGTTGTTGTTGTTGTTGTTGTTTGGCAACCCACTCGCCAGAAGTCGCGAAACACACACACACACGCGAAGCTGGCAGCCGTTTTTATGGCTTGACTTGAAATTTTATTTTTGCAGGAGAGTCGCCATTGTCCTTTGAATACGCGTATTATGACTAGCCCACAGACACACTGTGTGTGTGGGAGTGTGTGTGTGTGTGCGTTGGCTCATCGTACACGTTAGCACGACATGGCCAATGCCAAGTCGGAATGGCAGTGCGTTGGCCAGTCCACGGCACTCGACCAAAATAGGCATTAAAGCGAAAAATAATAAAAATAATATTAAAAACAAAAAAACAAAAACAAAGTAGCCAAATGCGTGCCTTGGCTAATTTTCATTTGGCATTTAGTTGGGCCGTTGTCGTTGCCATTGTTGGTATTGTTGTTGCGCCTTTGGCAGGCAATGAAACCAAAAATGAAAAATCAATAGCATTGCATTTGGCCAGCGTGGGCAACGCGACCCATATTTACTTGCCAACGCGAATGGGTTTCTATTGGGTGTCCTTTGCTATTGCTATTGCTGTTGCTGTTGCTGTTGCTATTGCTGTTGCCATTCTCCATTAGCCAGCAAATGTCTGCGTTCTGTGTCTATGAACTGAATACTAAGTGGTCTCGGGCCAGCTTCAATGCTTGCCGTTGTCTGCATGCATATAATGTGCCATGAAGCGGAAATATTGCCATACGCTGCGTATGAGCAATGCGTAATTTTAAACACATTTATGCGCAATATTGTCGATTTACATCATTTCGCTCCCTATCATTAGGTCACGCACTCTCGATTGTTCCTCGCATTCAGCTCGTAATTTTAGTTTTCCAATTGTAAACTCAACCCTTAGTCAATCTGAACGTTCCAAGCATACGACAGGTATGCCCTTTTTAGGTTAAATGTTTGACAAATTGTTTGCAGTCGGATAATGTATTATGATCAATGGTACATGAATTATTTCACGATAATACGAATTTAGTAAATATATCCTTTTAGGACTGATGATATGCGTTGGGGTTCACTTCACAGAATTTAGCTATCTATCTGTATTTATATCAAAATATATGTTTATTCCTATATTGACTGATTTATATATGTTTTTGTATATTCATATATTTTTATAAAAGTTTAATATCGGAAGAGTTAACTTATCTTTATTAATCAATTTATGCCGAGAATTTGAGGGACAAAACCTCGAGAATAGCTTGACCGCTTCGGATATGTCTTTCGTTTGCTTGACTCAGGTTTGGCTTGGAGATTGGGAAAAAGCGGAAACCCTCAAAGAAAAATCGACAAAGAAGAGTTTTGTATACGAATGCTATTGTAGATGCTGCTTTGCATTATGTGTACAACTCACATCCTGACAATTGCTTTGGCAAACATGTCTGTCATTCAGTCGACTTCCAGTCGTCTATTCCAGACGTGCCCTGCACATAATTAAATTTACTTTCTGTTTAAAAGTATCCGAATATTTCAAGCTTTTCCACAAAACTGGAACGGGCTGATTGATTTAAAAGCCAAAATGTAAACTGTAGATACTGGATTTTGTGTACGAAAATTTCACCCTTAACTGTGGAAAATTGGTGAAAACGGTTGACTGACGTTCTGTTTTCGGGTGATCACTATTTAAGTGGGAATACGCAGTTTTGGGTCTAGTCCAATCGGCTCTACCCCTATTTTACAGTGGTTCGAATGAAATACGCGTGTTTGTTTAAGTTCATAATCATTTAACGTGCTCTACGTGGAAGTAATCCCAGTAAACACTCCTATTTTTTAAAATTATTTTCCAAATAAATCAGTGAACAAAATACATTTTTTTCATATATTCACAGTTCGTAGCATTTGATGAGGGTCAGTGCAGGCTATACATTTTGCATGCCAATTAAATTTTCATTGTACTTTTTATTCCACCCGTTAATTTGAAAACTTTTTAATTAGTAAATCCCAATTAAAATGCAAATGGTTATATTATCAGCACATAACGCTGTGCGCTTTTTGCCTGCCTCTACCAATTACAAATATTCTTCAATTTGCTGATTGGATTAAAAGGCGAAATTGAATTAAGTTACCGCATTAGCAGGAACTTTTGCCTACCCGCGATGCCATGGAGCATTATTGACTCAGCTGCTCCAACGAGCTGGGAATCAGATTAAAAACAACAACAGAAAAAAAAAATACTACTAAGTCCATTGGAAGGTTTTGGGGTTTGTGAGCGGTATCAGTTTTGTGGGAATCAGCGCAGTTAATTATTTGTTCCTTTTAATTGGATTAAAATTGCCAAATTTTGAGCCAGTGAATGGAAAGTTCTTAAGGTATAGAAAGTGCCCGAAATATTTTTTGTTCTCTCCGTGACTGGTTGCGCTTTTAAAGTTCAAAGCTGTTTAATATTGGCTGATAGAAATCGGCCAAAATTGTTAAAAACTTTCAACGAAACTTTTTCCTGAGCTCAACCAATGTAGGCGCTTGTTTAGATGGAAGATCTGAATATTTGGGCGCAAAGTGAAGCGTAAAAACGAGCAAAAAAAAATAACAGCCCAATGAACGCGAGCAGAGGACACGGCGGCTGCACTTAAGCACTTTTATGCTGATGCTGTGATTTTTTACAGCTGCCATTTCAATGAGATGGCAATGGCGTTGGAGGAGTCTGAGTAATTGTGGGCTGTGTGGGTGGGGCCAGCGGTTAGCGTGGCAGCTGTGCGTGAGGTCTGTGCGGTCTTTGCATCCCAGCAAGACAACTTGGCGTATGACGCAGGCGTCTGTCGGCCGTTAAGCAAACGAGACGAGTGTTGCCAAATGATGTTTGTCTACAGCAACATCAGCAGCCGCAGTAGCTGCCTGGTAACTGGGTGGTGTTGCCACTGGTGGGTGTAACCACTTAGGGTATGTATATATTGAATTTTGTGGTAATTACAAGTAACTCACTTCAGCTCATTGACAACATGAATGCGCGTGCCTGTGTATGTGTTTCTGCGTGTGTGAGTGTCTCTAAAGCTGTGTGCGTGCCAAAACTTTGCATACTTTTTGGCGCACATTCTGCTGACGCGCAGTGTTGACTTTTCTAGTAATTGGCAACGCTTTCGCTTTGGCAGCGTTTATCATAGTAAAGCTTGCAACACTGTTTGCATACATTTCAGTGTTGCCAGACATTGCTAACAGGCACTCGGGATTAACGATAATGGCTTAAAATTGCCGAAAAGCATTTCAACATTTTTGCAATTTGTTTGCCAGTTATGTTTGTCTAGTCAGTGGGGCTTGACTCTAATCTTTCTAGTGCTTAAGCTTAGAGTTAAATAATATTGCGCTAGTTTTAATGGAAATGGCGCAGAGGAACTTTAGCTTTAGATGATAATTCTTAAAGAATTATATTTAAAAGTTCAAGATAGAAGGAAATATCGTACTTTTCAAAGCGCAAAATGATACAGCGTCAAGAGAGCAGCAACTTGAGAGCCTATTCAGACTTACATGTATGCTTAGGTGTTGCAAACTTATTAATGACTAGCAGTGTTGAAAACTGTCCTATTAATTGTTTGCCAGCGGCCATTTAGTTATTGCATAAAATGTTGTATAAAACGCGTAAATCAGATTAAAACTGAATGCATTTGCAGAGTTTAATCCTTCAGGTTGCGACAACGAGCTTAACAAACAAATACACACACACACAGACAATAATCGCTTAATGGAAAACTGGCAACCCTCTAAGAAGATTTCAAAGGAGTAAGCTGCAATAATTGCGATAAAAATGTGCAATTAGTGAAGTTGCGGTCACAGTGGTTTTTCTGTCCGCTGTTGCCGTGGATTACATGCAATTTACGCGTGCAGCAATGCCACAAACTATGGGGTATGAGAAATAGGAAGGCAAATGGCATGGCTTATCTGGCAGCCATTTGAGTTGGCCACTGTTATGGCTGCTGCAGCAGCAGTTGCTGTCTCGTCAAAAAAAAAAAAAAAAAAAAAAAAACAAAACAAATTGCCAGCTGCGTAAACTGCGGGCCAAGCAACTTTTGGCTTAGACGTCGAACTAACACGTGCAGCGCTTACCTGCAGCAACTGAAACGTCAAAAAAAATAAAAGGAAAACAATTGCAAAAACTGCGCAAAAAATCAGAAAATTGTTACAGTTTTTTTTTGCGTTCCTTTTAGACGTCAGTGCAGTAGATCGGAAAATTTGCCTTAACCACAGCTCGCACCCCTTGGGGTATGCACAAGCCAAACACTATGGATAAATGTGGCCAACTGAAGTTAACTGTTGGCTCTTTTGGGTCGTGAAGTGCAAACCATTTTGTGAAATACTTGTTATTTTTATTGCCGCTTGGCAAAATCTCCAGCTCAGCACTGAAAACCAAACATAAGCGAGCAAATATTGCATTTAGCATCAAAAATACGCCCCTGGGGCGGGTATTCAGCAGAAAAAATAGTCAAGAAAAACTTCATATTTTATTTACTTAAAAGCAAATATTTTATAATTACCCCAACGCCACAGAAATTTTATATTCCTCGATGCTGGACTGCATGCGCTTAACAACATTTAAGAACCGGCAATCAGCTTAAAATTGTAGTTTAATTTTCTGAGTGCTGATAGTTTTCGTAAAACAACTTTTTCTCAGTTACACAATTCGAATTTTTAACGGTATATAAGGTTAGTTTCGCCTTTCCGAGCATATATATATATATATATATATATATATATATATATATATCTGTTCCGAGCATTAAAGACTTATGTTAAGTGTTTTGCCACATGCTTTGAGTTTCTGAGGAATTTTAATTTCAATCCATGTACTACAAACATTCATCTCCAGTCTGTGCTGCATGTAAAGTCACGTTATGTGAAGATAAGTTTTAAGCCGACATCTTGGCAGTGTTACTGGGCAAGGCATTAATTATTGCACAACAATGTGAATCCAATTAAAATGTTAATCTGATTGTAATCAACACATTTATAATCGCATTACGTATACGCCATGTTGGAGGCTGCCAATTTGATTTGACAATTAAGCAGAGCACACGCACAGACACACAGACACACAGACACAAGCACATGCACACAGACGAGGTGCCAAGCTCTGATTTTATTACAGACGTATCGAACACCGAAAGCCGAAATGAGTTCCGCGAAATGCGAGACCCAAACCGGCATCGAGACCAAAATCAATGCAGTGGCAAATAAATCATGCGACCGTGCGACCTTTTAACAAACACGGCCAAAATGAAATTTGCCATGAACCGCAAACACGGTCAGCAAATGGAAATGGAATTGGACATGAGCTGCTGACTTCTACCAGAACATCCGGGCACTTCGACGCAGCAGCTACCATTCGCCTAGTGGAAAAATTATTAAAAAAAGGAAAAATATGCGCAAAATTGTCGCCGCCAAAAGGCGCAAAAAAGTACGTGATGATTGAGTTGTAAGCGGAAATTAATGAACGGAAACTAAATGTCTGAGTGGCGAAGATTTTCCCTGATTTCCGGCCGAGCAACACTTTCGCCTTAATATACAGTGTATACATTTGGAGGCACACAAATCGTTTTGGGCTGGGCAAATTTTTGCAATGTATCGACCAGAGTGTAGATCGAGTTATTTATGAGCCCCGTTGCACTGGGACCAGCAATCACGTAGCTTGGCTGGTTTGATTAATGGCCGCTAGGCAAGCGCGTCTTCGATTTGTTGTCCCCAGAGTTGGGCCCAGGCGCAACCCTCTTGAGCACATGCATGAATAGCCAAAACAAAGATCCAAAAACTTTTCACTACATTTGCCAAACGAAAACAAAAAAATGTTCACCAAAAAACAGAAAAAAAAGAGTGGAAAAGCATGCGGCAATAGCTGAGTGAAAGAGGCAGCTGATGAGTTAGTCTGTGCTTGGCCAGCGCCACTTACACAGTATCGACCGCCGTTGTTGACGTTAACTTGGCCGAAACGGGCGCTTTGTTTGACTCGAATGTACGTTTGCAATTGGATTGGCAACGCCCTCGCACAACCACCAACAAGCAAAGTTTCCGCCCTATTCATCGCCTCGACAAATGTTTAAAAATTAAAGTTTGTTTATACGCTTTTTGCGGCATTGATTTCAGCGTCTTGCTGCGAAATGTCAGCGCAGGGTGACCTTTGGGAAGCTATCATTGAAATTTTCAAGGCAGCATGTGTGTGTGCGTGCGTGTGTGTGAGTGTGTTATATTTCTCAAGTTGCAAGGTTGTGTTCAACAAGTATCTGCTGCAGTTGCGATGCCTTGACACACAAAAGCCCAACCGCACAGCACATGAGACATTGTGCGGCCAAAAAGCCTAACCGAATATGCATGCTAGTTTAGAGCTTTATGCAAATGCACCTCACATCTAACCCCAGGCACACACGCGCACACACCCACACACACACATATACACACACATAACATAACGGCAGCAACAACAGAAAACACTTCGCAAATGTAAGCGACCTCGACGCACCGCCAACGGAGAGGACAACTTTCATTTGCATTTAAAGTGCTGCCATATGGCCAACAAGGTGGTGTATTCATGCCCCGGAGCGTGGCACATCATATAGGTATTTGGTCTATGAAAAAAATTGTCAAGAATTTTTAAAAATATAATAGAATATTTGCAATAAATTGAGATGTGAAATGAACAAACGAAAATGTTTGCATTTAATTAAAACTCGAACTGAAAGTATGCGTAAGAGTAAGAGTAAGAGTAAGAGTAAGAGTAAGAGTAAGAGTAAGAGTAAGAGTAAGAGTAAGAGTAAGAGTAAGAGTAAGAGTAAGAGTAAGAGTAAGAGTAAGAGTAAGAGTAAGAGTAAGAGTAAGAGTAAGAGTAAGAGTAAGAGTAAGAGTAAGAGTAAGAGTAAGAGTAAGAGTAAGAGTAGAGTAAGAGTAAGAGTAAGAGTAAGAGTAAGAGTAAGAGTAAGAGTAAGAGTAAGAGTAAGAGTAAGAGTAAGAGTAAGAGTAAGAGTAAGAGTAAGAGTAAGAGTAAGAGTAAGAGTAAGAGTAAGAGTAAGAGTAAGAGTAAGAGTAAGAGTAAGAGTAAGAGTAAGAGTAGAGTAAGAGTAAGAGTAAGAGTAAGAGTAAGAGTAAGAGTAAGAGTAAGAGTAAGAGTAAGAGTAAGAGTAAGAGTAAGAGTAATAGTAAGAGTAAGAGTAAGAGTAGTAAGAGTAAGAGTAAGAGTAAGAGTAAGAGTAAGAGTAAGAGTAAGAGTAAGAGTAAGAGTAAGAGTAAGAGTAAGAGTAAGAGTAAGAGTAAGAGTAAGAGTAAGAGTAAGAGTAAGAGTAAGAGTAAGAGTAAGAGTAAGAGTAAGAGTAAGAGTAAGAGTAAGAGTAAGAGTAAGAGTAAGAGTAAGAGTAAGAGTAAGAGTAAGAGTAAGAGTAAGAGTAAGAGTAAGAGTAAGAGTAAGAGTAAGAGTAAGAGTAAGAGTAAGAGTAAGAGTAAGAGTAAGAGTAAGAGTAAGAGTAAGAGTAAGAGTAAGAGTAAGAGTAAGAGTAAGAGTAAGAGTAAGAGTAAAAGTAAGAGTAAGAGTAAGAGTAAGAGTAAGAGTAAGAGTAAGAGATAGAGTAAGAGTAAGAGTAAGAGTAAGAGTAAGAGTAAGAGTAAGAGTAAGAGTAAGAGTAAGAGTAAGAGTAAGAGTAAGAGTAAGAGTAAGAGTAAGAGTAATAGTAAAAGTAAAAGTAAGAGTAAGAGTAAGAGTAAGAGTAAGAGTAAGAGCTACTGCAAACTGCATATACTAACTACTTATTAATCTGGCAGGTAAGCTGCAAACTTTGCTAATGATTAAGAAATTTATGCACGTTGTCTGTGAAACATCTTCCCAATTTAATTTTAACATTAACAGAGGCTATCAAGGGATTTTGTACTCTAATTGCTACTTTATAAACACGTAAATGGCTGCTCAGTTAAATTTGCAAGTTTATGAAGTTCGCTTAACGTTCCTCAGATACGGCAGCCTGATTACAAATGACAATCAGAAGGAGCCTCAACTAAAAAGGCCGTAGGCAAAATTCCCAACCAGAAGGCAGAACTAGGTGGAGCCAGGTGTAGATGTGGGTCAAAAAGGTGTTTAGCACAGACTGTTGGCCAACTTCTATATGTATTTAATTTGAAAATGCGACACTGACACTGCGGCACGAAGTGTTTCGTGTAAATTAAATTACAAGCGCGATGATGCTGAGTGTCGACTGGAACAGTCTGAAGCCAGATGGCGGCTCGTTCGACCGGAACTAGCACATTAAATTTTCATTTAACCAAAAGTCCCTAAAGTTGAAAACACGCTACTGCACCACCAAATGCCACAACCGTTTGATCCCCGCTGCCTGCTGCCTGCTCCCTGGTCGCAATGTGTTCAAAGAGAGCAGTCAGACACATGTGTACATAAGCACATATGGACCTAAAAACTGTTGCAAATTGTGGTACACCCAAAAGCGGATATTGCGGCACGAACTTGAAAAAAATATCGACACTGTCAGAATGGTCAATAGAAACGCTTAACGCATTCACAAAACTATTTTGGCTAGCAGTTCCGACTGTCTGTTCGTTATTTAAATGTATGTTTACTTTGAACCGAACCTGAAGACAAACAAAAGCAATTCAACCATAAAAAAATATTCTTATTATTTTATTTTTATGTTTGAGTCTGCTTTGATTAAAGTGCAACATCTCAACACTTAATGAACCACCTGCAGCTGCTCTCTGCAGGTGCTCTGCATTTTCAGCCTAGACGCCCAGCACGGCCGCTCCAACTACTGAGAGAAATTTATCCTCCAAAATCTCTCGTTTTCTCTTATATTTGATATCAGAAATAAATACCGAAACTCCACCAATAAACTAAAGAAAAGAACAAAGAATTAAATGTACATGCGAAACAAAAAGTACCAAAGGAATCAGTACATTCTTGTGAATGCCATGAATATATTCACCACATTTGCAATGAGCTGTAGCTCTGTATTACATCAAGCTGTATCAAGCTAGTCAACATACAATGTGCCATGCATTTACCCGGCTTTATTATACCCTTTGTATCTATTTTATAGATGCAGGACATAATAACTTCCGCCAAATAAAATGAGATGTCTATTTAATTCAATATGCGCTGGTAATGCAGCAAATCGGCATGGAACAGAAATCGAAATTGAGTGTATAGAGAAGGCATCAATATAAATAAAACTAAAATAAAATGCCAATAAAGGGAGCAGCTTGTGCGCTCCTAGCCTGATACTAATACTTATGCATGTGTATACACAAATACAAAGCAGCGAGTATATATTACATTGAAATAGGAAGCGGAAATGGGATTTTGGTTTTGTTTTTCGTTAGCCGCTTGGCGTATGGCTTATGGCGTATGGCGTATGGCGCATAGCAATTCGAAATCCCCTAAATACAATAAATTGTGCATTTCATTTAATTCCATTTCATTTACAAAGCGAAACCAAATCCAAGCAAACAAAGGGGCGGCATTGTGGGTGCTGGCAAAATGGCGCCCAGCCGCAGTAAGACGCAACAGCAGAGACTCGCTGAACAATAAAAACAGAGAGCGCAAAGAAAATATAATAAATAAATAAATAAATATAACAATTGAACCGAAATGAATGAAACGAAATGAAGCTCATGAACTGCTGCCGGATAGTACTGGATTCTGGGATTCAGCCACATAACGCACTGCAGCTAAAGTTGATAAAAACAGGACGTGGCAGCAGCTGTTCGAAATGTATTCACATTGCATGCCCAACACTTTGTTCCGACTTTTTGGTTCATCATTTTTCATTCACAGCGTTCTCCATCAACTCCTTTGTATGCTGTAAGATTGAAGCACATGCGTCGAGTTTGCATTCAAAGTATATTTAAGCTTATGTTCCGGCTAAAGTCCTTTGACTCAGGCTGTTATCTTGTTACATTTTGTATATAAGGCAAACTACAATTTTGCATTTGAGCCAAATGTTATCAACATTGTACTAGAATTAACTGTCAAAGAATAAGCTGCCGAGAATTTAGTTTTCTTTAGTCTAAAAAGGTTTTTAGTCAAATTTGCAAGTGTTGTCAACATAAAACTTCTATATTATATAGCTCATTTTGAAAAGCAAGAAACGGTCTAAGAATGATATTTCTTTAATTTGTTTTTCAAGACATCTCGACCAAACTGTACAGTTACGAATTTCTGATTACTTTTTCACTATTCTTCTGACTACTTAACTACATTGCACCAACATTCGTTCCGATATAAAGGGTTCGCTTAAAAAATATTCTACAAGGGTATTTACTCATCGTTGCGACGAAAAAGCCGTCCTTTTATTTTTTTTATTTTTTTGGTTTTCCTTTTATTTTGCATTATTTTTCGATAAAGTTTCCTCAACTGTTTTTCTTTTCTTTTCATGCACTTTTAGCCACACTCAATAGCACCATATTAAACAGTCGGCGTCTTTGATGTATTCACAACTTTACACACGCGCCCAACTTTGCGATTGAAAACAAAGTTATTGAAATTCTGTTTCTATAAAACTTTTAGCATAATTCAATCATTTCCGTTCACCAGCTCTGTGGTGAAATCTCGAATGTAATGAGATTTCCGAGAACAATTGTAAGAGTTTTGCTTATATTTATTTTGAGAATTGCAGTACACCGAATGGTTTAGATAAGTTGAGAAAACAAGAGAGCTACAAATTTCAACTAGAATGTTTTAATGACAAAAGTGCTAAATTTATTATATATGCTTTAGACTTATTCTGTTTTATAGTAGAGACCCTAGGAAGCTAATAACTAACTCATTTCTATCTCTTTTTTCATTCCTTCTACAGTGACACTTCGATATCAACGCGCGTGGACATGCTCACGCCTGCTATTGAAGTCTATAAGCCGCCACTCTGACACAAAGATGACACTGTGGAGAGCAATTTAGGGAATCCATCGACGAGTAGCGATTTCTAGCAGAAGCTAATCATCACTGCGGAACTAACTACGGATAATCTATTTGTTCTTCCATCATAGTGTCAATCAAGTCTAGCTAACTGACTAATCTGAATGCCATTGGCAATGGCGGCCAAACAATTCCTCAGGCGCCCAAAAGCCAGGGCCAAGGCCGTCGATAACTACAGTGGGGGGGAGGGGGCAACACTGAAAAGTTTTAGCAAAACTACCAAATAACAAAAACACATATGTATACCCATACTAAACACAAATACACACACAAACACACGCACACACATGAACACTGAAGTGCAACAAGAGAACAAACACATGAATAATAATAATAATAATTGATCCAACTGAATAATTCCTAAGATTGATTACATTTAGTTACTTTTTAGCGTTAATGATTTTTAAACCTGGCCGTGTGGCGGCAACCCAAATGCTGCAAAAGAAGCAAAAACAAATGGAAACTAGTTCTAAGCATAGGTTATTCAATATATACTACATATATACACGTATATATATTTACGGCAATGCAACATCGCATATTTTCTTATAAGAGTGATGAAAGGTGGCGCATAAGAATTGTGTTTGTATCTGCAACAAATTTATTATGTAATATGTAGTAGGTGTATATTAAGGCGAGAGAAATGTTTGCAATGTGTAACGAAAATGTAAATTTAGTTATGTAAATTTAAATGACAAATATAGCAACAAACAGAAGTTAAAGAAAGGCACACAGAAACCACAAAACCATATTTGTGAAAAGAAAAAAAATGCAATGAATAATTTTTGTACTGCTGAAAAGAATAAAGACAAGAACACATGATAATATAAAAATTTAACATTAGATGTACAATTTTGCATAGTTTATAAATAAGTTTGTAATGCATTAGTAATTAATTACCAAACCGAATGCAAAAGTTCAGCTAAATTTAGCAACCAAAACATTGAAAACCTCCAACAACTGAAATTGTTTCTCAATTCGAAATTCGCATAAAATATGCATTGAGGATATTTATTTAAATAACCATACTCATGCTACAGTTATTATTTTTTGCATATATGCTCTGAATACATTTCAAATCAAAAAAAATAAACATTGATGATATAGTTGTTCGTTGTTCCTTTAGCAAATGCTTTACTACGTCCAAGCCGATGATATTGTTGTTAATGAGCCCTTCACAAAGTGCCCCAAGTTAATATGGAGTTGGTAACATGTTTATTTGAAATAAATTTGATTGATAGGCGTAAATAAATATTGTTTAAACACCACACCAAATTTTGTTCAATCACTTGTTATTTAATAAAAACAAATGTCGTAGTCCCTTTTGTAAATAAATAAAATGTTTGCAGACATAGTTAATTATTGTTTTTGACTGTGATCACATTAATAATATATATAATGAATATATATTATTGATAGCAATTTGTTACATTGATAAACAAACTTAAAGCATCTTTAACTTAAATCAACCAATCAAAAGCAATTTAATTCACGTCTTGCTTCAATATTAATTATACAAAATTAAAAAGGTTTTTTGTTTTACGTTTTTCAAAAAGTTTCGATGAGCGGCATTGAAAAGGAACAAAACTATTAAAAAGTAATGAAAACATAAACGAAATTCATTTCGCAAGCACTTTTAAAGCGCTTTTTTAACTACTTCCGAAGACAATGTTTTAATTGATTTTCGTTATTAAAAGCTTTCATTTGTAGCTTAATCCACTGAAACTAAGACAACATTTAAATGTTTCTTTATTCGTTGTAAACTTCTTTTATTGCAGGCATTGAGCTTGAATAAATGGAATGGATGTATGCCATAGTACTTCATACACAATACAAAATTGTGCTTGACAATATCATTTCTAAAACAAAACATAGAACATTTAATTTGGCCAGAAATTTCGTATTATTTTTAATTGAATATGTTTTCGAAGCATTTCATAAAACCGCTCACAGAACCACTGCGCCCTATTTACTAGATGTTGCTGCTAAGCTACTTATTTTGTTCAAGTTGAGCCTAAGCTGGCAATGGGATATTGAATGTTAACATTTAGTGTATTAGAGAGTGGCGCAGAAATGTTCGGAATTTGGCAATTGCATAGTGTTATTATTATATTTTATATGCATCAAAATACATAAATGTGAATGCCAGACGCATATGCTAAGCCGATAAACATATAGTTGAATACAACCAACCTGATAAGGTCATAAACGAAGCTATATGATAATGATAATATCAGGATGTTCATAGTTAAGCGAAAACAATAATAGCAATGGCATACATATATATATATATATATATAAAAAGAAGACAAATTGTACATAAGTTGAGAGGTGCATATAATTTTGATAGTTAAGCTAATTGAAATCATTTTGTAAGACACGAAGAGGAAAATACATGCAAATAAATGAAAGCAAAGCAAATTGAGTACTAAACTAAGCAGCGCATCGGTAGAAAATATGCCTCAAAGAAGCAGCAGTTAATAATTAAATAATACATAATATCCATTTTATACACACGCTTCATGTTGAACATGCTCGTTGTTTATTTCGTTGTTACATAAATACATAATATATGTACATACATATGCAATCAAAGTATGAATATTGAATGAATAACAATTTGAACACTTGCACACAACACTTATTTTTACAATTGGCTTTGATAGGACTATGGTTTAAATATTTGATAAGAATTTAATTTACAAGCAATTTGAATAAAAAAATAAACACAAAACATAAAAATTAAATAAAAAGAATCGTATAAAGAGCAAGCAATGCAAAGTGGCAAAAACAAAAGAAAAATAATAATAATACAAATGGTAAGCATTGAAATGAACACGAAATGAACAATAACATTTATATAATACACAATGAACAGAGAAATAATCGAAAGCATATAAAAATAATAATAATAATAATAATAGAACTAGGCGCATATTGAAAAATAAACAAGAACTATTATTGAATGAAAAAGAGAAAAAAACCATTTACTGCGGTGTTTTTTCTTTTCTTAGGGGAGTACAATTTTTGATTTGCACTTAGTTTGGAAGATACATCAAAATCTTTAGCTAGTATATGAAGCGTTTAGGGTGAGCAGCGAGTCATAGGAACATCATTAACAACAACGATGAACTGAATTACAGAAATCCAATGAATTTTCCATGTAACAAAATGGCGTACACTTAAGTGAGAAGCAGAAGAGCAACAGCAACAACATCAACAGATATATAAGTGTATAACACCAGCCATCATCGTCCACAATTCCGGGCCGTTGATTCTGTTGCTTGCGGATGCTTGTGGCGCAACCCACATGAGTTGCCACAAAGCAGCGACGCAGTCGCGAGTTTGCTTCTGCGACAACAAAAATGAAATGAAGTGAAATGAAATCAAAGGCATCCATCGGCGGGGCTGTCGACGTCAGAGAGCAACGCATGGAAATAGACACAAAGTCGCTATGGTAGCGCACACGGTATCGAGCTGGCAGCCATTCCAGACAGTTCCGGGGCCACAACGACAGTACCAATGATGATGTTTACAGTTGAGCTGCAGCGCCAAGCACCAAGCCACCCATCCTACAAATCCCAACAGCAGCCATCGAAACTAACTGGTTTATGCGCCATGCGTTCATGTGTGCACACCTCCGCCCCCAACCCGCCAACTACACCTCCTTGTCATTTCGTCTATGGCCTTTTCCCGAACAAGCTCCACAGCCGAGGTTTTTGTGCTCATGTTGTCTGCTAGGGGTTCCCATTGAAATCTCAAAGTGAGCTTGCCTTACTTTGTGGTCGCTCTTTGTCTATGAAATACCCAAAACAAGATAGAGCGGTTATGGTTAATGCGGTCGTAGCGGAAGCAGAGCAGGTTTTGAGTTTGGCGCAAATATGCCATAACTATGAAGTAAATTTGAACAGCTTCGATTAGTTGGGGTGCCAATACTGAGCAATATCAAGTACACCAGACGGTATTGAATTCAATTTATAGTTGAACATCGATGATATCCTCTTCCTAAATTGGATGAGCCGCCCATGGAAAATAGGTTTTGAGAAATAAACGGGTTAAATACGTGTGAAAATGCAGACAGCGAGTAAATGTCTCTGACCCTACGCCGACGAGCTTGCAAATTGCTAATTGAGCATATTTTGGATTTTATGAAAGCAATACGCAGCACCATTCGGAATAGGTCAGTTTTATAAGCTTAACTGAGCTCGAAGCATAATGTGCGTTGGTATTTTAAAGAGGATGATATTCCATCGCGTTTCGCACCACCTTTAGTAATCTATCAGGAATCTAGGGAGCACCTAACACTTACTTTCCCATAGAAGCATTCGCCCGTAGCCTTTGGCTTCATTAATGCAAAATAAAATAAAGAAAAAGACGGTATATGGGCTCTCATATAGTTCATTTCATCAAGAGTATTTCATTTTAGAAAATACATTTCCACAATATGCCCAAAAACTACCCAGCCCCAAAAATATAGTATAATATGGATACACAACTGAGCAAAAATGCATGTTTCGTCAATTCAGGCCCTCTGATATATCAGAAGACTTTTTCTATCGACGAATAGCTTGCATAAAACTTCTTTGCTTACCTTCTGATCAGTCGTAAACTCATTTTCAAACAGAACCTAATGGACACGCGTTTAGCGATTTGGCTTCACGTTCAGTCAGCTATGGCCCTTTTCACAGCTGCGTATGTATTTATGTATGTATGAAAGTATGCGTCTTTTTATATGGTATGCATGTATGTGTGTGTAAATATTCATGTAAGTGTATATGTATGCATGTATGTATGTATGTGTGTATGTCCGTATGTAATTATGTATGTATGTGTGTATGTGTGCATGTATGCATGTGTACATGTGTGTATGTATTTTTGTGTATATGTATGTATATAAATGTGTATGCAAGTAAGTGTATGTATGTGTAATGTATGCGTGTATGTATTTATGTATGTGCGAATGCATATACATATATGCATGTATGTATAATGTATGCATGTATGTATTTATGTATGTTTGTGTGCATGTATAATGTATGAATGCGTGCATGTGTTTGTTTGAATATATGTATGTACATATATAATTATTTATGTCTACCAAGTTTACATCTAGCTGCGCTGCAATTAAAAAAAAAATAACGATTTATTAACTAAAGCCCTACTATGCGATTCTCATAAATTCAAGTAAGTATCAGAGGCTTCACTTCAAGAGAAGGAGACGGCTTCTACTATAGAGGAGACGGCAGCGTGAACAATGGAGGCGACGGAGGCTTCATCTATGAAAGAGACGGCGGTCTTAATAATCACCTATGGAGGAGGCGATGGCTGTGGCTTAGACAATTAAAACGCGGTCATTCAAATAACTGGTACGTATTATCAACATAACGAAGTCTTAATATGCTTATCAACTTTTACAATCGCATGCATGCATGTTTGATTATATGTATGTATTTGAAACATGCACGTGCATGTAAGTATGTATTTAAATATAGGTGCACGTTGAGCTGAGAGGAAAATTAACAAGAAATATATTTATAAATATTGCTCAACTACCCGATGCTAACTAATTCATGCGAGATTTAGCAAGCAAGCAGTGATGGATTTATCTACTAGACAATTAGATGAGGATATAATAATTGTGCGCGAGAATTAATAGGTGAGTACGTTAATAAAAATTAATATTTATCTGAATACATAAAACTGTTTGTGCTGACAGACTAATTGCCTTTTAGGTATATTTTTTGCCATAACAAAACAAAAAAAAAAAAACAGGAGAGAAAATAGCGAAATTATTCAAGGTTGGCGTCCTAACCCACCTTTACGTGCGTATGTATATAAGAAGGCATCGATAACTCGTGGCTGGGGTCAGCGTATCTCCATTTCGTCGAGTCCTCAATAGAACAGTCTTGTTATATTTAATTTCCCTTATAAAGTAAATAAGCCTAGAATTTGTTTGTGACAGCTATATAAATTAAACTCAATGAACTTAACATAAATATTATGCATAAGCATGCTGCACTTGATTTAACATAAATTTAAACCATGAACTGCACTAGATTGAGACATGGACAGATTTTCAGAAACTCTGCCTTTGACATATGCGAAAAATATTTAGTTCATTCATTGGGCAGTTTTTCGAGTATTTCGCAACGTTCAACTGCAATTTGCTGTGGGCGAAATTCTTGAATGCTGTGGCACGCTTGTTGCTGTTTTTTCCGAATTTCGAGGAGCTATATGAAGCCAAAGTCTGACCCTTTTCACATTCCTAGAACGGGCCATGAAGGATACGCCCTGTTGTCGCAGCAAATCATGCTCAACATGACTGCAGAGCTACCTGCTGCTCGTACAAATCGAAAACAGCCCCCAGGCGAGGCGTGGTGCTACACATCTCAACAGGTATCCAAAACGTCGCCCACCTGCACGAGGCACAGCAGCCTGGCCATGCAAATGGCAAATCGCTTTGTTCGGATGGTTAGGGTAAAGTTGGAAGCTGAGGACTGGCAGTTTGGGTCAGAGGCGCAATGATTCGAGTGAAATGCCACTAAAGGGCGCAATTGAGAGAACAACAAGCTTAACAAGTTGCCATTGCCAGGAGCGCTCTTTGTGTTCCTAGTCCGTGTAGAGTTTCCCACGATTATTTAGGGCACGCTGGTGCGGTTCGCTCCGGATCGGGATACCCATGCACGGCAATTGAACAATATAATGTGTCATTTTTGGCGGCTCTGGGCGCGGCTTTAATTGCGCTTGTAAATCATAAATCAACAGTTGAATAATTTCATTGTAAATAACGTCCCACAGCTGACGCCCCCGCATAGGCAGTGAGGAGGGTCACTGAATTGGGTGCGAGTCATTATCGATTGGGCTGGCAGCCTTGAAAGCGGCACTTCAATGACGAAAGCCAAGCGTCCCCAGTGGCAACAGCCCAAAAGCATTCATCGGCTGTCAAACTTGAGTGGGGGAGCCGAGAAACTATGGCCAAAAGGGACCTCGACTGCATTTGCTTATTTTGCTTTAAATTTATGAACTTGACTTTTGGTTAGCTGAATCACCCGATATGCCCGTCGTCAACCGCCCAGTCAGCCCCCACCATCTGATCAGACACGAAATGCGGCGCTAAAGGCTTGCATGACTACAGGAAATTACCATAATTTCAATTAAAGAAATTAAACGAATTTTGTTGAAACGAAAAGAGCCTCGCAGTGGCCTCAGACTGGCATGCTAACAGCCAACGGGCAACACCATAAAGCCAAGGCTTTAATAATAAAATTGATTCCCAAAACACACACGCCAACACTTTTGAATGCTATATTAGAGCATACATATTCCTCACTACTTTTACCTTTGATTTAAGATAAATGCACAATACCTGGTCATCAATTAATATGCAACTATCTAGAGTAGTGTATAATATTAAGTAACTGTACAAAATTTGACGCCTAGTCACAGTTCGAAGTTTCATACAGAAGCGGGCTAAGGTCTGCCAACCTTATTTGAAGCGGAAATGTGACAACATTCAAAAACTGCTGAGACAACACTTAATGTAAGTAGTATATTAATTAAATTTTGCAACACTGTTTTATAATTTTTGCACTGGATGCGTTCAGCAGATAATGTTGTTATTAATGCTGCCTTAAAGTTCTAATTGAAAAAATTTCAAAACAGAATAGATGCGCAAACCAAACTACATGACGATTGTCTATTATTTGAAAAATAAAAAAAAAAATAATAACACAAAATATGTGTTAAGAAGATTAAATCAAAAATGTTTGCTGAACGCAGCCAATGCCACGTGGCAACTCTTCTGACACTGCACTTCGGCCACACAAAACTAACACACTAACCAAAACATTAAAACAAACTTGAATACTAACAACATGAATGCATATCAAAGCGATCCCCTGTTGCAAGTGGCCAAATGCGAGATGTGCCCTCAGAAGGTGACCAATTTTGTGGTCGGGCTGTGCGAGCGTTGTGTCGCCATTTGGACCAGCAAGCGTAGCATGGAGACAATGCACATTACCATTGACCACGTCAAGGCGGCCATTGTTAGCATGAGCCAAAATAAAACCAACCATCAGAATATGAACGCTGTGTTCCGGCGTGTTATCGAGGAGGAGCAACGACGCCGCAAGCTCAAAGTCGATCTCTTTCAAAAGTTGCGCGAGAAGTTTCAAGATGGCGTACTCTTACCAGAACTAGAGGAATGTTGTGAAAGTAATAGAATTGATGTGGAGGAGACCTTTTACGATGTGCCGTCGCCAGACGTGGACGTGGAACAAATAGAAGATTTGAGGTTTCGCAAAGCTTTACTTAATTAGCATGCATAAATAATCGCACATATTTAACTAATTGTTTAATTTTTTCAAACTCTGCAATTATATTTAACTGCATAGATACAGTATGTATATATATATGTATAATTGTATAGTATGTATTTACCAGCCAGTAAGCATATTATAGGCTCATTACAAATCCATTATGCCTAGACACTAAAATTGAATCCTTTTGTTGTGCGATGAACCCACAATTAATAGTCTTTTGTTTTTTGGTGCCCATAAATTGTTTTGCAATGGCCGAGGCATCAGAGGATGATGACCAGTCGAAAATCAATTGAAGCAATGTGATTGCTTGCCACTGAACCTCAGCCTGTTGAGGTCATTGGGGACTCGTGCATATTTCGGTAATGAAAATGTTTATTCAAATTTGCGTCAATGGCTATGTTTATCAGAAACTAATATCAATTTACATATGTAAATAAGTGCTAGCGACTACATGTTTGGATATGTCTCAGTGTATAGTTTGCATTGGGCCTGTCATTGTTCGACAATTTGTTTAATGACAAAACTAATAAATCAAATACTTTGTCTGTCCATTTCATTCAATTTGGTCAGCTCTATTATTTCGTAGGGCAAAGCTGACGTCACAACGCGTCATTAGCTCGAATATGGCCAAAACAGTGCTGAAACTACAATCGTTATAAGCTGCGTAGATGGCGCCACTGAGCGATAGATCGATAACAGTTTCGATTGCTCATGATCCCGTTGTTTAGCTTTGTCAACAAAGTCTCAAACAGCAGGTAATGGCAAGCCGGCTTCAGTCGAGCTTTAATTGCGAGCTATGCCAAAGAAAGGCGTAAAATATACATTTCGTAATATGCTAATATGTAAATAAATACAACAGTGCGAGAAGAAATGCAAAAAAACGTTTCAAATGACAAAAACATTGTGCATATAACTACCTGCGTGGTGAATTCTAAGAATCAAGTGTGCTCGTTGCTGGCTTTGTTCTACCTTATACGCATAAAGTGCGTTCAAATTGGGATTTAATCAAGTTGTGATTTAATCGAAGTATGTAACATTTAGCATAAGTTATCTCTAACCCCATACATATTATCACCAATAACTATATTAATCTAAGTAAGTGTTTCTATAAATGCAAAAATATTTAATGCAAGATGAGTTACAGAGAAAAAAATTTATATGTAATTCTAGTTTATTTGAAGTGTGAAATATGACCCCAAGAATTTATAATAAGATCACATCTTTCGGTTTGAATAAGAAACATCAGCTAGTCGAGTAGTTAAAGCAAGCGCTTCTTACTTATTTGCTGTAGGTTCAATTAGGGCCCACACGTATTTGCATACTTTTCTGCATATTTAAAGATATTTAAGCTGAAGAGAAAAAACTGAAGAAATGCAATAAATGCAACAATTTTTAACTGCATGCGCTGCCAATTCATAGTGTTTGACAGGCAATAAATAGTCCATCACAGCTGGTACCCTGTTTTTCTTTAAAGTTAGCATCCAGTGTTGGTCATCGAGTTTTCTGTATCTAAGTGTGCCTCGCGCCATGTGGCGAGTGGGGCAGTAAGAGAGCATTCGAACGAACATAAATTGATGCACGAGCAAGTGGAAACAATGCAACAATGTCAGTTAAATTCGAGGGCACAGCTGTTAGCTGACTGGCTGGGATCGTAATTAAGGCCAAGTTGGGTTAACGAAGAGAAATGTTGTAGCCATGGCAACAAACAAGAAACAACTGCGACTGTGTCAGCTGCAGACATTTTTCTGTTTTGCACACTTAACTTTTATTTGAACTTGCATAGATATGTGTACAAAAGGCAACTGTAAAATGGAGTGAGGATGGTTGGCAAGGTATGGGCCAAAGTGGAACGAGGCACAACTCGCAGACTACAGTCAAGTGACTGCCATTTGGGCCACGCTTTTGGTTACCTTTGTAAAAGTTTTTTGTCAGGGCAAACTGCCAAATTGGCCTAATGGCGTTAATGCGAATACGAGCCCTGACTAAACCAGCAGCATCAGCATCACTACCAGCAGCCAGCTGACATCAAAGGTCATTACACAGGCCATCAGCGAATGCAGTTGCCAAGCCATTTTTCAGAAAATTCTGAGCGGTTTTATTAGACCGAAACTCATAGAAACTCAAAATGCAAATGCAAGCACTTACAAATTTTTCCAATTTGCCTAAGGTGAACAATCAAAATGCGTTCAATGCTTAATCTGCCATAGAAAATATAGAAAAACAATCGTTAGTATTTTCAATACTTGCTATCCCAGTAATTGTTCGTGCTGCACGTTAACTAACATCCCTAGCAGCTTTACGTACGTTTACCAACACTGTTCGTATACTGTTAGCACGCAGCTAAAGCGCTTAGGTCATGGCTCCGTTTTCCATCTGCTCCAAGTGCAAGGCTCGAACCCGTAAGGTTGTCAAAGATCCAATAACTTTGAAGGATATTTACCTATGCCCCGTAAGCTTTTTTTACTCCTAACCAAATATTTAAATAAATATATGTATATATACTATCAGAAATGCTGCAAGGCGAAAAATGAAACGCAAAATATTGAGAATGAACAGGACAGCAAAGAGCCGCGAAAAACGCAACTGGAACTGCCAGCGCTTGAACTGAAAAAGCTGCCACTTGCTGCCGTCGTCGGTGCTACCAGCCACAGCTCCAGTCGAAAGTGTACACCGCCCATAATGCAGACTGTGATTATAAATGGACGCAAATATATTGCCATCAGTGCAACAGCCTCGGACAATTAGACAATGTACACTATGCAGAAAAAAAATTAAATAAATAACAAAACACGTGATGACAAACAAACACTATGACTTCCAGTGTTGGTTCGCGTACTCTCGGCAAGAGGCTGGTATGCTGATCACGAATAGAACGTGCAAGCAAAAGTGTTGACAGCCAAACTCGATGCATGTTTGTCTCGATTTTATGGAATATGTTTCAAAATAGTTTAAAATAAAATGCATAAAAAAAACGTGCTCAAAATGTGGCACGTACAAATCTTTTAACATTTTTTGATTACTTACTAGCTTTTTGTTGAAGTATGTTAACAAACCGTTCATAAATTAGAACCATTAAAAAATAACCCAACATTTTAATTAAACCTTTCTGTGTGCCAAACTAAACAATTTGCATAAATTAATTAAAACACATTGCGTGACGCATAGTTCAACAACAACAACACGCAACAATGACTAAACCCGAACAACAAAAATAGGAAACGCAACAACAAAAGAGTCAATGTATGTGCACAAAAATTTGGGTATAAAATTGCCAGCATGCAGCGAAATGTTTATTTTTAAATTTGTTGCCGTTGCATTTTGCTACATCTGTGGTAGTTGTTGTCGTTGTTGTTTGTTTTGGCGAAGGATATGCGTGCTAGTGCGGTATTTATTTACGTCACATTTCCGTTTCCGTTTTAGGCTGCAGTTGCACCTCGCACAGAGCCCAACCCGCAACCGGCTAACTCGATCTGTCCCACTTTAGACGGGTGCGTGATTTTCTAACATTTTCCAAGCCCATCAAAGTTTTAATAGAATTTCCATAATCAGATTTAAAGCTATTGAACCATTGTGGAACGCTAGAGTTTAATATGCCTACCTTCATATGAAGGGCTGGAATTTGAATTTGATTTATTTTGCGTATAACATCGGTTTCAGTTTTTAGTTCAACATTTAACTTAGTGTTTTCTATTAACCCAGGCTTAAAACTCGTTCGAAACTTTTAGCAAAGTCATTTATAGAGACAACTTGACGACTTGGTCTTGAGAATGTTTTCAAGTCCTTCAAAGTTGATATGTCAGAGCCACATATGGTATACAACACATTTACATGCATGCACGTGCATATTTACATGAATTGTCAAAATCAAATTCAAAATCAATGTTAAGACCTTGTAACCTTCGCCGGGGCTTTACAGTCAACTTTATTTGGGGTTTGCGATACGCCATTTTCGATTTTCGACGATCCGCAAAGTTGAACGCCTGAAAGTATGCAACGAATACTGTTAGACTGCACCTGCCAGCTCCGAAACAAAAAAACTCAGGCCAATCAACCAACCTGCATGCAAGGTCTTTAGCTGGATGCCTAGCGACAATTAAGGTCGTAACGCCCCACCCAGTAATAGGTATTGGTTGAACTTCTGGGTGGTTCCGCCCCAGCTGTTAGCCGTTGTCATTGTCATTGTTTTCCATGTTTTGACTGCTTTATTAAGTTCCATGCACGCGATGCCAATGGAAATTTAGGCCCAAATCGAACTGACCAGCACTCATTAAAGGCAGTCACTTTCACAACAGATTTTCAACTAAATACAACTCACGTGTCAAGTTTATAAACCATTTGCCATAATTGAAGTGCTTCACGCGATTCAGTCTGTGCGCTAGCTCCCCCAACGGTCAATGCTGTATTCCTGTCCCAGGCCCGCCCCCTATGTTCTTGCCAGTTCCAGCCCCTGTCCCAATGGCAGCTGCTCAAACACCCATTGCCCATTTGGCGACTGCAGATTGCATGCTCATTAGAGGCAACGCCAGCATTGTTTTATTTTTTGTTGATAATACCCAGAAGCAGAGAAGAGTATCACATATTTCTAATGGATCCAGTATGATACAGGTAAGCGAGTGTTTCGATTGAAGGACACGAGCTTAAGAGATTTAGCAGCATTTTTTATATTTATTTATTCTGCCATTAAATGAAATCTTTACAGAAATATCTTTTGAAATTTGTATTGTTGATACAAGTAAGAGCATAGCAGATTCGTTGTTTTCCTTTTGAGCTGTTATTGTGTTTATTTGAGTCGACGCTTTGTTCTTGTATTCATTCAGTGGCAATTGCGCTGCTCCTTCGTCGTTGTCCCATGAATGATAATGACGAACGCATCCCTTTGGCACGCCTCACATAGCCGGAGCAGCAAATAGCCGGATGAGTGGCAACACTACGGCCAGTGGCCATATGTTCTGTGCAGCTCCCGCACAAGCCCACACGAACTGCTGCCGGGTGACCTCAATAATAATATCGTCTAATTGCTTCGTAATTATGCCGCGCACATGGTTTTCTCGATTTGCCCGCAGTTCGTTGTTGTTAATTCACTTTCACTTTCTCTGCTCCTTTGAGAGTTCTATTCTCTTTCTCTACCTCACACACACAGACAGAGGCACACACACAGAGACAGAGACACAAAGGCAGCGCGCGTGCGGGCGTGCTTGCGGACTGACCAGGCAGGCCCATTGTCCGCCCAACTGGTCCGCCATTTTGGTATATTATTATTTGTCTCTTTTGTTTTGCGCAATTTTTCGTCATTTGCTTCATTTTCTGTCATTAGAAGCATTTAACTTTTTGCTTTTTGCCGATTTGTTTCCATTATTTATGTGCCTGCCATTCGCCATTTGGGCCAACCACAAAATTGGCCATGTGGCTAAGAGAAAGGAACAAAAAACTCTAGTGATTATGGTAAGGGTATTTATGAAGTGTACTAGCCTAAAAGCCAGAAGGCTTACGGGTAATGCTTTGTGTTATTTTCCTAGTTTTTTTTTTTTTTTGTTGTTGTTGAAGCAACACCTAACAAACGACTTATAAGACATGGAAATTATAGCTGCTACTTAAAACAGCTTGAAAGCATTTGCTAAGCATTTCGATAAATCGATCGATTAATATATGTTTATTGCCAGTGTTGACAAATACATTGCATGCGGCGGCTTAACCACAGGCAAGTTAACTGACAGTTACAAACTTTGAGGTTATCTGATCGCTAGTGTAAAACGTTGAACTAAAGTCAGTACAATTAAGGCTAAAATAAATATGAATATAATACTGTAAACAGGGAAAACATTAGTATAAATGTAAATAAATATCTATAAGCTCCAATTAAAACGTAAATCTACTGCTAAGGCCGTGATAATTTGTAGACATGTCTATACATATGAATGTCTGACGATCCACACACAATCCACAAGAGTAAGGAATCCGAAATTTTTACGGAAATTATCTGAAATTGCATTTCTCAAGTTTCACCCTACTTGGATGGGAGGTCAAAGCTTATATTAACGAAACTTTATTTTTGACTTCAAGCTTTGCACTAAGGGACTAATGTTGACCTCAACTTTTGGCTCTTAATTTGATGGGGTCTCCTTTTTAGATATCTATGCTAAATATAACTTTAGATTGTACGAATAAATTTAAAGTTTTAACGTGCAGAAAACCGTCCATAAAGTGGTATTTAAAATGTGAAGCAAAAAAACTTTTAGCGAGCAAGGCTTGGTGTATGTATGTGCACAGATATCTCAAGCTTCGCAATTTATCCGTCACTACAGATTTCTAAAAACTTGCGTTATTTCTAGCTAAAGTGTAACTAAAAAGCGTATCAATGTATGTCAATGGGTTGTTGCTTTCAATTGAAGAAGCTACTGCCTGCCGGGCGACCTCAGCACGCGTCACACACATGCAGACAGATAGAGAAAGAAAGAGAGAGAGAGAGAATGTGTGCAAAGGAGACAGAGACAAACTGATGTATCGCGCACATTTTTAATGTCAACTAAATACGAATGTCATTTGGATTTGCGGATGGCGACTGCCCACCCACAAAAACACATGCCCATCGTCGATGCTGGCTAAATTGCATACAAGTGTAGGCGAGATGGGCGTGGTCGTGTCATCAACGTGTCACAACGTGGCACAAGTTTGTCTAATACGCAAACTTTTAATTGAGTTTAAATTTGTATGAGTGGAGCAAATGAAGAAAGGGGGAGGCGCCTACTACTTCTCCTCGCCCTCGCCCTCGTCCTCGTCCTCCTGCCTGCCACCATGCGTACAGCGACCACATTTATGCGGCAGCATGTTATGAAGAATGAATGAATTTAAGTGCCCAAATGCCAATGTGTGTGTGAGTGTGTGTGAGTACGCAATTTTTGAAGTGTGTCGGTTTCAATCCTGGCAAATTGCCCATGAAATATTAAATTTACCATAATGAGACGCCATTTTTATACCTCGTAATTTGCCAAACTTTATGTGCGTATTTGTACGGTATATGTGTGATATTGTGCTTATTAACGCCTCTCCCACACCCACACTCTCCCAGTAACCCGCGAAAAGTGCAAAATAATGTGAGAGAGATTATATTCATGTACATATGTAAGAAGGGGCATGCTTCATATATGTACATATTCAGGTTCGAATCTGGCTAACTTACCTTTCGCTTGGCACCATGAAATTATATGCTTTTTATGGCCATGGCAGCTCGTCTTATGGTGTTAGTGCAACAACTTAATACATTGTATACTGTGTGCACTAAATTATGAAAAAAGGGATCAAATTTTGCGTGTAACACAAGCACGTATATGAAAACAAAAACTGCGCTTATTTTGATCAAAATTTAGTGCACGTCATAAGAATATGCGTATGCGTTTATAAGGCAGCGATTTGGTAACTTTAAGCAAACATTAAGTTTGCTGTGTCTGAGTTACTCCAGACCTAATTCATTAAGATATTTTATTGGCTTAAAGTTTAAGTTGAAGCAACTTAATAATATTCTAAATGTATTCATCTTAATTACAATGTGTTGTTACTGGGTCACCTTTATATCAAATTGTGTTCATCTAAGCATCTGCTCCAATGACCTAGTTAGCCAAACATTGTTTTATAACAACTCAGTTCAAGTACATACGCTCCTTTGTGAGCATAAGCACGCGTGTTTTGGTTATTCGAGATATGAAGATATGAAATACATATAAACTATAGGTATTGAACTTTAGTCGCACACATGTATGTTCCTTTAGTATTCCTTTTCAAAAGCAGTTCAATTTGTAAATAGCTCAAGTAAGCAACGAAAATGTGACATATTGAGGGCAACGAAACACCTTTCGGTTATGTGGCCATGCTGATGTCCATTAATTTCCAGCTTGAAATGAAAAATGACTCAATTTGCAATCGCTTGCTCTTTTACCTGGCCCCTTTACCACGTTTTGCACCTCGGGCTTACTGGCCTTTAGATTTTAATAAGAAATAATTCCCCGTCTCGGATAGTTACTGGAGGTGACTTTGCTTATAAAATGTCTTGCAATTCCGCATCGACAAATGACTTTCGGCTTCATGGCACGTACACTGGCCAGCAACACCAACAGGGCAAACAAGGCACCATTGAGAAATGCGCTTTCCAGCGGGCGCCTCTGAAAAAAAATATATAATAATGAATCCCAACAAAAACAACAGCAAATGCCTTAAATAAACAAAACTACATTGGAAGCAAAACTGCACGATGCGCGTTTAATGTCATTTAAAGCTGCAATTACTCAGCACGCTCTCTTGTACTGTCCGCGAAAGCACGGCACGGAACGAAACTATGGAGTTCCAGTTGCAGTCACAAGCCCGCTGCCAAACTCCACTCGACTCTGACTTCGCTTTAATGTCATTGTATGACCGCAATTATTCTGCATGTGACCGACCGACCGACCGGCCCATTGTCGGTGCATGCGATTCCTATGCAAATACGGGGTAGCGCTGGCAAGGCGACTCCTTCCGGTGCAATAAATCGTACGTCTCGGGCGAGCCGTATACTCTATAATTAAGTAAAAGGCGCAGAAAATTAGAGAGAGTGTCCCCATCACGTACGAGCACTTAGAATCACGTACAAACGAGTATTTTATACTGGAATATCCCAACAAGTTTATTAGTCGTATATGGACAAGTAAAGCATGACCATACAGTAGCCATATGTATAATTATTCAATTACAATTTGTTAAGTCTAAGGGGGCACATATCATGAATTTATTTACTAACAAAAAATATTTCTTAAATATGCATGCAAAAGAGTAGAGCGGGCTCAACCGGGATTTGAACCCGGGACCTCTCGCACCCAAAGCGAGAATCATACCCCTAGACCATTGAGCCATCTGGTGTTCAGATTTACAAATAACGTACATATGCTGCGAACTGTAACGTGGCGCTTGCCCAAAGTAATATAGCTCACAGCTTTGGTAAGTAAACATACACAAAACAGTCGCAAGAACATCGGTATTCTTAACTCTAGCGTTAGAGATTGTTAAATTATTGCATGCATGCCATTTTATACTTTGCAATGCTATGCATATTCCTAAGGCTATTTAAATAAATATATACAGTACAATATAGCCATTGTAAACTGTGGCGTATAAACTATCGACTTAGATTTATTCGATTAATTCATTCATCTGTTCGATATATGACTATCGCAATACTTCCGCGATATATATCAAGTGAGTGATATTTCTCCCGCCAAAAGTGCACGCCAATTTCACATAGCAGTCTCTGCAAAACAACCGAAGCACAACAGACTCCAAGCGCATTGAAATAGGAATTAGCAGCAATTTAATTATAAACAGAAATCGTACACACTAAACATGGTAAGTTGTCTTGGTGCTCATATAGTTGTAATGCTATTAACGCCATCGTGTAGGATAATCCCAGCTCACCGCCGCCAAATACGCCCAGCGATGCCAGCGAGCGTCGCGATTTGCGCGCAGCGATGACATCGCCTGTGGGCGACTTTGAGCCTTTTGAGAATGAGGACGAGATCCTTGGCGATCAGACAGTGCGCGACGAGGAAGATGAAGACGGCGAGGAGCTGTTTGGCGACAACATGGAGAACGGTAAGAGTCCGCTAATAGCAGAGTCAGTTGAAATTCTTAATGTTGAAATATAATTAGACTACCGCGAAATGCCTGAGCTGGATCACTATGATCCTGCCATGCTGGACGACGAGGAGGACTTCTCAGAGATGTCGCAGGGCGAGCGCTTTGCAGCCGAGTCGGAAATGCGTCGACGCGATCGTGCGGCAGGCATTCATCGCGACGATCGCGACCTGGGCTTTGGTCAGTCCGACGACGAGGATGATGTGGGCCCTCGTGCCAAGCGACGTGCCGGCGAGAAGGCAGCTGTGGGCGAAGTAGAAGACACGGAAATGATCGAGTCCATTGAAAACTTGGAGGATACCAAGGGCCACTCGACCAAAGAATGGGTGAGCATGCTTGGTCCGCGTACCGAGATTGCGAATCGCTTCCAATCTTTTCTGCGCACCTTTGTGGATGAACGTGGCGCATATACCTATCGTGATCGCATTCGTCGCATGTGCGAGCAGAACAAATCCTCATTTGTGGTGTCCTACACGGATTTGGCCAACAAGGAGCATGTGTTGGCATACTTTCTGCCCGAGGCGCCATTCCAGATGCTTGAAATATTCGATAAAGTGGCCAAGGACATGGTGCTGTCCATTTTTCCCACGTACGAACGCGTCACCACGGAAATTCATGTCCGCATATCGGAGCTGCCGCTGATCGAGGAGCTGCGCACCTTCCGTAAGCTGCATCTCAATCAGCTGGTACGTACCCTGGGCGTGGTGACGGCCACAACGGGCGTGCTACCGCAACTCTCGGTAATTAAGTACGATTGTGTCAAGTGCGGCTACGTTTTGGGTCCGTTTGTACAGTCTCAGAACACGGAAGTAAAGCCTGGCTCGTGCCCGGAGTGCCAGAGCACAGGACCCTTTTCCATCAACATGGAGCAGACTTTGTATCGCAACTATCAGAAAATTACGCTACAGGAATCCCCGGGACGCATACCTGCCGGTCGCATACCGCGCAGCAAGGACGTCATTTTGCTCGCCGATCTGTGCGATCAATGCAAGCCCGGCGATGAACTGGAGGTCACTGGCATCTATACAAACAACTATGACGGCTCGCTTAATACGGATCAAGGTTTCCCCGTATTTGCTACAGTCATTATAGCCAACCACGTGGTGGTCAAGGACTCCAAGCAGGTGGTACAATCGCTGACTGACGAGGACATTGCCACCATACAAAAGCTGAGCAAAGATCCACGCATTGCCGAGCGTATTGTGGCATCCATGGCGCCATCTATTTATGGTCATGACTATATCAAACGAGCTCTCTCGCTGGCTCTATTCGGCGGCGAGTCCAAGAATCCAGGTGACAAGCACAAGGTGCGTGGCGACATCAATATGCTCATCTGCGGCGATCCGGGCACGGCAAAGTCCCAGTTCTTAAAGTACACGGAGAAGATTGCACCACGTGCCGTGTTTACCACCGGTCAAGGTGCTAGTGCTGTGGGTTTGACCGCGTATGTGCGTCGCAATCCCGTGTCCAAGGAGTGGACGCTTGAGGCTGGCGCACTAGTGCTGGCCGATCAGGGCGTCTGCCTGATCGACGAGTTTGACAAGATGAACGATCAGGACCGCACATCCATTCACGAGGCCATGGAGCAACAGACCATTTCCATATCCAAGGCAGGCATTGTCACCTCACTGCAGGCGCGTTGCACGGTCATAGCTGCTTCCAATCCTATTGGGGGTCGCTATGATCCCTCGATGACCTTCTCGGAAAATGTGAATCTCTCGGAACCAATTCTATCGCGTTTCGATATACTGTGCGTGGTCAAGGATGAGTTTGATCCAATGCAGGACCAGCAGCTGGCCAAGTTTGTGGTGCATTCACACATGAAGCATCATCCCAGCGAAGAGGAACAACCGGAACTGGAGGAGCCGCAACATAAGTCTGTGGAGGAGATACCACAAGACTTGCTACGTCAATACATTGTGTATGCCAAGGAGAATATACGACCAAAGCTAACTGTTAGTAACTCCAAACTCCAAAACTTCCTCGGACTACAATTGCTCATTCATTTTCTTGATTTTCATAGAACATTGATGAGGACAAGATTGCCAAGATGTACGCACAGCTGCGTCAGGAGTCCTTTGCGACTGGTTCGCTACCTATAACGGTACGTCACATCGAGAGCGTCATCCGCATGGCCGAGGCGCATGCTCGTCTGCATCTGCGTGAGAATGTCTTGGAGGCGGATGTTAGCATGGCTATACGCATGATGCTCGAGAGTTTCATTGAGACGCAAAAGTTCAGCGTGATGAAGAAGATGCGCAGCACATTCCAAAAGTATTTGGCGTTCCAGAAGGATCACTCTGAACTGCTGTTTTTCATATTGCGCCAACTGACACTCGATCAGCTGGCCTACATACGCTGCAAGGATGGTCCCAGCGCCACGCATGTGGAGATCATGGAGCGCGACTTGATAGAACGCGCCAAGCAGCTGGATATCAGCAATCTAAAGCCATTCTACGATTCTGAACTGTTTCGTAGCAATGGGTTCTCATATGATCCCAAGCGACGCACCATTTTGCAGATTGTGGTCGATGGCGCTGCCTAAATTACCAAGAGTTTACCTGAACATATTCACGATTTTTATCTCATTTAATCTTAGTATCACCTTACACGGTTTGTTTCCCATTTTATGTATGTCCAATAAAGATTTGGTTATGTATCTAACATTTTTATAGTTAAGTAATAAGATTGTGTTTAGGTTTTTTTAATCAAGTTTTATATTTATCAAAACTGCAAGGGTCTACTACCAAAGGCATTTGGCTCGAACACTTTGTACGTTTCTTATTGCGATTTCTTCTAAGAACACATCTTCTAGCTCGTCTTTGAATTCATCGGGAAAATCCGGATCGTTTATCATATCATCGTAGGCCAGTTCATAATCGTGTGAGGTAAAGTCTTCAAGGTCTGACACAGAATCTTCAACATCACCATTCAAATCACCACACGCAATAAATGGCACCAGGCGTTGATTGACCTTGGAGCCAGTTTTTCGTGCGAGTGTTCTAATATCGTCCCGTGCCGGGTTGATAATTTGCGGGATGTAGCCAAGGGGCAAACGAAAACCGGTGCACACGACGAAAGCTTCAATGCTCGATGGACGGGAACTGGGCGGCTTATAGATGTGAAAATTCTCAAAGAACGTGAGCATTTGCGATTCGAGAAGGCTGTTGGCATTGCCCTTAAATATTTTGGCCACAAATGTACCGCCTGTTTCCAGCACAAATGTGGCAATACTCAGCGCCGAGACAATCAGCTGATTCTGCATATACTCATCCATTTCATGGACGCCAGTTACATCCGGCGCACCATCGCACACGACCAGCTGGGCCTTTTGGTCAGCGTCGTTGCCAAAGTGCGCAATGATAGCCTCTGCGGTGCTCTCCTTGGTAATGTCGCCTTGTAGCTGTATGACACCCCGAATGGGCGCCATCGCTTGCAGATCTACTGCAATGATTTTCACTTCCGATTTCTCATCATCCGTTAGGCAGGAGTCGAAGAGCTTGCGCGAGAGCACCTGGGACCAGCTGCCGGGCGCAGCGCAGAGATCTACAGCGCGTCGCACATCTGGAAAGGAGTTAGGCTGAGCATTAATATGTGGCGTGTAAATAATAAGTAGCTAACCATTCAAAATGCCGAATTGTTCGTTGATGTGCATCAGTTTGAAAGCACTTCGCGCCCGCCAGCCCTCCTCTTTGGCTTGGCGATAATAAATATCACGTTTATCCTTTGATGTTTTTCCCATGGTGCTCCGGCTTTTCAGAATCTTCTGATTTTGTTTCTTATGCTAGTATATTGGGTAAATTTTAAATAGTTCGATGTAAATAAACTTCGCGAGGCTGCGCTTCCTTCACATGTATAATCGATAGACACATGTGGTGTATATATATATATATATGAAAGTAACTGTGAATACCAGACAAGAAGTAGCAGTGACAGTGACAATTATGATGTTTCTGTGCAAAAATCTAGAAAAATTGTATAACTTAATCAAAACGAACTTACACGGCAGGCCCTGCACGTAGTTTCTTAATCACATTTTGAGATTTTTAGACATTTCAGTCTCTTATAGACGAGAACTCAAAATTGTGAGAGCGCCCATCTCTGGCAATAATAATCGATTGACAATTGAAACTATCGATAGTTATGAAGGTAGTGAAAATCATATGGGCCGCAGTTTAATGACTTGTTAAAGATAGACAGAAGTAAGTAATTGAAGGCTACATCCCTTAAAAAGTTGAAAAAAACACATCGCTCTTTCAGGCAAAAAGCATAAAATACTGCCAAAAATGTTTCCAAAAATGAGCTATTTGATAATCGTTTTGCTCAGCTTGTTGGCCAGTGGAAGAAGCTTCTTGGAGCATGATAGCTGGATAACGATTGATTTGCACCATTCCCTGTCGGCATCCAGGCCGGAGCACTTTTCACATCGGGGCAATATCTCCATACCAAGTCTGAACTCGGGCCTGTCGACCGTGGTGCAAAATCCATTAACGGATAGTGAACTAGAAAGCGTTAAGATCCTGGCCAAAGAAAATGGTTTCTATCGCTTAAGGGCAACGGTCATTTATCCCAATGGCAGTAGCCAGCGTTTTTTGACATCCAGCAAAGCTTGCAGCCTGCTGTTGGCTCAATTCAATGATGTGCTCTGGATATCCCTCGATCCCAACGGCTACGTAACGGGTATCACTGCTGCGCAGGATCCGGCACCCCAGAACACCGAATGTTCAGCCGAAGATGTGCAGCAAATCAATGAGAAAAATTTCAGCTCTGATGTTATAATTCGACATGCTGAACTGGCACCGGTGCCCGACACTGGCAGCTTTATACAGAAATTCGAACGTGAGCGTGAGGCCAGGGAGCGCGGCGAGGTGCGTGATAATAGAGGCTTCTTTGCCAAATACTGGATGTACATTGTGCCTGTTGTTCTATTGGTCTTCATTTCTGGTGCAACAAATCAGGATGCGGACAAATAAGCATTTATATGTAAATTAGTAAAAGTCTTAGATTTTCGTTTAATTGGAAATAAAGAAAAACACAAAAGTTTTCTACTCAATTCGAACAGTATTGAGATTCCGTGTTAAACGCCAATTATTGTGTTTTTTAAATCTCTATAAGACTCTTACGAATTGTTATACGTATGGAAGAAGGTATCTGCGACCCCACGTTCTGTATATATATGGTCTAATCAGGACGACGAGCAGACTCTGTCAGGGCTAAATCGGTTTAATATATCATACCTCCCATAGAAACAAAACAATATAAACAAATACAAAGGGTATTTAATCTTCGGCAACTGATCTCTATGGACAACAGATCTTAGATATTATTTATTATCAACATGTTTGTAAGCCTTAAGCATTAATTACACTTCTCAGTCATCGTCAACATCAATGCCCATGGCCTTGTCAAAGTCCTCATCGGTGATCTTTTTCTTTTTGAGTCGCTTGAAGAGCCGTATATCGCTGGCCAGCTCATCCAGTTCTTCCTGCGTGTATTGCTGTTTCCGCTTGCGCTGTGACCCGCCTTCGCCTGCTTCCGCTTTCCGCTTGCGCTCCTTTTTGGCCTTGCGCAGCTCCTTCTTTGACTTGGCATCCAGCTTGGCTTTCTTGGTTTGATCCCATGACTCGGTGCGTTTCATGTGCTGCTTCTGGCGACCTGGCCAACTGCCTGTCTGTTCGTACGTTTGCAACTTTTGCTTGCGCACCTGCTCCTTCTGCGCGTTCTTGTAGGTCAGCTTGGTGAGGTCGACTTCAAAGCTGGGTGCCATGAAGCCATCGCCTTGGTAGCTTTTCAGTTCCGGCATGCGAGGCAGCTGAAGCAGTCCATAGGCAGTGGCCATTTTGCCCAGATCCAGGTCCTTCAGGCGCAATATGGCACTGCACTCGTGCTTGGTGTAGGCACGCACGTGGGAGACAAAGGCTCGCATGCCCTTATCGTAGGCGCCTTTGTCAGCTTCCTGCAGTCGATGGAGTTGCTCCACTAACGGCTTTAACTCCGTTTCCTGTGGCGCAACACATTCTTCTTGGAGCTCGCTCAGATCGACCTTTTGATTCAGTTTAAGGAACTGAATGTATGCATCCTCGGTTGGCAGCAAAAATACCAAAGCATTTCCCTCGTTGCCCTGCCGAGCGGTGCGTCCAACACGGTGCACAAAACTGGAGGCATTGGACGGCGGATCCCACTGCACCACCCAATCAATTTCGGGCACATCCAGACCACGCGCCAACACATCTGTGCACAGCAGCACCGCTTGTGACTCGCTGCGGAAACGCTCCACTACGCTGGCACGTTTGTTCTTCATCTTCCCGTGAATACCTAGCACACTGCGCTCTGGCAGCAACGGCGGCAGCATCTCCGCCCAGTACTCAACGCAGGCGCATGTGGGAAAGAAGACCATTACTTTGCCGAAGCTGGAGGTGGGCGAGCGTAGAAATTGCAACAAGGCCAGAAACTTTTGCTCTGGTTGCACAATTTTATAGAAATTTTGAAGCCGCGCCGGAGTGTTGACCGAGGCCTTCTCCTTCACAGAGACTAACACTGGATTACGCAGGCCAGCACGTATTAAATCTGTTACTTCGGTGGTCTGTGTGGCCGAGAAGAGACCTGTGCGTCGCTGCCGCGGCAGATAGCCCAATATGTTATTTACGCTTGTCTTGAAGCCCAAATCCAGCAGACGGTCTGCTTCGTCGAGCACCAGGAACTCCAGACTTTTGACACGTGCTGCCAAATTTAAATCATCGCCTTTACGTTGAAACAAATCCTCAAGGCGACCGGGCGTGCACACCAGTATGCAAGGCGTCTGTTGCTTCAATGCGGCAATGTCCTCCTCAATGCTATTGCCGCCAACGATTAGCTGCTGATTCAAGTGCTCCAGCTCATCGTGAGCCAGAAACTGCGCCAACACCTCTGAGATTTGGCGTGCCAGCTCACGTGTGGGCGAAATTATGAGTGCACCGATTTCCTTTGCGCCCCAGGGCGTCTCCTTGTGTCGACGCTGCAGAATCTCCAGCAGAGGCACAAGAAATGCCAACGTTTTGCCACTGCCTGTAACAGCCTCGGCGGAGACATCTTTGCGTGCCAGCAGCAGTGGAATTGCTGCTGTTTGCACAGGTGTCATTAGCTCAAAGCCAAACTCCTGTAGAACCTCCAGCACTGGCTCGGAAAGCGGCGGTTTGTCCAGAGAGCTCCATGTTTTTCGTGACATCGTTGTAAACAAACACACGTGCAGCGAAGTTGCCACCTGACTCAGAACATTCACAGCTACTGTGAACTGTTATCGAAAGTTATCGGACAAGGGGCAACAGCTGATGCAAACTCAAATTTGCGTTTTCCGTTAAAATTCAAATAAAATCTTTGTATATTTACATATACTGTGTCAAACTTTGTAATGTACTTATGGGTACATCTGCCTTGGAAAACAAAAAGAAAAAACAAAATATTTCGAGCATTGAATGTTTAATTTAAAATACTGTAAAATATACGCAGTTATATTTAAATACATATTTTAATAGAATTTCATTAAACACTAAATACAACTTGCCGTTTCCTTTTTAAATCGTATTACACATTTACTTAACTAATTGAAAAAATACGCATGTATATGGAATACATATAGATGAACGCGTACAGCTGGCGCTCAATTGGCGATTAAAACGCAATCCGTATGCTATTGAAATGTATATAGTTGAAGAAAAAAACTGTTCACATTTATAATTTATGTTTTATCTTTTTTTAAGCATAAATTTTTGGACGTGGTTTTTATCAAAAGTTTTGGAAAAATATTTATGGAATTTTGTATCGACTGCTAATTTTGACCCGTCGTCCAGGACCAATGATCAAACGGCGAACTTGTTTGTTAGTCTGCATTTGTTTCTATCGTTTCGTCACGTGCACAATTAATGAATGTCTATAGCTGATTGTGTTTAAATGCCTGCTCCATTCGGCTTAGCACCAAGGCTCTTGTAGGGCCTGCCCCCGTTGCGCTCCCATTCGCGATTGAATTCATGGTCAAGTATTTCGGCACCGCGCTTGCGCGTCAGGCCCGTCTCCTCCAGGCTCAGCTCACACATTTGCATGTCGTCTGTGCCGGCAACCAGCAAAATGGGCGGCTTATCCGCATGCAGCTCCATTTGCCGTGCAATCCACTGCCCATCAAAGTGTGCATACCACAAGCCACGTTTAGCTAAAGTAGAAGCCAATACGAGATTAAATAAAAACCCAGACGAGAGCATTCATGCACTTACTATTATCGGGCGCATTGGCTCGCATAAAGGGTATGCGGAAATAGCGATGCTGAGCCGACACAATTTCCTGTATGGGCTGCACAATGGGCGGCTGTTTAAAAGCTGCAATAAATATATAAGCATATATATTTCTTATACGTATTACGAGTTCATTAATATGCCGCACTAACCGGCCTCCATGACGCTTCGCGGTGCACGTTCATTCTCATCCATGGTAGTGCGCTTGCGATTCTTTGCCTTCCAGGCGTGATACACCTTCAAGCGGCGATGGAACTCCTGGCGACAGGCCTGCAATAATACCAGGGATTAGCAAATGATGTTAGCTTTAAAGAACCGAAATTACCTCAAGCAATTCAATATCACAGGACGTGTTGATGGCATCACGCAGTTCCGAGTACTTCCATTTGGACAGGTCGTACTTCTGTTTGCCAAGTGCTTGTTGCTGAGCGCGCACGTTCTCCGATCTAATGAATGCAACAGTATTAATAAATATATAATAGTCCCTTTATATACGAAAAGCATTCGAAATGCTTACGAAAAGTGAGTTATTGATGGGTTTTTATGCTTATTACGTTTACAAAAGGGTTTTTAAAAATGGTTAAATAATTCTACAACTAATGGCCAATTTATTTATACAGTATTACAGATCTATTAGTGTGAATGATAGTCGCATACTTTACATAGAGGTGTTAGTAATTTGTTAAATATAAAAAGTTTTCAAAACCAGCACCAACTCACTTATTTAAATATCGCGAAGCAATGTTTGACACAACTTGTGAAAAACTTGTTCATCAAATACATTATATAGAAAAGTAAAGTAGAAGTAAAGAAAATTTTTTTCGTTTTTTTTTTTAAAATTTAGAATCCAATTAGTTTGTGTAAAAGCGTTTTCAGAAAGCAAGAGAACATAATTTTTATTTTATAAAACAAAGAACATAATTCATAAAGCGTGCTATACCTGATCAGTTTGTTGGAACCCACGGGAGACGCGTCACTGAGACCACCACTGTGTTTTGTTGGTTGTTTTTGTTTGGTTTGTGTAGGGGTGTGGTTTGTGTGGAAGAGAAGGCGTGTAGGGGATGGGAAAAAGTTGGTGAGTTTCTTATTCATCAATTATCAATACATATTTAATTATAATAACTATGCTAATTTAGCTAGTATGTACAAACGAAATACGGAACTAGCTTTGGTAATCAATATATCGGAGATATCCTACTTATATAAACAGACTCTTGTGGAACGCTAACTGGGCTTGCGAAAGTGACCTTACATACTTATGAATATTTTCTTACAATAAAAATAATTCGCTGTTCACCAGCACCGTATTTACAAGTAAATGCTGCAAGGGCCTAATCCTATTCCCTATACTAAAATTCTGCTCAATTTGTGCGTCTTTTGGTTGGGTAACATACTTGCGTATGACAGGTGGACTATCCTCCACCTGACCGTTGGATTCGCTGGCTAGGCGTAGAGCCAATTCGTGATCGCGTCGTTCCTGTTCGAGCTGCTGTCGATACTTGGCATCGTCCTTGGCTTCTTTTTCCATCTGTGCCTGCAGTACCAGGGCAGCGCGTCGATCCTCCTCCTCCTGACGCAGACGCTGTGCCTCGGCCGCCTTGCGTCTGGTCTCCATTTCGGCTTTGCTGTGTATTGAGACACTTGGTAAGTAAAATGCATTGGATAAAAAAGCTTAGAGCCAATACTAACAGTCGTTTGTTTTCAGCCTCGTCTCGCAGACGTTGTTCATCTGCCTCCTTGGCACGACGTTCCGCCTCCAGGGATTCTTGAATTTTGCGCAGGCGTTCCTGCTCCTCGGCCTGCTGTTGCTCCTTCAACTTGCCGTTCAAATCGACGGTCAGCTTATTCATATTGGCCATGACCACTGTGTACATGGAGTCGATTTCGCGTTGGGTGATACGAGGATTTTGCTGTGGGAAGCGGGAGATCAGTACACAAAAAGCCTAAGTAACTGGCATTGAAATGAACCTTTATCTTTTGAATGGCATCATCAATCTGCCTGTAAATATCGTTCACGCCGCCGACGATCTCGTCGCGTCCAAGCTTCAGACCGCTGGCTATTTCGATGGTCTTCAACGTATTGGTGCGTATCTTGTTGATCTTGGCAATGCCCTGGTAGCGTGGACGATGATGCTTCCGTGCCAAAAAGCCGCGGGCAATGCGCTGCGCGGTCAACACGCACTTGTTGCGATAGATGATGCGATTGCGTACTGAGATGGAGAAAATGTATAGAAGCGAAAATCAACAAGGGGAAAATCTCTATGAAAACTAAATAACTCACGTTTAATGACGCAAAGTGCGCCCAGCGTAGACTTGACCCAGCGCGAGCGGATCAGCCATTTCTTCACCTTGGCCACAATGGCCAGCATATTCTCCGGATCGGATCGCATAATCCGATCAAACTCCACAAATTTGCCTGGTCGAAAGAACACCTTGGTAATGCCAAACTTAAAGTCCTTTGCGCTCAAATTGAGCGATTGGAACATGGCCTCGCAGAAGGTGCGTGCCGGCAGTGAAACCAGCTCCGGCGGCAGCACGGACTTGTACATGCTGTAAAGATCGGCAAAGAGCACACGCGACGGAAATCCATGCTCCATAAGCTCGAGCACTGATATGGTACCGGAGCACTTGAGCTGTGCAAGCGCCAGGGAGCCCTCGAACTGGCGATCAACCATTTTGCTGTTGGGCTTGATGCAGCGTATGAAATTGGTACCCTGTGGTTGCAAATAAATAAATAAGCTGACAATTGGATTTGTAGTTCACCACTCACATTCTGCTCGAGTTTTTCCATTAGTTCGCCCAGCTGCGTCTTGAACTTGGAGCCAACGGATATGAAGTTTAGCTTGCCGCGCACAGAGGTGTTGCTGCCCGATGGGAAAAGCAGCTTGAGCAGCGGATTTTCGCACTCCTGCACCAGGCCCTCAAGCGAGGCGTGCAATGCATCGTTATTCTTCTCAATGAACTGTTCCGTGTTGTAGCAAACGGCGCCAGCGAAATGACGCACCAGAAAACCCTCCTCATCGCGCAGCGTGCGATGCGCTTTAAGGCGCGAGGAGCGCGGCAGTCCAAGGCGATAATGGTTCGCCCAAGACTTGTGCACCTCCGCGGTGAAGTGCGAGGGCGAGGACTTGGGCAGTTTGGACTCCTCGTCCAACAGTGTAAAAATGCCATTCGACTTGGCCTCGATCAGCTCAATGATGTCCTGATTGTCCGTGAAGGTGATCTCCGGCACATTGAGGCCCTCGCGCTTATACAGCTCCTGTTCATTCTTCAAAATGTTGTCGTTAAAGAACTTTTGCAGCTTCTCGTTGCAGTAGTTGATGCAAAATTGTTCAAACGAGTTGACCGTGAAATACTCAAAGCCGGCAATATCCAGGACACCAATGTAAAAGTTAGATGCCTGGAAGGGAATGCCCTGATTGATCAAAGCCACAATCCGATCGAAGAGGCGACTGTAAATGGCCTTGGCCAAGGCATCGCGTGCGTTGCTCGCCTCGTAGATCTTCAGAGGAACCCTAAAAATGAGACGTAAATGTTGAAAACCCAAATGAATTGGATGAACTGCAGCTAACTTACATGATTACCGTGCCCTTGAAGCCACCGCCCTTGCTCTGCATGACGCGCGACACCAGAGCCGTGCGCAGCTCAGTCTGATCTACGCCCAGCAGGCCGCTTGTAATAGACAGTGATTGCTCCGATGACTCCGACACCTGACAGCCTCCACGCACATCGTCGGGTATCTCCTCAAAGTTGATGTTGCCCAAATGCAGCACGGCAGCCACCAGCGTGTAAATGCCCATTTTGTCCTTGTCGGAGAGACCTAATCGGCCCAAGGCTTCGTCCAGATTTTGAAAGTGCTGGTAATCATCGATAATTGGATCCTTGAGCGGGCCCTTCTTTTGATGGCTCGTCGACTTTTGGGTGTCTGGTATGAGCTGTTCGGTCTTGGCATTGGCAAAGTACTGCGTGCAACCGGAAAGGTACTGCAAAGCAGAGCAATTAACATGAGAAGTGGACCTACAATTTGCTGTTCAAAGACATACGCGATAGTCATCCGGCTTGCCTAGGTTAAGCTTGTCCCGCAGCTGTTGTGGTGCGCCGGCTAGCAGCATGTAGAACACATGATAGTTACGCTCCTCAGCGCTCTGCGTGCAAATGCGACTCTTCTCTAGCAAATAGTGGGAGATATATCCACCCACCACCTGGCACTTGGCATCGTAGTGCACCTCAATGAACTTGCCAAAACGCGATGAGTTATTGTTGCGTGTGGTCTTGGCATTGCCAAAGGCTTCCAGCACGGGATTGGCTAATCAACAATAATAGCAGATGATTATTATACATATTTCTAAAGGAAGACTGGGCACATACCATCTAGTATTTTGGTCTCTATGGGACCGGCACTGTCGTGCGAGTAGCATAGATATTTGAGCAAATATTTGGTCGACTCCGTTTTGCCAGCACCCGATTCGCCGGAGACAATGATGGACTGCGACAGCTTGTAGACGCGCATGTCACGAATGGCCTTGTCCGCTGTTTGAAGGAGAGAATCAAGGCCTTAAGCTCTGAACATCTGCTCCCGGGATCAAAAGACTTACCAATGGCAAACACATGCGGTGGCAGCTCGCCCAAGGAGCGTCCATTGTACTTCTTGATGGTAGTGGGCCCATACAGCTCCTTGATCTCACGGTACGGATTGACGGCAATGAGTATGTTAGCCACATAGGTCTGCAAAAAGGAATTACTGATTTAGCAATATGTACAGGTTACTCATTTGGTCGGTTAACTCACGTAAATCTTGTCTTTGTAGTAACGTGTTTTAAGATTGTCCAGAAATGTGGCCTCGTTCAGCAGCATAAGCTCACCTGCAAATTGGAGTAAGTATTGTTATTATTCTTGTATTTTCTGTTGCAAGTTAACTTTCACCCCGTTGCGCGCCGTGGGTCGGGGGTTATGTTTAAGTGCTTTACCGCTCTCAACTGTTTCACGGAAGCGTAGCTAACGATCACAGCAAGATTTTAATGCCTTGTGTGCCAGAGCTACACTAAAGTTTTACGATCTTGCCCAGAAGTGGAGCATCAAACAACACGTGAGATTGCTCTAGCTGTAAGTTGAACAATTACCATGAACATACAACTATCTTAACTGATCAGTAAGCTCATGAGTTTAGATTTCTCCTAAAGACAGTTTGGTTTATCTGGTTCTGCTTGGTATAGTCAGAAAAGTGACTGTGCGCTTTCCATTCATTTCTTCAGATGAAGTGGATATATACATATACATATAAATATACTTATATCTATACGCACATCCCAGCTTGTAATTTGATCTATCTAGAAATTGTAGATGTTCTTCTGCCGTTTAAAATGGCTTAGATAAGATTTGGTTAGATTAATATCTGCCGGAAATAGCTGACAGATCTTTAACTTTTACCACAGCACCTGCATAATATATGCGTTTCGTGGCGCGATTCTCGTATAAAATATCCAATTTTTTTCTATACTTTATATAACCGCGTTCTATTCACAAACACAAGCAACACAATAGATAAAGGCCCGAAAGCTTAAATACAAACACACACGCGCACACCACAAATACTCGAGTATATGTTTGTATGTGTTTTTGGTAATCATATAGACTCTATTTAATAGAGTATTGTATTTGCAATACTTACAGTTATCATCGTGATCCTGTGGTCCATCACATGAGGAGTGTATGTCATCGTGGTGACACGTACGCTTGGGGAATTTGCGATCGATGGGCGTGACCTCAAACTCCTTGGCGCCGATTTCAGTGATGCGACCCTGAATATAACCATCCACGGGATCCCTAACCCAAACTAGCTGGGTGTCCTCCAACATTTTGCGCACTGCAATTGAATAAAACCGAGTTAAATCATTTAGTGTGTATTTAGTATTACCAACTAATTAGCTACGGATTTTCTATAATAATCAAAATGAAAATCTTATCACCGTCGCCGTCACCGACACTAACACGGTTGAACAGGTAATAGACGGCGGCGGCCAACAACGCTCTGACTGTGAGCCGCGTCGTCAGAGTTCACAAAAGCAACTGAGCAGGCAACTGTCGATCGCAACCAGGTGGGCCGCGAGCGCTAGAGATGAGCGTGCTTCGTATCGAAGGGAGTGTCACGAGTGCTTACCGATTTGAGAAGATTGTAAAATCGAATTTGCAGCAGTTCATTTAGGGCTCGAAAGGTGTAAAATATATTACTAACAAAAATAAATGTAGAGTAATTGAAAATAAAAATAACGTTTAGGAATATGCTGAGCATATTTTACTTTATTTTATGATATACTGTTCCCATTTTCACATCAAACCTAACTACTAAAAAATACAATTTATTTGGCTTTTGGCTATCCGTTTTCAACAAGTCAGGTTGGCCGAGCGGTCTAAGGCGCCAGATTTAAGCTCTGGTTCTCGAAAGGGAGCGTGGGTTCGAACCCCACACCTGACAAGCTGGAAAATTTCCTTTTCCTTTTTTTTTTTCAAACAAAACAAAATAAGTACGTTTTCCGCCCGCATAGGAAAATCATTTTGTGGAACAATTCGAATGCCGACTAGAAGATACAGCTGATGGCTTATATATTATAACCTATTATACACTACAGGTACACGAATTAATATTCAACTACCATCTTATTGATATATATGTATAATAATAAAGCGCATGAAAATTTTCTTGTCACGCACACATCACTAGCAAAGCGCTGATCGATGTTTTGCTCTCTCCCACTGTTGCTCTCTGTCCATGCCTAGAAAATGCGAGTTACAGTCATTAAGGTCGTTTTGACGCTCTGCCGCCAGTCGCTAGCCGGGTCGGGCCGGTGTTTTATGGCAGTTCTTGTTGAGCAATTCTCAGCTATTAAACTTTACCTGTCCCGTCAATCCCTCTCTCTTTCTCTCTCTCTCTCTCTCTCTCTCTCCCCCTTTCTATGTTTTGCAGCTCTTCAACCCACCCGCTGCGCTGCGCTCTATCTTCTTGTTACTCTTGGCTTTTGTTCTTTGTTCGCTGACGTTGTTGTCGCCTTGTGGCAATTTCTGTTTCTTTTCCTATTTCGCTTCAATTTTTTATATTTTGTATGTTTGTCTGTTTGCTAGGTTACCTTTCTTGGTCATGCGTTGACTCACGGGCGTTGTGCCGTTGATAAGCACGGCTCCGCCAACCGTGTAGGTGTTGACAAATCAAGAGAGAGAGAACCCCTCCCACCTCTTCATCCCACTAACAATGCCGGCCCTGTTATGGCCGAGAGTTGTTTGACAATTCGCATATAAACAAATAACTAAGTACTGTATATGCGATGTCAAACCGCAAATCTCTCGCTTACAGCAACCGCTAGATGTCGCCCTCAGTCGCTCGTTTGCGTCCCAATCCCAGTAGATGGCAGGAGGGGGCTTGGTTTAGGGGGGTAAGACAATGACGTTGGGAATTATTTTAGCTACAACGTCAAGGTGAAATTCATTTATTTAGTTCGCTGGGTTAATGGTGCATGGCTCGGTTGGGCTCGGCTTTGGCTCGGGTCCGCGCACTCAATTAGTGTCAGGTTTAGGTGGTTCTCATTTCAGTGGGTTTCCGTAGAACAATGCAAATCATTTTGCCCATTTCTGGAGAGCGCAAAACAATGACAACAACGGGGCATAGCTCTCTTCCCGCATAAATTAAGATACAAAATTTGCCAAAGTGCTAAATTATTAAATGATTGCTAAACGAGTTTTTATTTGTTTTGTTTGATGCATAGAGACGGGTTCTTTTTTTTTCGGGCGGGAAAGAGATTAGGCTGAACAGCTTGTCGTGGGTGTATTTTGAAAATATAATTGCAATGTTGTAGAGATAGCTTTGTGATTTTATTGTGGGTAGAAAGAAGTATTTCCGAAACTTTAAAACGCATGTGAAAGGCACTCGTAGCATATTATTCGAATGACTCAGAGCTTGACCTATTCTATGCACGTTTCGAACTCCAGTTCTTATCAAAACAAAAGGCGCGAGTTCTCCGAATGGAGAGCGTCACGAATTTCTATATGATATCTCAACGCTTTCAGCATTAAGATATCAATGATTTATAGCTATTCGGCTCTATTTCTATTTTATTTCTTTTTTCTCAGCTTAATTGTCAAACAGAGCCATCCAGAATTAATCGGGCTGGTCCATTAACTGCAATTGATCCATCATAATTAGCCCAGTTTGTGAAAAGAAAGTGGAACTTGGCCTATGCACATGGCTGGAAATCGCTTTATAATGTGCAAGGCAAATTAACAACAATTTTTCAGGCAATTTAACATAATCTTGATTATGCAGGGAGTGAAAGAAAAAATAAACTCAGTTGCAATATGCAATTTAAAATACCCTGTAATGCGCGAGTCATACATAGCTAGAGTATATGTTAATCTAGTTGGGTATTCTGTGGAATTACTTGAAATCGGATTTGCCAAAATAAAAAATAAAATAGCAATAACAAATCTACCTTATCTTGAAAATAATATTTAATTTTTTGCTTATGCTCCGGCTAGAACTCTAGCTCACATTTAAGTTTTCATCAGGCAACTTGTCATTTGATTACAGGGTATGCGCATAGTCACACAGCCCATGCCTCTATCGTTCCTGCCTTGATTTTTTTGTATGCATGTCAGCAACGGCAATGATGACGCCTTGGAGTAGTTGCCTCTGTGCCCACAATTTGTCTGCCCAAGTGGCATCTTTGCACTGCTCTCTGCATGAGACGTCGGCATAAATTGCAAATTGCGCAAAAACAAAATAAAATGAAGTTGCCTATGAGGAGCAGGGCGAGCGTGTGTGTGTGTGAGAGATGAATGCCACATTTGATGGCCGTTTACGTAGACACGAAGTTGCCGAGTTGCATTCTGACAGGGATTGCATTGCATAGCCAAAGAAAGAAGTGGAAATGGGAGACAATCTTTGTGCAAGTCTCAGAGTCTCAGAGACGACGAGCAGAAGCAGCCAAGTGTGGCAGCAGCTACAAAAAATAACAGCCAGTACAGCTATCTTTGGCACACCGACGATTAAATACCCTTGTAAATATAAGAAGGAGCAGGGTAAAATTATCGTTCCTGTGGTTGCTCTATGATACCATGGTCCGGTCCGGCCAACTTCCGCATATGTGCTGCTCGAATAAGAAGGACCTACAGGAGTCAGATCTGACTATATCGATACGGCAGCTAAAAGTGATCAAGAATCGTTGCTTATAATTCTCAAGTGGTTAAAGCCTCGAATCTCAAATCGCACCCTTGGTGCGCATACCTTGTTGCTGTTGATGGTTATGATGGACCCCGATGCGTCGATCAAGAATATACATATATACCTTATGTACACGTCTTTGCCTATGCGTTACATGCCTCGCAAGAAAATTATAATAACCTTTTACCATAGTATAAAAACATAAGCGTCTTGATGACGGAGGAAATGCTTGAGGGCGACATTGACAATGGCCAAGAGACAGGCGGCAAAGGTGCGCCACCTGGGAAACACACATAGACCGGCGGAGGTGGAGGCTTCAGCACAGAGAAAAAGCAAAGTCATGTTTAAGCACAGTGTAGAAGACGGCAAAGGCTTATGAAATGTGAAGCCGCGGCCTTTGTGCACAGTAAATGAATGGCACCTGCATCGGGCTGCCGCTGACTGTGTGTATAGCTAACAGGCTTATTTTGGCACGGCTGGGCTGCTTTCTTGACCGGGTCGTATGCGTAACCCGAGCACCTGCACTGACTTTTTGACCAGCCAAAGAGTCCAATTAGCCAGGTCGCAGCCGGAGAGGGCAGACGCGCCTCTGTGATTTGTGGCCTGTTTATGCATAGTGTACTTTTTGTTTTTGCTTTTTTTTTTTTGCCTGTGCGGTGATATCATCGGCACAATGTTTATCGTCTCGCCCTTTTCCGGCAGCCCACCCACCCACGAATCTAGTGAATCAGCCCTGGTTGCGTGCCTAGTCCGCCGTGCTAGTCACTTATTACTGTAATTGAAAGCACGGCCATTTGCTTAAGCATTAGCCAAAGTGCTGCGTAGAAGTGCATGGGATTTACTTTTGTCTATGATTGCAGCGACAAACCCAAGTCGCAGATCGTTGCTTTTGTCATAAATAAATCGTTTTGTTTTAATCGGTTCCAAATCGTTCACAGCAGGTAACCCCATTCCTTTATATCAATCTACGGCCAATGCACCTGATGATAGGTTTTATCTGTCCGCTGTCAAAAGAAATCAATTGTGAAATGTCAATAAAAATGTTCTCGGCTTCAATATGTTTGTTTTTTTCTGGTCATTCTGAGCAATACGTTTTGTATATTAGAGTCTAAAGACCATGCCAACCCAGCAAATATTTGCGTTGTTTAAAGTTGTACAAAATTATTTTCAAACAGCAAAAAAAAAAAAAACAAGTATTTTATACAAACGAAATATGGTTCGGTTGAAGCTTAAGATTGGCTGATCTTTATCTGACAAATCCGCTAAAGGTTGGGTTCATTCAAAATTAAAATTCCGTTTTTGAATCGATTTGGTGGAGATAAAGATACATGTTACTTCCAAGAATTTCAACATTTTCAAAAAATATTAAGTAAAAATAAAATCGAAACTTGTTATGCAACTTGTTATCCAAATAACCAAAAACTTAATTCTCCACCTATGAGATCTATACATTATAGTAGTATTCCGTCGTAGAAGTATTGGCAGAATAGATAAGCTCACAATTGCCGATTTGGTGAAGGTTCTCTTAGCTCGATCTATAGTTTCTATGACAGGTATATAATATATCCGTCCGATTATACCGATTCCGATACATGAATAGCCTGAAGCGAATTGGCAAAACTAGCTCAAGTTGTAACTAGATATATCTAAGACTGAGAGACCGTTTTGCAGACGAACCAAATTATCGACTTAGATCGGTATATCATTTATAATGCTTCCAATTTAAAAATAACTAAATTTGAATTTGACAACAATTCTATCTTATAGATATATTTAATCGTACGTATTCAATCCCATAAATAAAGCTGTCAGTATAATTTTCCGGGAACTTTTGTTTCTTTGATAACTCGTCTGGGCCAACAATGTGCGATAGCTCCTTATGAGCGCCAATCAATTATTAGCTAAAAATTAATTGCAACAAACACAGACATTATGACCAATTGGTAGCAGATAAGATTACGTCTAATGAAAGTTGCGGCAATTAATTGCAAAATTTATAAAACTCACCAGAGTTGGGGTCATGCTGCGCCTTGTTATTGGTATAGAAATCCATGTTGTGAGCTTAGTTTCTGTGTGTGTGTGAGTGTGTGTGTGTGTGTATTAGTATGGACTAATGAGTTAATTGCAGTGCAATGCACCAAGGTTGAGGGTTGAGTCAGCAGGCAAGAAGTAACGCACGGGGGTGCTGCTGCAGTTGAGTGCACTTTGAACTAAGCTAAGTATGTGTACGAGGGGGTTGACCTGGGTCTGAAACCGTTCTGTGTGTGAGCGCTTGTGTGTGTGTGTGTGTGTGTGTGTGTGTGTGTGTGTGTGTGTGTGTGAGTGTATTATTGTTATTATTATGCTTGAGCCTGGCAGCTGCTTCCCTGTTTGATTTTCACTATCGATTAAACACTTTTCACTCGCTTTGGCTTACACTTTCGCACATTTGGCCTGCTTGACTGTTGGATAATTTCACAGCTATTACCCAAACGAGAATACGTTTTCGCTTTTCTCGCTGGATTTTCACATCAATTACAATGCATTAATTGAATTTTCCTGGCGGCCAGCCAGCATATGGAAAAGTGTGAAACTTTATTGCACAATTTACTGCAGTTGCTGACCTACATTACGCGCCAAGCGATATCATCGACAACAGATGAGCTGGAGATTGAGAAATGGGGATAATATGCATAAATGTATATCTGGCAAAAAGTTTCGTGTTTTCGTGTACGTGTTGACTGCATTCGATGTATCTGGATCTTATTATGGTCGTTGCTTTTATTGTTGTTGTTGTTGTTGTTGCTGCAGTTTTCACCCAGTAACCGAGTTCTTTGGCAACCCCGCCCCGACAACGAATGACCCGCAAAGGAAGCACGTGCGTTGCGACTGCAATCGACGAGCTCACGAATTGCACTGATGCGTCTGCGGATTCTGTGTGGAAACGGAGCAGGATGTTCGTTTACGACTTTCGGGGTTGTTGTTGCGCATCGCATATCGTAAACGATAAACGGCAGCGTTCGGCGTTAACTGCGCCGAATCCGCAATTGCCGTGTGTGTGTGTGCGTGTGCCAGTGTGTGCTTGTGGGTGGCACAGTAATAATTCCATTTGCGTGCTAGAGCCGGGCAAATTGACAGTGAAGTCCGCAAGAGTTCTGTTTATGATCCAATTCAAGCCACAAACAATGGCAAAAATTGTAACACTTCGCTGAAGTGCGACTGGAGTCGCCACCAGGAAGCTATCGCAACTGCAAACGGAGACGGACAAAGGCCAAACACACACACACACATACACACAATCACAAATGCAATGACAGTGCCGCTTGGCATGACATAACAACTTCCGGTATAATTTACGCGGCGCCCCCGCTGGCTGTTTATTTCATTGCAATGCTTCAAATTGAGTTATTCACAGGCGCAACAGCTGCTTGAGAGATGCCCTTCGTTGTCGAACTTTAACTGCATTTATATTTAAAGCTAAGACGCGAAAGGTACTTTACGAAAGCTTTGAAAATTTAACGGTAAATAAGCATAAGATATCACCCAGCAGATGCATCTTAACGCCCTATAAACAAAAAGCCAAAGCTTTAAAAAAGCTTTATATTTGAAAGCAACAATTGAACAGGCGGCAATTATACATGCAGCACGCGAGAGAGAGAAAGAGAGAGAGAGAGATACGAAGAGCGCGTCGTGCTCTGCGCTGTGACAAACGTATGTGTCGTGAGGGTTGACTCCCGCTGTGTCAGAGGGAAAAATAAAGCATTTTATGCCTGTCAGCTGTCTGCTGTTTTTATTTTTTTTTTATCAACCTACTTGCATATGGGTACAAGTGTGTATATACAAAAACGAAAAAGTACAAAAACGATTTTATTGCGCGAGCGCGATATAAAAATAGCCAAACGCTGTTTGTACTAGCTATTCATGTACAGAAGGCAATGTACAAGTGCTAGTATGAAATTGTTTTGCATTAATTGAGAAATATTATTTAACTAAATAAACTTTTTATTTATTGTTAAGCAATAAACAAGCATACTAAATACCACAAAATTCATCCACCATAAAACAATATCAATGCTTAGAGGAAACATACATTTGGTCTGCAACATTCTCGCACACACATAAATTAATACTCACCCTCAGTGAGGTATGTGTCTGTGTGAGAAACAAAAATACAAATGTATACGTGAAAATTGTTAGCCAATGTTCACAACGTTGCTTATGTAGCACGTTTAGAGCAACTCGTCCAACAAGTCAGGTTGGCCGAGCGGTCTAAGGCGCCAGATTTAAGCTCTGGTTCTCGAGAGAGAGCGTGGGTTCGAACCCCACACCTGACAAGCTGGAAAATTTACTTTTTGTATTTTTTTTAACAAAATAAAATAAACACATTTTCATCTCGCATACGAAAAATGTTTGTAGAACAATTTGGAATGCCCGAGAGGATACTATTGAAGGTATACATATTATGCGTGTATTCACCTAAAGATGCTGATAAAAAAATATATGGTTGAAGCTTTTTGGTGCCGTTTCTAGCTACCAAGAAATATTTATTTAATTTACAAATCATTTCCTCAGGTGACTCATAAAAGATTATTCATGGCCTGGCTGCAATTGCAGTTGTAACTGTGCTGTGATAGCCCTTAATGGAAGTTAGTCTACCATTGCGAGCGCTACGCACCTTCCGGTTAGCCAAAGGCTCAACACCGAGCCCAGATTCAAAAGCCAAAGCCGAAGCCAAAGGGCCAGCAAGTGCCGTTGACTCTAAATAATTAATAATCATGTTGTTCGTTATGTGTCTATTGTTTTGGCGTGTGCTTTGTTATGCATTCTGTTGCATTGCGCAACGTGCCAGCAACAACAAAACATGGTTAAAAATATGTATAACGGCCCAACAGTTGGGCTAGCTAGATGGGCCGAATGGTAAAATATGTATATACATAAGCACATTTGTTACGCCAATGGGTAATCAATTTGTCAAGCGGCAGTCTATGGTGTCGAATTTGCTATCAATCTTCAAAGATTGAAAGATGTCTGATGCAACTGTGAATGAATTCTGATCAATCTGATAGCTATATAGATTTATTGGTTTGATCGAAAATTTGACTTTTATCGAAGCAATCAACGAGTTGAAAGCATGTGGGTTTTTCTTTCAATAATATTGTATACCCTTGTGGAGGGTGTTAGAGTTTTGTAATGGTATATGTGATGCATAGAAGAAGACATCTTCGACCCAATAAAGTATATATATTCCTGATCAGCTTCAACAGTCGGGTTCATAAAGCTATGTCCAATTATCCGTCTGTTCGTTTCTCCCAAAACTTGTTTATTTATCCAGATATTTTGAACAAATCCGTAATTTACTAGCTTAATTATATAGTTAGAAGCATAGGAAAAACTTTACACTTTACTCAAAAATCTGTAATGTTGCAGGGCAAATGCTTATAAGGGCATTAAGTCTTAGCCGTACTTTCTTGTTTGATTTACATGAACAGCCAATTCTCAAATTGATTTTCTATAAAACGTGACAATTGTTGCAAAACTGGCGTATTTTGTCTTCCTCTTTCATTGCACTGTTTTGGCCCATATGCAACCCTACCCTACTTATTCGCATTGAGGTTTTCAACTCGCGACATTTCCTCGTATATATACATATGTAGAAACATTGCATGCAAACAACAAAAAGCCAAACAATTGCCATAATTTCATAACCCAGAGCTAACCAAGCTCGTTTCCCATTCTTCAGCGTTGAAAATAACAATTTTGAATTGCTTGTGGCATAAAAAACAGAGCAGCGAAGACAGCCGAGTCGACAAAAAAACAAATTGTGTAATAATTGCGACATTTTCTGCAGGTAAAAGCCATAAAGCAATGGAAGCAGGCAACTGTGACGTCACAAGGTAAACAATAAATTACAGAACTAGTATATTAGCACAGTTAGGCAAACGAAGGAAAGAATTTCATTGGAATCCTATCACGTTTGGTGTGCTGAAGCGCGACAAACAAGAACTCTTTTGAGTGCGAATGCTAATGCTATTGGCCAAGAAATGGCTGGGCTTAAAACAAGTTTCAGCCTTAATGGTCAGTGCCACGTTTCTGCGTTTCAATATCAAGTTCAACCAGTCGGACTCGGTGGCAGCAGCAGCAGCAGCAGCAGCAGGCTCGGCCCAGGGACGCTAACGGTGCCAATGTCCATGTGGCTTTTGCGACAGGTTCCCGATTCGAACGCGGGGGCCCACCAGAACCGTGGCAAACAGCAGCCGCAGCAGTCCACATGCAACTGCGCATATCAGTTGCACGGATTTTCGCAATGGTGGCAAGTGGCAACCAGTTCAACTTGTTTTCCAGCACTGTTGCAGCTGCCCCGGCCAAATGCAGCACAAAAATAACAATAATAAGAAATAATAAAAAGCGAATAGAAAGAAAGAATAGCTGCAGAAAAAAGCACTGCCAGCATTGATGAGTCATGCGGCTAACTAGCCCCAAGTTTTTCGGTTTCGGAAAAACTCACAAAAGCTATCTTCGAAAAAGGCCAGAGCGAATGAGAGGAAATGCTCGAAAAGCAATTACATTTGCAACAATAGCAGCAGCAGCAGCTGTTAAATTTATGGCTCAAACGTCACAGGAACATGATTTCAGCCACGCACGGGTTCAGGCTGGCAGCGGAGCTAGAGTTCACTGTACCGTAAAGCAACGAACAAAATGCTGCGCATGCGGCACAGCTCAGCTACCAAAACGAGTTGAGTTTTGGCTTCGAGGTTTTTAGCTTTGGTTTTTATATCGAGGGTATTCTAATTTAGTCACGATTTGACCAACGCAGGGAAATATCAGCAGCCGAATGGTCTGTCCGTCAAACTAGTCTCTCAGATTTAAAGATATCGCTACATAGGCCCCTTTTACTGTTACAGGCAGTATATTAATATGGTTATTAGCAGTATCTGTCCACTATATCTTAAGCTGCAATATGAACGATCAGTCAGTTCTTGTCACTAAATTGATCATTTGTTAGTTCAACCATGCTAAAGAAGCAAAATCTTATCAAGAACACTCCAATTTTTTTAGAAAAAACTTGGGAATAAACGTTTTTATGAAAAACTCTTTTCTTAGAGAATATTTAGTGAAAATTCTGATGGCCGGACAACGATCCTCAGGTACATTTTGGCCGCTTTAAAGGGACATTCTCCTCACAGGAGTGTTTGCTTAAAAGAGTTCTTACTGTATCCATACCCAGCCGTTGTTCAATTCACTGCTCTGCTAAGATATCTGAAAAAACCCATATTGAGCGACATTTTCTCGGCTTAAGAGGTGCATCCACCTTTTTGAGTGTTATTTAGGAGAGTTCTCACAGTATCTTGGCCCTACCCAGCTCTTGTGATCTTCATTATTCTCCTAAGATATCCGACATATCGTATGTGACTACAACGATCTATAGGTAAATTTTGTCCGGCTAACAGGAGATTTATTGCTGTATCTAGTCCATACCCAGCTCTTGTGATCTTCACTATTCTCCTAAGATATCGAACCTGACTGCTATATCATATGGCTCTTTTATGAACAATCGCTCAAAGCCTAAGATAGCTTTGTTTTTTTTTTGACCAACATGCAGGTCGAAAGCTCCAAATATTGATATCTAACTTGATCTTGGAGCACACCAACCTTTCCCAGTTCAACGACTCGCCTGCAAATTGGAGTTTGATTTTCAAGTTTGGCCAAAGATTTGTATTTTCGCTGCTAAACTTCGCGCAAGTGGAACCAATTAATGCAGACGCTGAGCGTAAAAAAATAATAAAACAAAAACAAAAATGGGGTGAAAAACAGGAAAAGCCAGCAATAAACAATTGAAAAGTGAAACAATTAATGCTCGCCATTTCCTACTACAGCTCCCATTTACAGTAACATGAATTTCCATCGAACTGCAGCAGGCATGAAGACAACAACAACAACAACAACAACAACTAAAACAACAACAACAGCTGCCGAGGGGCATCAGCTCCCAGGGGGTAGTCCACGCCATATGCTGACGGATTCACTGGAGCCCCATCACACATGCATTTGTCTTGCTGCAGCACAACATATGCTCACAGATTTTCCATATGTTTTGCTGAGATTCATTTGATCCTCCCCCCTAGACACTCCATTACTCAAACGTGACGCATTTGGCTGTCACAAATCGCGGCCTCCACAAATTGGCAAGTGCACTTCTGAAACGCACTAAGTACGTAAATAAACAAATGCTCTGCATTTATCATTTATTGCGATAGCTTCTTTCTTTTTGCTTTACGCAGCTAGCCAAACAAAAAGGGAAGAAAGTGTTTACTTTTTGCAAGCTGGTACGCAGCTCACAAAGTGCCTTTAAAAACGTATTTATTGTCTTTATTTGCAAAAAACTAAAATGTGTATAAGATCTATATAAACAAATTAAAGGTTCATGAAATTTTGTGAATTTTACCTTAACTCGAAAATCATACAATTTTATTCTTAATGTTTAAATACTCAAGCAAACCTTTTATTAATCAGTTATCTTCAGCTAGTTAGTTTTTTAAAGAATACTTTTCAGTACTTCCTTAAACACACTTAGATAAACTAAACGCGTTTAGGGCCATTTTTATTTTGGGCATGTGTGAGAACATGTGAGCTGCATACAGAGCTATGTATTTGTTCTTGCCAATCAACCTGTTATCATTTCATTAATCTTATCTTCTTATCTAGCATGGTGCAGCTGTCAGTGAGACGGTCGTACACAAAATCAAGATACTGATATTTGTGAATATGGAAAAAAAAGACAACTAGTGCAGAAACATAAATGGACATATGGGAAAATGAAATGCAAGTATTTCGTAGCTCGTCAAAATTTCAATTCTATAAAATATAATAATCCAGAAATTATACGATATAGATATAGAATTTTAAAAACTGCAACTATTGGCTTAGAAAAACCATAAAAATTTTGATTTTCTGTTAATTTCATCTTTTTTTTTTCAGAAAATTTAATATTTATTTTCTACTGACTCTGAATAAGCTTTAAAACTAACCCACAAAAGTTAATGTGAATTAACTTGATTAATTTATAATCCCACCCATATTTTCAGATATGCCGTTACATTTTGCGATATCAAAATAAAAAAGTGGTAAATGGAAATTGCGATACATCTCAGTTAAGCTTAAGTCATTTCGGAAGTTTGTTTTGATATAATCGAAAGATAAACAAACAAGAAAAATATATGTAAGACAGGCATATGTAGGTTTATGCTAATCCCAGTGTCTAAGAAACAAAGGCAGCAATTAATCCAGCAACTTTCACTGTGACCTACAGCTGTTTCTCTCTTATTATATGCAAATTTCCTAACGCACAAGCGCACTTTAGATGCTCTTGAATGGGGCGTTGTTCGGTTAACGAGCATCTCTCACGGAGCTAACCCTATTGTTGTCTGGCCAACATTTATTCGTTTTTTTTTTTTTTTTTGGGCAGAGGAAGTTGGCCAGCTGTCGGGCTTGACAAAGGACGTGTATCGCAACAATTGGCGATCACATTTTGAGAACGAATCGTCGTGTCAGTTCTGTGGCGCGTGCACAGCGCTGCTCGATCAGCGGGCGGCTACTCGAGGGGTGACACGGCGAACAATGAACTTTTTGGCCAGATATGAAACCAAAAATATAGAATACAAAAAAAAATTGTTATTGTCGTACAGCTAAACCCGTTAATTGGCTTTCAGAATGCAAGTTCTGCAAATGTGTTTACACCAGAGCTGTCGAATATATAAATAGCTGTGTGTCTCCGTGCTGGAGTTGAGCGTGCTTCGTGTTTTGATTCGTGACACGATCCAACACAACGTGTTTAAATTTCGTGCACCTCTGTGGCCACATTTGCGGAATATTTGATGGAAATCAACATAAAAAGTTAAATAAATGTTTATTATACAGTGTCTTTAAAAACAATTAATATTATAGCTCTAAGAAAAACAATTATTTTCTCACTCGCCCATACGATACGCGCCCATCTCTAATTAGTAATGTAAAATGTGCGTGTATTAGTGCGCGCACTGCTGAGCCTGCGCATCTGTGTGCCGCGTGTGTGTACCTTTGGGAGAGGACGCATGTGTGTGTGTGTGTGAGAGAGAGAAAGGGCGACAGAGAGCGAAGCCTTTGTTTGTGATGGATTAACAGGGAAACGCGCATGCGCTAGGAGCTTGTCACGTCTTTAGTTTCCATTTTCAGGGAACGTAATTAAATAGCAAAATGTGCCTGGCATCAGTAAGCGACTCGGCTGAACATTTGCTCCTTCAGCCTGGGGGGCTTCAGACGCTCATTTCCGCACTCAATTAAAATGACCCTGGACAATGTCTTACGTTTTCATATAATGACTGCGCCGGCGTCAATACAAATCTATCTTTCGAGTTTTGAGTCTTTTGCTCTGCCTTTTGACTTTACATTCTATATATAGCATATGTGTCTGTGTGCGTGTGTGTGTGTGTGCGGGTGAGACAGCTGCTGCTGCGGTTGGTGGTGTCTTTGTTGACATTAAACGTCGTTTCACCCCCGCGAGGATGTCGCGTCTGCGCCCTCTTTTCCAATCGATTCAGGGTCACGTTTTGTGCAGCAGTCGGCGTTTTCGTTTTTGCCTATCTGCTGCAACCAAAACGCCAACGCAACAGAAAACAAGAGGCTCTAGTCGGGAGTGTGCGACCAGCGAATACCCTGTACCCAGCGCTATGTATATGTAAGTCGATTTTATTGGTTAATGGAGCAAAGGTCAAAACTAAATCTAATCTAATCTGAGGGTGATCCTTGAGAACTATTATTCCGGCTGCTGATGCTGATTGATACAATTTATAAGGTTGAAGTTGGTTATATTTCCGCATGTTACATATGTACATATGTACCAAGCTATTAACTCATTTTCAATGCGTACAGGGTATACAAAACGGCAACAAACAAATACGAACAGAAACGAAGCAAACCAAACTCAAGCTCATAGTTTGGAACTCGGCCAAAAGGGCAAATATGAGTTATTGTTGTTGTTGTAATCCGTTGCGCTTACCTGTTGCTGTTTTTATTGCTGCTGCTTCCGCTGCTGCGCCGTTGTGGAGCGTTTAGCCGGTGTCTTTTCTTTATATTTGATTTCAGGTTCGCTCGTTTTGTTTGTTTTGCCCGTTTTCCGTTTTGGCAAAATATTAAACACAATCGAACCGAATGCTTACGAACAAATTTGGATAAAAACACGCGCCAATTTCCGTTTTTTGGCTTCTATTAATTTGTTTTGCCAGTTGGCAGTGTGATGTGCTGCAGAAGGCGAAAATGCCCTCGTACACAATTTTGTGTTGACGTATTTAAATGGAGTGTTTTGTTTATTAAGTAAATCTCATGTGATCTCGTATTTAATTGCGCTGAGTGCGCGCACCGACCGCAGCGTCCGATGTTAATCTTTCGACTGCCCGCGATGTCCAATTCGACATATCGTTATCGGTACCAAACTCAAAATGGCATGCATACATCGATAGCACGATAATGCATACGATATTTTCATGACAGTGCTGCAACATTTTGAAGAATGTTGCGCAACATTTCCATAGCCGCATGCTGAGTAGCTTAGAAATATGAACGCCGCCGCTCTTTTGCATGGTTTTTTGTGTTGCTTCCATAAATGATGCTAGCGACATTTTAGATTGCATAGATACATTTATGGTGAGCAACAATCGACGTGATGCCGATAAGAGTGTGCGATATCTTTAATCTACAGGCATTTGCGCGGTAAATCGAAATTTGAATTGTAAATGTAGCCAGCCTACTTCGTCATGTTTAATCTCTTATGACATCAAGCAATGTTTATTAATTGCTTTCTGTAGCAAATTTATAGCTGGTAATTGATTGTAATATTTTTTTAAATAATTTTCTCAAGTCTAGGGTCCACTTAACATGAATTTCAATACAGTTTGACATGCATTAGACATAATAGTGGAGTTTTAGCAATCGCAATCCCTGAAAGGCTGCAATGAAAACAACGATTTGTTTAACCAGCTTGAATTCTTTGACTTGTATCTAGTTTTAAATGGCAATGGCAAGTTTTTTTTTGCTTTAATCTCAAATGTAACTCTGTCTCGCATTGAAATGCAGTTCTTGAGTTTACAAATCTGCATTGGCCAATGCTTACAAGACTTAGGCCAACCACTTGGCCATCAATCATGCCACTTTTTGTTGAAAATTCGGGGCGCACGAGCAATTGATGAATTTTAGATTTTTTACAAAGTTGCCCTCAATTGGAATTTTGCGGCTTGCGGACGCTGAGAGATTTGTTTCGCCCGTAAACATTGCTCTTAATGGATTAATTAGCTACAATATTTCTCAGCTGCTTTCATCTCCGAAAATAAATAAACATACAGAAATACATTTCTCTTCCAAGCTGATTCGGTAATACGTAATAAAATAATTGGTTTATCGTTCAAAGTAATTAAATAAAATGTAATTTCGGTTTTTTTGTACTTTTTTCTGTTAAAGCTTTGATTACATAAATGTGGTATAAGATCGGGACTATCTGTGCTCGATGATAACCTTTAAGGTATATTATGACTCTTTTACTCAAACCCAAATCGAATCGAATTGCAGTTTCAGCATTTTCTGGAACTCCCGAGCCCTATTCTGCCGACTAATTGAGTCTAATTGAGACTGTTTGATTATAGTAACGCAGATATCGTACGATGCTCGGTGCTGGTACAGCCTGATTCTCAATATATATTTCTACTCAATTGACTTGCCATAAATCGATAATTGCCATTGACAAATGCCGAATTGAAATATTGAGTTAAATGAACCCGGCCGCATATTAACTGCTATCGTAAGTCGAAACCTGTACTGGCAGCCATTCGAGAACTTTGGCATTATTTATTTGAGCGCACGTCTGAGAATGCTTCAACAAAAAATCAATCACCCAAAGTTGGACGACTACCAAATACCTCTTAGTCAAAGGCAAGAACATTAATGATGATATATTGGGATAAAAGTTGCCAGCTGGGAAACGGACAGATTTTGTAAAAGCTTTCCTTATTGATCTATTACAAGAGTATATCCATGTGATTTGGCATAAAAATTCCAGGGTATCTTCACACACATATTGTCCAAAAAGTGTTACTTGACTTGTATGGCGGCTTGGCTTGCATTGATGTCAATAACATGCAAGAATTTAAGCCAGGGCTGCCAGCAAAAGTGAACGTAGAACTTTTACAATATATTTGCCATCGATTATAATGTATCTGCAGGAAGTACAAATGCTATTTGTGCAGCTCCATAGCTGCAGTCTGTCTAGATAAATAAGACTATACAATTTGTCTGGGAGCATGATGGACATGTGATATACTCGAGTGGTGCGTCATATTGGCTCAGTTGGCCCGTTCCTAAAGTGAAAACCCGTTCGAAACCCCTCTGGCTTTGTTACCAACAATGCTTTGGGGTAGCTCTCCCTCTGCCACTCGGCCCCCTCTCTCTCTCTCTTTCTCTCTCTCTCTCTCTCTCTGGGCTGGATAAACATTTCTCCGATACAAACAGAGCGTCGCTTCGCTTCGCGTCGAGCATGTGCATGATGGATACTCGTTCGCTTTTGGATATATGGGCCAGTCTATCGGAAGGTATCGCGTCGTGGTCGTCGTCGTCGTCGTTGTCGGCAACAATATTGCCTCAGTCTTTGGCCGGCCTTCAATCGCGCAGCTTAGTTCCCATTCGGTGTGCGGGCAAACGCTTCGCCTCGGTCTTCAATTTCTTAGCTCTCTTCCGTTCGTTCGTTTCTTCTGCGGAATTGCGAAATTGCGAATTAATCGCCAGCATTTCTTTTGCGTCAGCTCTGCACTTTAAAAATTTGACAAACACGTGTTGTGGCCCATAATTGCGGCGCAGCGGCCAGCATTTGTTCCTATTGTTTTGTCTGTTGACCAAAGCGCGCTCGCTGAGCTTTTGGTCCGACCGCGTTCGCGTCCAGAGTACAAGGTACACGTCATCGGCGACGCGCTGCTGAGCGGCAAAACGTCACGAGATACGCACTCGAAGAAAGCAAATAGAAATAGAAACCCTCAGTGATTCACGGGCTGCCGGAGCGGCCAGTCGAGTTAAGCGGAACAGAACAGCAGAACGACAGCCATAGCTGAGAATGGGCTACGATGAGGTTATCGTGCAGCTGGGCGATTTCGGGCGGTATCAGATGATCATCTATACGCTGATCTGTCTGACATCCATACCGGTTGCCTTTCATAAGCTCGCCGGCGTTTTTCTGCTCGCCAAGCCGGATTTCCGTTGTGCCCTGCCCACGGATCTGGACGAATCGGCCAGCTATGAGCTGCCCGCGCAGCTAAAGGAGCTCGCCTATCCGGCCACGGACAACTGCGCCTACTACGAGCTGGCATATGCCAACGGTAGCTACTACAGGACCAGCAATGACACGCACAGCTGCAGTCGCTACATCTATGACCAGTCCAGGTACCAGAACAGCGCCGTCACCGAGTTCGATCTGGTCTGTGATCGCGGCTTCCTGGCGGCCACCAGCGACTCGATGTTCATGCTGGGCGTCCTGCTGGGCAGCATCATCTTTGGCCAGCTGAGCGACAAGTACGGACGCAAGCCCATCTTCTTTGCCTCGCTGGTCATTCAGGTGATCTTCGGTGTGGTGGCGGGCGTGGCGCCAGAATACTTCAGCTACACCCTGGCGCGCATCGTTGTGGGCTCCACCACGTCCGGCGTGTTCCTGGTGGCCTATGTGATAGCCATGGAAATGGTCGGTCCCGCCAAGCGTCTGTACGCTGGCATCTTTGTGATGATGTTCTTCTCCATAGGCTACATGCTGACGGCCGCATTCGCCTACTTCATCCACGATTGGCGCTGGCTGCAGATTGCGCTGACGCTGCCCGGGCTGCTGTTCATGTGCTACTATTGGATTATACCCGAGTCTGTGCGCTGGCTGCTGTCTAAGGGACGCAAGGCTGATGCCATCCAAGTCATACAGAAGGCGGCGCGTTTCAATCGTGTGGACATAACGACCGATGCGTTAGAGGCGTTGCTAGATGAAGGCGCCAGCTGCAAAGAGGAGCAGAAGCTGGGCCAGGATGAGACTGATGATGACTGTGAGGAGGCAAGGCCACCCTCTGTATGGGATCTGCTGCACTATCCGAATCTGCGACGCAAGACGCTGGTCATCTTCTTCGATTGGCTGGTCTGCACCGGCGTCTACTATGGTCTCTCCTGGAGCACCAACAACCTGGGCGGCAATGTGCTGCTCAACTTTGTGATCTCCGGCGCCGTCGAAATACCTGCCTACTGTTTTTTGCTCTTGACGCTCAACAGATGGGGTCGTCGCTCGATACTCTGCGGCTGCATGCTGGTTGCCGGCGTCAGCCTACTGCTGACCATCATTGTGCCGCAGGATATGCACTGGCTGACTGTGACGTGCGCCATGGTGGGCAAGCTGGCCATAACCGGCTCCTATGGCACCATCTATCTCTTCTCCAGCGAACAGTTCCCCACGGTGGTGCGCACCGTGGGCATGGGTGCTGCCTCCATGGTCTCGCGCTTGACGGGCATGCTGGCACCCTATCTGAATGCCTTGGCCATCCTCTGGCCGCCACTGCCGCTCGTAATCTATGGTGCCCTCTCGCTGGCCGCCGGCTGTCTGTCGCTGCTGCTGCCCGAGACGCACAACAGGCCCACGTTGGAGACAATTGCCGACGGCGAGCGATTCGGCAAGAAGCAGCCGGCGGATGCGTATCTGGAGACGGGCAAAGAGCTGCGCGAAACGCACGAGACGCAGCCGCTCAACTCTGTCCAGGCCAATGGCAATGGTCACAAATTCTAGGAAAAGGCAAACGAACGGAAAAACAAAAACAAACAATAAACTCTGCTCTGGCCACGCGGTTTGCCAGGTAACAACTAATTAAGTTAGGTAATTATACTTAACCCAAGCGCTGCCTGGGGTCATTAATCTTCGAGCTGACGAATCTTGATACATTTTTCCTACACATTTAGTTCCATAAAAGACAAAGTATTATATTTCAAAAATCTCACATGCATGCCAAAAAAATATGGAAAAAAAAGAAAACAGCGCATAGAAAATTCTTCTCTTTAAGCATTTAGCAGGGCACAGAGGCGGCACAAGGGGTTCGTTTATTTTTGCCCTACCTGTCTTCTATTTGAGCATCAGGGCAAATCCCAGAGAGCGTCCTCGGAAGCCGTCCTTCCAAGCCAACAAATTGGCCCCTGCCCACTAAGACAGTGTATTATGCATGTATTTCATATATAATTATATAAATATATATATAAATATGTACTTATGAGCTACTTAAGCGCAAACGAATTTTTAGACAATTGTACTTATCTCTGTGTACTTATGTTCAAAATCAAATATTGTATTTTTTCTATACCAAAGCAAATAAATGCAACTTCTTGGAAACGATTTGTTCAGTTTCAATCCAATTTTTAAAATTGTTCAAACCTTTTGTCGCTATGTTGTTCTTTATTTTAGTTTTTTTTTTTTGTATTTGTTATCAGCAAAAAAACGAAGAAACACGTGACATTTACAGGCCATGAGTAAATTAAATTTTGAACAAGCATCACAACTGCAGGCGGCACTTAACGACTGCCAGATACTCTGCTTCGTCTTGGGCAGGAGATTGTTGAACACTATACTCTGCCCTAGTGTAATTTACTCTATTTGCAACATTTTAAGAGATAGCTAAGAGTTATTTTTAAGTATTTTCTAATTTATTCAAAAGATCTTAGACATAGCCTAATATACTCTTTAACTAATTGGCAACGCATTAGAATTATTACGACTTGCATTTTCTACAGGTACAAGAAAGAAAAAACGCGAACTGACAACCTGAAGACTGTGAAATAATTAAATTTATTTATTTAATGCCAATGCACAGCGACTCATTGGCTTGAGTGCAAAAATATAGTTCTATAAATTAACCAAGGCAGCTGACAACAACAATTTAGATGATAGTATATGCGACTGAATTGTCGTAAATTGTTTATTTACATTGCCTAAGATCCCCTCCACACCCCTTCCCAGCACATCTAAGATTGTGGACTCGGTCAAGTTTGTGTTTATTTGAATAAATATTAGCTGTAGCTCAAAATGTTTGGATGCTCACACAGAGTTGCGAATCTAGAGATTATGTGTGTATGTATATATACTGAGAGCTGAGCGCGTGCGATAACAGAGAGACAGAGGAGACAGAGAGAGAGAGATAGTGAGAGAGAGCGGGAGAGAGAGAGTGAGAAAGGTATGCAATCTGTATGGAATATTGCCAACTGCATTTCTCGCTGGTTGCCTTTCACGATAACCGATCGAATACTACAATGCGTGGCAATTTTGTGGCCCTCATCTGAATCAACCCCCATTTGGCCTAGAAACTAGATGCGAAAAGGGTAGCTAGACCGGGCCTACCTGTGAGAATGTCATAGATATGCATAGCATAACTGGGCTGTGATTGGAACTATGCACATTGCCAGAGCCAGAGCGTCGTTTGCTCGGAGCTGGTTGATAGCCAGTCGAAGTCGATGTCGAGTTATTCAACAACAGCTGCATAGACCTCTTAGTCGCGTACTGGCACAGATCGCGAGCGGTTCGTTTCGAGCGCGTTTCAACTTTGATAAGCGCAACAGCACAAAAGACACACACACACACACACATATATACATATATATATAAATGTATATATGCATATGTATTTCCAAAAAATCAGGAGCACATTCTAAACTCGCAGCGCTCAATTCATTGTGTTGTTTATTGCCCAAAAACACGAACATTTATCGGCAACACGCGGCGTATACTCAACGCCAAAAATACGAGCTGTGAGCCGCCCCCCACCTTTACACCCCCATCACTGATAGGGCAAGACGACAGCTTTTAACGTTTTGAGGGGAAGCGTTCAAAGTGCTCCAAGTCATACGACCGTAACAAGCAGCGTGCACCGTGATTAGCAATCGGGCAAGAGCAATTGAATCAACCGTATCGAGCATCGATTAGCCGTTATCAGGTATCATGGGCTACGACGACGTCATCGCGCACCTGGGCGAATTTGGGCGCTATCAGAAGCGCATCTACTTGCTGCTCTGCCTGCCGGCCATCGTCTGCGCCTTCCACAAGCTGGCCGGCGTGTTTCTGCTCGCACGGCCAGAGTTTCGTTGCCTGCTGCCGCATGAGGATCCAGACACGGCGCGCTTTGATACCCTGCCGCGGCAGCAATGGCCGCTGGCATATCCCAACGACAGCATCACCGGCAAGCCGGACACCTGTGCCTATTACAATGTCAGCTACACCGAGCAGTATTTAAATGGCAATCACCCGGCCGCGCAGAATGGAACGCTGCAATGCAGCAGCTATGTCTACGATCAGTCTAAGTATCTGAATAGCGCAGTCACCGAGTGGGACATGGTGTGCAGCCGCAGCCTGCTGAGCGCCACCAGCGACTCGCTGTTCATGGTGGGCGTGCTGCTGGGCAGCTTCATCTTTGGCCAGATGTCCGACAAGCTGGGACGCAAGCCCACCTTCTTTGCCTCGCTGGTCACGCAGCTAATCTTTGGCGTGGTTGCGGCCGTGGCACCGGACTATTTCACCTATACCATCTCACGGCTAATTGTGGGCGCCACCACATCGGGCGTCTTCCTGGTGGCCTATGTGATAGCCATGGAAATGGTGGGCGCCTCGTATCGTCTGTTTGCTGGCGTCGCCGTGCAAATGTTCTTCTCGGTGGGATTTATGCTGACCGCGGGCTTCGCCTACTTCATCCATGACTGGCGCTGGCTGCAGATTGCGCTGACGCTGCCCGGGCTGCTGTTCATGTGCTACTATTGGATCGTGCCCGAGTCTGCGCGCTGGCTGCTCTCCAAGGGACGCAAGGAGGAGGCCTTTGTGATCATTGAGAAGGCGGCCAAGGTCAACCGAGTGGAGATACCCAGCGAAATCTACGAGCAGCTTATCGAGGAGGCAGCCGAAAAGAAGCGCAAGGATGAGCTAGCCGCCGCAGAGCCCTCGGCATCCGTGTTCGATCTGCTGCGATATCCGAATCTGCGCCGCAAGACGCTGCTTATCTTCTTCGACTGGTTCGTCAACAGTGGCGTCTACTATGGTCTTTCATGGAACACGAACAACCTGGGCGGCAATCAGCTGGTCAACTTTGTGATCTCTGGCGCCGTGGAGATACCCGGCTATCTGCTGCTGCTCTTCACCCTGAACAGATGGGGTCGCCGCACCATACTCTGTGGCGCCATGCTGGTTGCCGGGATTAGCCTGCTGCTGACCATTGTCGTGCCGAGCGATATGAACTGGCTGCTCATTGCCTGCGCCATGATTGGCAAGCTGGCCATCACGTCATCCTATGGCACCGTGTACATCTTTACGGCCGAACAGTTTCCCACTGTGGTGCGCAATGTGGGCTTGGGTGCCTCCTCGATGGTGGCGCGCGTGGGCGGCATTCTAGCGCCATATCTCAATCTGCTGGGCGAGATCTGGCGACCCTTGCCACTGGTCATTTGTGGTGCGCTCTCGCTGACTGCCGGTCTGATGTCGCTGCTGCTGCCCGAGACGCTCAACAAGCCGATGCCGGAGACCATCGAGGATGGCGAGAACTTCGGCAAAAAGCAGAGAACGCCTGGCACCGAGGAGCTGAAGAGCATGCTCAATGGCAAATTTGGCGACGAGACGCGCCGCTGATTGCGATGCGGCTGGATCGTGCCTCAAGACAGATCACAACTGGCCATTTCAGCGAATTTACGCAATTTGCATTTATTTATTCGATGAAAAAGTATTTCAACTCATACGCTAAACTGTACCCAATATCGCACCACGTCGCATTTGTGGAACCCCAATTTCATTTACATTTATTGTCCATTAAAACAAAGCAAAACATTCACTCCGTCTGGGTAGCATTGAACTTTATTCTTTATTAAATACATTTATTTTTACTTCTCGTTTTACACCCAGATCTGCTGTGGGTCTTCGGGCCACAGACGAAGCTGTTCGCGATGATAACGTTAACAGTCAGGCGACAATTTTCCACTTTGGCTGCGGTTCATTGTACCAAGTGCTATCAGTAAATCCAGAGCAAATAAATTATCAATTGTAATGATAATTTGTAGCCTGATTTTCAGTTTATTATTATCAAGTGTGTCAGCAGTGAATATTTTTACACCCTGAACCCGTTGATAATCGCTTAAACGAGGGCATTATGTTTTTGTGTATGTATGTATGTTACAGGCGGAAAAAAGCTTTTCCGATTCCATAAAGTGAATAAATATTGCTGAGCAGCATCAACAGCCGATTCGATCTACACTTGTCCGTCTTGTTCGTCTGTCTGTCCGTTCGTCCATTCGGCTGCCCATATATATAAGACAGAGCTTATAAATTGTTGGTATAGAGACTTCAAATTTTGAAACGAAAGTTCTTTTATCACTAGAAAAGATGAAGATTGATTTGAATTAAGTTAGAAATCAAATAACATCAATATGGACATCCTGTTGAGACACCAACATTCTGATGAAGCATACCGAATATTTTACTAGATCAAATGGCAAGGAAGCATTTTGAGAGCTACATTCTTGGGCATTGGGACTTACACACATTTTGATGTCATATTTAAGCCCTGAAAATTTCCAAAAGATTGAACAATGAGCATCCGAGTTAATCAGGGAAGCATATTCTATAGCTATGGAAAGAAGAAACACAGCTAAGTAGTGCATGTATGTATGTGTGTGTAAGTGTGTTGGATGTGCTATATAGACAACATTATAAATTTTGTAAGGGTTTTTAACGGCAGATTCTTGCTGGGTATCTCCTAGTCGAGCATACCGGCTAGGTATCTGGGTAGCTGGGTATTTCCTAGTCGAGCATACCCGACTAGGTCATTTTTATTTGTTTTTTTCTTAGGAATTACGCCGCGAACTTTGTTACTAAGTCCCCACGCACCATAGCAACAGCCTTGACTATGACTGATTTAAATGTTTAGCTATGTACATAAACATAGGTTTGTATAAGTAAATGTGCGTGTATTAGTTAATAGTTAATGTGTGTGTGTTGCATGATATATGTATATTATATGAGTCTAAGCTGGTAATTCAGACTATAATAATTTCCTAATGTTCAAATTGAAAGATGTAGAGCTGGAGAATGTGCTCTTCTTTCGCTTTTTACATAGATTTCCTAAAAGTATTTATGTAAATCCCCGCAAACCACATTTTCTTACAGATCAAGAGAAGTTATTGCCTCACCGAATTAATTCGGCAGTTTGCTTATGAAATTGACATTAGCAACCTTAAAAACTAGAATTAAGTTTAATAGCTAGATAAACAAGAAACTTAAGCAGGCATAAATAATATTTGAAGGCTGATTTCATTAGCCTTAGCTTATTTGATCTTTATTCATATTGTTTATGCAAACAAACAGCATAGATGTAGGGCACATGAATACCTTATGCTCAAAGTCAAAATAGTTAGGAGAACAAAGCAGCAGAAGTATTCAATGAAAATGCCGAGAGTAAGATTGGAGGGCTTAAAGGGAAAGTAATGTAGTTAATAATAGTTGATGAATACTACAGATTCTTAATAAATATAATTAAATTAATTACAAGCAATTACAGGACTGAAACACAATCGTTTAGCAATTGGTTCGACATTAATATTAGTAATGATATCTAAGGCACGCCGAATATTTAATACCCTAGGATACATTTGCCTGGCGATTTTGCAGACTTGTGAGCACAGTGAGCTCGTAAATGCTGAGTTTGATGAATATTCGGTCATACAAAAACTCATTTTGCTACCGATTCCTCTTGAGAGTCAAATCATATAGTAGTTCTGTCTCAATTAGACTCAAAAATGTATACTTTATGGGGTCGGAGAAAATTATATAAATTATAATACCCTCCACATGGGTATCAAAGCTTAAGTTTCTAAAGCCCACGACGATATAAAATTAAATTCATTTCGACGCTAAAAGTATGCAACTTGTAAAATTAAATTAATTTAACTTTATTTTATTTTTAATTTAACTATTATTAAAGAAACAACTTAAATTGAAGCTATATAAATAAATACTAATATAACTTATTCTATAGATGAGTCTAAAATAAGAAACTTAACAAATATAGGTTCCGATCTGGGAGGTCAATTGGAAGAGACCTTTGCAATCTCCTCCGCATACGGACTCCAAGTCTACGTCTCTTTTGAAGACGCCAAGCAAGATGATTGGGATGATTTTCAAGTCGCGTGATGTTTATTACGTGTCCCGGACTTTGGGCACGCCTAGGTCTGTTTTAAAATTGGACGGTCCCATGTACCAGGGGGCACAATAATTACTGATAGTATAAATATTTTTAATATGATTAATATTATTATTAATGTTATCACTGACCACTGAGATAAGACAATATGGAGACACAAGTCAGAGATTTGCAATCAGACCTTCCTTGTTCAGTTCGCTGAACGACTAGGTCACCCAGACAACTCATTTAGCTAGCTTAAAAGTCTTTCAAAACAACAAGCAACCAATTAAATGTAATTAAACTGTTCATCGATAGCGCGTCTCCGAAAATGCGCAGTTTTCCAGCCTAAAGACTAACTTCACGCAGTCTTCCCCAATGCAGGAGTTTTAAGTGCAGCCAAAAAGTATGCTATATGTTTGGCCACAAGAATAGAGATACGATTTTGTTTGAAAGATTTGGCTCTGAGTGGCTCAATATAAATCGACTGGATCTATTCGGTTGGGTTTAGGAAAAAAAAAGCTAAGCTTAATTTGCTTCTGCTTTCAGATTTACAAATTTAAGATGTCAAAACAATTTTTCCAATGGACTTACCTTTTGGCAACGAACTACCACAGATCGATATACTCATAGTGGGCGCGGGTCTGTCGGGCCTTACTTCAGCAGTTAAAATATTGTCCAAGGAGCATTCGCTGAATGTGAAAATCATTGATGAGAACAGCAAGCCCGGCGGGCAGCTGCGCGGAAAGGGAACATGTTTTGTGAGCAAGGAGCAGAAGGAGCTGATTGCCTTCCTCACGCAACTGAATGTGGCACTGTTCCAGCATGATCCACACGAACGGACGCTGAGTCGCTGCTGGGAGCTGGACCGCGGCCTGACCTCAGTTCCGGCCAAGTTTGAGCTCTGGCGCTATATCAATATGTTGGACATGCGTATGAAGAAGTTTAGCTCCGTGCGTTATGAGTTAGTTTGAGATTGGACGGGGTATTGGGGAGCATAGAAATGCGCTAATGTCTTTCGATGCCTTCCTTTAGGTTCCGCGAGCGAATACCAACCATGGAGCGGCACATAATCACCAACTTGTTTTTCAACCTGTCCCGCGATTTCATGTATCAGCTGGTGCATTTGGCCTCCGGGATGCAAGCCAGCGATATTAACTACGATGAATTCATGTGTCTGTGCAGCACATCGGGTGGACTGAATGTGTTAATCGATCTGTAGGAGATCCATGGGGTATATTCTTTTGCACTTTAACAATATCCACTTGCAGCTTGCTGGCCATGCCGGAGTCCATCATGAGCTTGTCCTGCGGAAAACTACTTGAGACACTGCGCGAAAAGTTGAAGTTCACTGAGATCCTTAACAATGTGAAAGCTGTAAAGGTGGAACACTTTAAGAACTATGTTCAGGTGACAGATTCACATGGCAAGAAGCACAAGGCAGAAGCTGTTATCCTGGCCATACCCTGGGACAAGGTGAACAAGCTGCAGTTCGAGCCTCAGATGCCCAGACAGTTTCGCATACCCTCCAGGCGCACAAAGAAATCCAAGAGTATGATAACCCAATACTCTATGCGCTACAACAAACCCGTTTGGATCAGCCAAGGCTATTCGGGTCAGTTTTTAAGCATTCGGCCCTTGGTGGTGGGCTACGAGCTCAATTCGAACGAATACTGCGGCTACATGCTGCACACCGTGGAGGAGGCGGACAGCGTACAGAGCACTGTGCTTGATCTGCTGGCGGCGCAGTTTGGCGAGGAAATGCTCGATCCTGTGCACTACAAACAGGAGACCTGTGAGCTAAATACGGCGATACACAAGCCGCAGATAAAGCCCTGGCATCGGGTCATCTGGTCCAGTTCGGCTGCAGCTGCCACCAGAGATCGGAATCTAATGGCCGGTGCCGTCGAGAGCGGCGTACGGGCGGCCATTAATGCGCTCTTTGTAATCCGGCCACAGGTGGTTTGCTGGCGGGATCTCCAGGATGTGCAGGATAAGAATCGATATGCCGGCCCCAGTCCCGGCTATTTTGCTGGTCTGCTTAGCCGGCTCAATCTATATAACATCACCTTCTATGGCGTCTTTGTGATTGGTCTAATCTGTTTGCTCAATTTCGGCTATGGCTCCCTCGGGTAAACCTAGCTAGGTTCACTTTGCTGCTCAAGTGCTCGCCCAATTACTTTGACATTGCAAATATCAGGGGGCACTTCCATACACCTAGTCGAATCATAGACCCACTCGGGCACTCGCTCAATTATTTAGCTAGCCGTAATCCCATTTCTCGAGCTAATCATTTAATTCAACTCGGCTTGGTCCAGATTTGGAGTGAATTCCACATCTTATATTTATTCTTTTTTGCATAATTCTAAGTCCGTCTTGCGGGTAATCATTCACTTAAGCGCCAACGCCATCCATGCCATCCACGCCACCCACGCCAGGCCAGCAAATTGGGATTCATAAATTTCAATCAGTCACCAAGTAGCTCTCCGGGCTCTTAGGGATGAGATATACGCTCCAGATATACCTGTTGTATTGAGTTACGAAAGTCTAAAGATAATCGTAAATCTCGGTAGTAACTAAATTTGTTGTGTAAATATAAATTAAATGTTAAGTTAATCGGTTTGATTTTTGATTAATGCTGCCAACGAGTTGAACAAGACGTTCAGCAGGTATAACTCGTAAATTGTCATGAATATAAAATTATTTATTATATTCATATACATAAATTGTTTTGCGATTTTCACAAAATACCTTAGCCCCCTTATACACACTCTTGATATTTTCTGTCCATGTTATCCATGCTCTATAATAACATTTTTTTTAATATTTCATTAGATCGCACATCTCTACAGCTTGGGCATATTATGGCTTTATTTTGCTTTAGAATAAGTTCTATTTATATGGCATTTGCATACGGGATCATAAATGTTTTTCGGCAATTTGACTTTAATTGAATCAGGTCAGTTTTTATTAGATTAGTGCCAACCAGATGGATGTATGTCACCTGCGAATGGGCGCACTGCTTGGACCGAGAGTGAAAGTATGGGCATGGTCGGGGCACTGGGACTGACGACGTGTGCTCCATACATAATCGTAACTGTATTCAAAAGTTTGGCACCTCTGTGCATGCACTTGAAATTGTGGCCAAAATCGAACAATAGCTGCACGTGCGCTGCCCACAAACAAAAACAACAACAACAACAACAAAACATCAAAGCCAAAGACCTACCTATCCAATCACAATCAAATTGTCAACGGTACACGCCCATGTGCATTACGAGCTCAATTGAGAAAACAAAACAAGCTGCCAATGGAATCTCTATATACACATAATAATTACGACCTCTCAGAGGATCGTCATGCATCCGTCAGAACGTCCAAGCTTAATGCGTATACCCTCTATCCATTGACAAGGGTGTAATGGTTCTGTGCTAAGAGTATGTAATTTTGGCAGAAGACGGCATCTCTGTTTCCATAGGGTATATACACATATGCCATCCGTCTTTATGAATATCAATCTCAGAGACTATAAGAGCTACAGAAATCTCAGAGACTATAAGAGCTACAGAAATTTGGAATGTAGCTCCTAATTACAATAAATTTCATCTTTACTTCGAATCATCTAAAACTTTGTTTCCAGAATATGGAGTTAAACAAATTTCTGTTATATCTCAGAGTTCACTTAATTTGTCGTGATAGGTTTTAAATGATTTACACAGACCCAGAAAATTCAGCTTTTTGGATACCTTACCCTTGTTCTAAGGAAAATAAAACTCAAACTCAACTCAAGGACTTGGTATATATTCAAGACCTACAAATTTCATAAAGTTCGGAATGTAAGCTCGCAAGTTATTCAAAATAAGAATATGCCTGTATACTTGTAAATGTGTATAGATGATAGATAGTCTGGGGTTGTGATTAGAGTATCGGCCAATCGGGCACTCCCGGCCAGAGAACTTTTGCTTGCTTTTGTTGCTCTGAATTATTGCCAGTACTCAAACGCCGTTAGACATGCGCTGCGCTATGCAATTTTCACAGATGAATAAAATACGAGTGACCAGGATGATTACATGCATGAGAAAAACTGAACAATAATTAAAGCGATACATTTAAACAACAGCCACAAAAAAAAAAAATAAGCAGCTTAAATACAATGTCGACTGATGCTTACCCTGCACTTTTCCAGAGCACAGTGCCATGGCTCTTGCTTACGTATTTCCATCGATATCGGTATCGATCGTACGCTCGATTGATTGACGTAGTAAAAACCATCAATTAAGCTTGGCCAGAGTCGAGAGCTCTTGAGAGGTATGTTATCTAAACGTTAATACAGTTAACCTCAATTGGTATTACTCAGTGGGGTCAATGCATCTGGTTCCAGTTTGAGAAATTGTCTAAACATCATAATGATTGAGGTTGTCGCTCCCAGCAAATCAATTAAAGAAAAAAAACAAATCCTTGTGTATAGCGATTATATTGCACGTTTAAGAGTTACTCAAGCGCAAATACATATTCATCTTTATTCCCACAAATTATAAATATTACAACATTGTATTCAGAACAAAGAGACTCGACCAGCAAGAGGCGATATAAATTCAAATGCCTTCCGCTTCAGGGGATCAACATATCATTTACACAGCATTTAAACCATATTCATTCACAGTGTTTCTTTCAATTTACAATGGTGTTTTGCTCTTTGCATTTTAAAGAGCCGAAAAAAGTAAGAGCGCTGCTCTTAAGTACGTACTTTAAAATAACGGAATTGAAGAAAACAATAATGTAAACAAGGCAGGCGCTCGATTATCGACCATACGAATGTAAATTTGTAATGAAACGTAGACAAAATGTAAATTATATGAATTACAGCAGAGCGCACTGTAAATTAATGCTTAATTCCTATGCACTCTCATACATACTAAGTAAAATACTTATTTCATTGTTGTTGAGAGCAAACGAGCATTAGTTTGTAACGGCATTTGTCTCTAGTTGTAATGAAGATCCTGTGCTGAATGTAAAGGTTCGGCAATGCAGGGTGATTGATGAGTTATAAACGTTGGATATGTAAGGGATGATAATGCGGTTTGACATATTGAGCTATGTACCGATGCTTACACTGAAAAAAGATCGTAATGAATGTTATACTTAGCAAACCATTTAGGTGCATGATAGAATACCCTGTTGATATACTAGACATAACAAAGTGTATTTACTTTTTGGTCTAGTTAGAGATAGGAGGGCTACTAAGCCCTTTAGCTTTAGCAATTTATTTATATTTCAAATGACTGAAACATTTTAATATATGAAAGCTTTGATATAGCCATATACTTTACATTAAATACTTTTTTTATTGGAGGGGTTGTTAATTTTTATAACGATGAAAAGGTTAAATAGATAAGGCTCGAATTAGTTAACCTATTCCTATTTAATCAATTTCCCATCTTCCTATGATCTATCAGTGTGGCTTAAGTATAAATGGTCTGATATGCTGCTTCCCGTTCTGTGTAGAGTGCTATTGTCACTTGAAAATAATCTCTCCTCAAACGCGCAATGATTTCGAAAATGGAATGCATTACACACACACACACACACACAATACACACGCACGCACACACACTAAACTCAAAATCCCAAGCATAAGTAAATGGAACGGGAAGAGCCGAAGCCGAACGTTTCCGAACTAGAGCCAGACAGCGCGACAGACAGAAGCAGAGACAGAGTCAAGCGTATTCGTGTATTTGTAATGAGTGTGCGTATGTACTACTTATGGGTGAGTGTATATGTCAGTCTGTTTTGTCTGGCGGGCTGTATGCTAGTACAAAATGTTGCGATCGACCTCCCGTGGGCTTAGTTTGTGAGACGCCTCCGAAGCGGCAAGTAGTTGGTAGCATTACAAGCGACTGCATCTCATCTGGCAGATGCTACACGCGCTCGAGAGTTCATTCAAAATTAGAAACATTGCCGCGCGCAGCTGCCCAAAAAGACTGGGAACAGATATTGAATTCAATTTTATGTTTATTTTAACATATAAGAAAATTTTGACAAGCGAAAAGGAAAAACAAACGTGGGCTGAGCAAAAAAAAATAAAACATAAGCATAAAGCGAATCTAGAAAATAGAACGGAAAGATAAACCGCAAAGGTCGCTACCAAAAAAAAAAAAAATTTATAAGTGAAAGTGAAAACGAAAACAAGAACCACAAAAATAAAAATAAATTAGAAAGAGAAAAAAAGAACAACACTGCGCTCGCAATTCCCGTTGCATTTGGCCGATCGGGCGCCTTCTGGCTGCGTATTATCAGTGGACACTGGAATAGGAGAAGTCGACCAGAAAGAGGGACAGTGAAACTCTTGTGTCAGAGGCTACACGCCGTGTTAATGCACTCGTAATCGCCGGACAATTGGCGGCAATAAATTCTATATTTGTGCATAATATACACATATATGCTACATATATATATATATATATATATATATATATATATATATATGTCAGAATTTAAATCGCGACTTTTGTGATTGCAATTTCAATTGAGCAATTGATGGGCATAGATTATAAATAGATTGACTTACAGAATCTGGTTTCAAAAGCAAGTTCAGTGTCAAAATGCGCACAGCATAAAGTTCTTCAAGCGAGTGAACGACCCAGAAAATTTCGAATTCTTTTCTAAAGAATCTGAATTTGAGCTCTTATCAATACACACACACACACACACACATATATATATATACAATTTGTGTTCGTTGTTGTTGTTGTTGACCACTGTGTTGTGTGTTTATATATATATATATATATATATATATATTCTGTGATAAACAAAGAAACTACTAAAATGACCCAGTCCAAGGATAATCTGGAGAAGACCAGGGAGCTCATCAGCGAGGAGAGCATGAAGGATTTGCTCACAAAGCAGCTGGAAATTGTTGGCAGTAGCGGCGCCTTTGTTTGGTGAGGAGGGGTTGTCCTATGCACATGTACATATATGTCGTCATAAATATTCCCAGATCAGCAGAAAGTTATCTTTATAAGAAATGAAAGTGCATAACTGAAAACAATTGATCAGTTCTAATAACATGACCTATTCCATTTATATGAAAGCTGTTCCACTCAAAAGTTCAAGCTCAAACTGAAACTGATTCAGAACTGGAATCAAAGCACTTGAAACTGATTTAGTTGAAGAAAACTAGGTTAACACTAGTCTAAGCATTAGTCAGAGCTATTAGCTGTAAAGCAAATCTTATGCCAAGCACGAACAACTAATTTAAATAATATGCGATTCAAATATTATAAAACGAACAGCACGTACCGACAAGATCTAAAGGCTTATCCGTAGTTGAAGTTGACTTCCCAATAATAGTTTGGGCACGCGACTTGAGTGACATATGTAATGGATGAGAAAGAGTATTTAGCAGCAAATAACATTACCTTTGTACGGAGATGTCAAATCAGTGCACTAGATTTAATTATAGTAGGCAAATCAGGTCCGTTAACGATAATGCATACAATTGAGCCTGATAACAGATTTGAATTGCAGCGGGCCAGTAATCTACATACTCGTATTTGAAACCGGTACTCATTATAATAATCATTTTAATATTGTATATTCTATTCGATTCAATTCGAGTCTATATCGCTGCACTGCCTCAAGGAGGGTCAGTAAAGTGAATGCAATATTGATGCGAAACGGGGGTGGGGGGCGGCTGTGCCCGAAGGACACGTACTCCGTGTCCGTACATTCAACTACCGAAACTAGCCTTATGACTCGTACGTGTAGAACCAAAAGACGAAAACAACATTAACTTTAAAACGTACTTTGAGTGCTTTGAATTTTGACGATCCTCTGCCCAGAAGTGGCTGGGGCGGGGATCGTTAAAAAATGCCGAATATGTAAATATTGCGCATTGTGTTCCGGTTGCCCGGTTCGATTGACAATTTGGTGACGCGCCGTTTACATTGAAAACACTCTCAACATAAATGTATTAGAACGCGTAGCTGTATTTGTTTTGGTTATTGTATATCAGATCATGTGCTGCATACTAAATGGCCAAAATTGTAAGTTTAGCATCGTGTTTGGCTTTTGGAATGTGTCACTAACCTTCACAATTTTTTGTTTTCGCAATTGTCAGTTGGCGTCATTTATTTTGATCGCCGATCGTTAATATTATTAATAATAATGTGGAATAACAAGCGGCGGCGCCTTCAATTATCAGCATTTTGTGCTAACTTGTGAAAGATTGGAGTAGCGTATCGCATAAACAAGGGATAGTTAATTATATATCGCTATACCATACCTGCTAAATATGTAAAATGTTTTAATTAGCGCCAGGTGAAACGTTGCCACAGCAATTTCGCTGAATTGCGTACTTAAGCAAACAATTTGGGAAAGAGTTGTAACTATTTGCATTACCGTTTGCAGGGCCATCTTTTTTCTCTGCGTTACGCCCAACATTTTGAACGGATTCCATGTGTCGTCGTACACGCTGCTCGGCCATCTGCCCGAGGATCAGTGGTGCGGCATTGACGAACTGCGGAACACCAACTGGACGCTGGCCCAGAAGCGCAGCATCAGCGAGCATGATCTGAACTCGGGCGGTTGCACGGTCTGGGATTGGGACTACCAGCAGCTGAGTCAGATGTCCTACGAGGCGGCACTTAACTACACCAGCCGCATGGCTGCGATCAAGCAGCCCACGGTGGTGTCCTGCAAGGCCAAGGGCAGCTACGAGTATTCGCATCCGGAGACCACATTCGTTGCCGATTGGGAGCTGACCTGTGAGCGCAGCATTCAGCGCACATCGGCCCAGGTTTCCCTATCCCTAGGCAAATTCTGCGGCTCCTTCTCGTTTGGCATACTGGCTGACAAGTAAGTTAAAGCTAGAGAGTTGTTCAACTAGCTGCTTTAAAACGATATTCAATTTTTGTAGATTTGGTCGCAAGACTTCGTTTACGTTGGGCGCCGCTTTCTTCGTTGTGGGCAGCATCTTTTGCAGCTTCTCGCCCTGGTACAGTCTCTTTTTGATTGGCCGCTTCGCCTTGGGCGCTGCCTCGTCCGGTTTGTTCTATCCTGCATTTACGATGAGTATGTATCTTCCCTTAAGACCTGCTGCTTGTTGTACTTATATTACTAACTTTTGCTTTAGTTGTTGAGAACATTTGCCTTAAGCATCGTTCCTGGATGTCGATTGCCTTCTCTGCCTCATATCCCGTTGGCATGATCCTGCTGGCCATTGCGGGCTATCTGATACAGCCCTGGCGTTATCTGCAATTGGCATTGACCATACCCTCGCTGCTTCTGATCCTTAATTGCTAGTAGGTTAACTTAGTAAATGCAATTGCCAACTTATATAATTTCTGTCCGTTTCTTTTCCAGTTTGATGAACGAATCCCCACGCTGGCTCATAACGAAACAGCGTTACGACCGTGTCTATCAAATTCTCTTCAAGCAGCCCAGCCATTATGAGGTTCAGCCCACAGTTGCGCCAGCCACCGAAATTGTTAGCGATAAGAAAACGGTCTGTACAAAGATCTCCCAGATGCATTCGCCATATGCGCTAGTTGTCAAGCGAAAATCATTTATATACTCAAACTCTGTTCACAGGGTAAAACAGAGTATATGGTTATGTGCAAAATGAGTTCTGTCAGTCTGTCAGTCTGTCCGATTGAGTTAGGGCGTAAAATGTGGAATATTTATATCGAAATATTCCACACAGTTATATATTTCCTAGTTACAGTTTGCAAGTCACTTTGCGTTACAGTCAGAGAGTCAGTCAATAAGTCAAACCGAATCTTTTCGATTCATGATAGCGGTAATTGCACTGTGAGCAGAGTATTGAGCAGTCGGTTACACTCAACTACAACGTTCATTTATTGTTTCTGATTACAGCTAGAACCGATCCCGAATGATTCGCTTGTCAAGAAGCTAAAGAATGGTCCGCTTAAGTCAATTATCGAGCTCTTTGCGAATCCGAAAGTGCGCAAACTAATCTTCACCTCGTACTTCATGTTCTGCGTAACCTCGCTCAGTTACTATGTGACGGGTAAGACCTTGAGATCAAAACTATAATACAAACAAATAAAATAGTCTTAATTCCAATATTAATCCCTTTGTAGCTCTTAATGCCGCCAATCTCTCGGTCAGTCGCTATCTGTATATTATAGCCACTGGCGTTGTGGACATACCCTCGTATCTGGTGCCGGTCATTATGCTGCGCTATACGGGCCGTCGTATTACCACAATGTTCCTGTTCATGTGGACGGGCGTATCGCTGCTGTTGGTGCTCTCTGTGCCCGCTGGCAGCACCACGTGGATCGTTGCGTTTGCCATGTTGGGTCGCTTTGGCATCAGTGCCACCTACTCGGTTGTGACGCTTTACACAGCAGAACTGTATCCCACCGAAATACGTAACTCGGCGCTGGGCACCTGCTCCACATGGGCGCATGTCGGTTCCATTTCGGCACCCTATGTGGTCGATGTGCTGGGCGCATTAGGCTGGTACATTCCGACAACAATCTGCGGCTGTTGCGTTCTAGTAGCAGGCCTGCTAACGCTTACGCTGCCCGAAACGGGCACGGGACACCTTTCCGATAAGGTTGAGGAAGCGCCCGCCGCCATCGAAGAGACCGAGAGCAAGCCTGAAAAGCAGTAAGATTGAGCCACAACCAAGCCGTGTAGGCTGGTCGATGGGTTCCACTAGTTAAGTTAGTATACGATCGATCATACATGCTACCTATGTATACGTATTCTACAATGTTACGATTGTAATACTACCAGTACTACTCTAGGCCTAAGTTTTCTATGCGTAATTGTTGTTATTTTTACTATTCCTTGCATTGTCGTAGCATATATATTCGTAAATGTTTTCTGTTTGATATAGTATAATTAATAAATTATATATATAGCCGTTAGTAGTTCTGCACAAGTAGCTGGACCCAGTCGTAATAGGGTCGTGTCACCGTGTAGATGCTGGGCATTCCCTGAATGCCGCAGGTCAGCCCATGCGACACCAGTCCGTAAATGTATTCGCGTCCTCCGTTTCCATACTGACAAATAAGCGGACCACCAGAATCGCCCTGGCACGAGTCCTGATTGTGGCCCAATGCGCACACCGTATTTGCTCCGTTTTTAGGTGCCCAAATGTGTCCAATAATATCGCGGCACTGCTGGTTGCCAATGACACGCACCTCCGCCTCAAAGAGCTGCTTCTGGGATGGGCCAGCATGCCTGGTGGCGCCATAACCAATTATTCTACACGATTCTAAAATACATTTAGGCGGATTCGAGGGATTAGTTATAATTAATCAGTTTGTTTACAAACCCTTGCTGTTGGGTTTCATGCCGTACGGAGGCAGCTGAGCAAATTGCATGTCCACTCCCAGTTGGCTTTTAAATGGGCGTTTCAGATGGAGAAGAGCGATATCATTGCGGTAGTTGGAACTGTGGTATTATAAGAATACTTTAATTAAATTTATCACCCAACTTAGGAAAGTAAAGTTACTTGCAAAATTTTAAATATTTTAATCATTCCAATTATTTATACTTACGGCTGAAAGTAAATGTATTCAGCGCTTTCCACACAATATGGTTTTAATTTTTCAACATTGTCAATATTTTCGTATCCAATAAAAGCCACAATCTTGTCAAGTTTTCTGCAAGCACACGAAATTGACGTCAAGGTCATATCTTATTAATATATACTAACTTTCTCCAGATACAGTGGGCAGCAGTTAGTATCCAGCGTTCACTTATTAAACTTCCACCGCAGAAATGCTGATAAATCCGTATTTGGGTGACGTTCCTGTTGATTCCATATCCAGAAAACACATCTTGCAATGATACCATATAAGGATACATCGAAGTGCCATCTGCAATGTGATTGAATTTTCAATAACTCTCTAAAATAAAATTTATTTTGAAATACTGCCCACGCTAGAAACGACGCGACCGCCAACAATGGGCACGGCACGACAATCCTTGAAAGATATCATTTTTATAGAAATTAATATCAGAAGACATGTTTGATAGCAACTGAAGCCAGCCCTCATGCTGGAACATTAACAAGATACTAAACTACGTCCGTCAGCATTCCCAATAGAGCAACAGTTTTCGAATAAATAATAAGAAATAAAAGCGCAAACGCTCACATCGGGACAAGCTGTGTAAATAATTCAATGTGAATGCGTTTGTTGAATGTTTTGAAATCTCTGACTGCGGCCGTCATCGAACTTTTCTAGGAGAAGATTGTTAATCTGAGTATTTTCCATTACTTTTAGGTGTTCTACACTTTATTAATTATTTTAAAACAAGCAGTTTAATATTGTTCGATGCAGCTTAAGGTTATTTAGAAGAATTCAAATTTTATTGGGCGCTCAACAGCGTTCAACAGACGATCTGGCAACGCTACATTACAAACGGCTGTCTACATTTTGGCAGCACTAAGTGCTGGTCACACTGTTTTTGTCAAGCAGCTGATTAGTTGTACGCGAAATCTGTGAATGGCCAGACGCCATTGTGTACACGTTACGTGCGTTGAGAATTGTAAGTGCAAATTGTACATTAATTTTAACAATTACTAATATAATATCTGCCCAAATTGAGTGTTAACAAGAAACTGTAATGCATTTACCTTGACAACAAAGTGTTGTGTACTTTGGAATGTTAAATACAACACGCATACCGTTTGATTTGTTGTGGCTGCTCTTTATTGTTTTGTTTGTGAAAAATATGTGTGAGTCGTGTTTGTGATAATAATATTCCGATTTAAAGGAGATTAAAGGCTAATGTTTTGGCTATAATCAGTTATCAATAATCATCTCGCCACAAGGTGACAAAGCACTATGGGCACAAACCTCGCCCTTAGGGAATTTTCACATTTGCCCATTTTTGTGCTGACACAGACGAAGTGGGCTTTGAAAAATTGTTGTTGTGTTTTGTTTGTTTGGGCAATATGATCGCGATTAACCAAATGTATCGATCGCTGCAATTGGAGCTAATTAACGGGCTATGGAATCTTTACAGAAGAATAATGTCACAAGGCGGTGGCACCCCATCAGCTGGCAATCCAACCATCCTGCATGGCGGCAAGGTCTTCATTCAGCGCGATTACAGCGATGGCACCTCAGTGAAGTTCCATACAAGGCTGCCCCCTGAGCTGGAGGGAATGGTAAGCAATCCTATACTGCATAAGGAAAGTCACCAGCTGTTTTTCACTTGCAGATTGAACGTCATGTCTTCGAGGCGACCATCAATAGGCTTAACGAATTTTATGCCGAGGCGGAGGAGGGTTCGTGTAGCACCTACTGCGAGGGCTGCATAGGTTGTATTACGGCGTATTTGATATATATGTGCTCCGAGACACATTACGAAAAGGTGTGGGGGAATTCCTATGTAATTTAAATAATTGAACTAATTTTCTTATGTCATCCCATAGACGCTGCGCAAGATTTCCAAATTTGTTGCTTCCCAAAATGAACGCATTTACAATCCAAAGGGTCTGCAATTGATTGATCCAACATTTCGTGGTCTTCGTGTCATAGAAATTACCATATTTGATCGTCCAGGGCGAACGTGACTTCCGCTTTCGCATTCAGCAAATGAGTTTTTCATGTGAGACGTCAGAGATCCCGGCAACAAATATCTGTTTAATCCAAAATCAACAGCAACAAATCAGAAGCCATTTCGTGTGTTCCCCCAAAAATCCAAAACTGTGTCGCTAAAGCTTTACAAACATTTCAAAATGTGCAAGAATGCGATCGATACTTACAAGGATGCAATCTTTAGCAAGTCAGCGCTTGTTTTTCTTGTTTGAATTTTTTTTTGGAGCACGTGAATTAGTCATAAGTATGCTGTAATGATGTCACAGCGGCAGTCATAAGCGATATGTTTAACAATATGATGTGTAGTTGTTAGCCAAGGCAGAGTTTACCCTTAACGAGTTAGTTAGTACGAGTATTTATGCGAGTGAGGCGCGTTGCTAGTTAAATAAGTGAAAAGCTACTGAAACTGCATTTGGGCTAAAAACCATAGTTACATACAGTTACTTATACATACAAACTCATACACACACACACAGACACACACAACACACACACATTTTGCATATGTTATTGTTTTACTAATTTAACAAAGTTGTGCGATAATTTGTTAATTTAATTTCAAATATGTAACGCAATTTACGATTGCGATTTTAACTTGATCTAAAACATTCTGCTTTAGTGCAAATACAAATGTATAATTGTAGCACATACTTACTAAACGAGAAGAAAATACAAACCATACCTTTAAATAGTTAAAATGCATAAACTTTTATATACAATACAAATCTTTAACGATTTCAAATAGCGCCAAATGAACTTAAATATATACATGTAACCAAGTGAAGAATTGTTCATTTTTAATAAAAATCTACAAAACTCAAATTTCTTCAAAATGTTATAAGCAAATATGCGTGCCACGGCATGTGCTTTAGCTAGACAGCTGTGACTTCTATTGTTTTTGTTTTAGGTATTTGCTTAGCCAACCACAAGAACTTTTCGACAAAAGTTAACTATTGAAATCAAAACTAGAAAATAAATGTTTGATTGTGCGCAGTTTAGATAATAATTCTAAAACTTTTTCGATATTTTAGTTTTTTCTAGTTAGTTTTATTTAGAATGTAGACGTAGTTGCCAAAAACTGAACATAAAATAATTTGAATATTTTGCACAGTTGCAACAGAAAGGCAATTGGTGAATCCTTCGAGTCATATGTCATATGTATGCAAACAAACTTATTTATTACTGAAGCGCAGGCCAGGCTTATTAAACTATTTATTAATATAAATTTTTTTTTGTATGTTTTTATTCACATTGTTTTATTATGTATATATTTGTGTTCACGTATAGAATCTCCAAAGCGACATATGTACTTAGTTATATCCGGTCTTTTTTCTCTGTTTCATAGAAAGCATATAATATTTGATTTGTTAATATTTTCATCAGCAATCGGTCATCGGGACATTAATCACTTTACTTGCCCGCATCATTCATGTTTTTGGGTAAACTGAGCAGCGAGTTTATCAGTTCCGAGTTTCGCTTTGGCATCCGCATATTCGGGTTAAGTGAGTTATCCAGAAAGTATGGATACTTGCAGGGCGGACCCGGTGGTTGGACCGGCGCATATCGAACTGCGTTATTAATCCAGTCATACAGATCCCGATTATACTCCTTTTCCACGTAGCGCTCCTCGTCGGGCGTGGCCCGTGCGAACGTACAGCAAATGCAGCCGGCCAGCGCCAGTAGAGCCAAAGTAAGCGCGTAACAAGTCATAGCCAGAGAAATCCAGGAGAGAGCAGAAACAGGACCAAGCCACTTGAAACTTGGGAATGAACTAATGCCAGTTGCTGGCATCACTTATATAGGGTCCGCGGAGCACGTTGGGTAACTGGGCGGGCGCTTAGGTAAATCACAGCAGGGAGCCACACGCAGACCAAGCGCGGTGTCCGTGTCAGTTTCAGGGCAAATATGCCAGGCGCAGGCAAATAAGCAACGTTAGCTGCCAGTCGCTAGTCGCCCCATGGCTAATATTTGATTATGCAGCATTTTATGTGCGTGTCACAAATCCGAGGACAACAGCATCATCGGACAGACAAACGCGTTGCGCTATTTGCTTGCACTAGAAAGAAGTCCTCGGCTTGGCTTGACAACAAGCTCATATGTGGGCGTCGTTCGATTAATTTTAGACTATGAGCCATCAAATGAAATGCTACATTTAATATTCACATTCTCTTTTATGGCTCTGGCCAAAATCTCTAGCAGAAACGACGCACACCAAATGCAAACACAGTTTGTTTTATAGGCATTTGGAAAAATATAGCCCAAATATTTGAACAGCAATGTGAACACGCAATTCGACCTTGATGGGGTATTAAATTTGACTGAAAGTCGTTTAATTATTTTGCAGTCTCCTTATTGCAAAAACGTTAACAATATATTCATTTTTATTTGAACTAATTGGGTATATTAATTAATGTGCTTGGAAGGGTCTTTGTTGCCTTTGTGTACTTTTAGTTTAAAGTATTTTAAAAACAGAATTAATATAAAGTTATAATATGAATGTTCTGCCCAGGCTGTGACTAAAGTAAATATAGATATATGTAATTCTTTTCTATAGATAGATATTTTGATATCTATATCTAGATATCTAAAAGTATCGATATGTGTTACTTATTCATCCCACATCACATGAAAGACACAACTTTTTTTCGCGCATAGTGAAGAAACTTCATTGTTATGAAGTAGGCAAAACAAAAGAAAATAATAATATTATTATCAAATACATCTGTGCAAATTTGCGAAAAATTGGTATAGCCTGCGAATTTCTATAAAAGCAGAAGTATTGGCCATATTTTATAAAAAGTTTCGGGCTGTCAACGTCTGCAAATAAATATAAAATGAGAATCTTTGCAATATTATTGGGCTGTGCCGTGTTGGTCCTTTGCCTGATCAAGGATAGCGAGGCGGTCGTCTGTACATCGCCTGGTGTGCCGACCGACTGCGTTGATTGCACGGATGAGCTGAACGCAGATGACGCAGAGTGCTTGGCCCTCACAACAACCACAACGGAGGCAGCATCAGGATCAGTGACAACATCCACAACGGAGGCAACAGCTGCAACGGCTACAACAGTGCGTGGCAGACGCCAGCCCAGACGAAAGGTTGTCAGGTTGATCAATTTGCAGTACACGAATGTCCGCCGCATCAGAGTTAATCGCAATCGAGCACCTGCCGCGTCCTTCAAGAAGCGTCAAAATAAAGCGCGTGTTGTGGTTGTGGGCTAAGGCCAACAATTAACTTGTTTCTGATTAATAAATATGCCATATTCAGAAAACATTTTCCTTTCTTTTCTGATCTTTTTTTTATTTATTTATTAATGGTCGACAAAAACAAGTGTCTTCCTAATTATTCAATACATTATGCAAATTAAATGCTATAAGCCTAGTTAGATGGAGGTGTTTTAGAGAAAATAGTAGAGAGTAGAGAAAATAGTGTTCTAAGTAAAATTAAAAATAGTCTTAGTTTACTATATTATAAATATTACTAAATACAATAAATAAGAAAAAAGAAAGAAATAAGTTTCTAATAAAGTAAATGAAAGAAATGTATACTAGATACATAGAGTGTTCGGTAGATAGGATAAAGAGATAGTAGTGGGAAATCACCGACCCGGTGGGGAAATATTTATAGGCTGTCCGCCAAGCTATGCCGCTTCTCATAGCTGGGAATGGTCAGTGAGTTCCCGTAGGTATCCTGAAAACAACGACTTTATTTGGGGTAGAGAATGTTCGGTGGAGAAAACAGAATACAAACTATTGTTATTTTTACAAAGCACAAAGAAGCCCTAACAGAAAAGAAGAATCTAGGTCGCCAACAAACAACTTACGTAGGAAGACATCACCAAGGATTGCCCTACGGTTGATTAACGATTCCAATTTAAACCTGGTTAGGCAAAAAGCAAAATGATTAAGAATTAGCTTTAATACTCTTTTTTAAATAAATTATGTTTAGTGGAGTGCCTCAGCAGCAAGCTGCTGTAAGAACTAGGCCAAAGGACATTCATTCAGTGTCCTCTGTGATGACTATATCAAGCTTTATAGAGTAGGAAGAGACTTTTATAATGTCATCTACTCTAAACTATTTAGCAAGTAGATAGTTTTTGTACCCTTGTCGCACGTTACATGACTGCGCCCCTTGGTCAAAAGTCGTTCCGGTAGTTTTCCAAATACCAAGGCTTGTGCATTTTCGGCCTGTCTCTTCGCGGCTCGTGTCTGATCCCTAGAAATAGCCGACTTGGAGACATCATGTAACCACAAAAGAGTAAACTTTTTAGAATTTTCAATGGTGTGATTTATTTTTGATTCAATTGCATTCTCTTACATATGTAATTACACAAATTAATAAAATTTTAATAAATTCCAGCAAACTTATAAGAATGAAGAGGACTTCAAACGCAGGAGGACTTCGTTTAAACAGCGATTGCAATGCCTCCTAACAATGGTTTCATTGTTTCAAAATCAACTCAAAATTTGTTTATTTACACAAAATGGGATACTTTCCAAGAAGAGTTTGGGTGAGTGCCAAAGGACAAAAGACAAAGGACATTTGAAGCGTACTTTAAGTTCTGATTGTGTTTGTGTCCATACTTATTACCATATCGTTGGCATTTATTAAACCACATTATCCTTGAAAACCAATTGAGGTGGTCTTCAAAGCAAAGCAATTGAAAAAAAAACTCAAAAAAGTTCTTAGGTTTGTTCATAAAGTTGTCTGGATTTTGATTCTCAAATGGCGCGACAGAATAGTTAGAAAAATAGTATTTCGTTTTTTTTTTCCTTTTTGTTTTTGTTTCAACTGTTTTGCTGCAGTTACACAAATAATGAGGTGCCTATAATTTACATTTAAGCATTAGCAATTGGTTGTAAACAATTACAAGTGTCCCATATATATATATATTTATATTTATATTAGTATATATTTTTAGAATACGCTATATACTTGACCGCTTTATACACACATAAAGTAAGATTCTTTGCAACTTTGCTCTGAGAGATAGAGAGATTGGGATACACAAAAGTGCGCATATCTTTTAGTTAATATAAATAGTTAATCACTAATTGAATAGGTGCTAATAGAATATACTAACGATTTGCTTAACTGTCATTTAGATTTGAGTTGAATTCAAAAATTGACAAAATTGACGCCACGCAACGCATCTTGTGTTTATTTTTGTCTCTACAATAAGTTTTTCATTATTACAATTATTATTATTATTTTTTTTTTTTTGAATGTTTAAACGTTGGTATGTATGAATTTTACAATATTTCCATGCTGTGCTGTGCTCACAAATGACAAAGTACATACCATATTTATTTGAGTGTCTTTTGATTTTTTTTTTTATATATATAGGTAGGTAATTTAGCTAGTCTAGAAATATCATATAATATTGCTATAGTTTATATTCTTCACAAGTTCTGGTTGTTTATCTAAACATATATGAGTATGTTAATTGCGTGTTGCTATTTAACACACAAATTGTGCTTTACTATAGTTAATTGTTAATTTAGTGTAGATTGTGTTTTTATTAGTTTTGCCATCTAGATAGTAAAAGCTTTAACCACAAGTTACCATAGGTTGAGTACAACACGTGTATGTAGATATCACATGCGGACTAGTTGTAATAGTTTTTGGGTACATTAACCTCGATAGCCAATATGTGTCATAGCCTCATTAAATTTCATGCTTAAACATACAGAAGGTTACACATACTATAAACATACGTGTGAATGTATGTAAGTATATATGCTATATATAGTTGGTATTTCATACGCTTGACTAGCACGGTTCGATTACGAAAGAGAACTACTTAATATTGATAATCTATGTAGATATAGTGTTTGGTTTTAGCTGCGAGCGGAGTACAAACACCTAAGAGCTTACAGGTAAGTTTCGGATTCCAATAGAGAGTTAGAGAGAAGGAGAGAGTATACCAAAAGGCATAACGCGCATGCGCTTTGACCTTTAGGACCTTAAATAGATCACATGATTTGACATTCACTTAGGTATTATATTGCAATTATCTCTGCTGTTTTGTATGTTTGTATGTGTTGTTCTCCACTTATAGGCATATACACGTAGAGTAACCAAAAAAAGGTATTCATTCAACTTGAACTTCACATAAATTAGATACTATAGTAGTAAGTTAAGACAATGTCATTCAAGATGTTAAATGTAAGGATTTGCTGGCTGGCATTTGTTGCTTAGCACACTGTCCAGCCAAGTTCAGGCAATTAGAAGTCGGTCAGCCCCCCTCCGCTTTTGTCAGTCTCACTGCCAGCCGCACTGGAGGGGGTCAGCAAACTCTAATTGGAGGGTTTTCGTCATAATAACGCGCACAGCTTGGAGCGTTTCTTGCTCTTGTCGACGGTGCCGGCAGACGATGTGGATGAGGATGCCGACATTCGCCCAACGCTGCCTAAATGCGGCTGAGATGGGCTCGTCGGACTCTTGTCATCCATATCCTCGCTGACATGCGACTCGAGCAGCTTGAGCGATGTTTTCGGCTTGGAGCCATCCATGCTGTTGTAAAGCGTCTTTGATAGCTTGGAGCGCACTACTTTGCCTAGGGCGCCGGTCTTCTTGATGCTCAGCCGTGAGCCGCTGCGCTGATGCTCCGGCGTGTGGCTATCGTCGCCGCCATGCTGCGACTGCTGATTGCAGTTGAGCGTGGTCACTGTGAACTCAATGTCCTTGATCTCCTCATCGGCACAGCCGGCAAACTCCTCCACTGGCTTGTCAATCGTATCATGATCGATCCAGGTGAGGCCCATTTCCACCTTTTCAGCTAAGTCCTGCCAGTTGCGTCGATTCTCCAGCGTACCCTCGTACAGCGGCGTTATCCATGGGAATGTGTCACATAATACGCGATAGAGTGGCAAACAAATGACATCAATGAATCCCACCTGCATTTTGGGCAGCTCATCCTTGCGTTCCCTGTGCGCAAGGTTACAAATATTCAGTTACATTATCCAATAATATTATAATTGATCGATTTATTCACCTGTCCATCATGGCCACCGGTTGCGTGTTCAGCTGCAGCTTCTCCAGATCGCCCTGGTCGAAGAACTCATCTGCCACCAGCTTGGCCACGCGATGCTGCACCTCCCAGGGCTTGGCTATGGCACTTACATCGCAGGCCGTCATCATCATGCCACACAGCACTAAAGGCAGATTCAAAAATATTAAGTATACGCGACATGTGCCACAAGTACTTACAATCTTTCTTCTCCTCGCCCTGCCAGTCAAATTCGCCATTTTCAACCAGTTCGAGAAATGCGTTACGCTTCTTAAAGTACATTGCCAAATCGGTGGAAAGTATAGCGCTTTCTACAGTCTTCATAACTGAGCGGTAATCTTCGGGCGACAGCGCCTGTTAAAAGAAAGTGAATTAGTATATTGTGATATATATACTGAGAAATGTATATTCTATTTCTTGCAATAATATTAAGGAAAAAACATTTCAGGGATAAATGTGACTGCATACTTTCGGGTTCGAAAATTTGGACCGGGCATGATTATTACCTGGCGAATAGAAATGGCAAGAAATTACCCCAACGATAGAAATTATATAGCATACTTTCAGGGACAAATTACTTTCGGGAAGTCAAGGTAAAACCTTATAATTTTACGAATTTATTTGGAACAACTCAAGTTTTTATCGAAATTGTTAAAATTTGTAATTTGTTACGTCACAATTTTTGCGAACATATTTTTTCATTTTATTTCCCATCTATTCTATGAAGTTTCGAATGACAAGTTTACGAGGGACAAATCTCTCCGGGATCGAACTTCATTTATCCGCGATACGGTCATAATAGGCAATAGAAAGTTTGATAATTCAAAACATCAACTAATCAGGCCCGTCTATTGGCATTCTTAAAAATATCTCGGCGCAGTAAAAGTAAATATCTAAAATTTGATTAATATGTTAAGAACCGCAATTTTTGGATCATTAAATCCATCAAAAAGGATGAATTTATAACCAAACTCCCATGAGTTGAAAGTTTAACTATTTGAAAATAAAACTTTACCAGAGCCGAGCCAGATAATATCCGCCACTTTCTGTATACACATATAAATATATATGATTATTACCTGGAATATATTGTTGCCCTCGGAGTTGAGTATCATAACACACTGATCGAAATGATGATGCTCCATGGTGCTGGTGGTATATAGTATAGCCAATGGGGATTCGGTTTTGGTTTGGAATGCATTGTTGGTGCCGCGATGATCGAGATCGTGACACAAACAGGCCACCAGCAGGCCAAGTATCTCCAGATCGGTCATAAAACGTTCCATTTTGCCCGTCTTTAGCATGGCAAACATTGTCTGAGCCACGTTTAGAGCATGCCGCCAGTTGTGATACTTGACGGGGCGATAATTTTTGCGTACGCTCAGCACCCAGCGACAGAGCACCTGGAAGAGAATTCAATGTTGATTTGCTGTCAGAATTGTGCAACAGCACCTTCATGGCAATGATACTTACATCGTAGGGTATGTGGAACTGTGAAACTAGGTTGCATTGCATAAACATGCGCAGCACTGCACGACAAGTGTCATCATCGACCAGGTCAAAGTCTGGATGGGATGGATAAGAGAGCGTGTGCAAAGATCTGGTGACTTTTTCGACACTTACCCGTGAAGGTGAAGCTGTACAAATTGTACGTCTCGGCCTCGGCAATGGGATCCTGTATGAGCTTCTCCGTCTGATCCTGACCGGCCGTGGCATGATAGCTGAGGCACTCCAGCGCCACCTTCTGCTTGGCCATCAGCTTGCAGGCGTTCTCGTACATCTGTGTGTTGTGTATGCCCAGTCCGCAGAATATGGCAAACGCCTCAAATATGGAGGCATCCGATTCGGTGAAGGGCAAACCGCTCGCCTGCACAGAAACAACAGCCCATCAGCAGGTACTGTGCAGAAGTTTAGACATGAGGGGCTAGCTACCCACCTTGTTTATCAATTGTGCCACGCCTATGACCGTCTTCTGGGCATTCACAATGGGCATACAGAGTATGGCATGTGTGCTATCGATCTCTCCCTCGGCGCGTATTTGATTGTGCTCCCTGACCCAATCGTGAACATCGCAAATGTTCACCGTTTGTCCGGTGGTGGCCACAAATTGTGCGATCTGCGCCAGCGTCGAGTGGCTCAGATCATTGATGGAGGGCCTGGATACGTTTGCCGCCTGAGATTCGCCACCTAGCTCGAAGAGAACAGTGAAACGATTGCGCATCTTCTGCTGCAAGGGACAAGGATAAGGAAAATTATTAATTAATATGATATGGCATATGTGAAATTTGAATGGACGAAAAATGTTAATGCTCACCTTTTCCTCAAAACTGTCGCCGTCTTTAATGGCACGCGTGGCGCGCTGCTCCAGCTGATGAGGCTTCTCGATTATCTTCTCCAAATGGCTCTGCAAAAAAGGGCATGTGCAAGGTACATGGACATTAAGTGGCTGCCCCTAATGGAGCAACAGCCGCTCCCCGTGCAGGCGCAGCCGCTGATAAATTGCCTTTGCTTATACTGGGACAACATTGAGGCAGCACTTAACGTTTTTTACCTGCCACCGCGTTGCACATCATTTAACGGATATGCTGCACATGACTTGGCATATTTTTAACAAGTTTTTCCCGAGCTACCTTTACTGAAGTGGCCAGGCATAATTTGCATTAATATACATATATACACACATATATATATATATAAATGTATTCACGTTATCGGACACGAGTTAATTGGCAATTTGTGGGGTAATCACATTTGAATGCAGACCCCAATGAATAAGCAATCAACAGCAATCGGCATTTAAAGTGTGCCATAAGTATAGTTTGACAAAAACAAAAAGTAACATTGCTTTCCCCGAATGGAACAACATACAAATTGCAATATATCTAAAAACAATATTATCATAATTAATACGCTTGACCTAGTTACCCAAATGAATTACATTTTACACTCTGTTCAGGCTATTAATGGACCCTAGCATTGTTGCCATAGAATACAGTTTACAATTGTCATTATATGTTATGCATATTTAAGATATTTATATATATTTTAGTTTATATGTATCTTGAGTGCAAATGAAAGTTTTCCAAGTATTTATGGGATATTTTTAAATGTCGCGCAATTTATTTTGTGTAAGTTGCTTAGCCGAAATGAAAATTATTTTCGAAGTGCTTTTCCGAAAAATCAGCGCAAATATGTTTCCAGGTATTTACGTTTTCTTTTTATATATTTTTTAGATACTTTTCATTTATGCTTTGAGTGCAATTTTATTTAAAATCTTCACATTCTCTACCAAAACTTGTACATTATTCTTACCAAGAAATAATGTTAGAAAATATATTCAATTATCTACACATAAAATAAACAATTATCTAAAATTTGTCTATACCGTTCAATTTGCAAAGAATCGAATAAAAAATAATATCCAAAAAGTCTGCTTTGCTAATTTTTCTGCAATTAAGTTTCAAATTGAGGGCAAACCTTACCGCATAAGGCAGAAATAAGCGTACAAGCTATTTAATAAATATAGCCATTTATGAAAATAGACTGCGCAGATTGTTAATTTAATTTAATGTTTAATTTCTTTGATATTTTCCTTATAATTAGGCATATTGGCAGCACAGCAAGTCTCGAGTATCGTTGTAATCACAAAAATGCCTTCTTAAGAGTATTTCCATTCACTTTGAGCTGCACGTTCGAATAGGAACATTTCCCTCGTCCTTATGCTCTACTCACTCAATGTTGTTCTCTCTAAATACCAAAATGAACGCTACACAACACATTCGGGCAGTGCATGGAAGAGACTATCTTCTTTGTGTCACACCATGTTTGAAGCAACAATTCTAATACAAGTAAGACAGCAATATTGAATAACAGTAGCTTCTGTCAAATTCTCTGTTTATCATTAAAATAATTATATTTAGTACTATATATTTTTATAAAATGAGTTATATGCGAGTCGGCTTGCAGAGAATAGCCAAGCAAAACTGATTACTCAGACGCGCATACAAAACATTTATTTTGGCTGTTCATTTGTACAATTGTTTTGTTTCTGCTTATGGATTGAGTCAACAAGGGACAGGTGGTTTGTTTGGGTGTCATGTACTTACACACAAACTGTCGGAACTAGAGGCCAGAAGAGGTATGCTGGCAGATTAAGCGCTTGTTCGGGCCTAACAGAATGAGCGGAAGCAGAAAAGACAATGGAACTCGTTGCTTAGTAGCTCAGTGGGAATTGCCTGGTCTTGGCTTAATTTACCTTTGGAAGTTAGTTGGCTTCCGGCTTGGCGGCTACGGCGGATGAAAGAAATATAACATACACACACGCGCGCACACACACACAGAAAGAAAAAGAAAAGAAATATTGTAATATGAATTGGACATCTTAATTTCCTTGGGGTGCGCTCACAGTTAACTTGACAAACGGACGGGCAGGCAAACAGACACACAAAATGGACGCGTTGGCGTTTAAGCCATTTTAATTTTAATGAAACTGACAGCGACTCAGCCACGACCACAGTCATGGCCGCCAACCAGCCACGCCCCAAATGTGTGGGCGGACAGCGAAAAACATTTCATTGCAGCCATGTGCCATGTACTTGGAAAAGCAGGCCAACAATTTGGCGGCAGCAGCAACAACATTCGGCGCCAAAAACGTTTGAATTCATTAACAATTGACGGCAGCAGCTGTGGCTATTATGGCATCATTAGGCATTTACTCACCTCCTCGCAGCAGTCCAGATCCACCAGGAATACCGAGCAGCGTTCACATTTGAGCAGCTCGCGGGCCTCGGTCATGATTTTGGTGACAAGGCACTCGAGATTGTTCTGCTCCTCGAAGATGCTGCGCGCCAGATTCAAAAGGATTTGATTGCGCCTATACTCCTGGACGGACATTTCGAAAAGCTGTGCATTCTGTATGCCAATGCCGCAGAATGTTAAATATCTGCGAAATATTTCCACATCGTGCTCATCGAATTCCATGCAGCCTGCAGTATAACATTTGTCAAAATCTCGAATGTAACAAGTGAGCCAATTTATGGGCATTGCGACGGGGATTAGTATTGGGATTGGGATTGAGATTGGGATTCTATTTACCATTCGTTTTATTGATGATTTGTGCCACGCCTATGATGTCGCCCTCGTAATTGCAAATGGGCATGCAAAGTATAGCATTTGTTTTGTAGCCGGTCTTTAGATCGATTTCGCAATTGAAGCGCGCATCCATGTATGCCTCCTTGATGTTAATCATCTCCTTTGTCTGCGCCACCATGCCAGCGATGCCAATGCCAAACGGTATAATAATTTCCTCGGCTCGCGCCCGCGTCACCGCATCCTTGAGAGCTGTATGGGAGAGGGGCAGAGGCAGGGCGCATAAATCATTAAAAGGCAAAGTCAACGCACACATAGCTAAATAAATATTAAATTTATAGACAAAATATTCAGTCTGCCACGCGAAAGATACATCAGCCATGGCTGAAAGCAACAAATGCCAGTCCGGAATCCAGGCCAAAGGCGCTAAAAGTCAAATGTGGCTCGGGCTTTTGGTTCAGGGACTTGCAGCTCGCAGCTCGTGTATCCCAGTTGAATTTGCATGGCCAATTCACATGTGTAGCTGTACTCATGTGTGGGTGTGCGGAATGTTTGTGTGTGTGTACGAAAAAGTAAACCTTGGTTATGCTCTAGCTCTAATCTTTTTTTCGTCTTGCCCCCAAACATTTGCCATCTGAATTATGTAGCGGAAGAGGCGGCTTTAACGCACGAAACACACACCGAGATTCATTGCAAATAAATGTGTTTGTGTGTGTATGTCTGTTAACCTCTACCTCTATCTCCCCCTGTCTCTCGACCCTCTCGCTCACTGCCAGTCTGTTTGCCTGAACACGTTTTAGCCAGCATCTATTTTTCATTTGATAGCAACCTTTTGAGTTTTATGGTCTGGCCTGCCAAAAACTTTTAATGCCCGCTTCCGCTTAGGCTTAATTTGCTAATGCGTTTCCCGCCTCCGCCGTCCAACCGAACCGAGTGTTTGCCCTAGCCGCTAATGAGCGCCAATTTGTGAGGGTTAAGTAGTCGACAATTTGCACTGGAACTTGCCTAATGCACATTTTCAATCAGTTGAGAGTTCGGCAACAATAATTGAAATTAATTTTCTCTAATAACAATTTTTTTAATTAAATTGAAATTCACTTTTTAATAAAATATAAAATATGACGTATATCTTGCATCTCTGCACAGCTAGGAGTTCATGGCTTAAGCTGTCTAATCTCATAAGTCCATCGAGTTTATATTTAGCAAAAAGTTTTATTTATAATATAAGCTGATATTCTTCATGGTTTTTCCATTTAGATTTAGCATTGAAAGATTCGGAATTGAAGTTAAAAATGGCTATGCGAGGGTTGCCCTTCATATCTTGCTATCTTCGGTCAAATAGTGAAGGTAGAATTATATTTTATAGAAAATTTACTTATGCGAGGAAGTTAAATTTTTTGACGCGAATAAATTGTTTATGTTACGATTAACACTTTAAAAAAATTGAACAAAAATGCAAAGCTGTGGCATAGCTAAAATACAGAGCGCAACCCTCGCAATTAAGATCTGAGCTTATATTTTCATTAAAACTCAGCACTGTGGCTTCTGTGAGCTACGTTAATCTAGTTGTTCAGTTGAACAACAATTTCAATTTATTTCTAAAAAAATGTTCGTGATTTTGAGCCCTTTGTTAAATAACAGGTCCTAATATGCTCAGGCATTATTCTCCTCAAGCCGGAATCACTTTGCATCCTGCTGCATATCCTTAGCTCTGCATTGAATTCAGCATTCGATTGTTAGTTGGAATCTTTTTTTGTGCAGGGCGCACTTAATTAAACCGGACTACCATTTGGCTCATTCTCCATTTGCAGTGCATTCAGTTTTGCCTATCGCTCGTTGCCTAGCAACATTTGGACAATGGACAATGGCTGGAAATCGAAAATTCGTATTGGTATTTGGTGCTCACCTGTCTTTTGTGTGACGTCAAACAGTTTGGCCACCAGATACTTGTTGTTGGGCGTGCCCTTGGCCAGAAAGAGGGATCCCCGATCCGCATGGGTCAGCAGGCCGACGTTGACCAATATCTTGTGGCAGAGCACATCAATGTCCAGCTCATTGGCCACGTCGCGTATCAGCTCCATGAAGAGCTCACCCTCGTCCAGTTCCATCAAATGGCGTCGACTTTCGGGCAGCGCATGCACGGATGAATTGGAAAGCCTGCGCGGTGACTTCTGCATGGAAAGGGAAGACCAAGCACATGGACAATAAATGTTAATGAATGTCTTAAATTGTATACTGCAATCATATACAGGACGAAGCACACTTGAGCTCCCATTCGCCCTGCCCCTGAAATAATTGAATTCTGTGGGCGGCATTTAATTAGCTGCTGTAATTGCTCTGCCACTCTGCTTTGATATTAATAGAACGATAAGCGGACATTATTGAAAGCGTCTTCAACTACAGTATGTATTATGAAAATGTACATACATTATTTTCAATATTGCGGCACACGTGTACTTCCAGCTAAATTCAATTCCTAAATTCCAGAACACTTAACCCATGCGACTTGTCATCTGGCCCGCGTTCGATTCGAAATGAAACTGAGCCCGCCCCGGTCAAAGGTGACCATTAGCAGTTTGCTTTAAGGGGCCGACTCCTCCAAGCTGGTAATTGAATACAAAATGCCGTTTCGGCTGCGTGCGAGGGGCCAATTACGAGGGCACCTCTAGGCTGGGAACTTTGCGTGCTGTGCGCCTATCCACGACGACCAGGACCTTGCCTTCAATTTAGCCTTTGTCTCTGCCTTCCGCTTTGTGGACAGCCACCAACTTCCCTTCCCTTCTGTTGTGGGACAATTTTGGCAAATTAAGGCAATTTGTTATTGTATTTTTATTATTCCTTTCGCTATTGTTGTTGTTGTTGCTGTTTTATTTTCAGTCGTACAGAAGCAGGCTTCGTGTCGTGCACAAAAATATTGATAATTATATGTTTAAAAATAAATGTCTAATGACACAGAAGCTATTTTATTGAAAGGACGGCAACAGCTCAAGATTTTCACATTTTCCTGATTATAATCATTATACGATAATAATAACACAGAGCTCAATGTTTCTCAACGCGTTTGATGAGCCCGGTTCCTAAGTATAATATAAAATCAATTAGTAACAAATATTTCATAGGCAAGTTTTTTTTAATGTACAAAATTGTTGACCTTGCCAGCATAATGTCAACAGATATAGCAACAATAAAATAATTTGTACATTAAAATTTTAATAATTTAATAATAATTTGATTTACCCTATTGTAAGTCGAATTACATTTAGAACTAGAAAAACATATAAAAGGATACCTTATACAAGGGGGTCGAGTTTAAGCGTAAAATTATATGGCAATGGTCGGATTTTGTTTAAAATTTGTTTAGATTATATTGATTAAATTACAATCAGAAACTGGTTTGGTTCTTGGGCCATATGTAGGATAGCACAACCTAAACAACTTCTGCGTGTGCTTGCCATGTTTTGATTCAATGTTGACCGTAAAGTACAGAAACATATTTGAAACGTCATGAAAATAGTCTTGCGGCTTAATGGATATTATAAATATGGCAGCCAATTAAATTGTTTCATTAAAAATCTGTCCTCAGTTTTCTCGCTGTTCTATGTGCCTTTGTCCCATATAATTTCTTGGCCTAATTACATTTCTAATAATAGAATTTGTAGAAATTCATATTACTTTAGTTCATGCTTTTGCTTTAAAAATAATTAAATATTCAATCGTTGAAAATCAATTAGATACAATTGTTTTAAATTGTCGATAAACTGCAGGCAAAACGGGCTAACCTATTCACAATTTCATAAATAAATAATTAAATAAATAGAGAAATAAACAATTATTTGAATACAATAAATGCAAATTTTAAGGCTTGTTTACTAGAACAGAGTCCACTTACAAGCATTTTAGATATATTTTTCAATTAAAGTAATTAAAATATTTAGCTGCAAAGTCCCTCTTTGGAATCTAAAAGAAAGACAGGGCATTTTCTGTTCGCCGAAGACTAAATATGAGATTGATTATGAGATTGTTATTGTAGCACTCCGATTTGGTACGGAAAAGATGAAGTTTTTCGATCGATTTTTCGTATAGAGCTATCTTATATGGTAGTAGGACGTTGATAAGGCTAGGCTCTATGTAAGCAGAATGTTTCGATTAAAAAATGCCAAGTTCTGTCTATATCGAGTCTGTATATGGTATCGGAAACGTCCCTCACTATGCGCTACAAAATTCGTGACAATATGCGAATACTCTTGACAAGAGTATGAAAACGCTGCACCCAAGGTAAGCAAACTTCTAAGTAGTTTTATTACCTACAACAGAGACTAGAGAGAAGTGAGAAGTGGGGACAAACTACGTTTGCTATTGTCTCTCTACCTTTTCTGCTTCAAGGACCCTTTTAAATAATCAAACCGAAACGAGTGCTCTGAACTTTTGCCAGCAGTTAAAAAAAAACAACAAAAACAATGTTCAGTGCTTTGGCACAACAATAAAAACTACATGCACACCCGACAAACTTTTTAAAACCTTGCCGGAGATAAATACAAATGAAAACAGAAACAAAAACAAACAAACGAAAATATAAAAAAAGGAAGCAAACATAAAGCCAAACGACTTTTAATGGGATTTTACTTTGGCACGACTGCAAATTAAACGAGATTCCCGGTTTGATGCCCCCTGCAGAACGGCAGCTGATGAAATTGGCGGCCAGAGTCCTCGTTAAGTCAGTCAATAAGGCAACAATAAAACAGCTGTCGACTGTCAACCGTCGCTTGCATTATGTAACATGCACTTAAACAAATTGACAACGCGACGCAACACCTGCAACCAACCAGGTGGGGCCACCAGAGTTTTAAGCTGCAACTGTTGCAATTGTGTGTGGCAGCAAGCCACTCGCTTAAGTTGGCAATAATTTAAAAAATGTTGCATCTTTCGAACCCGCCTCGTAGCTCGTGTAGCTGGCCGTAAAACACTTGCCAGTTAAGCCAGACGTTGGCCGTTTTTCTTTTTTCATGTGCCAGCAGAGTTGTTCACACGCACACACACACAGACAAACGCACGCACACACATCCTCTGAGTCCTTGAGTGTCGGTCGCATTTAGCTTGATTTTGCAAGTGCAAGGTAAGTGTTTGGCTGTGTGTGCGTGTGATATAGCTGAAGTACTCTATTGTTGTGTGCGTGAGTGTGTGCATATCCCGGCAAAAGCTAAGTTCGACCAGACCATATCATATCAGATCCAAGCAGTCGAACGTACGCACCAGCTACTCCAGCCGAAATAAGTGTGCTTATCATACGCTGCCCAAATCGGAAAATCGGAAACTCCACCCATTCTCAGCGGCAAATGGTAAGCAAAGCTGGTAAGTGCAAAATTTAAGTTTCGTTCGATCATCTTCTGACTCTTGGATGAAAAGTGCGATTTAAGGGCTTAACGAACGGTCGGAAAACATTGATTCCAACTTTCATGGAATAAATTTAAATTTTCCACGTAAAATCTCAAGCGAAAAACTTGGAATGGTTAAGGCCGGGATATGCAAACGGCTAGGAATTTGGCGTACTTAAGATCTGGAACGTCAAACTTACTTTAGTGCCTTTAGCACAAACGAGCAGTTGGTTAAATATAAAATTTGGTATACATTTTCGTGAAAAGCAAACATCAAATTACATTTGGCACGCGTTGTTTATTAAGCGTGTATTTGCCGCAGCTGTGTTTCTTAGCAAATGCAGAAAAGCAAATAAATAGCAAAATAAATTAAATAAAACAATATCAGGGCAATTGGTACAAAAGGAAACGAAGCCCATTTACATCAGTGTCATGTAAGGAGCTCCATCAAAAACGAGTTGAAAATCCAAGTCGAATGCTCGTATACTGCGATTGCGAACTACGACTGAAGCGTGTAGATGGGACAATTGGCAGAGGAAGTAAAAAGCTAACAATTGAATAAAGTCTAATTGCATGGCTCAAGCTTGATCAGGTTAAATCTTGAATCAGGACCTTTATGCTTCTTTTGTTTTCTTCATTGACTTGAATGCGTTTCATAAAATATGGTAATAGGACAGCAGGCGTTCACTATTTTATATTATTATTTATCATCATTTTTATTTAAATACAATCAATATTAATATTCGATTGAAAAATCTTAATGCACTTCAATTTAATCAAGTTTATTCCATATTTTTATACCCTGAACCCATTAAAAATGGGTATAAGGGTATATTGTATTTGTGCGAAAGCCAAATGTATGTAACAGGCAGAAGGAAGCATCTCCGACCCCATAAAGTATATATGTTATTCATCAGCATCAATAGCCGAGTCGATCTAGCATTGTCCGTCTGTCTGTCCGTCCGTCCGTCTGTATGTATGAACCCAAGGATCTCAGAACCTATAAGAGCTAATTGATATTTTAGATGTAGGTGCTCCTAGTTCCCGCGCAGATCGAGTTTGTTTCCGATAATCGATAACTTACTCCGTTTCCAAGCAATCGATAAAAATCGATATCGATATCCTGTTTTTTGGGCAATTTTGGTAAATAATAAGAGCTAGAGTCACCAAACTTGACATATAGCTTCTAAAATAGAATATTCATTTAATGTTGGAAGAAGAGGGTTCAGGGTATCCCCTAGTCGGGAGCTTCCGACTAGAACCTCTTACTTGTTGGTATTGTTTTTTTTAACAGTTGAAAGTCAAAGAAGAACATTCACAACAGCTTGAACATCCACAACAACCGCATGTTTACTTAGTTTTTATAAATTGTTTTTTGTTTTTTTGTTTTTTAGTTTTCGACAAATTTCTACAGTTATGGCCATTGTGCATAGATATATGTATGTATATGTTAGAAGCATTTGTTTAAATATCCATTGAAACCTAGTAACAAAAGGCACAAACTTAATATCTATGGATAATTGCTATAATAGCTGTGGATAGCTAAAAAATGCTAGCACCCACTTTTGAATATATAAAAAAAAGTTTTTAACAATGATTTTGAATCACTAATAGGGTTTTTGCATTGATGATTAGCCACGGGGAGTCTTGAAATAAGTTTTAAGCTCCATTTAAGACTTCAAGCTAAACAATAAAGTTCCGATAAGAATGTGTATTTTATATATAAATCAAGAATGAAGCAATCAGTTTAATTAAACATAATGACATTTTCTCTCAACTATAATTAGTTAATTAATTCCTTAGTCGCAGTAGCAAAACAACGTTTTTGGCCTTCGCAGTCTATCCGTGCAGGCATCCTACCTACATACATGGTTCGCAATAAAATGATCTAAAATTATTTTATTTTTCTATATCTTCAATTTTATAAAATTTTGTATTAAAGAGAATAACAAATGAAATCAACAAACGTAAATCAAGGCAGTGTGTTGTACACCCTCTCTATGAATTGTATGCCCACTGGCTCTACAATTGAAATTGTGGATCCACAGGACTTTCCCATCGCCACTTTTGTAAATGACAAAGCGCAATCAAGAAATAAATGTGTCTACTAAACTTCTCAGATATACTTATGTCCGGGAGCTTTCTTGCGGGGTCAAATATTGACCTACCACAAAAGCTATAAATATTTAGGGGTGCACTTAGACAGGCGCTTGAATTTTAAAGTGCCCAAAGTCGCGGATGTTATATATATATATATATATAGGCTGCGAACTATAGTTACGCGGCTTGGAACTCATCCAAATCGTTTGACTAGGCTCTTTTGTTAGTATGGCGCTCACAACTGTCACAAACCTAGATTGCAAGACTTGGACCCAACAAATATTTCGACTAACATTGTTTAAGCTGCGCCTGTAGTTGCGCTTCAATATTTTGTATTTATACAAAGAGTTTCACAGCGATCAGCTGTCTGTCATTGGCCAATATATTTTTAGGGTAGATATATTTATATATTTATTAAGCGTGCGGCTCGATTGTGGTATTTTGTTTTCTTTAACAATTGTTCAAATACCAATTTGACGCATATAGCATCAAATCACAATAACTGTTACATATAATAGGCTATTAGTTGAGTATTCGGGTGTCACAGCTGTTTCAATTTCAATGTTAAAAAAAAATTAAACACAAATCAACAATTAAAAATCGCTATAAAATGGGCGGACGGAGCCACAGCTTGACATTCGAATCCAACACTTGCTCTGGCTTCGAGATGAGAATCCAAACGGTGATCTTTGGCTGTGCCGTTTTGGCCATTTGCCTGATCAGAGGCAGCAACGCGACATGTGTAACGGTGGGCGCCTGCTCTGCAACCGAATGCGAAGACACTGCCAATGCATCAGATCCTAGCTGTGCCACCACGACCGCGGATACAACTACGCCTGCCGCTGCTGCTGCTACTGACACAACAACACCTTCGTCAGCTTCAGCTGCTGCAACGACAGCTTCAAGCGCTTCAGGAACATCTGCGACCACTGCAGCTAGCAGCTCGTCTTCGGACTCAAGCACCAGTGCGTCTAGTTCGTCTGGTACTAATGCTACCGTAGCTCGATTGAGGCGTAGGCTGCGTCGCTTAAGGAGACAACGCTTGAGGGCCGCCCGTAGGAGGAGACAGCGGGCCCAGAGGTTGGCTGCCCAAAGAAGAAGGGCCGCATTGATGGCGAATAGGAGAAGGAGAAACAGAAATAGAAGAAATAGGACGGGTTAAACAACGCCAAGGTTATTCAAATTACTTCAAATAAAGTGAATACATTTTTACATTGCATACCATATACATATGGGACATATATTTTTTAACTACAGTCGGCGGTAATTTAGTTATCCAAGTGAACCGATCAGACAGGAGTACCATATCGACTATATTCTATATTAAACAAGTAAAAGACACTAGTTATGAGGTTCCGACTAGGGGATACCCTTAACTCTCTTCGATAGGGTTCGAGCTCGCAACAGACCACAACATTTCCCGCCGCCTCTACCCAACAGCCACACCAATGATTGAGTCTTAACGAAAAAAAAAAGAATTAAAATAGCAAAACCGAAAGCAATACAATACAATCGCAACAGCTGTTGATAGAATTCAAAGATGACGCGCATGAACGAATTTACCCTAGCTGCCGAAAACACGCCAGTCAAAACACGTTTTCTTTGTGTTTCCTAACCGATCTTGATGAAAATTTCAGTATAGCTTATTGTGTTATAGAATATTCGTATATTCTTGAAAAGATAGTTGCTTTAAAATTGTTGTTTAAGTTGGTAGGTAGTTCAAATGTATTTGATTTATTGCTGCGTAGTAGCGCTAACCAAACAACATATAAATAAGATCTGCAGTACAATTCACGTGGACATTAAAAATTGCAATATCTGGTTCAAAATCGACCTCGTTTTTGAGACCCGCTTGATTGCTAAGCGAGCAAGAGAGTAAGAAATACAAAGGATTTGTGTGGTAGAACGGCGTCGCTGTCTTTTATCTCGCTCCCACTACAGGAAACTGTTTTGGCTTACTTTCAGTGCGCTCTCATTATTTCTAGGGATAATTTAAATGTCTGTGTGTGTGTGTATGTGTCCGCACAAGCAATAATGCGCACAAAATCAAATGGCCAAGGCATTTATTTCCTTTTTAAGGGAAAAGTAATATGAAATAATAAAAGGCTTTGCCACGTCGATGCAAAATTCTTGCATTTTAGCTCGTTATCGTTGGTAAGGGTACCTAAGCGTTGGCATGTGTGCATTTAAAATTTTTTTATTTGCCATTTGCATAATTTGTATATGAATGGAAGCATTTATGCGTTTTTGTGCCTGTTGACTGTCCGATATAAATTTTACAAGATGTGATTTCTAAGTTCCGAGCTCTACTCACACACAGCCACACACAAATGTGTGTAAATGGGCAAATCATGGGCGCAAAAGAAAATTTCACGCGTCTGACGCGCATCTTCAATTGTAAAGCCAGTGGGCATGTCATCGCAAGAGGACTACTCCCTGCCCGACCTTTAAGGTGACTCAAACGGCAAGGTTTTGCCAAGACGATTGGGCGACAGTACGACCACCTGCGTTATGAGGTTGTTAAGGTATTAATTATGATTTTACAGATTCTACACTTAATAATAATAAACAACAACAAAAAAAAAAAAAAAAAAAAATAGCCATGTCATAGGTAAAGAGGGTATAGAGCGTGGGCCCCAACACACTCCCTTGAGAAACGCCAGCCCCGATGGCCTTCATGTTGGACTCAACTCCATCGAGTGCTGCCAACGGAAAGGATTGCTTCAATTTACAAAATAAACTGGTGCACCTAAAGTTTTGCTACAAAAAATTTCATTTTCCGCGCACCTGATTAAGTTTTGCAGCAAGCAGCTTTTAGCTGCTAAATTAATTAATGGAACTTGGAGCAAAATAGAGGTGGGCCAAATTAAACAAGACTGTGACGTGTTTTGAACTCAAAACAACCAGTAAGATCAATAAGATAAGTAAGATAAATAAATATTCAGAAATGTTTTAGAAAAAGTATAGGATAGAATCTCTCAAATATACTTATTACAAGTGCAGGTTGATTTATGTGAATGTAATATGACTTATTTTTAATTATATTTTTTATAAATTATATAATCAGCAAAGTATATAAAATGATTAGATTTTACTTAAGTATAATGTACGGGGCGTTAAGCCTCAGCAGATTTGTAGACTTGCCAGTTTGCTATATTGACCAGACCCTAGGAGGAGGCCTAGCTATCCGGCATTATTAGTTCATAACTACGTATACAAATGATTTTCAGCTAGCGATATTTGGAATGTATTAACGTATTAATATTATACGAGCGTATGTTTAGGCTTAAGCTTAAGAACCATATATATATATAATGTAATAGAAATATAATACATATATATATAAATATATATGTATAAATATATAGGATAGATACAAAAAACTAATAACATTTGAAAACTTCCCTTGTCGCAGCTGTTTGTTTTATATTCACAAGTCATTTAATAGCAATTAATTGTACATAAGGCTTTTTCCAAATGTATATAAAATAGGCGAAATATTCGAACAATACGCACCTGCCCAGTAAAATTGATATTGTAAATACGCATTTGGTTGTTTTCAATTAGATTTGCTTGTATTTTATTAAGTTTGATGTGCATATATAATTAGCTGTGCCAAAATTTGTTTTTAATAAAACAGCTATTCAAATATTCAATAGAATAAGAAGATGTTCGTTTATTATAAGCCGGTTATTTAATGCTCTCTCTACTAAAAAAAATCAATAAAAATTTGTTCAAGCTAATAAAGCTGCGTCCCTAGCGTCAATAAATTCATATTCATTTGATGTTATTATGTCTGCAATTTCCATTTTATAATACTGCATTGAAATTTATTATTAAAAAATATGTATTTATTAAAAAAATATTTCTTAGTCCCTGCGTGTTAAGCAATCAATGAGGAAATGTTAATACTCTCTGGAAAGGTATACATGTATATTTGGCAATTCTATTTGATAATCCCACAATCAAAAGTGCTGGCTATCATAAATGTAAGCATACTAAATTATTTGTGAACATTTTTATGTTTCACTTGTTGACACAGCTGCAAAAATTTCGATATTAAAAGAGTAAATAGAAATGCAAAATAAATCGCTATAAAATGGGCAGACGGAGCCACAATTTTACATTCAAATCCAACTCTCTTTCTGGCATCGAGATGAAATTCCAAACGTTGATCTTCGGCTGTGCCGTTTTGGCCATTTGCCTGATTAGAGGCAGCAACGCGGTATGTGCAACGGAGGGCGCCTGCACTGCAGCCGAATGCGAAGACACTGCCAATGCATCAGATCCTAGCTGTGCCACCACAACCGCGGATACAACTACGCCTGCCGCTGCCGCTGCAACGACGACAGCTTCTGATACAGCAACAACTGCTGCCAGTGCGACATCTGACACTACTACTGCTGCTTCCTCAAGCGCTACTACTGCATCCAGCTCAACTTCCACATCATCTTCCAGCAAAAGAGTACGCCGTCTTCGCAGACGTATTGCAGCCCTACGTAGGCAGAACAGGCGCCTTAGGTTGAACTTGGCAAAATGTAGAACTGCTCGGAGGGTAAGGCGAGTGGTGGTAAACAGGAACACAAATGGGAACACAAATACGAACACCAATAGGACCGACAGGACCAGAATCCTGGTGCCGGTTAGTGTTGCCAGGCAGATTAGGAACAGAAGAAGGCTTAACAGGGCCAACTAAAGAAAACCAGAACGATAACTAATCCATAATAATTCCAATAAATATATATATTGCATGCCCAAAATACTTGTGTGTTACTTAGTCAAATTTTAATCATCAATGATCAACACCCTGCAAAATGTCTACTGGACACAGCGTTTTATAAGCTTCGTCACTGACGAAGTCATAATATATAAAAGACAATGTTTATGAAAACGATTTGTAATTTTATTGTTCTGTACTGAGCACCTCTGTCGTTTAATATAAGCTTTTTAGATCGTATGCCAGATAATATGCAAATATGCATTCGTTAAAGCTGGCAACGTAGAACGCTCTTTGTCATAAGAGAAACGGTAAAACATAGGCCAATCGGAATCCTTAGTCTAATAAATCGATTAGATATATTAAGTAAAGAGTTTTCCTTGACTAACTAGTAAAGCTACATTTTAGATTGAAAGCGAGCACAGCAACGGAGCGTAAAAGCAAATTGTGGATAAAGTTTGTATGAAAAGCATAAAAAACAACATAATCATATAAATGTCCTCTGTGGTCGAGACGCCACGAGCCTGCGTGGCTGCAGGATCCATGCGACAGCCTAACAAGCAGGTGGCCGGATCAAATAGAGCATCAATTTTCAATTTTTTTGATTTGTTATTATTATTAAAGAAAGTATCAAACTTGAAATAAATTTAGATCAGCTTATTTTGTGTCTCCTTTCTCAGACTTTAATATACATTGAGATATTATTTATCTGGATTATTTATCTGTTTTACTTTTTAACAGAAGCCGTCGGCATACGCAAGATATTTTTTATATTAAGATTTTGTTTATTTTTATTTTGTAAAATATATAATAATATATAATATATCATTTAAACTGTAACATTCCATTTTATATAAATCGAAATGCAGCATATATCTTAAGGCTTGCATTGAGGCTTTCATTTTATTTATAAGACACACGCCTAAAGCTATGCTGCGATCATTTTTGTTGGTTAAACATCAAATACTCAAGTAATGCTCTAAGCATGGAATCTGAATCGTTTCATAAGTTACCAATCAAAAAGGGACGTACTAAACAAACAGGCTGCGAATTCTATAACCTGGTTGTAAAATCATCTTAATCGTCTGGCAGAGTGGGAGAATCCGAATGCGTAGTAGATTGCGAATGCCTGTGCATTACACATAAAAAATATATTCATAAATATCCATCAAGATGAACAGTAAATATATATTCTCAACAGTCGAATGACTTGTAAAATACACAAAGTTACCAATAAATTGTATCTTTTTATTAACAAATTTATTTGCTTAATTAATTGGTGAAAGAGTAAAAGCTCCTGTTCAAATAAAAATAATACAATAAAGAAAGCATATGGTCCTATGACTAATTATATTCTTGTTTAGTATCGACATCATAATATGCATAAGAATTGAATTTTATACAAAAGCAAATACCGAAAACTTGTAGACTCTCTTGTGGTACACAGAAAATTACAAAACCTGGTGTCCTGCTAGTTGAATAAAGATCGGACTGTAAGCGATTTTGTATATTGCCCAAAGAATGTGGCAGACCCGCTCTGTAAAGTGCGCAGTTAGCGACGTGTGTATTTCTGTGTGTGTACTCGGGAATGCTTGTAACGGTAGCTTAACACTAGATACAGTGGTCTCTGGCACACCCTACCAGAATACTCGTAAAACAGCTGTTCAAATGTTATTAAAAAAAAAGACTTATCGTAAGCCGTTAGCTTAATGCCCTTGCACTAATCTAATTTGAATGAAAAGGTATCAGGGAGAATAAAACTCTGACTTTACATACAATTTGCCTTATTATTTTTTATTAACACCGACCTTAAATATTATTCAATCCAAGTGTTACGCAGTTGGTGGCAAAGTGAGAATACCCACTTTAATTCGGCAATTTGAAAAATCAGATCATAAATGTAAGCATACTTTGGACTATTTATTTGTTTATTCAGAAGCCACAGCCGAAAAGAATTGTAATATTCAAATGCGGAAATTCAAAATTGATATAAAATGAGCAGACGGAGCCCCAGTTTGGCATTCGAATCCAACACTCGCTCTGGCATCGAGATGAAATTCCAAACGTTGATCTTCGGCTGTGCCGTTTTAACCATTTGCCTGATTAGAGGCAGCAATGCGGCATGTGCAACAGCCGGCGCCTGCACTGCAACCGAATGCGCGGACACTGCCAATGCATCAGATCCTAGCTGTGCCACCACGACCGCGGATACAACTACGCCTGCCGCTGCCGCTGCAACGACGACAGCTTCTGACACAGCAACAACAACTGCCAGCAGTGCGGCTGCTGCTACTACTTCTGCTTCCTCAAGCGCAACTACTGCCTCTACCACAACTTCGACATCTTCTGGAAGTAGCAGTATTCGCCGTCTTCGCAGACGTATTCTTGCCCTACGTAGGCAGAACAGGCGCCTTAGGTTGAGGTTGACAAGATGTAGAACTGCTCGGAGGGTATCAAAGAAAACCACTAAATCCAAGACAACCAAAAGGACCAAAATATTAGTGCCGATCAGTGTTGCGAAGAAGATTAAGAACAGGAACAGGACCAACTAAAGAAACCAAGTTGATGATCTAACCCAACTCTTTCAATAAATATTTACATTGCATACAATTTACATTACATTACATTTGTGTTTTATTAGTTTCAACGTCAATCATCAGAAAACAGCACCCTAACATTATAAAAAAAAAACTAAAGCATGTAACAAACTGACTGACTGAATAACTGACTGACTAACTGATTGGTGAACATAGTCCGTAGGAGGTCGACGAATGAAATATTTACTGCAGTTATATTGTCTGATGAAGGTGCGTGCAAAGATAGAATTTTGAGAAATTTCACCCGCAAGAGTGAAAAAATCGTGAAAATGGTTGAAGGAAATTTTTTTATATTTTCTGATTGGCCTCAAAACTCATTATAGAAAATCTTTTTTCGGCAAATTCACCCTTCTGGTGGATATGGAAAACAATGATTTGGTAGGTATAGTTTCGAATCGATACGCATTTATTCATAAATATAAATTATTCATAAATATAAAACGAATAGAAGGGCTACGGCACGCCGAAGATTTAATATTGCAGCCCCAACCTGTTCATGATGCTCATAGTGCTTTGCCCGAATCTAAGAAGCATAAGATATCAGAAAAAGTCTCTTATATAACATCATTTTCGACCGATCGTTCCTATGCAATCTGTATGTTATAATGGTCCAATGAACATTAGGGTTTGTAGGAAAAATAGTGAACTTAAAGGCGGCAACTTTGGTATAGATAGATATCAAGATATCATGATATCGACTCGGCTGTTGATTCTGATCAAGAATATATATACTATGTGAAAATTCATTTCAAAAGTGTTTCATACTTTGTAGACAATCCGTTCCTCTAAAATGAAAAAAAAGGTTTATACATGAAAGTTTTTTTTTGCCATCGAGCGTCATATTTAATATAAAAATGGTGGGAAATGTTGTTTCCGACTCACGGATAAATATCCCAAATTTGAAGTATCCGGGCAAGGCCGTCTAATATCTGTTAGTATTTTTATACATCTTGAATAAGTTTATAATTCACTACCTTTTCAAATAAGATTTTCTTGATCGTATGAATTTGTTTTACTAACTAAATCACAATGTTAACTTAGGCTGCAAACTATATTACGCGGCTTGGGAATCATCCAAATCGTCTGGCTAGGTGGCTTCTAAGAGGCGTAGAATTGAGGAGTCCGAGGGCGGAGGATATTGCGGATATTTCATCCAATCGATCTCTCAGATTGGTTTATATAAACAACCTATCCTTGTAAATTTTTTTTGTAAGTCTTAACAGTCAAACAGGTAACATTTACTATTAAATAAATATTCTCTTCAAATACCCACATAAATACATTTTCAATAGTCGAAAGATTTGTACAACACACAAACATACAAATAAGTTGGTTCCGTGCACAAACATTTGGTTGTCTCACAATGTTATGTGCTTGTTGTTCATTAAGTTGGAAATGCATATTGACTTTGTTATGCCAACATTATAATACCCTTAACCCATTGACAATGAGTAAAAGAGTAAATGCTTTTTTAAGGAAGCATCTCCGACCGGATAAAATAAATATAATCTTGATCAAGACGAGGAGTTGAGCCGATCAATGTGGAATATCTATATATTATCGATTCATTCGATTCTAATATGTTATTGAGAAACTCGATTATTAAGGGGTAGAGGCATCAAACTTGTAGACTCTCGTATGGTATACACAGATTATAAATATTTAGCTTTTTTGATATATCCGACTAGGGGAATCCCTAGAATTAAAAAATCTTATTTTGAAGGGTTCACTCTTTGCTGTACACACAGAGGAGTTGTATATTGAGGACTGCATTGCCCAAAGTCTATGGCTGGGTGAAGAAGCAGACCTGCTCTGTAAAGTGCGCAGTTAGAGACGTGTTCAGGGCTCTATGGCACACCCTACCAGAACACTCGTAAAACAGTTGTTCAAATAATATTAGAAAAAAAATTGTGGTAAATATTATTCTATCCAAGTGTTACGCAGTTGGTGGCAAAGTGAGAATACCCACTTTAATTCGGCAATTTGAAAAATCAGATCATAAATGTAAGCATACTTTGGACTATTTATTTGTTTATTCAGAAGCCACAGCCGAAAAGAATTGTAATATTCAAATGCGGAAATTCAAAATTGATATAAAATGAGCAGACGGAGCCCCAGTTTGGCATTCGAATCCAACACTCGCTCTGGCATCGAGATGAAATTCCAAACGTTGATCTTCGGCTGTGCCGTTTTAACCATTTGCCTGATTAGAGGCAGCAATGCGGCATGTGCAACAGCCGGCGCCTGCACTGCAACCGAATGCGCGGACACTGCCAATGCATCAGATCCTAGCTGTGCCACCACGACCGCGGATACAACTACGCCTGCCGCTGCCGCTGCAACGACGACAGCTTCTGACGCAGCAACAACAACTGCCAGCAGTGCGGCTGCTGCTACTACTTCTGCTTCCTCAAGCGCAACTACTGCCTCTACCACAACTTCGACATCTTCTGGAAGTAGCAGTATTCGCCGTCTTCGCAGACGTATTCTTGCCCTACGTAGGCAGAACAGGCGCCTTAGGTTAAGGTTGACAAGATGTAGAACTGCTCGGAGGGTATCAAAGAAAACCACTAAATCCAAGACAACCAAAAGGACCAAAATATTAGTGCCGATCAGTGTTGCGAAGATTAAGAACTGGAACAGAAACAACTAAAGAAACCAAATTGATGATCTAACCAAACTCTTTCAATAAATATTTACATTGCATATCCAATAACACACTTGTCTCTTACATGAAAATTGAATTGAAATAGTTACATTATCACAGTCAAAAATCCGGATAAAGCTGTTGGCCCAGTATTGCATGGTATCTAACAATATGATCAAGGAACCTTGAGTTTTTGGGGAATGTACAGTCAAAAGTCAGTTGTTACAAATAATCTTTGGAAAAGGCTATATTTACCGAAATTTCCTAAGGCTATTGTGGCTGGCATTATTTTTGAGTTCTAGAACTACGTCAAGTCGATTGGGTACATATATCATGGCAAACGAAGAGCGATTGTTGTTTGAATGTTCTTTGTCCTATGTCGATTGAACAGTTATAATTCTTATCCAGAATAGTTGTTTATCTTTTTCGATATCAATTGACACAAATTTTCTTTATTTTTTTTTGTGTTTTTATTAATACACCATTAATACATCACGGAATATAAATATTTGCATCAAACTAGTTGATAATGTATATCAAATTGGATCTCTCACTTAGTTAATTTGGCTTTTCTTAACTAAAGCATTAGTTAAGGCATTTTTATTTAGCAATACAAACCTTAAATATTCCAATATTCCTCTACTATTAAGTTTCACCTGATCTAACTTCCCCTTTCAGCTGAGAATAATCTAAATGCGTGCATTAGGGCATTCTTATATCTAACATGTGTCACGCCTTAAATTATGCCTCAAAAAATTCCTTTTTCTTACGCGAGAACATTTTTTTTTACCAGTTTTATAGTCATCAGCTTTTCTATTCTAGAAATAAGAAATCCCTTCAACATATGCTATATTCATACAAATTGAATATTATGAAATATTTGGACTTTCAAAAATTAGAATTCAATATTCAATATAATGAAATCAAATTGAATCCGTTAACATTTAACATATAATATACTCTATCCTTAAACATAGACAAAGACAGGCAATACATTAAAGGAATAAAGAAAAACTTGAATTCATTTTTACCAATTCTTCAGACATGTAAGAGCACTGTGGTAGATTACAAAATCCCCTGTAGCCCAGAGCTAATATAATACTTTGATTAAAGTATTGAACTCTTTAAATCATAAAATATATATTTAACCAATAGCTTGGCTTTAGCCTTAAAGATGATCTTGGGAGGAATGGTCGAGTTATCCATATCTGACTATTGAATGTTTCGGAGAAGATTTTGCATTCGTCATAGATTTGGCAGCGCGTGTTAGAAAGAACCAAAAAGTTGTTAAACACAGCTAATTAAATATTAAATGGAAATACTTTTGATATTGAACAAGTCAAATTCAATTTAATAGAAATTGCAATGCAATTGCCCGGTCTATCACAAACAAGACAAAAAAACTAATTCTTTAAACATGATTTGGATTTGCTCTTTGTTGTTACAGCTGCTTCAATTCATTAACAATACAATTTATAGATTCCAAATCGCTATAAAATCGGCTGCCGGGGCCATAGGTAGACATTCAAAACACCTCGCTGGCATCGAGATGAGAGTCCAAACGATGATCTTTGGCTGTGCCATTTTGGCCATTTGTCTCATTAGAGGCAGCAATGCGGCATGTAAAATAGAGGGCGACTGCACTGAAACCGAATGCGCAATTCCTGAAAACCAAACGGACCCTAGCTGTCCAGCCACGACCCCGACAACGCCCAACACGCCTGCCACACCAGCCCCACCAGCTACACCAGCTACACCAGCCACACCGGTCACACCGGCCACCCCAGAGACTACACCGGCGCCAACTGGCAGCACTGCGACAACACCGCCTAGCAGTGGAAGTTCTCCCTCAAGTTCTACGGGATCAGGCTCATCAACTGACACGGAGACGGCTGCGCAATTGGCTGCGGCTCAGGCTAGAGCCAACCGGCTGAGAAACCGAATTAGGCGGATGAGGCGTCAGCAGCGCCGGAGGAATGCAAGGAGGAGGAATCGTGCTAGACGGCAAGCTGCCGCAAGAAGGAGGGCCGCATTGATGGCAAATAACAGGAACCGAAGAAATAGAAACAGGAATCGCAGACGCAACACAGTTGGTTAGGTCAAAATATACCAGAAAAGGCCAACATTTGCCTAACCCAATAAATTTGAATTCTGCAACATTATTTGGTCTATTGCTGCAATAGATTTTTAATTCTGTCCACATGGGATTGTTCGTTCAAGATCACCAGCTTCCAAGGATCATGACAACGAAGGCTAAGTAGAGACCCTACACATTAGCATTTTTACATTGACAAATCATAAATCCACAATAGACATTGAAAGTGTTGGGCATGCGTAAATAAGTGAACTTTCAAACAGTGAGCACCAAACTAAACCGAATCGTTGAAAAAATATTAACTTGGGATATTTGCCCAAAGCAAAGCGCGACGAAATTCAATTTTAAAGAAAGCCAAAGCAAGCTTCTCTACGCAAACGCTGCACAAAACACTAACGAATTCTAATTTATAAACGGCAAAAAAAAAAATAACAAGAGTAATTTTAGATGCATTATAAGCTAGAAAAGTTTCGCGTTTAAAAATAAGTATAAGGCTCGCGTCGCGAGTTTCCGGTCTAGGCGATACCCTGACCCTCTTCTACCAAATGCAGCAGCTAAAATATGTCCCTCACAAAGCGTAACTTGCCATGGCTTTCCTTCTGCCTTATATAGGAGTACTCTAGTCGAGAGTGGCCGATTTGGAGATAGCACGTACGTCGTCAAAGTTTTGACAATCATTAATATTCAAACATACACACATACACAACCACACGGTACTTTGGTGCTTATAAAGTGCAAAGATTTAAATAATACAATTGTAAAAAATAATTTATTCTTGATCAGTGCAATTGTTCTTTTCAAAGAGCTCTCTTAGCAGATAAGCCCATAGTTATTAGCAGAGAATATATTTACTTTATAGTTTCGAAAGCAGCGCGGCTGAGTCTTACATACACTTGCTAAAAATCATTCTATAGAGTATATAAAAAGGTCAGCTGCTTAGCTGGAGAGAAAAATTTGTACTTCCATTTTTGCTTCTGTTGCTGCCACTTGACGCCTCTGATGAATTAAATATCAAACAGAGCTGCAGTTGCAGCCGAGGAATTTATTTTTAAGACAAGCGCACGCTATTGCAACAGCAAATTGAGTTTACCCAGCTGCTGGGCAAGTGGTTTGGTCGACGTCTCCAAAAAGTATGCTATATTTTTAACAAACACTTACCTGCTGCACAACGGGCGAGGCCATCCACTGCTGGAACAAATCCGATGTGACCGAGGGGCGTTTGTGCGGCTTACGGCTCTCAATGAACTCGTGTAGGCGACTCAGCGCCTCAGGCGGGGCACGTTCCGTTAGCCATTTCTCAAACGCCTCGGGCTTCTCCTCAAACAGGCGGGCCACCTCGTCAACATCCTGCTTGCTGCTGCACTTGGCGGACGCCAAAGAAGTAGATGCGCCACTCAAATTGTCGCTGGCCGCAGGTCCACACGGTTCGCTGTCAGCGGAAACCTTTGGTTTGGCCAGCAATGGTTGCGATGGTTGCGATGGCTGCGATGACGTTGCCGACGGCGACGGCGAAGTCGGCGTTTCTGCGGCTGCATGTTGATTGTTGTTGCTCTGCAAGTGACGCTCCAATTTGGCTTGATTGCTTGTGGTTGCCATTGCTGTTGCTGTTCCTGTTCCTGCTGTTGTTGTCGCCTTTTTGGCACCATTGATTAGTGGTTTCGTGGACACTGAAGTAGACGTTGTTAGGGACGCAGACTCAGCTGGCGCCTCTGAGTTTGTTGTGCGTGCTCGCTCGCAGGCGCCACCGGCGACCCCGTCAGCTGCCGCAGACACATCGGTCATGATTCTCACTGTTTGTGTATACGGTTACGGATTCGCTGTGATGCCGGACTGCTGCATATACTCATTATTCTAGCTGTTCACACATCCAGTAAATCAGCCCCAATCTGCTGGTTAATGTGCCGCCTCCACCTTGTGCGAAGCTCTTCAGTTAAGCGCTTGACTGCGGCTCCAGCTGCGTGTGCTGATAAAGTCACGTAGATGGCCACTTATGTGCTTGGGGTTGGGTCTCTAAGCAAAGTTCTGACGACCTGTTGCTATCGCCTGTTGCCTAACAGCCTGCTGTTTTGTTAGCTCCGACTTTAATGGGCAGCGAAGCAGCGCAGGTGCCCGCTGGAAGGGGTAATTGATGAGTGCGACTCAAACTGTTTCCGTCAAATGCTTGTGTGTTGTCATCTTCAGCCCTTGTAGCTGTGCCTGTGGCTGTGGTTGTGTCTGTTACATTAGCCTCTAGATTTAAGTTCATGCACGTTCGCTTCCGGCCCTGATGCCTTCTTTTAATATTGGCGGCCTTAAATATCCGCGCGCAAATGGGTTGGGAGCTTCTATCTAATCCTCGACAGCCATTCAACAGTTCATTTCTGTTTGATTTGCCCCCACGTGCTGTCAACTTGATTTAATTTAAAACGCCTCCAGCGTTATTCAGCCTGTAAAAACAGAAAATCATTGAATAAAAAGTTAGTATTTCATGGCAGATTGAACAGCTAGCCGAATGGAACAGACAGAACGATGTGTAGCGTAGAGTTCTGATATCTGGTATTTCAGAAGTTTTCCATTAGCATAATCTTAATACAAGCTAAAGTAATATACTTTATATTTAAAATAAAATAAAAACATTTTTTTTGTTGGTGTAAAAGTTAAAATTGCCTAACAATACATTGTAAACTATAAATAATATCCCCCACGTTTAGGCAGTGTAGGTAAAGAATTGAACATTTTGTTTAATTAATTTTATTTATTTAATATTTTTTAAATAAAACAATTTTTGCATTTGGCACACTGTAAACTGTTTGACTTATTTTCGATGCTCATTGAACAACATTTATTCTAGATTTTGGTTTTTTCAATAAGCTCTTGCCGTTCTGGCCACATTCGTGTGGCTAATCAATTATTAAGTTTCCTATTGCTTGAGCTCAGCTATTCTTAAAATGTCAATTGTTTTTGCGCAAACAAATGGATTTCGAATGCACAAGGAAAATCCACAAGAAATATATATGTTAAATAGAATTTATTTGTGGGTAATAAATTTGTTTATTTCAATCGAAAATATCTCGAAAAGCTGGCGCATACGAAATGAAAATATATTTAAATTCTTCAATGGAGCAAAAAGCTAAATTTATGACCACAAGGTGCATTTTAGGCAAAGGGAGCGAACCAGTGGGCTGTTTGGAGCACAAGGGGGGCAACAGGAAGTCGGGCAACTTCACATGTATGCAAATGGACTAGAGGCACGGGGACAGCCGGCAGTTGTCGAATAGCCACTTAAAGCGCGGCTACATTTCACAGCTGACAACAACAAAAATATATATATTTCTAAATGAAAACGGGGAGCGTTGGGGCACGTTCATGGAATTACAGCGGGTAAGGGGTGGGACGTACGGAGTTGGCAGTTGGCAGTTGCCATTTATGCGCATTTGCATTAGCATGGCTTTTGGCATTTGCATAGAAAGGCTTGCGGCACTTGCCACGTGCGCAACTCTTGTGCGCTGCATTTGCCGCTTTACCTTGACTTCAAGTTTAACTAAAATTGGGGGCAAGAAGTCTTCGTACTATCTTTATGGATCTCCATCTGCTGCCAGCTGTACACATTGATTTTTAGTATCTTCACCGAGAGAGATTGCCTTTTCCTCTGCGTGCGTGTGCGTGCGCACGTGTGTGTATGTGTAGGTGTAGATTTATGTATGTATTGGCTGTGTTTGCGCTATGTACGCTTATTTCCATTTTTACATACTGTTTGCACACGAACCTGACGTCCACCCTGACCAATGGATTGACTTGCATTTGCATGTCATAAACCACGTTGTTTTGTATTAAAGCACACAATGGCAAGCAAAAAGTTGGAGTTGGCTGACTGTTGCTAAACTCAGGCATACCCTGTGTGTAGCTCTGAGCACTATGCTAAGTGCAATTAAGGTGTCTTGGCTATGTCTGGCATTCTTTGTTGGATTCTAAAACAGGGTATATGCAAACAACAACGACAAAGCCGACAGCAACAACTACCTCGAGGTTTATCACGCACTCGTTTGCAATTTCAAATTGGGTAATAAATTCTTGAACTCTGCTCTATAAGGGACTCTTCGGGTGTATTTGTCCCTACGTGTGTGTGTGTGTGTGTGTGTGTGTGTGTGTGTGCATCACTTTGCCATTCATGAGCGTGTGAAATTGCTTTGTTCTCGCCAGCGTTTTATGGGCGGCTATGTTACTGCTTGTGGCATTGGGGCGTGGCCATACCGGTTCACATTGCGCTCTTTTCGACCATTGTGCTTGTAAATTTAATGTCAACACTAAAGATTAAGATTTTAATGCGCTTTTGGTTTTGGTTAACAAATTCGTTTTATGGCCCGTGAGCGCTGGGGCGTATTGTATAGCTGAGTAACCAGAAAATTGCAATAAACTTGTAGCATAAACTACTAAAATTTGTGAGGTTCTTGTAAATTGCAGTACGCGCTTGTTTTTATAGTTGGCCTTAATATGTAAATGCAGTAGAGCATGGACCCAGTCTCTTAGGTTTTTCTTATGTTATATATGTACGAAAAGAAATTGCATTGCATTCAATTTTTGATTTGACTTTGACATAATGAAATGCATGTTTGAAGCTTGGCAAAACTATAAGGACTTGACTTGATAAAACTATTGATTCTAAACTAAAAAATTTGTAATATTTGGCAAGGTTTTTGAAATAAAATGGGATACCGTCCGCAACTTACTTTAAACAAAATTTAATATACATTTTTAACGTTAAGATCTGTGTTATAATTCGCATCATTTTCGTCAGAAAAATATTTGTAGACCCAATAAAAAATATACAAATCAAATGACAAGTGCTTGCTTTTTAAAGCTGATGCAAAATTTACCTGGAGAACAAGTCAAACCAGACCAGGCCAACCAATTTTTTTCCATTCAAATCTATCTGAAGTACTAGAAATTTTCATACTTAACTATTGAATATTAAAAAAAGTATAAAGTCTTACCAATAAGGCTTAAATTATAGAATATATTGCATCTCACAGCACAATGGTAGACATTATTTATACTCGGGCGCGCATTGAAATGTTTGTGAATTTGCGTAATCAAGGCTATGCAAATGTGTTTAGAATGCGCAGAGCGTGCAGCTTGGTCGCTCTTACAGGACGTGGCCTATCCCTTAAAGCCTTTCCTGTCTACCATTGGTCTGTGTCAGTCAACAAAACATCGCAGCTAATTTGCATAACTTAGGAACTGACGCTCGACGTGGGCAAATTGCAATGCAGCGGCGGACAAAGTGATGTGCCGCAATTAGTGTGCCACAAATATGGGTAAATTATGCGAGGAGCACACACAGAACAACAACAACAACAACAACAACAATAACAAGAACAGCAACAAAAGCCTGCCGATGAAGTTTGTTGGGTTGACCGGAAATGAGCAACGGGATGTGGCACGCATCGAAGCATACCAATGTGGTTAGACGGTGCAAACAAAGCCACACAAATCGGGGCTGTTGTATTTGGTCTTTTAGATATTGGCCAGGTATGTGCTGTGCACACACATGCTTATACACACACACTCGCTCTCACGCCCTCTTAGTTAAATATGTGCACTCGCAAATGAAGCTCTTAAATATTTACTCACACATTTCAGTGGTAAATTGCAACAAGGCAAATAATACACATGCAACGGCAACAGGCCGCACGGCGTGTTGCTCATATTTCCGTTAATTAAAAACAGTTTTTTTGCAGTTATTTTTAATTAAAATGCGACGCAAGCATGTCGGCTGCGACGGCAGTCTCGGCTATAGTTGGCATGCAAATGCTGGGCAACCTGGGGGCACCTGCCGCAGCATGCATCCATAAATAGATAGCCACAAGAGGGTGGTGTGGGAGTTGGGGGCGAAGAGCCTATGTGAGCTTTGTAGTTGTTCATGCTCACAACGGCCGCTGTCCGTTGGAAATTAGAGAATTAGCGGCCACATTCTTGTTGCCAAGTGCAAGCGCCATTTTGCAAGCGGAAGTGCCCATTACGCGCAAATGACGTGCGTGTCACGGCAGCGGGCATGGCGGCAGGGGGCAATGCGCAGCACACACGTTAGCGTAAATTAACTTGGCGGCTACTTTGTAGCCCCGCGTCATGTCAAGTCCTTTGGCTCGTCGGCCCGCTTTCATTTTCGTGTTTTCAATTTGGCAAATTGCAACATTGCATTTTGGTCTTGGCCATCAACGGCGCTTAGCACGCCCAAAGCGGCGACGGGCGGTTAGCGAGGCGGATTGGCAACACAGTCACGTAGCCGTGTCACACACACACATACACACACACCCACACACCCAGGGTATGATGCACGTTATACGCTTGCCGCGGCAGGAGCAACCTCTGCTTGCGGCAGTGTTTGCCTTTTTGGCTTTAAAGTGGAAAATGCGTCCAAGGAGAGTCAACGCTGTGCGGCATGTGCAACAATGGTGTTGGCATGCACCAGTCATCGCTCACCCTGCCTCACCCAAAACCAGGTTCGTCTTTTGCTCGTCGCCTTTTAGTTACACCCATGTTTGTTTGCGGTTTTGCACTGCTCTGGTTATTCTAATTTTTCATTCTACCACAGCGATTTCCCACAACACACACGTTCACATACACACAGCAGGAGCGTACATGTTTTAAGCTGCTTGGTATTTCCCTTGACGCTACTTGTTGCATAATAATTGCAAAAGTTCTCAAGCCTCAATAACAAACGCTGAATATGGAAGGCTTAGTTTTAAAATCAGAGACGGCAAGCTAAATGGAATACAATTTGTATAAATAGCTTAAAAAACACGTTAAAGGTTTAAACCAAATAATAATAAATTTAGCTTAAAATAAAAGCAAGTTTTAATTCACCAGCACTCATAACAAGTGTTGGAAAACTAACAAAGGAGTTCACAACTTAGCAAAACCAGTTAAGAAGTCATTTATCAATTTTTTATTTATTTTTATTAATTATTAAATAATAATTCGATAATCAACCAAAACAAACTATTATATAACAATGAAGGCGCAATATCGATAACATCGATAGCGCTTTTGGCGTTTTACAGCACTAGATTCAGCTAGACTTTAAGCAAATGTTACCAAACCATAGCATACTTTTGCGCGCCATGCATTGAATATCAAAAGGCTTACACAAGGGACTTACTGCTTTTGTGAAACACGTATAAAAGAATATTTTTATAATTATGAGATGGTGATGCAGATGTTACTCTGAATACATGCTTGGGCATAATGAAAGTAACTAAAGTTTCTTTTAAATTGCTGTTTATTTAGGTCATAGCCTTTTTTTATGTTTGCAGTAGTGCGATTGTAAACTGCACAATCGTTTTGGCTTTTAAGCTTAGAGTTGAAGCGTAAATGTGTCGGTTGCCACAAAACATTTTGCCGCACTGCATTTTGTCATGCAATTTGCCAAATTTGAAAATGTTTGCATTTGGCATTTGCATTTATTTGCATGTTTCCATGTTGACACTATCGACAATTTCTATTGATCCAAGCAAATGCATTTAAAATAAAATAGTTTTTTGTTGTGTGTAAACACATGAAAAATGTATTTATTTAAAAAAAAAACTCTTTTTCATGGTACTTCAGTAATTGCTTGTGGTTTGAGCCCAAACGATAAATAAAATAAAACAACGTTTCATTTATGCTGGGTGTTAATAGAATAGAGTAATAGATTCTAATGTTGAAATTTAAAATCGTTTTCGTGTTAAAAGTTAGTTGACTATTGGCAAATTGGATGACAAACTGTTAACGAATTTTACTGAATTGTATTGAGACCACAATAGAAACTCATAAAAAACACTTGACGACAATTTAATTCGATAATAGTTTTATAATAGAATGTCAGTTGCAGCCTAACTTATCGCCGTGCAAAGAACGCAAATTCAATAAAACCAATTCGACAGACTCTCTCCGAGCAGATAATGAGCTGAGTGCAAGCTGAAGGCCAGCTGGGCTGTCATTAATATTTTTTTTATTCCTTGAGTAAATTTACACTTTATTTAATGGAAAGCGATGCGCTGGGGTCCGCGTTGGCGCCTGCTGAGAACTTGTCAAAGCAAAATAATTGAAAAACTTTGGCCGCAGCAGCAAATGGCAAAAGACCAAGAACTAGAAAGCACTGCAGGCATTGCATTAATTAAAACATCGGCCAAAGATGATTATAAGGATCAACACAAACACAAACACAAACGTGCACACGCAAACACGCACACGCCCCGCGGCTTGTATAATCTCCATTACGGCCGAGCACAATAACCAATTTTCTACTCAACTTTCAACTTACAGTATTTTGCTAAGTGAGCACATTTTGAGATTAAATTGGAGATGCCCGGTTATTTCCACTTGACAGCGCGGCAAGGCCAAAAGGATGCAGGACCTCGTCTGACTGCTGACCCCGCCGCAGCAAAAGCAACATAAATGTCAACAAAGTTGACTGCAAATAGTTGCTCGCTGACACAACAATGCGGCAGGGGCTCAGCCACTCAGGCCACCAAGTGTATGCGACAGGCCGCACTCGGGATGCTGCACATCCAGCACATCCTGGTCCAGAATGCAGGACGAAGGTATGACAGTGTGACAGGGTGACAGGGTGACAGGGTGCCAGCCAAGTGGCTTAGTGAACGGTCCAACGAGACGCCACTTCAGTGTCAGCATCTTCCATTAGAGTCGGCAGGTGGCGACCTGCCTGTGGCATGCAACTTGATATGAAAATGGAAAATTTATTAGTTACCAATAACACGAGCTGAATGTGACGCTTAATCTTTGGTCGTCAATATTTGTTGCGTGAAATGACTTGCTCAGCTTAGTGGCAAGTCAAAATGAGTCCTGCCGGCAACCTTTCAGCTCGTGTCATTGGTAATCAGCCAGGTATTCAATCTCTCGGAGTGTATACATTCCTGACTCTTTCATTTTTCTCTTCTCCATTTGCCAATTTGCATACGCATAGCTGTATGAGATTTTAGCACATTGTATTTGTGTGTACGCTTGTTTCTGAATGAAATCTCGTGCCACACTGTGGCTGTAGGCTGTGGCTTTGTTCTCCTTAAGGACCAATTTAATACCAATTTCGGTGCGTGTGCGCGATGTCACAACGTTTGTTATTCAATTTACCATCAGAAACATATGAAATGTTCTGGGAAACAAGCCACAATAATAACATTCATGCATAATTTCTTATATATATAGAACCTGCTCCATGCCGCTTCAAGTCAAAGTCGTTGTCGATAAAGATGCCTCGTCTCGCCGCGATGATGGCGTCGAGATTGTCGCTTGTCTGTTTGCACACGCTTGAGTGGCATTGGCATTGGCATTGGTATTCGAATTGGGCATGAGTCTGATTGTATTGCGCCCAACGGCAACTATAGCAAATAGAGCGCGGTCCGTGCCTCTGCAGCTGCTTCCGTTTCCGCCTGCCATTGTTGCTACAATGGGGCACACCAATGCTGCGGCTTTTGTCTACCCGCCAGCTCATATCGCCCCATTGACAGTTGTAGTTAATGGCATCAGAATATTTAGCTGGAGCTTTGTTTTAAGACAATTTATGCTTGATTGCATTGATTGATTAGCCGCACTTGTTGTTTCGACGGCCACGCCAATTTTGTGCGTACCAGCTTCTACGGCTGCCTTATGTGGCATGTAAGGCACATTCAACTTTAATTGGATCAATATTTGTGTCAGATTGCGAGCAGAATTTGAAATTCAACAGCAAAAGCTTTCCTAATTAAGTCGCATACTTCAGTATATACTGTTCGGCATGAGTAATTTGTTAACTTTTTAATTAAAACTTTAAGTGAGCAACTAATATTAAATAATAAATCGTTTTGCGCTTGACTTAAAACTTTTGCCTTGAGCGTGTCTAAGGCTTAAAGAAAAAGCAGCTAATTTAATTTTGATGCCTTTGGCATTATTAAAAGCTTTTAGTGGCAAAGGCATTATTAAACACGCCAAATGCGATCTAAATAAAGTGAATGTAAGAAAAACAACTTTTTATAAAAAAAAAATGAAAAGCAAAAAATCAATTCCCGAGAGCAAAGTCAATGTACGCAACTTTAAAGAACGTTGTAAAAGCTTATACGATATATCAAACGCTTCTGAAACCGGAGTTGATCCAACAACTGCAAAGGGCAAAGGTCAAGGAATTGTGTACAACTCGAGCGAAGAGTTCGCTGTTTAGCTTTAGCCCCCGAGTATGACAAACATAAAGGACATTAATTGCCCGACTTCGGGTAAAGAGCTGAAAGCAAAAAAAAGTTAATATCAGTGCGTGCAGTGTGCGGGGATTTATTTAAGCCATGGCATGTCAAGCTCCGGGTCTGTAATACTAGCTGTAACTCATTACTATGCAGCCCACATAAAAGTTCCATGGAATATATACACTTGTGTTCATGTATATATGTATGTTCGAAGGACCTCATAAAGCAAATCACAGCGTCGCTTGTCATTTTTCGCATAAAGCGTCGTTCGCTTTGTATTCTTACTTAAATACGAGTATTTTATTTGCAGCTTTGTTTCATTTATATCTCCTGCACTCATGGGCCAACAAGAGGGAGTAATAAATAAACCAGTTCATATACACATACTTAATATGATATTCTCCTTCTTATGTACACACGCATATTTATCGATTCGCATTTATCAAATATAGTTCGTATGCACATTATACTTTATTGCTTCAAATATTTATGGAGTTCAGTACATCGAATAGCTCAGTCTAGATTTTTATATAGGTTAATAATAATGTATATTTGTTTTTTTTTTTTTCAATTTTAAATATATTTCACTTGTATAATGGATACTGAGTATCTGACAGTTGAGCATACATCATAGCTGTTAGTCAGCAAAAATATGAGACTTCTGTATTTTATGTACAAAATGTTGCCGTCATGTATTTCACTCGCAAATGACATAAGCTCGGCCTTACAATGCTGCCCCCAAACTCGAACTAAATCCCTTCAAAAGCAAATGACACAAAGCAATTGATGATACTGCAGAGAGTTAAATTATTTTAAAATCTCACTGCAGACAGCGAATCGAGCTCAAATTAAAGATTGCACACAAACGGCACACAAGATTTATTGCCAGCTTAATGAGTCAGTGACCTGTGCCTGCATAAGACAATAAAGCCATTGCAAAGATTCTAGACATGCATCCAAGTGGAACAATTCTGCTCAATGGAGCTCAATGGACCAGGCTTATGGTTAGTTATGATGTTAGCTGTTGATTAGCTGCAAGCGAAATTGCATTTTACGTCTGACTTGAGCCTAATTCCTGACTGTTTCTTCTGGATATGGATACAGATTTTAGATACATTTCAATTGCAGTTAATAAACATTAATTTTCCAGTCGATTCACATATTTTCGTTAGACAGCAGCTTCACCTTCATCCATCAGCATTAGTACTCATCAATATTTCCGCTCACATTCACTGGAACCACCAATCATTTCTGCAATAGGGATTCAGGGCAACTGCAGGACATTGAAATGCCATTAGCATTAGGACACGCTGCGCTGGTTAACCGCAACAACTGAACCGCGATGAATGCGTGCTATAAAAACACGACCGAGGACGAAAGTTTGCGCCGCAGGACAACCACAAAGCATGACAAACATTCGTTTGTCCTGTTCCTCGTTGTTCCACTGGCACCGCATTCGACCGCAGTGTGAAAAACTAATTAAAGCGCCGTTTCAGCCACACCCCAGCTGGCCGCGAAAGAGAAAATATGATGCCGATTTAATTTATGATGAGTTCCAACTCTAAAATTCAGGTAAATTATAAGCCAAGCACAATAATAGTTTCTCTATTTCCATAGTTCATTACATGGCAGCTTAACACACGGCAACAAAACCCATTAAGAATTCCTATACAAAATGGGTAAAAATATGTTGATTGCAAAGCTCATGTTTATTTTATGTCAGAGGAAGTCGGGTTAAATAAAATGCAAAGCGTGTTAGAAAAAGCTCATGTTAGCTTTAATTAACATATAATAGTGAAATGTTTTAAAAGAGTACCTTACAGTTATATAATAATGAAGAATTTTGATTATTTTGGCGATGTAAGCTTTAAGCAAGAGCAATTGAAAATGTTAAAATGGTGCTGAAAAATTCTTAAAAATAACAGACTTTAAAATATTTTAATGGAGCTTTCAAAGCTCACATAAGCTTAAATCAAGAAACAGTTCCATATTACTAAATGGCGAATACTTTATAAAAATTTTTCGAGAAGCTCTCAATATAGCTTAAGAAAAGCATAAATAAAAGAAGCGCTTTAATATATAGATGGCGTTCAAAGTTATTGAAAGCTTTAAGAGACATTCATTGAAAAGTTGCGAATAGTACTGAAAAATTCTTAAAGATAACTGTAAGATTTGTAAAATTATGTTTAAGAAGTATCAAAGTTCATTAAAGAAGCGCATAGATATATATGTTAGATGGAGCTTTCAAAGCTTTTGTGAGCTTTAATCAGATTTATATGTAGTTAAGAAAGGTGCAATTAAAGCACATGGACGCTTTAAGTGCGATTAAAAGTCATCAAAAATAGAAACAAAGTAAACGTTACTTTGAAAACTTAACCAACTGTTTAAATTCATGACGTTTTATACCTCTTTTCAAACTCAGAAATATTCTTTAAGACTTATTTTACGTTGAAAAGCCAATTAGAATCACAGCAAGTTTGGATCGCGCCCTGAGGCTTTGGGTGCTGCCCCCAAAATATACAAAAGAATAGTTATTACATTGTTTTCGTACAATGGAAATATTTATAATACAATGTTTGGCACATTGTTTCGTACATTTTGCCCCCCCCCCCCCCCCCCCCCCCCCACAGCTCTGAGCTCTATCTGTCTGTCTGTATGTTTTATCCGATTAGTTTGCTGCACTATTTGTGCAGACAGATGAAAAGGCAAGTCTGGAACTATTGAAGTGCACTTCCTGCCAACTTCTGGTGCTTACCGTATGTCAAGCGGGCAATGAATTGTTGATTGCAGCTTACCAAGAGGAGCTAAGCGGCATTTTTAAGGTGCTGTAGCTATCGATTCGCCGTAATGACTGTAAATTGCCGCTCAACTGTATATAATGTGTTGACAGTTCATGTAAATTACGCGTAAGACCATCTAGCATAAGAGTATTAAGCTGTTGACACTGTAAACTTTACCAAAACAAACATGACAGAGGGAGGGTACACGCTGACAGGGCGAGATGGCAAGATACTTATATGAAATTATATACTTATATGTTGCCAGATAAGCTGCTTGGTATAAACTGTGTGGACGCACGTTTAATGGAACTTTTTTATTACCTCCCCATGTTCCGCTGAGCTTTTTAAATTGCCGTCATTTAAATAGAGAGGATATTTTAAAGCTTTTTCGATTGGCAAATTAATAACGATATTACCGAGTAGTCCGAAGAGGATTAAATATGCGTATATATACTTATTTTCACTGTTATAATATTGTGATTGGCTATGAAAAAAATATATGCATATATTAAGTGTACGCATGAAGTATACCATTTGGCTTATCAAGTCGTTTAAACTCCCAACAGAGCCGCAAATTCATTGGGAGTTGTTTTTTGCTGTATACACTCTACAAATTTGTTTATCAAATTATATAACAAGAGCTGCCAGCTGCAGCCGCAACAAATTCAGCATCTAAAAACATGTCTCTAAACATTTTAAAGCCATTTTTACGGCTATGCCAACAGTTGCTGTGTGTGCGTGTGTGTCTGTGTTCTATTTATTGTGATTGTAGAAGTTTTTTGCCATACAAAAACCGTGGCATGTGTAGCAGCTTGGCAACCTAACCCTAACCCCGCCAAAAAAAAATATGCACAAATACCATGAAGAACTCACTAGTAACGTGTTCCAGGATAAAAGCCCCTCCATGTAGGTGATAAGACTTAATATGTGTGTTTTTTTTTAGAGAACACATTTCCATGTTGTCAAACAAAGAAAAACGCCCACACACAGAAAGTTACAAACACGTAAAACAGATAACAAGCAAATTAATTAATTAAATGTGGCTTTAATACCAGGCTCAAGTGTCGCAGCTGCCGCATCTGAAGCTCATTAATGTCACGCGTGTGTGAAAATTATATTAAATGCGAACAAACAACAAAAACTAAATACAAAATGCTCATTGGCAGCTGTGATTTATGCATGCATGCAGCACAGGAGAGCCAATAAGGTCTGAAGTAGGGCATATTATAGCTGAAATCGATTTATGGCTTACTTATAGGTGTCCCAAAGTCAGGATAAGCCTAATGGCCAACGCAGCCGATAGCTTGAACCTGAACTCATTGCCTCAAATGGGGGTCAACGTTTGCCAGCTCGAGCACGTATTTATTTTATCTTTATATACACATATGTATATGTATGTATATATATAAGAACCTTAAAGTGTTTTGTGTGTGTAAATTTGCATGAAATGTCAAGTGGAAACTGACTCTGCGCTGTGATTGCCAAGTTTTTGGGTGCCAAAATGAAAAAAAAAACGTCTAGACTTGAACTTGTCTCAAAAGTCACAGTTGCCCTAAAATAGAGAATAAATATAAAGCATATTTCTCGGAGACGTATATAACTTAATTGGCAAAACTAAAGTCTTAGCATGTAACATGAATTTTAAACAGAAAATACCAGAGAACATGCAATTCGTAATTTCAGCTTAAGTGGCTACATATAAATATTTGTGGAAATTCTTAGTAAAGGAAATGTAAGGCAGACAAGAAGTCGAAGAAGAAAACAATTGAAACTGATTCGAAAAAGTTTTCAGAACATGAATTTGAAAATGTTTGCCTTAAATCAAATTAATATAATATAATAATTGGTTGAGCAAAATGGTTGACATAGTATTTAAGTATTTAAGGCATATTATACGAGTACTTAGAAGCTACTCAAAATTAAGAAATGGCCAAACATTCCTTTCATTTATTTTTGTGAATTTATTAGGAATTTAAATAACTGGTGCATGATTAATAGTTGGCTAAGAATCATATAATCAAAATAATATTTGCAATTAGTATTAAAAGCACACTTTATATAATTATTTAATAATATAAAACGAATAAAATTTGTTTGTGTATGTATGCAGTATTTAAATAACTTTTAATAATATAAATAAATAACTATAAATTTCTATTTATTGAACTAACATTAGTTATATTTTCCGTCACCTTTGCACGCAAAAGTCTTAGCTTGACAAAGCTGTATTTGATCTCTGACAATAAAAGAAAAGCACAACAGCTTAGCCTAAAGACCACAAACTGTTGGCAACTTAGTCAAGCCGAACGAAAGCCCCAGGCAGAAATCCAATAAAGCCCAAATTAAACGATACGAAACAAACAAATGCAACCAAATCAAACTGGGATGGCGGCAATTTCATTAAACATTAAACATTAATTTTAATTGAGATTAATAGCTGAGTAAATGCTAAAGATTATTATGGCAGTTAGCTGGCGAATTCGCTGCCTGGAATGACGCAAATTATCCAGACGTCTTTCGGTGTTAATTTTGCTGCTTGTTAGCAACTAAAACGTCCCGCTGAGCCGCTGAGTTTTTACCGAGTCAATGCAACTCAACTGATTCATGAGCCCAATCAATTAATATAAATCAGTCGGGCGCAAATATAAACAATAAAATAAAAATATATGTATAATAAATTGGCTTACGTGCACATAAACAATTGTGTAATTGCATATTTGACCAATTGACAGTTGAAATTGACACAAAACTAACAAAAACAGAAATAAGCATCACAGCCGCCCATATTGACTGCGTCCCAAATGTGCACACACGCCATGTAAATGGGCCTGTGGCCAAGCAGCTCAGCAGTCGGTTCGTCATGTCGTTCGATTCCCCATGGAACTTTGACCCAAACATAACCCAACCGACATGGAATTCAGCTAGGTTTTTCGTTTGCTATTTTATCGTACCGCCCCCTAGTCTGTCTATTTCCAAGTTTATTTGTTTGCCTTGGCGCTATTTATCATGCGACAAATGCGCGTTTATCATCGCACGCGGGCCAGTGAGCGCGGCACTGCTCCCGCAGCGTATTAACTGAGGCAACTTAATGCTCTTTGGCCCCAAAGCAACGAAACAATTTTTGCGTACATAAATTTCATTTATGAAAATCATTTGCTCAGCCCTCCCCAGCGCTTAAAAGCAGGCTACAATATTGAGCGCGCGGGCAACACTGCGTATGAGCGCTATTTGGCCAACTATTTATGCATGCTAGTGTGTGTGTGTCGCGAGGGTCTGTGGTGTGTGTGTGTGTGTGGTATGTGTATGGTATGTTGCATGTGACGTACATGATTGATGTATGGCAGCGCCCTAAAATTTGCCTTACAGCGTTTATTTTTATTAGTTTGTAGCCAGTTTCGGGCTATTGAGAAGAGTCAAACAATGTGCAACCACAGTGAAAATGTTGTTGTTGATTTTTCATTTACGGTTTCAATCAAGTCAAGTGGATTTGCATCATTGCTCGAGTGCTCCATCGGTGCACAGCGCTACGACTCGTCGCCCTTGCATTTATTGGCTTTTTAGTTGACCCTTCTTCACTTTTTACTATATGCCGAGTGGCTTGTTGTTGAGGCGCTTATCAAAGGACACACATCTATGTGGGTCAATGGTAACAGCAAAATGCGTGTAACTTGACCAAAAATGTTGTCTTTCCCCCAGAGACTAGAAAGCGCCGACGCGCTCGTGTTGATAATTTCCCAGGTCTTGGCCAAGTTAGTTGGCAGTTGAAAACGCCTCACTAGCTTGGCAGCTTGTTACCATTAATTAGAATTACACTATGGCGAACGTGACAGTCGCTTAATTATAATGGCATTAATTTTACCTAATTAAAGTGAAGGCGTACCTGGGCACAACGGCACAAGACCAACTTAAGTCAGGGCCACAAATGAGGAGTAGAATTTTATATCGATTAATGTCGGAGTTGATGTTACTTCCCGACGAATATAAATAAAACACGTTATGACTTACCTAAACATAAGACATTATCTACAAAACAAAGGAAGAGAAAATATCGTTTAGAGCAATTTAAAAGTTAGTTTTAGTAAAGCTTAGAACTTTTTTGTATTAAACTGGATAAATAGCCAACAGACTAAAGCCCTGCAGATTAAGCACATACAAATGCATGAGTATGCATAAAAATATACTTGGTTTTAGAGAGCTCGCGTTGCCTGCGGACGACTTGGCCATAATTATATTCACTTTTAGCCCAAAGCCTTTTGACGCCCTCAACAGCTGGCTATTAACATTCATTTGCAGTCGATGCGAGTTAATTGAGTCACAGAAGAGTCTTGAGTTAATTGCAGTCAATTAGCACATTTCTCTTGCTATTTTTATTCATATGCCAAACACAGATTCATTCATTTCAACGGAAGAGTACGTAAAGTATAATTTGGACTGCCACTTATTAACGTGTTATTCCTTTTACCTCATATATTTAAACATGTGCAAAAGTACGTTAAAGCTGGAATTTAAATTCAGATGAAATACGAGCAAAAATAGAAGCTGAATTTAAATTCAGCAAACGTTCAGCTCAACATTGTATTAAATTACAGCTGCGAGGGAATGGAAAGTTATGTTGAATATTTATGCTCAGAAGTATCTTTTGCGTTTACATTGTGCTGTAACTCAGATACTTTCTATGCTTGGCAACAATATTAAGCTGAAAATATACGTAGCACATGTGAGAATACGGATACGGCTACGGCTACGGCTACAACAAAGTATTGCACTTCGGGGAATTCTAAATTTCTGATACGATGGCAAAACTGAGTCCGGGCGAACGGAATATATGAGCTGCCTGTTTACTGATTGGACTAACCAAACTACTCCGTTTCCATTAAGCGGCACGAACAAATTTAATAATACATTAAGCACACATTTCACCTGAGCAAATGTTTTATCCGTGTATGTAGATGGATATTCAGCGGATGTTGTTATAGTTACGGCAGCGCTCCTGCTCCTGTTGGCTCTTCGTCTCGTGCCCTTCTCAGAAATGGCAGATGGATAACAAGTTAAGGAGGCCCCATAGAGCAAAGTTTCTGGTTTCATCTCGTTTACTATTCGAATGAAAATATTTTGCATATGTTGAAATTTTCATTTATGGAAGTCAGAAATATGACACTCTGATGCAAGGCTCTCCTTTGCCTTGCCAAGATTATTTAATATTTAATATTGCATTCGAGTATTTAATGGAGGGTTCGCTCACAGTTCGGAAAAGTCTATATTAAACGAAAGCAAATGTGAGCAAATGTAAAGAATATTTACGTGAACTTCTCTTTATGCAATTTTTTAAATATTTGACTTATTAAATGTGTGTCAGATATTTATTCAAATTTAAATAAATATTTAAATGTAAAAAATGCAATTGAGCATTTTAAACTGTTGTCACTTAAAACGTTAAAGTCAACAAAAACTATATTCACGTTCAATCGAACTCAATTTCTGAATGCCGGAAGCCGGTGGGCAGTGTTTCAGGTATTTGCAACTATGTTGCATGCAATGTCAACATTGACGTTTTATTTGTGCAACATTCCAGCTGGGAGTCAATAAAAGTCAGCACTGTCCATGAACACAAAAATATGTATATATGCAATACATATAGCTATGGAAATTTGGCATGCGAATCGTTTTGCATACGACAAACATGTAGCGCATGCAACAAACTGCTGAAGTTGAACAGTTGTAGCTGAACAGCTGTTGAAAGCCATGAACCAACATTCGGTTCGCACACTTAATGTGCCACTGGAGATGCGCTACGTGATAATGTAACTTGAAAAAAGAAGAAAAAGACGATGTACTTGCGATAAATGCATATATGTAAGTATGTACGTAAACATCTATATAATGCATGACTGAACAGACAGCAGCGAAATAAAATCCCAAAATGCTGCACTTAAGGGGTAAATTAAGCCGAAAACGAAATGGCATACGGAAGCGAAGGCGACGAGGCGAGTATCTGCAACATTTTCATTATATTTCTTCGATGGCAAATAAAAAAAAAAAACAAAAACACTGACTCAAACAGGCAGGCATATAACTTTATAAGGCCATCAGACTTTATAAGGCAAGAACAAGCAGCAGCACCAACAGCAGCGGCAAGCCTGCAACCCAGCGGCAAGCCAGGCCACATACTCGACTTCGTCTTTCCGTTTGCCTGCACATGCCGGATATTTTACAAGTTCCGGCCGCCTACCCTTGGCTTTTATTGCGCCGTTTGCATTCGGCAAAGCTGCTCGTTAAATTTGAACACTGATGTGTTAATAGCCCACCCAAACACCCAGTGCAGCGTACACACACACACCCGTAAAGTTAACAGCCACAGTCATGTCGGATAACTGCAGCCAAGCAAATACACACAAACACACATGCACACCAAAAACATTCGCGACAAGCAAAAAAAACAACAGCCTGTCCAAATTTGTTTGAGACATTGCCAAACATCAAAGCAATTTGTGCCTGGCAAAGTAAACGAGCAAAATAAATTGCCAAAATGTCACAGAAATAAAGCATTCCAAAAGTAAAGGATTCGCCTCAGCTCAGCTGTACGAAAGTTTGTTGTTACCAAGCCATAAATATAATATATATATACATATATATATATATATATGTATTTGTAGAAAAGAAACCTGGCTAACGAGTCGGTAGCAAAACTCAACTTTTACATACTTTATGCACTTGCACATGCCACTCACATGGACAGTCGTTTATTTCTGCAAAGGATCTACTGAAAATCAGACCAAGTTTCGAATGCCAAACTCGTACAGAATTTAAAAAGTGTTTCGAGTGCTGAAAACAAAAGAAATGCGACATTTTAATTTACAATTTTGCATATGAAAGTAAAACAAAACAAGTGCACGAAATTGAAGTAGTTTCAGTGATATTCAAATGCAAATCAAATACGTAAAATGAGTGCCCAGTGGGCAATGCTCGAGTGGCAGATACCCTGCACTCAGAACAGAGGCATTTAAACTTTCTAAGCACAATTTATGAACTGCGGCTGTGTTTCTTTTTACCTTAGCCCCTACCGAATGAGCAAAACGTTCTGGAATTGTTGCCGTGTTTTAATTCTAATTCTTATGAAACTTTCAGGGCCCATGCCATTAATATATGTGTTAGTAATAAGCCGAGCGGATGTTCATTGAAAACTGAGGTGTTTTTTTTATAAGTTTGGGGATTAATGAGTGTATCTTAATAGCTTATTTTTCTAGTTCTGTGTGTACTTTACTCACATACCCAACTTGTTGGCTCTTATAAGATCCGTAAAGAAAGCCTAATCTAAACGGGGTAAGCCATCGATAATTTAACATTAACTTGATCTTCACTGGCTCGAGGTTGATGTTGGTAAGGCATAAGAACCAACAGTGGGCCGTTTGTCTGTATGACAAATCTCCCGATTCTATAATCAGCAGATTATATGGTAAATTAAAGAGCTACGTTCCATATTTCAAGTCTTCAAGGATATAAGTTAACGTAAGTAAGCAAAAAGCGACTAAATTGGGCACTGGTCACTTTGATACAATGTAATAGTGTTGACCGTCCTCGCGGAAGCGTAATATGAGACTTGACACGAGGCGGAAGCTCAGCAGTGTGCTGGATGACATCTGGCGTTCCGGCATAGATAAGGGATAGCTAGTAATAGCCATATATTTGTCCATTTAGTCTTTAACATATCTCGAGCTGACACAGTCTGATACAGGCCGAGTATAATTAAGAAAGTTAACTCATTAAAATAAGCATTGCGGTTTTATTTGGCAAGTCAAGCCGACTATCATCAATCAATTTACTTATATTAATCAACCAACTATTAATCGCCAAGAGTCTGGCGATAAATTATATATGTTATAAGGTCAGAGAAGACTCCAACTGACTTTTACATCAGTTTGAGCACAACTCTTGTACCCTCTTTTATAATAATTAATGGTTGTGGGGTATAAAAATAATGGCAAAATTACAAACAAGTCGCATATCCAGCTTTAAAAATGTCCTACATGCCCTTTATACAGCATGATAAAATATTAAGAAAAACACAAAATGATTGACAACATATTTTATGTGAACCTGTAACGAACTGTAGCTCGAGCTATAATACCCCTTTTGTACCATACAAATAAGAACAAAACAAATTTGTAAACAATCAGTGAGACCTGACAGCTGACGGCTGAAAACAGCAAGCGACGTCACGCATACGACGCGTGTGTCCGGCCTGAACCAATAAAGTTATGCATACGCAGTGTATGCCGTATATCGAATATTTGAACAATTAATTAATTATACTATACCCTATAAATACAACTATTGACATATTTAGTTGTCGATTTGTCTAACGCTCGCATGTGACTTTAACAAGTTGTGTGCTGCAGAGGGGGGGACGGGACGAGCGCGTGTTTTGGCTATTCAAAAGAGCGCTAATGCCAGCCAAACTGTTGCCAGCATATTTACATTTAGTATATAGAGCGAGACTGTGAATTAGCACATCACAGCATCTGGAGCGGTTCGTGCAAATCAGCTTAATTTGAATCAAGCCCCCCTCCAGCCAGCCTCAAACCGAATAATGTGTCTAATTGATGCCGCTTGTAGGCAGCAGTTACAGCGTTTGCTTACATAATTTTACATAAATTAAAACATCATCGAAACAAATGTTGTCAAAGCGAAAGCCTGCAAAAGCAAGTAACTTAAGTGATTTCAAGTAGTTGAAACAGTGCCTTTTGATGTGCTGCTGCCAAGTTCCTTTTTATTAAGTACCGACTCCAACTGTGCTTTAAATATTTCTTTTCTGTGCGCCAGTATGAAATATTTTGCTTTTATCTTTTAACACAACTCTTTTTAAGCCCTATACCCTGTGAAAACGGACAGAGAAGGGGTATAATGTTTTGTGCAAATGTATAAGGCATCTTAGACTGTATATATTCTGAAACAGATCGAGGCTTGAAATTTGAAAATTGACTGTACGTAGAAGACGTAGAAAAGATATATCTTTGTTCATTCACTATATCCCTTATGAATTAAAGATATTTGAGCTACACACAGTTATTGTAAGACGTTACTTGGTATGCGTAGCATATTTAAATATATCCATTTGGTCCAACGCGTATATCCTGAATATAGCTGCTTTTTGGTTCTGCCCCCGAGCAAGCCAAAATGGGAAAAATCTAACTTCTGTAAGCTGTGTTTAGATCTAGAAATTGAATTCTATATTTCACAGAGCACTTACTGAATTGGTTTTTTAATCTAGCTTGCTCGCTGCTTCTCCGAGATCTCACTTTCAAGCTCGTGAGTCTTTCTCGCCTATCGATAGGCCTATACAACTTAGATTGCCCATATTACATACTTCTATGGCCATAGCCCTGTGCTTTGGTATATTCTGACTACAGGGTAAATGCTAGTCGCTAACTTCCTAATGGAGCAATCTTCCTTGCATTTGTATGAGTTCGTTTTGCTACTTCCTGTTGCCTACACACACGCGCGTAAAGACGCACACACACGCTCGCACTCTGCATATCAATCACATGTCAGGACGCTGTCTGTCAGCCGTCACATTGGGTGGGCGTGTGAGAATTTTGTGGCAACTCAAGCAGCGCATCCTCTGGAAGAGGACGAGCATTCTATGCATTTGAAGAGTATCTCAAACGTTCGCGTTTTGCATATTTATTGTGCGTTCGTCACAGCTGAACAGCTGACATTCCGAGCAACGTCTCGTCGCACGCACTGTCCGGCTGGCAGTCAATCATTCTTATATTGAAATTCTATGCGCGTTCTGATAACAAAATTTCAATTAAAATGCGTTACGTGTTGCAAATCAGTTGAACATCTTTTTTGAATTGATTGTGGCATAAATTGTGATTCTGCTTTGCCCGGGGCTAACATTGATTTTCTCATTTTCATTGCATTTGCGAATGAAAATGTTTGTGTGCGTTTTCCGCAAAGACTTAACAATATTGTGGCAGCTGATTCAAAAATTTCCCAACAACACAAAATAACATATACGTTCTTTTTGAATTTAAAATGTTTTCAGCTGTGTTTTTCTTTTTTTATTGCTTTGCTAGGCTCAAATCGCTTAAAGGCCCACTATATAGTCCAATAAACCATATTTTTTTGGACACGAATTAAAATTCCTTACAAATTTATTACCACGCTCTGATTGCGGAAGAAATAACTTATATTACAGCAGGCACAATTCGGTTGCGTCCTTGTCCTTAACTTTTGCTAGCATGTGCCCAGTTTTTATATGCCGCCCATTTGCCATGTGGCTGCCAGTGCAGGCCGCGCCGCACTGGACCCAAGGACAAGTTTTCATGTGGCCGGTTGCGGTTGCGGCTTTGCCGAGAAAATCTGCGCCTGGGCATGGCAGATATACGACAGATATACAAACCCACAGATGCGTATCGATGACATTATCAACTACAATTGAAATTGCTTTTATGGGCGCAAGCGAGAGAATTTTAATTTTAACGCTTTACGAACAAACGTGAATGGCGTGCAGGGATTATTTTTGGGGTGTGTATGTGTGGGCTTTCGAGTGTGTTTGTGTGAGTATTTTTGGTACTTTGGCTGATTTACATTTGCATTATGGAATGCAAATGCTGCCCTGTATAGATAGGCTTTACAGTATGGGTTAAAATTCTTTTATTTACAGCTAATCTTCTGTTACTCTTGCTTATCAACTTTTATCAGCGTGAGGCTTTACACTATAAGTTTCGTTTACATGCATTTTATGTTGAATCTAGAAAGCAGATTTAAAGATGTATGGAAAACGCTTTTATACAAGTATTTCCAGGGACCTTTTCTATCGGCATATAGCTGTCTAAGAGACTAATTAGCATAGCAACAGGCAGACGAATAGAAGGACGGACTTGGCAATATCAATACGGCAGTTGATGCTGATCTAGAATATATACACTTTATTGGGATATATGTTACACATTTCATGACAAAATTATAATATCCTCTAGAAGGGTACATAAGCTTATAAATACAAGAGGGATTTTTTCTTTGAAGTGTGCCAACACCGTTTGACGTGGAGCACCAAGCTCGCACCTTGCACAGGTAATCTTTTTATTATATTGTTATATTTTTTTTAACCTAACTAGATCAAACAGAAATGAAGTATAAATTGTGATAGTCTGATGCTGTAACAGAAATAACATGTAAGCATTTTTGGTCTAAATTTGTTAAAAAGCCGCCCAAATATTAGGATGCATATTTCATGTAAAAAAAAAGTGTTAGCACGGACATTTGAGAATAAAATCAACACACACATACACGTGCACACACACACACACCCTCCCTTGGGCAAAAAACAGCTGGAATATGCTAGGCTGCGTGCGACCTACGCACACTGTGCTTAAATATTTGCTGCTATCCATCGTTTTGTTGGCTCACTTAGTGGCCTATGGCATGTAAATTTACATATCAAGAATCTATTAGCAGCTAATAGATTAATGTTTTGTTTGGCCTGCGTGGGCAACGTAGCGAAATGGTTGCCAGCTAGGAAATGCTGTATGACAAAAGAAGACACAGGGGATACTTAGGAGGAAGCACAAACGAAAATCCAAGAATATTGTGTTACGTATACGCCGCGCCGCGTGTGCTGTTTAAACCGCAAGCGGAGGCGGAAGGTTGGCAACTTCAAAGCGCAGGTTGAGCAAATAAAATGGCACCCGTGCTGGCGCTGCCGTGCCAAAGTTGTTTGTGGTTGCAAGAAAGATTGATTGAATCCAGAAGTGGCGATAACAAGCACAAAGTGAAATGGTAAATGGAAAAGCAAACAGTTGAAGCAGCAGCGCAGCACAACAAAACGAAACGAAATGGCAACGTGTGGCACGTTAACAAGAAACAAGTATATACAACTATTTCACAATTCCACACGCACATGCGTGCTATTCAAATGTTGGCTGACGCCATTTGAGCATTTCACGAAATTTATACACACGTTTATTGCTGCCAACGCTGCGTGTGTGCGTGTGTACACCTGCGTGTGCGTGTGTGTGCACAATTCCTTGCCAAGTTGAAGAGAAATTTATTTTTTTTTTTTGTTTGGTTTATTCCGCCAGAAAAGTCTTCGCTTAGTTTGACTCTTTTCTTGAACTTTCCGATATCAAGGCAAACCCTTAAAGTTTTCCAAAAACTTGTAGCATACATCGAGGCGCCTATCGCAGTGGCACATGCCATGCTTGTGAGTGTGGGTGTGTGGCAAGCCCTACATAGCACACTAGCTCTGCGGCGCACAGGTAATTAATTTCATTTTTATTGCATGTCCTATTTTGTGCCTGGGTCTCCTGCAGTATTTCCGTTACCGACGACTTGTTCATATGTTTTCGTTTCTGTGCTCATATATGTATTTTCTTTTCGTTTTTAGTCTGGTCCACTTTGATGTTTCCGCGAATCATTTTTCGTGCCCACTGAGGCCATAAAAACGGTAATTAAACACGAAAACTAGTGTCACATGGCGTATACGTGACGTTGGCCGCTTTCTCGTTTAATTGTCGCCTCATACGCATTGCTCATACGCAGCGTATGCCGCAGTTTATAGTTTCAGTTCGCACACGTCGGGTCCCTCGAGTGGCAAACCTGCCCGAAAGTATAGCCCATTGACTTTGCACTAGTTAACAACGATTTATCAATTGGTATTTTACGACTGAAATAAACGAGCTACCGAATCCAATTAAAAGGCGATTTTGTTGCATCGATTCAATGTCTAGGAAAGCATGACTTCGTTATCTAATTTAATTTTTATAGTCAATTTTACAGTTTATACTCTTTATATAAAGGATATATGAACAATAATTCCCATTTTTATGTTCTGTTCGAAGGCGTGGCAAATCATTAAAATATATCTCTTCGACAATTTGATAGTTCAAGCGAGCGAATTTAGAATAAGCTCTTTAGCTCATGGAAAAAACATTCTAAAGATCGATCTAAAAACATTTATCACCTTTAGAAGATCGTCTCTGTTATTTTGTCTTTTATTTTTTATTCATTTATTTATTAAAGTCGCTGTTGCCTATTTGTGACCATAACTAAAACTCTAAATTGATTAAATAAATGTATATCACAGGTTTAAACATTGAACAATGTTTTATGTTGCCGCCAGCTTAATGCAATAATCGACAATTTGAGCTGAAGTCAACGTAAGTGAATGAACTAAATCTAATTAAGGCCCGTTGGCGTTAATTAATTAGTTTTGAGGCTTGTTAGTGCATTTTCATGGCATTGTTGCAGCTGTTTGCAGCAACAAAAGTTTGCCCGCCAGCTTCAGGCGGCGGTACAGCTGCAAAGCCCGTTGAGCTACATGGATTAGTTGTTAAATTAGGGCAGAAGTCAAGTCAAGTCCTGGCATCGCTGGCGTCTAACCTGACAGCAGCTCTGGCATAATTACACGAGCAATGTACAAGTTGGACGCCGGCAAAAATGTTTATGGCTCTTTTTGCGCACATTTTGTGCGCCTGTTGTTGCCTGTCATGACTAGGCCGTAACTAAATGCCAGCAGATGACAAAGAACATGTATGTATGTTCCCATGTCTGGCAGTCTGTCTGACTGACTCTCTGTCTGTCTGTCTGTCATAGAGCTTGCCTGGCAACCTCAAGCACTGGCACTTCAGTCCCACACAATGCCGAACACAAACACGGCACAAAACAAAAGCGCAGCAGCGGCCCTTAAAACAAACAAAATACTCGTGTACATAATATGCGAAGAGACAACAGCAACAGCTCTGGCGGTTAAAGCTAACGAACTAATGTTACATAGATTTTTATATGGCATGAAGAGCAAGAATCGCTGATGACTCGCACAGATACAACAAGTCAGATTGTTGCCGTCGGGTGTAGGCGACTGCCTAATACTTGTTCACAGTTTCTTTGCCCGATTTGCTATGCGCCCAGTGGGCATAGCCAAAGTATTTTTGAGTATGTTTTAAAAGAAGTTCATATCTCATATTTATTCATTTGAACCATTTGCCGCGCCCTAAGCGTAGCCATATAATCCTGTCGCTTTATCTGGCGACGGACAGCGTGGCGAATAAATCCAATATACTCTACTACACTTTCGGAACGAGTCAAAAAAACTCGTCCACACACAGCCACACGTACACACATTAAGATAGGAGCTACGGAAACAGGCATCTCATCTGAGTTGAGCCTGGGCACTTAAGCAGCCGGCAGAGCAACAGCAACAGCCGCGGTTAAGGACGACTGCAGCGGTAGGTGTGGGTGGGGTGTGGGTGGTCCTTAGCCGGGGACTGGGTAACCATGTCTTGAATTGCAAAACCGCAAAATACACACAAGCGACAGACAGTTTGCACACACACACACGAGAGACACTTAACATATGTCCTTTTTGTCAAATTTCTTGCTGTATGTGTATGTAATAGCCCAGCTGCACCCATCTTATCCATATGGAATTATAGTTATCTTATATGCATAGCTATCATATAAAATGTGGCGGAGTTTTTTGTCTGTAGTTGAAACTTTGTGTGAAAAGTTGATGTGCTTGTTAACGCTTTTAAGAACTAGCTTAGCGTGCCTGAAAGTGTAACATTAAATAGAAAGGTGCTGCTGCAGCCAGTCAATTCCCATTGGGTTGGCTAGAATAAATGGCAGTTAAAATGTGCAGGGTGTTTGCGCTACCTACCTTGCCTACCTTTATAAATATATATAGTTACATTTGCTATATAAATTATTCATGCATTCATGAGCACTTATTTATAAAGTAAGTACTTCTCGCGCGCAATGGCCACATTGCACACACATAGACATCTATGTGTGTATATGTATATACACACACACACACATACACACATCAAGTCGCATAACAGACCTTTACTAAAAGCCGGAAATTTCCATGCTGCGACTTTTGTGTAGGTTCCCTTCTTGCTGCGAGCGTAAAAATTTGCTTACATTTCACAAAATTTCAACAAACTCAGATTTTGCTGAATTTCCTTCGCCTTATTTTCATTTTTTGGTTAAAAGTTTTCCCAGTTTGCCGTTCTGCAGCTTGCCAAATTGCCCATAAGTTTTTTTGAACATAAAAAACCAAGTTCTAAAAATGTTTAAAATAAATAAAACTAGATTGCAAAAAGAGCTTTTAAAAATAGTTAAAGGTGCCGACTTTTAAATAAAATCTGCTCGTTAAACTCTTCCAGTTCAGCTTAAGCCAAAAAAAGAACTTAATTAAAGTATTTTAGAGGCTTGCCTTTAAAGCTTTCTTATGCTTCATAAGCTTTAATATAAGTTTGTTATAAAAAAAAAGCAAAACAGCTTTAAGGAGACTAAAATAGTTAAGTACCCGCCGAATTTGTTGGCTCATTAATAAGCAAAACTTCAACTCCTTCAAATAAAATACAAAATTAAAGTTTTATGTAAGCCAAAATGAGCTTTTCGAGTTGGCTGAATGAGTGGAAAAGTTTTGACAGCTGCGCCAAGCAGTCCAGCTTTAAGTTCTTAATAAACTGGGCACCGTGTTTAAAGCCTTTGCCCCTGTGACTGCAGTTGGACTAGAGAGGCTTGCAACAGATGTAATTAGAAACAAACAAATCCGGTTAGTTGTAATGGGATTAAAAAAGAGGGTCAAACTTTCAAACTGTCAACCCTCGCAGAATTCAACTAAATGTAACTGCATAAAAGTTTGAAATTGTTGGCAAATTAAATTGTGCTTGGATTCGAAAAACAAGCAAAAATTAAATTATGTCAAATAAATTGAAATCTTTTTGTGCATTTCATTTGAATACAAAAAAAAAATAGTAGAACGGGCAGTGCACAAATCAAATTATGTTAATTAAACGCACACAACAAAACCCTGCTGAAATTGTTGGCCAAGTGGCAGGAGTTTTTGTTGTCGCACAATTTAACAAACAGAGCGGGGCAAGGGCGACTGCGGCGAGTGGTCACGGGTTGGCCAGGTAAATGTTATCTATATTTTGCGAGACTTGAGCCGGGCAGAAAAGGCAATCCTTTCGCTTAAGCCTGATGGCGACATTAACTGGCCAGCAGGACGATAAGGACGACAGCAGTAAAAACAAAAGCGCAGACGTCGTTGCTTTAACTCACAAATTGTCACAAATTAACTCAATGAGTGGCTCTTGTACGACACTTCTTAAGAAATAATTCAATTATGGAGCCAAATTGCTGACCACGACAGAAGGTTGAGGGTAGGTCGCAGGCAAATGTTGGAAATGTGGCTATAGAACTTTTCATGCCGTTCCCTTTGGCCGTTTAACAGTGTTATCTAACTTTGGCTTCAATAAAAAGAAGTTCACACATTTGCCACCGCCTCGTATACGTAATGTAATTGCCAGTTATTGTCATAAAAGTGCAGTAGATGGGCAGAAAGAAAATGTAATTACGTGACATGTCCACGTGGCACTGACGCCCATCGATGATTATATAATCGATATAAAAACAGACAACAATTGCCGTTGCCTACGTTAGCTCCGCATGCAAAAACCCGAACGAAGGCTTTCAATTGTTGCCAGTCGATGTCGATTTTTGCTTTCGCACACAGTCGCCAAGACAAGGGTCAACTTTGTGGCCAAATTACCAAGCAAAAACCCCAGCGACCAAAATAAATGTTGCCCACTAAAAATAGCGCAAAGGAATAATCAGAAAAAGCAACGACCAACATAAAAAAAAAAAACTACAACGAAATGCGGTCAGGATATGTGTGCAAAAAGGGAGGGTTATCGCAGGAAAAAGAAGCCGTGCTGCAAAAAATTGATGTGTTGCACAGTGAAGCGCAAACGAGCGCAGAGAATAGGTTTTCTTGTAAGCATCATTTGGCAAAGCTCATTGAAAAATACATTTTGGAAATTATGTAAAGCCACTTTGCGTTTTTTAACTACACATTTAAGCACTCTATCAAACTAGAAGAAGCTTCGTATCAGCAGCCCGGGCATCGCAATTCAGCATAATTCTTACAAAATGCATAAATAGTCTAGGTATATATAGTCGAGCGGTTTATCCACTTCAATACTTGTTATCCCGCAAAGAGAATCAGAATAAAAACCTCAAGTGGTGGCCAAGTCAAAGGCAACAACTAAAAGCCAGTCGGTGCCTGTACACAAAAGCGCAAAGCCAAGAAAATGTGGCAGCAGCTCTACAGCTATCGACAGGATTGGCGAGAAAAGCACGGCTAAAAATGGGGTAAGATGGATAAGCGCCGCCACACAAAACGGGCAAAGATGAAGTTTTTCGCGTTGCACTCAGTGGCGTCTCCGAGCCAAATGGAATAACACGAAACTTAAAAGTAAAAAATAAAATAAAAAGCCAAAAATAACACAAAAATGTGGCAACTAAAAGTCAGACAGCGCCTCCTGCGGAACGGCAAGCGAACAGCGAGCAGGTTGTTTTCCTGGCCAAGGATGCTCCGCGGCAATGGCGACAGCGGCTGCCTTTCATAATATCCCTCAACTGTTGTATGCCACTCAGCAAAGTTTTTTTTCGAATCTCGGGTCAATATTAATAGCTTCTGTGCTTTAGCTTCAAATGCAATTTTTTTTAAAACATATTTATGAGCAATATTTGATGGCAGCGACTGCTTCTTAACTGAGCACACGGAGCGTATACGCAACTTGCTAAACATTTTAGTTTTAACTTAGCTGTTAAATATGATCGCAACTTTGAAAGCCGGCTTCATTACCTTTTGCATTTTGCCGATTAAGTTAATTTTGTAGCTCATGTATATCTACTTTTGATGATAGATAAAACTAAATAAGGCAATATTTTAAGTCTGACTCATTTCTAGCCCAAAACGTAAACCAAGTCAGTTGCTTAAGTAGCCGAAAACAAAAGTGAACCACATCTTTTTTTAAATAGTTATACTTTTAAATAAAATAAGCTTTAGAGAAAGACTTTATCATTGAATTAATCTAAACAAAATTGGCAAAATTTATTGTAAAAAAATCCAGGACTCGATTATAGTTTCAAAAGTAAATTATATTAAAAGATTAAAAAAATAGGAAAAACCATGAATTTTGAAATCAGGTTCGCGAACGGAACCTGGCTGCGAGGTGTTGGTGCGTACCGTTAATCAATTTACCGTGCATTTAATCAAAAGGCCATTCAAGTATATTTTTATACTAAATTCCTTATTATATCGTTCTTGAAGCTTTCAAAAGAGCGCCTTAAAAAAAACGCGATAAAAGCAATTAAATCGACATGAATTTATGTTAGGCAACCATTTGGTAAGAAGACAGCAAATTAGCGGCAATTTGATCAACATGCATGACAGCTAACTGAATCAATAAACCAAAAGAAAATACTTCAAGGTCAATCAAAATTGGCTGGCTTTCAGCCGTGGCGTTTTAATAAATGAATTGCTGATTAAATGAAGTTGGCAAAAGCAGCCCAAAAAGCAAATCCAACAAAAAATTGGCCCAAACGGCTACACACGGCCAAAAATCGAGAGCAAGCAATGAGTAAGAAATTGTGGAACAAAATAAAATTGCGTAAATGTGTCTGACAGAGGGACGCAGCAGGCCTTTGGGCACAGGCACAGGGTGCGCACGGTGTGCGCCATCAAATCAGAAGCAAGGCAAGGTTAAACCAAGCCAAAGCCTGTCACAGATGCGAATGCGACTAGCGAAATGTGCGCAGAGACACCATTTTATGGCCGACGATGGAACCGCGGCAAAGGAGGCGAGGGGAGGCGAATGGGCAAGGAGGGCGACGCTAGTCAGGCCAAACGACGCTGATGAGAATGAAGGAACAATAACAAAAACAAATATCCGCCTGCGGACCGCACAAAGCCAATGAACGACAGTCCAGCTCTCTGCTAAGTAGAGGCATAGCACATACATGCACGTATGTATGTATGTGTGTGTGTATGTATGTGTGTACATTTCTATGGCGAGGGACGGCGGCAAACGACAGAAACACGCGCCGGTTTCTGCGAATGAGTATAAAACGCATATACGAATGAGTAAAAAAAGGAATCGAAATGGACTATTTAAGCCGCGCACAATAGCGCGACCAGACCTATGGGAAAAGTTGAGAAGTGTAGCCGGAAAGCACCTTTTATGGCCTATGCCTGAACCTAATACACTTAGCAAATTGTAAGAGCCTAGACCTTTACAAAAAAAAAGTTAGATATGTTTAACTTTAAAATTGAGTTAATGCTATAGCATAGCAAGGTCCCTTATCTAGGCGATCTTAATTAAAGGTTAGGTTCTCAACTCTTAAAATGAGAGGATTAGGGTCTAAAATTAAGTGGCTCAAACGGTTCTTGACCAATTTGTAGGGCTACATTAAAACGCAAGTTATTTGGGAATTAAGTGAAGTCTTATGCAAACAACAAATATATTTGTAGATCCTAAATAGGTCAACAAGTTATGTTACGCCTAAAAGTCCTTAAGAAATAAAGTGAAAAAAAAAAGAAAAAAAAAAACAAAAAAGATTTTAAGAGATCTGTTGTTTGTCCAGACAGATGTGCCTGACATGGGGCAACGTTCTGTACATAAAACAAAAACAAAAATACAAAATAAACTTAATGGATTTGACTAACGGACTGACTTGACTCACCGTCGGCCTGGGGAGGAAGGTTGGACCGTTTGGCGGGTCTCCAAAAGGGCAACAAGAAAATTGCCGCGCGCAAGAGACACAAAAAAAAAAAAGAAGTGAAAAGAAGAAACTGTGTGAAAACAATTTTAAAATGTAATTTACGTGTTCGCCAGAAAAAAAAAGAGTCGCTGCGTTTTATTTATATTTATGAAATTTGAGGCGAAAAAGTTGTTCAAAAGTAAAGTGCTTTTAGGCACCAGCCCCGGCCGCAGCCGCAGCCCCAGCTCCAGCCCCTCGCCAATATAACGCATTTGCAGTCAAGGGTAAAAATATTGTAATTTTCTCATCGGGGGTTTTGCTTTGCTTTGGTCCACTAATTCGTGAGACTGTTTGTGAGTATGTGTGTGTGTTTTACTTTTTGTTTTCTTGTTTGTATTTATGTTTGGTCGCTTTGTTTACGCAAAACCACAAACACAGCTAAAGCTGCAATTAAACCGACAGCTGAGCTGAGCTGTAGATAAATCCAAAAACACCCACATAATAACAAAAGCTACTCACCTATTAAACACACTCACACACACACACACACACACACAAACACATGTGCGTCGACTGCGGCGCTGGCGTCAAAAGCAAATGCAGTCACATTTCGCCGCAAATTGCTTTTGCTTTACAATTTCAAGTATTTTCTGACGTCTCTGCCTGACTTTGTTATTGTTTTTTATTATTATTGTTTGTATTTGTTTTTTGTTGCTGTCAATTATTCAGCCTACCTGATAACACGAGCGGCGTTTTGATTGCGGAAATTGCGGGTGAATGTGAATTAGAAAAATGCGACAAATCGCTTTACGCTGCACTTCACAAGCATTTGATTGTTATTATTGTTGTTGTTTTATATATATATATATATATATATATATATTTGTAATATTTATGAAAACACTAAACTGTTGATTGCGTTCAAACACTAATTCGCTTGATGTTGCTTTTATTTGTTATTTATATTTGCCATAGATATTATGCAAAACTGTTTGCTCTGCTGTTTTACAACCGGCGGCAATTCCGCATACGTAGTGTAGCAGCAGCTTGAGCTTCGAGCAGCTGGCGGTGGGTGGACTAGCGCTGTCAGAGAGCTGCCCAATTTCCAGTACGACTTTTTCACAGCACGACGACACGTTGAGCACTGAGCGCCGTTTGCCACCAAAAATTCTGTGCGGGTCTTGCTAAATTACAACGTAGCTAAATGGGTTATTTCTTTCTCTCTCTGTCGCTCTCTCTCTCTCTCTCTCTCTCTCTCTCTCTTTCTCTTTCCCATACACATACACCTCTGCTGCCTTGTAGACGCTTTGGTTCACATACTCTCTTTTTCTAGCTCTCTCTCTCTCTCTCTCTTTCGAATGCTCTGGCTCTCTCTCTGCAGCTTATTAGTTCTGAACGCTGCTATTGTTGTCTTTTCGTTGCTCCAGTTCGCTTTGGCGCCAGACATCAACTGATAGGGCGATGCGTAGCCAGCAGCAGCAGCGACGGCAGCAGCGGCAGCAGCAGCGGCAGCAGTAGCGGCAGCAGCTTACGTCGGCGTAGCATGTGCTACGTTTGTTTACTGTTATTTGGCACACGCCGCTGCTCCGATTCGCGCTCATTTTGTAGCGCTCTCCCAGTCTTCTCACGTGGATGGGGGTGGTGGCAATGACTGCAACAGTGCTGCCGAGTCGTTAGCATTTTGTGCACACACAAAACAACGGGAAATCGAATTCAATTCAATTTACAATTAAAAATTGTAAGTACTTAATTTTAAAACTTAACGAACTTAAAACAAATTTTTGTTTAATTTTGAATTATACTAAATATTTTTAAACACAGTTATGTACGTGAGTTAAGTCAGGTTTTTCACAAAGACCGCTTGCTGGAAATGTTGAATATAAATATGTACATTTGCATATATCAGACCACTGTGCCTCAATGCTAAGAGCGTTCTCTTTGACTGTGTATGCGGCGCAGGCGCCATTTTTGTGGGCTGGCGGTTAATGGAATTAAAGGCATGGGAAAAGTTGTTGCTCTTATTTAAGAGCAACCGTTTGTTAAGTACCGCGATCTTGACCAAAATCCGTTAAGCCGTATAACTTTGACTTTGACCGATTTAAAATATTAATTAATTGTTTCAATTTTGGTAAACTTTTAGGCAATTTTTGAATATGTATTAGAGAATAAATAGTTTATTATATGTATATTCAACTTGAAACTTTTCTACTTTTATGGAAATCATTTGAATATAGAGATTCAAAATGTTAAAGCTTCGTCCAAGCTAACACAAATTAATCCATATGTTCAAAGGTCTAGATGAGCTCACTGTCGCTGGTCACATCGACATCCGTTGCCGTGGCTGCCGTGGCTGACGTTGCTTCTTTGCCCTCATTGGCAACCTCAGTGTCCTCGGCATCCGGTTCCTCTTCCTCTTCCATATCCACTTCCGCTTCGCGCACGCCATCCTCGCAGACCGTCAATGGCTTGCGCTCCAGCAGAGGCCGCGGTGTGCGCCCCAGGAATGTGTTGCAGACAGTCACAATTGACTCGCACTCACCCGGAGCATTGGTAACCACGAACACGCAGCTCTGAATGACGTCGTGCGGCGTATTGTCCATCAGCTGGAACACTATATGCTGTTCCTCGATGTTGCCGTGCGTGACAAGCTTGCCATGCAAACTGCGGTCGACAGCGTCGAAAGTTCTCAATATGTCTGCATAATTTTAATGCCTGCTCAAAACTTACCCCAGAGGCACTCCACTAATTTTCATTTGCAGCTCGGCATATTTCGCAAGTACATAGCCAAATCGTTCCTTGGCATCGCTATAGTCCATCTGCAAGTTGGATGAATGCAAAAAGTACAACCGAATGCAAATTAAGCTGTGCACTTACGTCCTCAATGCAGTGGTTGGGTGGTATACAAATCGATAGCTGCACAAGTTTAACAATTAATTCTATTATACTATATTACATTATATTATATTGCATTATAGTCGCAGTTGAAATACTCACCGTTTGCCGTGCAAGTAGCACGAGCATGGAGTACAAATAAATATTCCCAGTATAGTCCATGGCTGAACCGCTCAGAGATCGGCTCCAACTCCAACTGAATCGAATCGCATAAGGCCACTGGCATTGTCTCCGCGTTGCTCTGAAAGTGCAGGTGACGTCATAATAATTAAAACTATATGGAGATACAAAAGCTCATTCATTGGAAACTCTCACGGTAAATCACAAAGTTAATTGGCGAGAAGAGAATATATTTCATTTGATTTTTAAGGTTTACAAATTTGTATGACTGGAGGAAAACATTTGAAAAACTGAAAAATTACATGAAAAATGGCTGAAAAAATCACTATTAAATGTAAGAATCTGTTAAGCTAAGCCTTTCAGATACTTTTACCCTAAGTTTATCAATGCTGATTTATTAAGAATCAAATGTTCAAGGCCCACGTTTTGTTAATTTCTTTATTTATTTGTTTGCTTTTGGCTATTCAACTTACTGAAGGTGATCTGTTTGAAAAAGATGCGTAGTATTTGTTCTATTTGATAATATATTTGCCTGCAAATCGACCCCTAATTTGACGAGTTATCAAACTTTAAAAAATAACTTTAAACAGCTGCGAAAATTTGCAAATTATCCATCGATATTTTGGCTATAAAAGGCGACGCGTCGAAGACAATCCATATCAATATCTTAAACGGTTCTCAGCAGCAACAATCGAAAAACCAAAAAACAACATGAGAGGCACAACAATTGTACTGAGCCTTGCCATTTTGGCCAGTTTCCATGTGAGGAACAGCGAGGCGGTCGCCTGCACATCTTTTGATCCCAATTTGCCAGCTGGATGCACCGACTGTGACGCAGCCGGCAATGAAAACCATGTGGATTGTGTATCAACAACAACGACAACAACGGTGGCTACAACAACCGGAACTGGAACAACCGGAACCGGAACAACCGGCACTGGAACAACCGGAACTGGAACAACCGGAACGGGAACTGGTGGAAGAACTGTGCGCGTTAGTAATCTGAGGTACACAAATGTGCGTCGGGTTCGCGCTAATCGCAATGGAAACACCTCAGGCAACAGCACTGGACGTCGCAATGTGAGACGTGGAAACGCGAGCCGTGGAAACGCGAGTCGTGGAAACGTGCGACGTGGAAATGTGCGACGTGGAAACGTGCGTCGTGGAAACGTGCGTCGTGGAAACGTGCGACGTGGAAACAAGAATCGCCGCAGTGGAGCCAACGTACGCGTTGTCAGGGGATAATAATTTAGATCTGTTATTTAGTGCCAACAATATATTACTTAATAAATTAAATATTGCTTTTAATGAAAGTCATAGAATCTCCCTCTTTGCACTTGCTTGCATATCTAGCTTATTGTTGCTCAAACATTTGAAATAGTCGTAGAGGTAATTGGATTAAATACACAAGTTCACATAATGGAACATATTTTTTAAGCAAATGCAAAGTTTAAGTTTTAGCCTTGTTGACAGAGCACAAATCTTTTAATTTAGTTCTTTTGCTGAGTGTTAGCTGAAGGTCACACGTGCTTTCATTTCGCCAATCGACACAGCTGAACATATTTGCAAATAATCTAGCAAGGTAAAGTGTTTACTATAAAAACCGCTGCTTTCTAGCGTAACGACATCACAAGTTAATTGAGGAATTCCCTAAGAAGTCAGCAAAATCATGAGAACCTTCACAATTGCGCTGGGCTGTGTCATTTTGGCCATGTTACACATCAGGAGCTGCGATTCGGTCGCCTGTTCATCAACGGTCCTGACCAACTGCACCGACTGCACGGATGCCAGCAACGCAAATAATGCCGACTGCACCACCACGGCCACGGCAACAACAACAACAACAACAACGGCAAGCTCCGTCTCACTCGGCGCCAACCGGAAGACGGTGCGTATCAGCAATCTGAGGTACACAAATGTGCGTCGCATTCGCGTCAATAATCGTACTACGCGTTCCTCAAGCCGTCGCAACGGAAGCCGCAGAAATCGCAACACACGTGTCTTTGTGGGTTAGTTGACAATTATAATTTGATCAATATTAAAAAATACATGATTTAAACTGGTATTTCTTGAGCTAACTGGATGTTCTGGTGCTGGAGATATGACGTTTGAAAACGACATAACTCCATGGCGAGATTATGTCGTTTTGAAGCGACATATATGTCGTTTGAGATATGTCGCGCAGAGATATGTCGTTACCCCGCATTTTTCGATATAGTATATAGTCCGGTGCTCATAGGAATAAATATATTTTCTGGGCGGACTGACACAGAAGCCAGTATAGGTTAAGGTATCCCATAAGACAAATAGGTATACTGAATCACAATCTTCGATCGATCGTTATATTATTTTATAAATAATACTTTATTGACGCAGCTACTGAGACTGAGCAACGTAGACTGCCAAAAAGAAAATATTGTCTACTGCCTTCTGGTAGACTTGAATTACAACAGAAAAAATAAATCGTCTTTGTTTTAGAGCAATTGTAAGCCTCAGCCTTATACAGAACACAGATAAAAGCAAGCGCCCAATGTTAGGCTACATTATATTTCATTAAACACAGCTGCACGTTTCACAGCGTGCAGCTTTTGTCTGTTATAAATAGTGTTCACTTTTATGTTGAAATTTAGTGCATGCTTTTTTTTTTGGGTTGATATTAATAACTATTATAAGTATTCGAAGCAGCTATGTATATTAAGCAAAATCTCTATATATAAAACTGTTTGTCCTGACTGCCTGAATGACGGATTGAGTGACTAACTGATTGACTGCTTGACTGATTGACTGCTTGACTGATTAACTAATTGGTGATCAACGAACCGCCTAAACCATAAAAGCTAGGTAGTAGACATTTTTATTCCAATTTCCTGATGTAATAGAGCTGCACGCTAAGATGAAAAAAGTTTGTATGGATCGACCTCAAACTTATTCGCAATGAAAAGATCTGTATTGAATATTCGGAATCTTCATTTTGTCTAATTGGATTCAAATCCCCACCTAAGAACGGCGGGCTCTTTATTCGATGGTTTTTAAGAATATATTCAAATAGACATGGCATGCAAAATGTTACGAGTGGATTAACACTTTCGAGGGGCGGCTATGCTAAATAAAGAATATAATATGTAAAATATAAAATACAGAATAAACAAAAATGAAATATTACCATATTTCGTATGAAGAGCCTGGAACTATGCTGTAGAATACGTTGTAGATTATGAAATCCCGGAGCAGGTTTTCTAAGTATTCGACTTTTGCTCACTTGCACTTTCAACTGGTATCGAAACTGCTGACACTGAAAGTCGTGAATGGTGCAGCCGGAACAACTGATTACATATCAGGCGTTAGAATTTGAATAACGTTGTGGAACACTTGTGTACTCATTTCGAGCAGATGAATGTAAGTATGGGGAAATCGGGCAGGTAAATAAAATGGTATTTGGGCAAAATGGGTATAAAAAGAGGCGTGTGGCCCATGGTAAGACATTCCAAGCAAACCATTTGAATTGAGATGAGGATCCAAACGGTTATCTTGTGCTGTGCCATTCTGGCCATTTGCCTGGTGAAGCGCAGCGACGGACAATCATCTACGACAGCTCCGGCAACAACAGCCTCCGACACCACCACAGTTGCGAGTACGGCCACCACAGTTGCGAGTACGGCCACCACAGTTGCGAGTACGGACACCACAACCGCCAGCTCGGCCACCGCAACCACAACGACAGCTAGCTCTGGAGCCACCACCACCGCGAGCAGCAGTGGCAATGCTGCCCGGAGGCGTCTGCTGCGTCGCATAAGGGTCCTGCAGCGCAGACTGCAGCATTGCAGGCGACACTCGGCCCATCAGAGGAAGGTGCTGCTTAACAAGATCAAGAGCCTGAATGCAAGCCAAACCAATCTGAAGCCCAGCTTTAACAAGCTGTTCGGTTAATCAATCCGTATCTGTTCTTTTATTAACTTTAATAAATTGTTTATCATGCATATGTCTCATTTTGTTTTGGTGTGGAGAACATTAAGTATCTTAGTTCAACTGTCGCTCTAAATAGTTTCAGTTTCAATTCATGATCGTAGACCTTACAATTCTCACTAGGAGTCTACCTTATTCGCTAGGTTATTTTTTTATACCCTGTATCCATTGTTAATGGGTATGTTTGTGTTCATATGTATGCTACAGACAGTAAAGCCGACTTAGTCTATCTGCAAGTGTATCTATCTGTACAAACGCGTCGATAATTTTCTGCGTTTCCGTGAAATCGTTATGAGCTATGAGTAGGGGCGAAGTTTGCCGGACTGGCAACAAATTTCCCCCAACGGGTCGGTGGGTTCACTATCTCTATACCCTTATCAACTTTACATTCTATAGCCTATTTCAAAGTTCTTTACTATCTTCTCACCTTTTTTTCTGCTTCTTTTTTAACTTATTTACATTCTAAAGTATTAAAGTTACTCAAGAATAAAATAGCTCCATCGTGTGAGAGATGATATTCAAAAAATTCTCCCTTATTCTGCTTAGGCTTTTAGTTTTTAATTTTGCTATTCTATTTATTTTGTCGAACAATAATAACGTAATAAATAAGTGAATAAATAAATCATTTCAATGGATATAAAAGAACAGATTCCGATCACATGGATCGAAGGGGGCCACAGCTCGAATGAGGAAAGATACAATAGGAGGGGAGCGGGAAACGGAGCAAGTCAAGGCTCACTTACGGCATATAGTTTGGGCAAAACAAATGCAAGGCCAAGCCGCAAATGAAAACCACTTTCATTGAGTGCACTTTTTACAAAATTTCTTTTGCCCGAGAGAAAGCCCAATGTCAGACAGAATCTCAGACTCTTCGCTGCGGCGACTTTTATATCTGCAACAGCGAAGGCGATCTCCAAATGCGCGTGTGAGAGAGAGAGAAAGGGAGAGAGAGAGAGGGAGATAGAGAGAACGAGAGAGAGATAGAGGTGCGCTCCAACATGCACGACGATTTAGTCATTTAATATAATCACAAGATGTTTGCCAATTTAGACATCTAGTTTAAGTAATGTTGCTTAAAGATTAAAAGGCTTATTTTAAGATCAATTATTTTGTTTTTTATTTTTTTTTTTGATTTGGCTTAATTTCGAACTTTGTGCTGATTGAAACGAAACCAAGCCGCAGCTGGAGATTTCTAACAAGGGCAAATATCTAATATGTATTTGTTAATACGAGTATTTGTTTAATTAGTATAAAATTCTTAAGAAAAAAAAACAAAAATTTGCGTTATAATTTCTTAATAATATAAAGTTTGAAATTATTAATTTAGACTTTCCCGAAGAATAAAGCACGATTACATAAGCTCAACAGCTGGAACGTGTATGCTGAGAACCTGTTGAGTGGGAATCGCTAAAAACATTGTCAGAAAATAATAAAAAAACAATAAAAAACACTGATTTATCACAGACTTGAAGCTTAAACAAAAAAACGTGTACTTTATAGCTGCTAAATATAAAAACATATAAAAAATTCCAAACAATTAAGATTGTTGCAAACACGGATAAAGGACGTTTTTAAGGGCAGCAAAACAACTAAAAGGAAGCCTAAATTAATGCATTTATATAGAACATGTAACATGTATCTTTTTGCCAGCCAACCTTAGGGCTTAAGATTGGGTTTTATAAATAAAAAATATATATAATATTCCAAAAATTTTAGTCGCCACGTATGATAGATAAATTAATAAATAAATTGGGTTAAAATGATCAAGGTTTTTAAATAAATAAAACGAGAGAGTTAGGATATGTTCGGCACGCCGATGATTGAATACCCTTGTAGGCATTTCCTTTTTGCAGTTATGTAAGAATGGTAAAACTCGTACTATATGATATAGCGGTCCGATGTTGATAAGAATTTGCATACATGTAGGGGGTATAGTAAAACTTAAAAATCCCGCATTTGGGCAAAATATCCTGATAAGCCAAAAAATTGTTAATACAAGTACCTAATTCTTTCTGAATTAATTAATGAACGATATTGGTCTATAAACACTACTCTAGAACCTACAAGATTTGCTCGATATTGATTTTTATCGATTGCTTGAAAACGGGCCAAGTTATCGATTCTCGAAAAAACTCGTAGAGGCACCAAGTTCAAAATTGCAATCCTCCAGCTCTTATAGGTTTAAAGATCGGCATGTTCATACATACGAACTGCCTATACAATTTATTTATATATATTATGTTTATATTTCCAAATATTTCTTATAATTTATGCACTCAAACTGAGAGCATAACATTTAAATGTTTATTTAAACTAAAATTCAAAACACAATAAAATAGTTTGTTAGCGGCGAAGAGAACGTCTGGTTGACAACATTAAAGAAAGCAAAAATAAACCCATATTAAAGACGATCGATAAATAACTGAGAGTTCAATTAGAAGAATAAACCTGATCTAAAATAAACAAAGCTAGTGTATAGATTTTGTTTTTAGACAAGACCACCATGTCTGTGAGAATTTGAATATTATATTATGTATAGTAATTAATTAATATAATATTATATATTATAACTAAGCTCTACTTATATATCCAGTATCAGCCGACTCGAATTAGCCATAACCGTCTGCCCTTATATCTGTTTCCCCCTCCGTTTCTTTATAAAATTCAGCTTAGTTTCTTTCTATTAATTGCATGCCTGATCGGATCCATTAATTATATCGTTTTTGGAAGTAAACATCAGCCTCGGATCAGTAAGGAATAAACATCGGTGGAGACAATCGATTGAGAGACTTTCCTTCAAGATATATTTGACCATGCTTAGCAAAGACGAGCGTTATTACTTTCCCAACATATCTCGTATCAGATCTGACTGCTATACTACTAAATTACTACTTCGCGAACAGGAAAAAGCTGATGTATAGAAGCAATTCCAAGTCTAGAAGGGCATTCAATCTCCGACCTGCAATTCTAGCCCGTATTTTTTGCTATTTTGCATCTGTTAATTTAAACAATTTACGAAATGTGTTGTATATAACAAGATGTGAGAGAGCACTCGAATAAATATTCATTGCCGGCTATTAAATGCGAAAAGAAACTGGTTTCTCATGCTCAAAGAGCTGTTCAATTTTATTCAAATGCTGTTTAGAATAGAGCCGAGCAGATTGGATCAGCCAGTTTACCAGGTGCGATCCACCTTGGCATCGTCGCCCTGGCACTCAATTTTCACATTGGTGCCGTTCTCCTTGAGCCAGGGCTGGGACCAGATCTTCACAGTGCACTGCTTGGCCACATTATCGCTGGTCAGCTCCACGGTGTAGGTATCCAGAGTGCCGGCAACAACTTGGGTTGTCACCTTCAGCACTTTTGTGGCCCTAAAGCAAAAACAAACAAATAATATGATTAAGATCATTGGAAAAGGTTCGAGACTTACGCATAGTTGGGTCCATCGCCAGTCGACAATTTGGCCAGAGTTGCGTGCAGATTGGCAACAGCCTTCTCCAGCTCCTCGCCGCTCAGCTCCTTGTGACCGCCAACAATTGGGATCGACTCATCGCTGGCCACCAGCACACACACGAGTGCCAAGATTGTCAGATAAATCAATTTCGAGCCGAACATTTTGTCTTCTATCTTAACTGCTTTTTTTTAGAACTGTTGTTTGACCAAAAGCTGCGCATCAACTAAATTCTCTGCGGCAGAGTCGGCCCTTTTATACACCTGACGCTCTGAGCGCGGTTTCACGAGAGAGCGTTTGTTGTGAGCATTTTGTGACGAATACTATGACACGAGGTTTATATATAGATCCATATATGTGTACACATACAAGCGTGTTATCATTCATTTGAGAAAGAAACAAATTTACATTGTTCGTCATGAAATGTGTAACGCACATAATGTATGTATATATATTCTCCATCTCGATCTGCTAACTAGTCTCTTAGTATGATAATATTACTATAGCAATAAGTATACATAACATAGGAATGATTGCTGAAAAGTTAAGTTTAAAAATATCTTGCCTAAGCTCGGCATTTGCTAGTTTCACTATTTTTCTTTCTTTCTGCAAAGTTTGATCAAATTCGTAAAAATAAATTATATAGCTCTTCTGTGTTTCCAGATATTCTCATTTAACTCAGCAGCTTCACAGAGAGCTTCACAATTCTCCTGAGTTATCAGCGTATTCGTAAGTCGGGATTTTTAATCTTTGACATATTTTTTTACCATAAATTTTATTTAATAATCACTCTTGAATTTTAATCAACGAAGAATGAAAGAAACAGAGCACCAGAATAAAATTTCGGATTGAGTTGTAATGCTTATATAAATACATATAGAGGGTATTGCCCGGCCTTGCCCGTATTTCAATTTGTAAATAGAACTATTTCAATAACTATTAAAAAAGTTACTAACTTTCCGCCAAATTTCCACAGTTGCGCGTGGGAATTCCAAAAGCGCTGAAACACGCATTCAATAAGTTATTATGTAGGATTTGAAGGTTTTGAAGCCGATCGACATCTTTAATCCGCATGTTTTACCTTAGCTTGTTTATCGAAAAAGGTTAAATACTTCTCTTGCAGATCTTTGCAAATGATTTTACATCAGAAACTTCGCCCACAAAATACTCAAACAAAATTCCAACCAAGCAGGAATGGATTTTCCGAAAAGTATGAAACACAACTTTTCAACTCTTGGAGATAATAATCTTTTACATATAGAGATAATATTCATTTGTAAAGAAAATTAGAGTTTTATTTATGTGTTTTTTTTTCTTTAAATATTACTTAAAATAAAATATGGAAAAACAGAGCGAGGGATAAAGATCTCTATGATCTGTGCTAAACATTTATTTGAAATAATGTAATTATTAGCCGAGATTGTGCACGGGGTTATTTCAAAGAGTGAAGCTGAGTTCGGCATCGTCGCCTTCGCATTTGATTTTAATATTGTTGGGATAACCCTCCCAGGTGGTGATAACGCACTGTTTATTAGTTTTACCGTCGGTCAGCTGCCCGATAAAGATTGTGACGGCGCCCGAAACATATTGTTTCTTGACGGAAATCACTTTGGCGAGACTGAAAATTGAATTATTTCTTTTGAATATATATATATTGGATATATATAAATAAGTTATGTTACTCATAGCTAGCGGCATGCTCTTGGGATATTATAGAGAGGCTTTCCTTCAACAGTTCAATAGCTTCCTCTCGCAGCATGTCCTCCATTTCCTCGTCCATGCCCTCGAACGGAGTATTGTTATCAGCTTTCATGGCTGCCGAGCAGGCCAGAAATAATAGAACCAAGTAATTAATATAGTTCATAATTAAACACGAACTAATTTTGGCTAGTTAGTCGAACCAGCTTTTATAGATCGCACTACACATGGGAAGCTAGCTTGTAATTTACCATAATAAGTCCAGCTTATTAAGAGATTCTACGGATAGCTGAGAACAATATCTAATGTATTTTGTACATGCACATAATTTGGTAACAAAGGCGTATTCAAAAACTGATATTTGTGTGTAACAAGTACTCCTGACTTTCGGCATCTTCGCAGCTGATTTTGATGTCCGTGTTGTCTGTCAGCCAGAATTGATGCCAGATTCTCACATCGCACTTCTCGGTCACAAAGCCAGTTGTCAGTTGCGTTTCGTAGGTTAATTTCTTAGCCGCAACTCCCTGGCTCCGCACGCTGGTCAGATGGAGGGCTCTGAAGAGTGCGAAACATTGGGTAAAACATGGAAATGAAGCTGTCGATGGAGTTGGATTCACTTGTAGCTAACTGCACCAGCACTTATGTTGGCCAATTTGTCGAGTTGTTCGTCCAAAAATTGGATAGCTATAGTCAGCAGTTCTCCGGTCTGCTCTTCCAGGCCCATTATTGGATACATTTCGGAGACCATGGCCGCGCCGGAGGCCAATGCCAGGGCGGACATCAGATACAAAAGCTGATCACAATTCATTTTTGTATAGAAACTGACATTGCCTGCAAGCCGTAGTGCCTATTTATAGACAGAGGGGCGTACTTATGGGATTATTTTTTTATTTGAATACAAATAATTAAAAACGATATTAAATCTTAATGTGTATTTAACATGCAGCAGTTGGTTAAAATTTTAAAAGGTGCTTTCAATCACGTTGTCATCGCCCTCGCACTTGATGGTTATATTGATGCTATTCTCCGGCAGCCAGGGCTGCGTCCAGATCTTAACATAGCTCTCCTTAATGTCATCGCCCTGGGCCAGCTGCAGCTTGTAATGATAAAGTCTGCCGGCAACCACTTGGGATGTCACCGATTTGACCTTAACAACCCTATGCAAATAAATGTCGATTACTTTTACAGAGTATTCAGTACTTGAATGCTTGAGAACTCACTTGAAACTGGGCTTATCGCCAGTGGCAGCCACTTTGGCCAGCGAGCTATTCAATAGCTCCACGGCCTGCTCCAAATCAGCGCCTTGCAGCTCCGCCGATACGCCACCACAAAGCGGTGCATCGTTGTGTTCAGCCATGTCTGTGGAATATTTATAAATGAACTGCATTGATAAGCACCAAGAAATATAAATACTTATATATGAAAGCCCTTCGGAATACCTGAACTGAGTAGCGCAGCGAGACGAGAACTTCGCGTCGAAAGAAAGAAATAAAAACGTGTATTCCTGAATATCGCTTTGTTTGAAAACTCGACGATGACTGAGCACTGGAAGAGCTCGTATAGTTCAGGGTGGGCATTGGACTTGCTTTGTATGGGTGAAAACACAAAGAGAGCGCGGAAATTGGCACACACTCTCTCTCTCTCTCTCTCTCTCTCTGTCTCACTCTGAGAGAGGCTAGTCGGTATATAAGAACTGACTCATAAACATGACGATAAAATCAAAAACAAACAGTGGCCACTGTCACTTGATGGAAATCGGCGAGAAACAAACTCGAACATGTTTTGTTTCACAAACAACGATAACGACTGTAACTACCTGATATCCGACCTTTATAGATCGTTTTCTCAAAAAAGGTTATTTCACAAATGAGCTATTGATTGCTATTTATGGTACACAGGCGATTTTTTTTTACATGTAAGTTTATCAGCGAGAACATTTCTGAAATGCCAGTTAACATTCGTTTAGGTAATTAACTTGTTGAATGAAAAGAAAAAACCAAGTTGGATTTATTTACTTCAGCATACGAATTCTTCAAAACAAAATTGAGGTACAAATTTAAAAAGCCTTAAAGCTAAGCTCTATATTCAATTTAAATAACGCATTAATTAACGATCTGTCGTTGTTTATATAGTACCGTAGTTATATGTGCATATATTATATATTTATATGCTACTTATCCCGCGTAACATTTATTCAATTTGCAATTGAAATTCTTGTTTGGTAAATATTTTCAAAAAATACATTTACACCCCCCCCCTCCTCCTCCTCCTCCTCCTGTCCAACCTCCTAATCACCCTTCCAATACATCGTGCGAGAAACTTAAGCAAATCTTACAAAGTAGTTCCACATTTGTTTTCTTTTTCTTTTAAGTTTTAGTTTTCCTTTAGTTTTATCTTCTATTTTTTTTTTTTTTTTTTTTTTTTTTGGAACTAACAAGCGTTACAAAACAGTTCCAATAACAAATCCCTCTCCATGTTTTCAGGCCCCTCAGATGTGTATATGCATGTGCTCCAGCAGCTGGGCGCGATCCGGAAATATGGATGAACACATTTCACACTCAAAGCAGCGCGTCCGACGCTCCGTTTTGCTGGCCGCTGCTGCCTTGGCCGCTGCATCGGCGGCATGTGCAGCGGATACCACCTCGGAGATAGAAAAGAAACCGGAACTGACATCCGAAGAGTTGGCACTGGCCACCACATTCACATTGTACGAGTCCACGCCATAGCTGAGGTACGAACTGGCGGCTGGCTTACTGACTGCAACGGGCGATGATGTTGTCGATTTCTTGGCACTGAACTCCGAAGAGATTTTGTCCATGTGCCGCTTGGCTGCCGAGCGGGTGGCCGAGTTGGCAGTGATCTGTCGCAGATGACGCGATGTGCGCGCCGACGATGAGGATGATGATGTGGGCGTGGCTGTGTGTCCTGTGGCAGTTACACGTTGCTGGCTCTCCACCATTTCGCGCAGATCCGGCGACGTGGGCTCAATTTTAATGAGGTTCTGCTCCTCCTCGGGCAGAAACTGTGGCGTTGTCGACGATTCGCTGGTGAAACGCAGGCGCGTATTCCGATCATGCTTGAGCGGACTGCGTAATATCTCCTCCAGATCATTGACAATGCTCGGATTGAACTTGTCGTAGGGCTTATCGCGCAACATGGCCGCATGGATCAGCAAATGGGTGTCATCGTACATGAGCTGGACGCGCTGCTGTTGCTGCTCCTGCTCCTGCTTGATGTGCAGCGGACTGGAGCTGATCTGATTCGGCGGCTGTGTGGCAGGTGATATAATTTCGTAATCATCGACAATCCGTGAACTGGCCACGCCGCTCGACTTGACCAGGCCCAGCTGGCTGCTCTCGCTGGTGCTGGTGCGCGTTATGTAGCTGCGCCCACGCGACTTTTTGCTGGCATTCTCTGGCGGCACACGTGCCTTTTCTGTGTGTATCATGCGGGGACGTGAACTGCTTGATGTGGCAGCTGCTGTGCCTGAATTCTTGGCCGCCTTGCCAGACTTCTTTCTGCTGCTGCGACTGTTGGCGACGCTGGATTTGCCAGACTCCTCACCAGCTGCAGCTGCTGCTGCTGTTGTTGTTGTCGTTGTTGCTGATGATGTGGTTCCGGCTCCACCTACAGACTTGTCACTACTCTCGGCCTGCGTTTGCGTCGGTGGCTGCTTGCCGCCGCGTCGCGACTTGGAGGCGCTTGGTGTGCTGCTGGATGAGCTTACAGGCGGCAGAGTGGTATCATTTACCACCACCAGCGAATCAATTTGAAAGAAGCTTTTGTAGGCATCATCTGCGTTGCCAACATTGCCATTGCAGTTTGCCGGCAAGAATTTCTCATCCCACAGACGTTCCGAGCTGCTATTGGCGGATTTGGCAGAACTGGAACTATTGTGTGCGGCGCCATTGGTCACGGCCTTAGCTTGATTTGCAGCTGCTCGCTTGCGCTTCTCCTTTTTGGTTGGCAGTGGCTCCGTCCTGTCCAGGAGATCATCCACGTTCTCAACATCAAAGTCACATAGTTCCATATCGCTGGCATACTCCTCGCCATCCTTGTTCCCCGCACGCATGTGGGCAATCTCGTGTGGCTGGAGTTTCCTGCGTCGCTTATACTTGCGCGGACCAGTCTGAAAAAACAATAAATTCCACTCAATTTTATAGAGCACTCCGGCTATCGAATGCTACTCACAATTGGCTGTCGCTGTTTGGCGGTGTTCGTGTCGCTGTGCTGGATGAGATGCTGTATAAGCTCATTGGATGAGGACAAATCGGCCGAGCAGACGGTGCAATGATAGGTGCCACGTACAGCATCTAGACCCGAGTGATGGGAGCGTATGTGCTCGCGCAGCACAACGCGCTGATTGAAGGCACGCGGACACACGGAACAGGCATAGGGCTTCTCGCCCGTGTGAATGCGTTCGTGCTTGCGCAGCGTACCGCCATCGGCAAACGCCTTCCAACAGTAGCGACAGCCATATGGCCGTTCGCCTGTGTGGATGCGGACATGTATCTGCTGTGAGCTGCGCGAGCCAAAGGTCTTACCACACTCGTGGCAGGGAAACAGCTTGCCCGGCGATGTGGTGCTATGTGAATGGCGATGATTGGAAAGCGTGCGTCCATCGGGAAACTCCTCGTGGCACACCTCGCAAACCACCGACTTGTCGCGATGCGAGGCCATGTGTCGCTTCAGGCGCGCCTTGTTGTGAAAGTTCTTGCCGCACTTGGAGCACGAGTGGCACTTCTCGCGTGAGTGATCCCAGGCGTGCTTGATCAGTGCCTTGCGATCGCGACACTCTTTGCCGCACAGCACGCACGAGTTGGGCTTCAGCTCGTGCGGATGGCGCGTGTGCAAATGCCGCTTGATAGCCTGCTCCTCGTAAAAGCTAACACCGCACAGGACGCATCTGCAAATTTCGGAAGCAATCATAAATTGGAACTAGTTGCACGCGTTTGCCCAACTCACTTGAATGGCGGGAAGCGTGCATGAACTTCGGCATGGGCGAGCAGCTCCAGTGCGCTGGGAAACGATTTGCCGCATGTGTGACAACAGTGCGCGGCGTCTTTAGCATTTTCGGCATCAGCATCGCCGCCACCGCCGTCACCTTCGCCGCCGCCGTCGCCGCCATCCATGTCTGGTGTCAGCTTGTGCTGTTGCTTGGCATGACGACGCAGCAGGTCCTGTCTGTGAAAGGAAATGCCGCACTCGCTGCAGTAGAAGTCACCGTAAAGCTGATCCGGCTCCGATTCGCTGGCGCTATCTTCGCCCGCCGAAGCCGGATCATATTCCGAGTTGCTCTCCTCGAACTGATGTGTCTTCTGATGTTCCTGCAGGCTGTAATTATCCCAGAACATCTCCTGACACTGATTGCATTCGAAGGGCGAGTCCACGCGATGATTCTGGGACAGACAGACAGTTACATATGGATGTCAGTTGAATATTCACCCAAGCTCACCTTGATATGCGAGACGAGCGCTTTTTCGCGCGCAAATGCGAGTCCACACTGCTGGCACACAAAGGGCTTGCTCTCGTCCAACACCGGAAAGCGTAGTGTCTGCGCCGCATCGGCGCCGGATCCGTCTGGACACTCTGTCGAATGCGATGCATCGATTGACGTGCTGCCAGTTAGCGGCGGCTGCAGCGGCAGCTCCTCGCAATCCATGTACTGGCGCAAATCGTTGTCTGTTGTCTGCTTCTCGGCAATCACAATGTACTGCGTGCTCTCTTCTTTGGGTTTGAGGCGGCTGATGCGGCCGCGCGTGGCAGTTGGTGCGGACACAGCGCTAACCGCTGCATAGCTGGCCTGCGGCTCCACCAGCTGCTCCTGCTCCATTTGCTGCATCTGGTCTTGCACCTGATCCTCTTCCTGTTCCTGGTACAAAGGCCAATCCTGTTCGTAATAATGATCATCCGCTTGGCGTTGCTGCTGCTGCGGCTCAAATTTAATTGCAGCCGCCTCATCTGCCGCAACCTGTGCCTCGGCATGCGCCTTGAAGTGACTGATGAGCTCGGCACGCCTTGAAAAACGTGCGCCGCACAATTTACACAGATGTGGACGATCGTTTTGGTGCGCCAGCATGTGAGTATTGAGGCTGCCCTTTTTGCGAAAGCGTCGGCTACAAAAGTCGCAGGGATAGGGGCGCAGCGCCGTATATTCATCCTGCTCCATGTCCAGCAGCTCCTGCGAGCTATTGTTGCCCGCAATTTGCTCCGCGGCGATTTCCACGCTGCAAAAATAAAACGAACGTATTATAGAAACGCCGTAATACAGGTAATAATCAACAAGTACTTACCGCTCGGCACCCTGATGCTGCACCCAATCATCGGTAATGATCTCTTCGGTGACCACCTGTGCATCATCATCAAATGACTCGGCATAGGCAACGGTGCCGCTGTCCGTGATTAATACAGTTCCGCCGCCGGCTTCGTTGGCGGCTATGATTTCGCTTAGCTGACCATCGCGCGCCATGAAGATAAGATTCTCGGCCGCCATATGGTCAAGATCCTCGTCCGTTGCATTGCCATTTACCAAATAGGCGGCAGTCACCTCGCTGTCAGCAGCGCCGTTTTCCAGCATATCTGTTTCGGAATCAACCGCAGATGCGTGCTGCTGTATCCATTGGATGCCGCCATAGTCCTGATTGTTCATAACTCAACTGCCCCGTTGCTTTTGCTCTGCAAGCGAATTGTTGTTATTGCAAACTTCTCGGGCAAATACAAATAATTAACAGATCTCAAGCTTGAGCAACAATTGTCTCTGGAGCACATGTGCTCTGGGAAAAAGACCGTGGGAGAGTGAGAGCAAAATAGCGTTGCCAGACAGATTGCAGTTAACAAAAAATGTATAATTTACCATTCAAAACAAAAGATTTAATATGTAATTCACAAATTTCCGAAAGATATTATCTTCAGCGCACATTTAGCTACTAACTTTATTTCATTGTACACCGGTAAATAATATTGTTTTATTTTTGAACTGCACATTTAATAGCGCTGGCAACCCGGCGCCCGCTTCCAGGTAGCACACACTAGGCATCCCGCTCACACGCACGTGTCGCGCGCATCGTTTCCAATTTAATGTTGCTGAATGGCCAAGTCGTCGTCTCATAAGATTTTTTTCCAATTATAAGTCTGTGTTTTATTTATATTCCAGACTGTTGCACATAACCTCAAGTCGAAATACAATAATAAACAAACCGCACCGGCAACCCGAGCTCTATTTTGCACATACATGTATAAGATATGCATATGTGACTATAATAAGACAATAGGTGGCGCAGTCGTGGCACTCACACTCACGCGATTACATCACGCCCAAAAATTCTCATTTAATTAATTTCATTTGATTTTCTACTAAAAAACTGGCGAAACAATAGCCGCAGCTGCTAACATTTACCTTTAATTTCAACTTTACACAGATGTCATTCTTTAATTGTACGCCGCCTGTTTTTAAATGCAAAAAATTGTTTTCCAAACTCAATATATGCACGAACTAAAAGAATTCCGCAGCAAAATCACACACATCGTTTTTTTTCCTCCTCGACTCACAGCTGTTGCTGCGCCTTTCAGGCGTGTGTGCGCATACGTGTAAAGTCTGTTAGACTACACTCACACAATGAAAAGGGCTTAACATTTGAATGAGCTGTTATTAACATCGAGCATTAGGTTTTTCATGGAAAAATTGGTAACAATAGTTGCACAATTTTGTACAAAATAATTAATAAATAAAATATAAAGTAAAATTTGGTGTAAATTGTTTTGATAACCAGATAATAAGCTAAAGAGAAATACGGTGGACAGTCAACAAATTTGAACTTAACAGATTTTAAAGTACCTTACAGTTGCCGGTCCCTTTCTGCTGAAGTAAAATCACAGTCGCAATATTATACAGGTTGCTTCAATATTACAACTACATCACCAGTGCTGCAAACGACTTTATCTTTTAGTGCTGTTAAACTGAATGAATGCGTCAAATTTATCCGTTACGTTCTGTAAATATTTAAACGGGCACAAATGTATATTTCCACGCCAAACAACAAAAATATTATCCACACCTGCTCAAATAAAGTTGTATTTGGGCTTACGATTATAACGAAGTTAATTACCTCATTTTTTTTTACTATCTAATAGAACTTGCTTATATGAAATTCTAACGGGAAGTTATAACCTAGCCAATTGTTAGCTGTACACCAGCTGGCATTTCTCATTTTAAGGATTTAGCACACATCGTGCTGGGATTTGTTGTTGCCCTAATACCCCAAGTAAAAATGTAGATAACAGTTGCCAAGTTCGAAATTTTAAACAGCTTATTTTGCTTTGGACTGTTATCGACTGACCAAATTTGTCCAGAGCTTAAAACAAACTTTAAGCGGTGTTATAAAGTGATTAGACGCGTGCATATGCAAATTTCCCAAAGGTCATTCGATTATTGGCATTTCTCGAAAGATTTCCCGTACATACAATACATTTCACGTAATACAATACTTCGATTATTCGCATTTCTCGGAAGATTTCACGTACATATGTAGATGATTTGCCTACGATCACAGCTATATATACACATACACATATACATATCTGTATGCATTTTACACATACCCACACAGTCTCGTTTCTCTTTCGCCATTAGCTTTGCTCTTTCAGCTAAAGAGCAATGCAAATGATGAGCAGCGCGCCCAAACAGCGCCAAACTTTTTTTTTGCTCCACTCGCCTTTGCCTGTGGCTTTGCCCGTTGGCTTTGCCTCTGCCACTGCCACTGCCTCTGCCTTTGCTCTGCTTTTATTTTTATTGCTCTGTGTGCGTTTTGTTTTGCTGTGGGGCTCTGGGGCAGCGCCAACCAAGCGACTATTTAATTTTCGTTTTGCCGTGGAACCGTTTGGCGGCGGCCCGCAAGCGACGTGCGCGTTCTGAATATTTGGAAAATGTCGAGTAGCAGCGCGTTCGTGGTTCTATTTTGATTTACGTCTTTATGTGTTACCGTTACGTGTGCATATACATCCATACATAGAAATAACGTCGTTACAACGCTGCAGCGCCATCTAGCGCTGGGCGACCTGTTGCTGTCGTTGTTTTTGCCTAGTAAGTACTACGTTAGAGCTAAAATATAAACAAACAGAAGCCAATGAAAAACAACAATACCAAAAATAAAAAAACAAAAAAAAATAACCGCCATCCTTTGACAGGCGGCGACGACATAAAATGTCAAACTGTCGATCAACATCAAGGCGAAATATGCAAGATGCGTGTCTTAACTGCAAAGAGGGCGCCGACTGCTCTGGCAAATATGTGTGTGTGGGTGTGTGTGTGTGTGTGCGTACTTGCATATATATGTTTGTGTATGTATGCACATATTTGCAGGCAGCCATTTATGTAATGCACACACACACACGCGCGCACATTTTACTATCCTCCTCCCTGTTTTGCTTCTGTTAATCTCGGTGCTGATCTCGCTTTCGGCTACGCGTTTTGCATGCCTACGCGTTCGGTTCGGTTTGGGTCGTTGTTGCCCTTCTCTGGAATGCGTTTAATTCGAATTTGAATTTCATCGTTTTTCGCTGCTTTATATGATTCTGTTTTGTTTTGGGGCTACGCTCGCTTGTTTTTACAACGCAAAACACTTGTTGTGTGTGCATATTTCTCCCAGGGAAAGAAATCAAACTAAGCGCAAACTTTAATTAATATACCATGCACGCACACATAATCACGATCTTGCGCTCTCGCTCTCCCACACACACAGACACTGGAAGGCTGGAACAATGTTGTTATTGTTATTCGATGTGCTCGTTATTGTTGTTGTTGTTGTTGTGGTTTGTTTGTATTTTCTTGGATGAATTTTTGTTTTGGCTGCTGGTATTTGGTATTGATTGAATTTTGCGCATGCTCAACACATTTTATGGCTAACGATCGCGGCACACGCTTCTTCGCCAGGTAAAAGTCAGCTATGGGGATTGGAATTTACGATCCACCATTTGTCTATTTATAGAGCTGCAGTTTTTTATGGCATGTTAGCTGAAATGTTAGAGAACGTGTGGGAGGCGATTGACATGCCATGCTCAAATATTGGGAAGTATCATAAATCTATATACTATACAAATTATTGCTTATAGGTCAGGCAATTCGTTTTATTAACTTCTTTATTTAATCAGCAGTAAATCGCAATGGTATATTCAATTAGTTTGGGTTCTCCTAAGTCTTCTTCTACATCTTCGAGAAAATAAACATCGAATGGGTCTTATAACACCGTCCCTAACTCCATTATAAAGGTCGGAAATGATTCGCACTCTTCGGCGTCTGGGTCTTTTGGTAGAGCTACTCTCAGTTTTAGTAATGCATTCAGCATTTCCGGGATCCAGGACACAGTTGACGCAGCTTGGCTCAAATGGTGCCAAGTCGCAGGTTACACCCGTAACATCATGCGGCAGGCAATAGAAAATGGCAACCAGCAAGATGAGAACTTTTGCACATCTCATTTTAAGGGCTCACTTTGAACGACTGTAACAGGTTAGCCAACGCTTAAGCATTTATTGGTTTCAGAAGGGTTGAAAGACAAAAAAACAGATTTTCCCAGACATAATATAACTGAACTAACATTATTCAGGTGTTCGATAGCCAATAGACTGCACCACGTGATGATCTTATTACACCAATGTGTATTTTGTAAGCTGTACCTTTAAAGGTAGTCAATGCTCTATACACTTTACCCTATGTTCTATTCCATTTGCAAGCACATTTGTAGCTTTATTTGAACCCGAATCGCATAGAACGGCGATTCGATTCGATTCACTGCGAGCAAAACTCACGCAGCTTTATAACAAAAAAAAATAGTAAGGATAATCTAGAAAAGAAAATATAAAAAATACAGTTGCATTTTTATATATTTATAGACTTATGGGATTCAATTTATTTTTAATTTTTTGGAATCTTTGTTGAATCCTTTGAAAAAAGCTGAACAATAATGTTTTGATTCTGCGACGTCGCGACTTCTTGGTGGTGCTTGACACAGGTCCAGCTGTTGTTGTTGCTGCTGCTGTTCTTGTTGTTGTTGTTGTGGTTGTAATGCACTCTGTATGTGGGGGATTTAGGATACAGTTAACACAATTAGGATCCAGCGGTGCCACATCACAAGTGACAGCAGCAACATGATGCCGCAGGCAATATATTATCGCCGCCAACAATATCAGAACTTTGACACAACCCATTTTGGGAGTTTACAGTTAACGACTGACACTAGTTGGCCAACATTTTTGACTTTATTAAATCGAATAGGCGTCGAAACAAAGAAACAGATTTTTCGTATTTGGTGGAACTAAAGAATATTTAATCAGGTGTTTGATAGCCAGCAGAGAGCAACACGTGGCATGCTTTATGCACTGAAAATAAATATGTTGCCCATGTTAAAAGCATGAAATCGCAATCCCAATAGAAAAGAAGAAAATGACTTATAATCTACTCCCTTTTGAGGAATGTGCTAAAGGAGTTTATTTTCTAATAAAAAGAATAAAACAAAGAATGTTTATCTAAAGAAATATGTCTAAATGTATAATTAAATAACATTATTGTCTAATTTATTATTAAGCTAAATCGAGGTCCGACTAAATAAAGATTTAAAATAATGTAAAGTTCTTCAGAACCAGCATTTTATATTATTATCTTTATTCATTGATAATTTCACAATGAATTCGTTTTTTATTTAGCTTCCCAAATCTTACTTATTGCCCATTTTGAGAGTTTCTGAAGGTTCGGATGTTACAACATATTAAAGCCGATTTTTACGCATTACGTTTTGAGATTGGACTTTTTCAGAGGTTTTTATGCAAAGAAGAGAAATACCTTTAGAGCAAGTAAAAAGCTGTTTTATTGATTATATTGAGCTTATTTTATTAAAATAAATGTCACTGGAATTTGGCAAACAACTTGGTTTGGTAAAAACGTCGAGAAACCCATAAAAAATGAAAGACTAGAAACCCACTTTGAGCAAATTCAACAGGTTGCAAGCGACGAGACGCTGACAGAATTGTGACAATGACAACAATTGAACTAAATTTTAATTGTTGGCCATTTGCATAGACATTGCCAACAACGTGGCAATTGCAATGTTGTTGTTGTTGCTGCTGTGCAAGACCTACAAATACAACAAGTTGACGATCTCATTGATGTTTTTATGCGCTTGTCAGCAACTATTTGTGTATTTGTGTATTTGAGCAAGCGCATGTGAAGATCGGTGGGCGCAACGTGAAACGTGCGTGTGGCTGCCAAACGGCTACTGTGAGCCACTCTGGTGGCACCCACATAAAGCATATATATACATATATGTATATACATATTTTTCGTTTGGCACAAAAACGACTGAAAACGTAAATTTCGGTCACTCGACGATCGCGATAAGCGGAAAAGCATGTGAAAGTCATAAGGCTGACACGAACGCCAGTCAAACTGAGCAGCAGCAAATTCGCCAAAACAGACACAGAAACAATTCTAAAAGCGAAAATAATGTCATTCTGAAAATCGATCAAAATGGCAGACAGCAGACAAAATTCTCACGAAACAAGAAATAAAAATGCAGGCGTGATTAATAACAATTTAAATGAAATGAAAAACACCAAACAAAATGTTGCAAGTGGGCGAAAATTCAGCGCTGTACAACATTGCGTATGAGTGTTGTCGACTAGGCAGCTGTTTGAACGTGTCTTCACTAACGCTCTCTCTCTCTCTCTCTCTCGCTCTCGCACTCACTCGCTCTGTTTCCAGTGACTATCAGCTGTTTGCTGTGCTACATTTTGTAACTAGTTCGCCTTCCACTCTGTCCTGCACTGTGCGCTCACTCGCTCTCTCTCTCTCTCTCTCTCTCGCACAGCGTTGCTCTAATTTGCCTAAATAAAAATATTTGCATGCTCACACAAATTCATTTAAAAACAATTTGTGCTTTTTATTATATAAATAAATTAACAACAGCTGCGCGCTCTCTACCTCTCTCTCTCTCTCTCTCTGCCATAGTTTGGCGCTCTCTTTAGTCGCGCTCTTTGACATTCTATTTGAGCTATTTTGTGCAAATCATATTAATTGTTTACATACGTATCTCTTTTTTCCTTTCTTTATTTTGTTGTTGTTACGGCGCACTTTAGTTGACTCTCGCGTGTTTTTATTGAGCACATTTATTATAAATTTTATTGGCAACGCCGAAGCGAGCGGCAACGCGTTTCGAACGTGGCGCGATTTCAGTTTTTTTTTTTATTTTCAATAATCTTTATTGGCCGTTTGACAAATTCGAAAACGCTTCAATTGATTTATTTGATTTTATTACCGCTCGATTTCGAAACATTTTCTTGTGACTGTGTGCGTGCGTGTGCTACAATACGATCATCATGTAAATCGCATCGAAATCGTCAATTTTTTTCGTGAATCGCTTTGAATGCATTTTAGGCACATGTAAGTGCAGGCCGAATGCGATTTTTACGTGCTTTATAGCCGATTACAGTGAATGCTGGTCTAGATGAAACAAATGCGGGGAACCACACGGATGAATTGATACGGCCTGTGTATAAGTATTTGTTGTGCAATAAACTCAACCAACTTTGGCACACACAATATAACAAATTTAAGAAGAAAGGAACCAAAGTTTTAATACACTATAATTCTTAAGCTGATCATACATAACAAGAGTATTTCGGTTAGCTCTTATTTTTTAGAAATTCCCTTCAAAATACATTTAAAATATTGAAAAGTAAAATAATTTATATTTTATTATACCCTTATAGAGGCGGGTACATTCTAGATCAGCATCAATAGCTTATATAGCCAAGTCGGTCTGTCAGTTTCAAAGCTATCTTATTGAATATAAAACCGGCCTGATCGGACAACTGTTTCATATAACTGCCATAGGAATAATCGGTTCAAAAGTAGGTTCTTGTATGAAAATCATATTCGATTATTACGATATCATAACTAAACTATGAATTTAGAGGTTTAACTATGCTCCCTGCATATTTGCAAAATCTTATCAACATCAGATAACTATCTCAAATAGCTTTTATAGGGACGATCAGTCGAAAATTACGTACTTGTTAATTTATATATTGAAAATCTGATCAACAATGGAATAGTAGATCATATACATATGTAGTTGTCATAGGAACGATCAGTCGAAAAGTTGGCTCTAATAGGTTCTTCTATGGTCAAATATTCTGTTTTCTAAGATATTTTCAATAAGCTCAGCATTCTCAAGAATCGGTATTAAATCTTCGGCGGGCAGAAGATATTCTTACTTTCTCGTCTTTTGCCTGTATTAAATTGCTTTATATTAAATTCTACTAAGTATACAATTGCAGCATACTATAACAAAGTAATGTAGACAAATCGTTTTTAAGAAAATGTATCTATTCTCGGAGCGCTTTAAATATAAGACTCTTATAAATTAATCAGCTTCATATAAATAAACCAGATTTCCTTTTAATACGAATTCTTCACATTTCTTTTTGGCAATTTGTTTACAGCAATTAGTAAAACGATGTTTTTTTGGCAACTAAATAAGCTTTTGCAGACGTATGTCTGGTTCAGCCTTCCACTCCGCACACTCTCTTGAGAAATTCTAGAGTGTCAGGTGCGCCAGACATGTCTATATATCACAGTATTCGCTAAACGGCAGAGTTTTTGGCGTTTAACGGGCAGAGTCTGAGGGCAGAGTATTTTTTTAGTTAATTTTTTGGACAAGCCTCCATTACACTGAATTCTTATGCCCCATTCCCCGCATGTCAATTGTCTGCAGGGCCTGCATGCTCCACTTGATCTTGTCGCTGTCGCTGTCGCCAGGGGTATACATTAATCCCGTTTCGTGCCGGCGGCTGTGCCTGTTTCAGTTGCTGTTGTTGCAGTCAACGGCGCATTTACCTAAATTGGAATTTCCGGTAAACCGTAATGAAAATCGTAGCAATCAAACCGAAAAAACACACACACATACACACACACACTGAGCGATATGTATACAAAACAGCACACATGCAAATATAATAAAAATACACGACCAAAGTATACCCGTACCCAGTTCAAGAAGTGCCAAAAGGGCCATTGACATTGCTTTATTTTTGGCGCATTTAGGGATTCCATATGGCAGATCAGATCAGATCGAGTAACTTTCGCTTTTAAATCGAGCTTCTGCTTTAAAGCTGTTTTCTTGTTTGATAACAAAGCTTGAACGGGCTTTCAAAACTTTCTGCAACGCTACGAGTATTTATATATACTAAATTGCGTATCCAGTGTTGAGAAGCGTTAGGCTAAAAGCTGGGATTAATAAAATTATGAGTATGAAGTGTTGAAAGGCACTAGGCTATAAGGCCTAAGGCTGTCTGCACAGTTATGACTATACAGTGTTGAAAAACGTTAGGTTATAAGCTGGTAGTAATAAAATAATGAGTATCCATTGTTGGAGAACGTTTGGTGGTTATAGGGCCTAAGGCTTTGTGACTAGCTTTGCGTGTCCAGTGTTGAGAAGCGTTAGGTTATAAGCTAGGACTAATAGTATTAAGCGTATCTAGTGTTGAGAAGCGTTTGGTTATGGGCTTTGTGGGCACCTATGAGTGCAACAAAATGCCAAGACCACGTACAGGCACATATGCTCGTAGATACCCTCACCCCGGGCACATTGATATGCAAATGAATGTCACCATCTTAAATGAAATAATCGTCTTAAACGAGCGCTGTGCCGGCTGTCTTGCTAAATCGCTCGACTTAATTGCTTTTCTCAGTGCCCTGAGAACAGATGAGAGAGAGAGGGGGAGAACGAGAGAGAGAGAGAGAGAGAGAGATAGCGAGCGAGGGTTGAAACATTTAAGAGCTTATTTTTTATGAGCGCCTTTAATGACTTATTTACTTAATAATAATTTTTATTGCAAATCAAAAATGTTTCTTAAACACTTTCAATGTCATTCATTGAGTGTTCAGGGTGGAAACAAACCAATCCTTCGACATCTTTCTAAATTTAGTTAACTTTCTGTAAACATTGAAATAGTAACAATACCACAAACATAAAGAACTTTTCTCGAATTCTATAAACAAATTTTCTTATTTTGAAAATTGGGTTACAATGCTGTAAACAATATGAGCTCTGATTGTTGTTTAGTTACCGCCGAATTCAGCATAAATTCCAGAAAATTTTATACTATGCACATTTTGGTTTTAGGTGCAGGTATGAAAAGTTCTGAAAAAATGTTGCGCATAACTGGAAATGATTTACTATGAAAGCAAATAAATCAATCATTGTTGATTTAAATTTATGAAACAAACGAAAGCTCTCTGCAATTCCCAAAAATTTAGAAGAAAAAAAAAAAACAAAAAAGAATTTTTCTGATGTGCATAAAATAAAATCAAAGCCTATTTCATCAAGGTTTCGACACAAATCCAAATACGCACAAGCATATAGAATTCGATGTTGAGGAGCTCTTCAAAGCCAGCACCCGATATACCGATCTCTACAGAATTGATAGGTGTTGATATGTGGATGCCGAGCGATTGCCAAATCGACGAATCGTTCGCCAGTGCCGCCAAATAAGAATCAGAATCACTTTGCGGTTACTTATGCGGCGCGAATATTAATTGACTTATAAAACAAATCAACGAAATATGCCAATAAAAATATTCCAAGCATTTCGACAGAGTCTTGGCGGTGGGGCGGAGGTGGGGGGTCAGGCGCCAAACCGGGCAGCCATGCGCCAACTATAGACAAATACAATACTTACGATAATAAAAAATATATGTATATTTTTTATTGCTTTGTACTTATTAGTTGTATGTACTAATTGCGGTTTCTGCGGTCAATTGTTGTCCAACGTTTAAAACTGGGGCTGCGCTTCGAGCAGGCATCCCAGCTAAAACAGGAAAGTTGTAAAAATGTAAATAGGTGGAGGTATATATATGTATATATATGTGCGGGCACTTGACTAGACAAACTATAGGCCCTATGGCATATGTGCATACATACGATATTATTGAAAATAAAGAAAAATATTTTTGGGACGCTTTTATTTCCCCCTTTTAAACGCGATGCAACGTTTCCGGCCACAATATCCGTGTTTGCGTTGGAAACTTGTGTGTTAACTGAAAATGTTGGGAAAAACATTTTGCTTCCGTTAGAAATTGTCGAGTTTTCTATTTTGTATGCAGCCATACAACCGTTAGCCACAAGTTCAACCTGCCAGTTGCCTGCTTTATAGTTTAGTTTTAATTTTTCTCTTCGCCGCATGCTATAATATTTATTGTTGTTGTTGCAATGTTGCTGCTTTACCATGCGCATAATTAATTAACATTTTAATAATTGCTATGCTTTTCTATTTTCTATGTTTTGCAGGTTTCCAATTGTGTGTGTCCAAAACTTTGACTGGCCATATCCGCCGGAAGCACCTTAACGGGCCAGAACAAGTGCAAAGCCCCTGAACTGAACTGAACCAAACTGAGCTCCACTGAGCCCAGCTGAGCTCTCTATAGCTACCCAAATGTCAGACTAAACAATCGATACATTGGGCAAGACTTTGTGGCAATTATCAACATGTCATTGGGTAAGTACTGGGCAATCAATTTTTTATACCCTGTAACCATAAAATGGCTAACACATGTACTATAAGCATAAACTAATCAAATTATTCAAGATTTCTTTTGAATAATAATGCGCAGATGCGCTGATACTACAATTTTGAAAATGTCTGTATAATCAGATAGATCTATGCTAAGTCGGATACTAAAAAACTGCACAGATATAGATTAGAGATTCTGCTCTATGAAAAATAAAAAAAAATCTAATATTATCTATATATAAAATATATTTTTTTTGGCTTGTATCTCCTAGTATTCTCTAGGGTATTATCTCCAACAACGTGGGACTATAAATTTGAAAGCTAAATATACTTTATTAACAAAAGACCACAGGTGTTTCTTAAGCATATATGAGTGTGCATATGTCTATAATTTGCGTATATTATTTATATTTAAAATGATAAACAAATATTTTATTTATACATTTAATGCGGCAATAGCAACAATTATAAAACTTTTATTTTTGAATCAGATGCTAATCTCTGAAGTCAAATGTTTCCACTTTTTCTGGATTTTTAAATTTTGTAAATAAAATGTTTTTTTTTCTATAAATATATTATTTTTAATAAAATGTTTTATTAACTCTATGCAAAGAGCCAAATAAACACCTGTAAAATGACATGCATAGCTGCACATTACATGTAAACGATTAGGAAATGGAACTCTAGGCAAGGCAAAGAGCACCTTCTCCCTACAGGGCATGCCTTGAGTTCCATTGGAGCATGCCCCATTAGCAGAAGGTTTTTCCAATCGAACCTTAGGCAAGGCATACAGCTCCTTCTCCTTATGGGGCATGCTCTAATGCCTTTTTTGCTTTGCACCTTCTCTTTCGGGGCAATGGGTAGCATTGCATTGGAGCATGCCCAGTGCATGGCATAAACATGACAAAAACATAAACCCGCTCACGCCTCGCACAGAATTTGACACCAAATCGAGTGCACATAAGTGGTTAGGCTGGGCATTTGTCCATTTCCATAGCAACAACACGCAGCAATAGCTAATGAGTATTTAACCTAGGAACAAAACTACTGTTAAAGTGCACGACAACTGTAACATGTACATTGGCAATTTCCCAGAACGCCAACGCATTTATCTTGGACACATAGTACGACTCCTACCCATATTCGGAGCAGGAGCGACGCCAACGATTAGTCCGAGAGCAGCCCACTGAAATTTTGATCGAATTGAAGCCAGCAACAACAACAACAACAACAGCAACAAACATAACAAACAATGGGCGTACTTTAAACATGCAAAGATTGTGTACTAGGCACGCCTTGGTCTGGAGACCCCAATGCCACCTAAAGAAAACTGCAAAGTGCGGCATTTTCCCAGCGCCGCAAATGATGCGTAGTCAACTGAGACGCCAGTTGTTTAGGCAGTTGCCTGGGAAAAAACAACTGAAAAGAATTGCTATCTTTGGCAATACGAATATTAAATACCCTTAAAGAGGTATTCATTTCCGATTGATTGTTTCTATGGAAGCTTTATAATAGAGTAGTTCGATTTGATAGGGCTTCGCAGTTATGTTGGGAGAAAGGTAAAACCTTGAAGTCGTAGAGCTTGCGGTGCATATATTTAGATATTTTGAAAAACAAAGGAATGTTCCTTGCTATACTGATTAAATCATTTAATCAATATATGTCGGGCATGGTCCAGCTATCTTGTAAAACAAAAATAATCTTCTCTTCCACCGATTGTTGCCAGCTGTTTGATATAGTTCTCCGTTAGGAGCTTGTTATTATCGAGCTCTACGATTATATATTTTTCGAACAAGATAAGTCAGACCATGTAGGCTATATGATTTAGTGCTGGAATTGATCGAAGCGATTCCGACAATATAACGCCTGAATTTTACATATCAACCGGCAGTTAGACGTGACTATATCTAAGCGACTATTGAAACTGATTAAGGTCATCTTGTGTGTGACAAAACTGTAAAGCCCAGTGCAAGGGTATGAGAAACTGCTCGATCTAGAAGTATCTGCCTAGTGTGGCACTTATCCAATAGATACGCAGCGCCCAGACACAGTTGCAGACACAGTGCGATCAATTCTGACTCACTGACAGACAGACATTGTGGCGAGGTCAGCCATCAATTTGTGAACAACTGCCAGCACGATTAACTATAATAATAATGCATAATAATAATTAAAATAATAACAATAATAATGCCATGCAATAATTAAAGGACAGCTTGCGATAATAAATAACAAATCAAATGTCGAGCAGGCATCTAATTAGTCAGATTTTTGTGGCATGTACAAGCGATTGTTATCGCATGGCCTGAACTGTGCGGCATGTTCCCCCCCCGCCTACCTAGGCCCAAGCGCATGTCCAGCATCAGCTACAGCCGCGCAGTTGCCACAGTTGAATACTATTTTGTTTTTATTTATGTTGACTAGAATAAATAATCACAGAGCTGATATGGGAAATGGCGCAATTAAAACACAAAACTCGCGCGTCGCACGCACTCAGCCAGAGACACAGATACAGTTGCACATACAGATACACACACAGATACAGATACAGATACAAATACATAGACAGTTGCAGATACATCGCTATTAGCTGTATAGAGCCACTCGTCCAACCCTCGTCCACCCTTTGTCCGTCTGTCAAAGAGCCTGCCAGGCAGTCTCCTCTGCCTTCCCCGGTCGCCTCTGTTCCCCCTCGGACCGCATTCAGAAATTTATATAAATAGTTTGTCGTCATTGTCGTTGACGCTATGTAAAATCATTCATTAAATCCGCATTGAATTTCATTCATTCGCGCTTTTTAATTGCACTCATTGAGCAGATCTGCGCGATTCGGTCCAGTGTTTAGCATTGCCCATTCACAGTGGTGACAGTGGTGGCCCCTAACTCATTCACAATAGTCGCAGCTACGATAAAGCTAACAGTTCTTTGACTTTACTCAATCACTTTATATGACATATTCCAAGCCAAAGCTCGATTGCATTATTTAAATTGTTTTAGGCGTTGGTATTAAGATTAAGATCAGGGAAAAACTACAATTGGAGCTACAAAGATCCCTTTCTTAAACTGACTTTATCATAATTCCTAAAGAAGAAGGAATGTGGGACTTTAACATTTGTAATTACCTCAAGATATTGCTTGCTTGCAATTTGAAAGGAAATGCTGTGGTGTTTGAAAATATAGTAACATTTATTATTGAAAAACCGTGACATGAACACGATTGACTCTTTACTTTTGAAGCAAATGTGAGGCAGGTATCCACTTAATGAAATATTCTTAACCGTATTATGAACTTTACCAAAACCTACATATTAAGCTTACTGTAGCTAGTTCTATAAGTTTCGTTAAGACATCGATCGATTAGCCGAAAAGATACACAGTTTTCGTGTCACGAAAGGCAACGCGTAGAGCGCTTAACTCCATTCGATAGCATCTTATTTCCAATAGCTTCTAAAGAAATTCTTGTATATGGTAAAAATTCTTTACAGCTTGACCCCAATCAAACTTTTAAACATTCATTAACAGATCTACCTGTGCACATATAGATTAGATATCTATCTAAGGAGAGATTTATATTCTTAGATTTGGTGAATCCTCAGTTGATTTTTTTTCTTTTTTGGGAAACCTACTCAATGTATAATTAACTTTTAAACAATGCCTGACGTAAATAATTAAAAATCCATACACAAATTTCTCTCACGGGCATTTCGTGAATATGAGAATATGAATATGGCCAACTGAGTCAGCTTTCTGGCCAATTCGATCGGCTGTTGGTTGTGCGTAATGCACCTTAAATATTAATTTAATGTTTTGTAAATATTTACGCAAATTAATTGTTGCTTGTGCGTGCAACACTCATTGCTGCTGCTGCTGCTGCTGCAATTGGCAAGGCCTTTGTTTTGCCCGGGGCCGACAAAGAGAGAAAGAGGCCAGAGAACAGCAAGAGAAGACGAGACAATCGAAGTGCCGTCTCCACAATTGGCAGCTGGCAGCGGCCAACGATAAAGAAATCTATCAGAGAAATGTGGACCAGTGGCCCCAATTGGACTCGAATGCTGTCTCATTGCCAATGATGACGTCACAGCGCCGATCTGCTGTGGACTTAATGCCAATTTCCATGACAGCTGCTCAATTGTGAGAGGCTAGAATAAGAGGCAACGAGCTCTTTAAAGTGCATCACAATTGTAAATGGCATGAAAGTCGTTAAATGCAATTATTCGTGGATGGCTGATGTCTCAATTTGGTTTTTGTTTTTCTCCGAAATATTGGCAATTACTCTGCGTGGCACTTAGACAGCGCGTTTTTAGCCTAGATAAATATATGGCCCAGCATAAATCAAGACAATCCCATTCCCAGACATGACTTCATATATTTTCTAAAAATATATACACGACAGACATTAGACTCTGGGGCTCTCATCTGCTGCAAATGATTCTTCATAATTGAATTACACGGCCAGGGACAATCGCGTAAACATTTTAATTATACACCTCATAATCATTTGCTTGAGTGGGAGTACCAGAATGTAGAATTTAAAGCAGCAGTTGGGGAGTTGACAGACGCACTGCTTCAGGCACAACCAGAGCCAGATCCTGGCTAGCTGAGTGAAAACTTGATCAAGTTTCTGAAACGAAAATGAAATTCAACGACGCATGTCTATGTCTTGTGTTCTTCGGGAGTGTGTGGGCTGGGACATAGATCAACGACTCCTTCACATTCCCAGGTCCAGAAATTTTAATTTTGACAGCCATAAGGAAATGTTGCACATTGTCGCTAGTTTAAGTACATATTTTTGCAGAAGGGAACAAATTTCAAATAAAATAATGCATGTACAATAAGTTGGTTTTAAAAGAGAAACTCCAAAGAAACTAAATCTAAAATAAATATATATTAGAGGGGTCTTTCTCTTAATAATATTTGTGATTAGGAACGAGAAAGTAAGGACATCTTCGACACACCGAAGACTTAATACACTTTTAGACATTTCCCTTTTGCAGATATGTGAGATAATTGATATAAGAACCCAACCGATCTTTCGAAATCTAAACAATCTATTATTATAATGATTTGTAATTCATAATTGCCCTTAGATATTCAGGGAGCACTAAGAGAATCTTTTTTTCTACTAATGAAATGTATATTAGAGACATTATCTGGACTCCGACGTATCTGTTACACTTAATTTCAAAATGTATCCTCAAATAGTATGCGACAAAGAGTCTGCTCCATTTGATAGCCAGCCACAGCAAGTGTGTGTGCATGTGTGCGTGTGTGTGTGTTGCCCCTGATCCGATCTCATGTTACAAGTGCAGTCAAAGCTAAATAAATCAAATTTTGAAGTGTGATCTTGTTGGTAGAAACAGCGACAAAAAAACAAGAAAGAAAACTATAGAATTCGACGCTAAGTGCAAAGCGTAACAAGATCAACAACATCATTAGAAGCATCAACAGGGAACTTGGGACTGTCCTCTCGATTGGGGAGTTTGTAATTAATGCGCCACTGATACTCTGGGGTATGCCAATTGACATTTAACATCAACCTGTGGTTGGCCACAGCGCACAGGCGGAGCCGGAGATCGGCACCGAGGTGGAGTCGAACGGAATCGGAGACGGACATGGACACGGGCACATTTCAGGTTTATAAAATTTATACGAAAGCAGTGAAGCAACTGCGCAGAAAGTCAGCAGAATGCCAGCCCCTGCCCTGCCCCGTCCCCAGCCTTATGCAAGCGACAAAAATATGCCCAAAAAAAGAAAAAGACACGCGCTCCACAGGGGACGCTGGCTGGGATCAGGGGCTTGTTCGGGGTCTCCATCTTCGTCTCCGGCACGGGCTCGTAATGGAGTTTTGCGCAGCCTCAACCTTCGGCTGCTTTTTTTTGGTTTACACGGAAGACAACACTGCCAGTTGTCTATTTTTTGTTTTTTCTGTTGTTTTGCTTTTTCCGTGTCATGTGCGCATTTCCATTAAGAAAATAATTAACATTTGTTTGTTGCCCAGGCCCAGGCCCCTGATGCACCCAGCGAATGAGTGACTGGTCCAGGAATGAAATCTGTTGAGCAGATGTCTTGCGGCTGCTGCTGCTACTCGCCCGTTGGCTTTGCTTGTGCCGAGTCCTGTTTATATTGCATTTGGAGATTTATGAATGCAATTTCTGCACCTATCGAGTAACTATTCGGCTCATCAATGGCTTGAATATTGGCCAGGCCTTATGCCCCGTAAAGTTGTTTTGATTTTATGCAAATGTACTTAATAGGCAGTTGGAAGCAATAATAATCGCATAAGGGGTATAAAATCCTGATCAGCAAAGTCGATCCAGCTTTGCCCGTCTACTTGACTGTCTGTCCTTCCGTCCCTAAGAATGCGTCAATCTCAGAAACTGTAAGAGCTAGAGACTTGAAAGGTATGTAGGTAGGCTTTCCCATTGCTCAGGCAGATCAAGATTATTATTTCTAATGATCGAATGATCGCTCCGTTTACACGATATCAATAGACATATTATGTTTTTCGAAAAGAGCTAGACCCTAATTTACAGAATAGATTCATACATTTCACTTAAAGCACATTTATCCTCTGAAAAAAAGACCACATCTCGGCGCTGTATATAGGGTAGCCGCTAGTCGATCACTCTTAGTTAAGCAAATGGGCATTTGATTTGGCATCATGTCAACCGCAACAAAGATCATAAAAGTGTTTATTTGATTTCTATTTTGATTGCACTCTCTCGACACCCAACAAAGCGACACACAGAGCAACCGCCTACGTAGGACCTCAATATCAGGTAGTAAAAATCGCTTTCACACTTCGGTATTGAGCGAATTGGCTCTTACCTTTCGCTCACAGCCAGTTTTCCCAAATTTTCATTACACTTCCTGATCACATCCCTATTGATCTGTTGCTTGTGTGTGCGTTTATGACTTTTTGGACATTTCCGTTGTGGATTTTATTCGAGTGGCCCTTGGATCATTGGCATGGCTCACACGTGCTCTGAGCCACGCGGAAGTGTTGAAGTTTTTCTTTCCTTTTTTTTTGAAGATATTATATATCCTTGATCACATCCTGGCCTGGCATGCCGCTTACACTTGGCAACTTGTTTTCATTGCCAGCGATCCTTAAGCTGGCTCGGATTGGGTTCGGTTAGGTTCGGATCGGTTTCGTTTCAGTTTTCATGGCACTTCACATCCGCAGCATCCGAAAAGTGTTAGAACTGAAACTATTTGAGCTATTTGCCTTGCTTTTGAGGCTGTTGTTTTTATAGCAATTGTTGTTGGTACATCCGCTTGCTGCTCTGAAGTTCTTGCCGCGTGGGCGGAACTCAACAAAAATTTGTACATTTTAATGGCTTTCTCTGTGTTTTTGTATGGCCAACTAAAATAACACTTTCAAATGCACATTTTAATGATTTTTAAAGCATTCGAATTATGGCTCTACATTTTATGGGGCTGGCTCTCTGTAAAAATAACTCAATATTAATACCAGAAAAATACCAAACAATTGTGTGGTCTCTCGATGGCGTTTTCTATATAAAAAAAGTATGAAAGAAAACAACACAAAAAATGCATGCAAATGCATTCTGTTTTCTATTTTCATTTCCAAGGAAGACGGGCACCTGCAACAGCCTGGCGTGCGCACAATTTTTCTACAACTATTGTTTGGGGGAAAATCAAAAATAATAATAATAATCATAATAATCATAATGGGGCTCGTCGTCGCCAAACTTCCGGGCAAGCTGACGTTGTGCTGCGTTTTATTTTTATATTTTTTTTTGTTCGTTACGGTTAGGTTTGCCCTGGGCTGCCTGGTTTGCCCTGGGCTGCCTTTGGGGTTAAATCATAAAAAAAGTCGAAAATAATAAACAAAAATTTTCAATTGAACGTGAAGGAAAACTCGTATTGCGCATAAAATGACTCAAAATACAAAACGTGGACTGTGCCGTCGGGGCTTGGGGTTGGCACTCGCCAGCTGGATCGAGGGCGTGGGTGCTGCGGGGGGAGTGTACTGTACTGCACTCTCAGCTGCCAACTGACTACGCGGAATTCTAATGAAAATAGCTGAGTAAATATGAGTACGTTCTGCTGTGGACCTGGCCAAATGCTCACACACAAGTGAAATAATTCAAATAGGAATAATAAATAAAACATTGCGTGTAATTACTCGTATATGGCAAATGACATCGAGTCTTTCTTCAGCCGTTGGCCACTGTCCCGAGGAAACTCAGTTCCCGAGGAAACGCTTTCCCGCGCAATCGATAGCCCAGCTAACAATTGGCAGCATTATGAATTCTCAGTTGTGAGTTTCCTCTTATTTCTTGTTTTTATTATTTTTTCTTTATTGCGTGCAGTCAAACACTTCTTTTTTTTATAGAATTATAAATTCTATATTTATGCAATTACTTGCCATATATGTGTATCATTAGTGCGCTTATTGCGCTATAATAGCCCGTTCCAAGTGGTTTAATATGTACTTGGAAAAGCCATAATTGTTTTACGAGTATCTGTGGCACAGTTCAAATAGTAAGACATAAAGATATGCATATATATATATATATATGTTATACTACAGGCAATCCTAGACCTCCATTTGTCACGCAGACAATTGCATTTTTCGAGAACAAAAATTGCATGAGCAAGATTTTTGAAAATGCCTTTGAAGCTGATCGAATAAAAATGTCTACTTCCACTAAGATCCTACAGCCTTGAATACATATACCATATTATTTATTAATGTATCCTGGCTAAAGCTGACAATTCCAAATGTTAATTTGCTCTAAATATACGAACAAAGCTTTATCTACATTTATAATAATAAATTTAATACAGTTCACATTGGATCGATCAGAAAAAAGCTCCTGACTGATTAATTTTAGACATATATATTTTTTTAGGATTCTAAAAGAAAAATAGGAGAAAAACTGATTCTTTTTTATGAAAAAGGAGTTTTTTTTTTTTTGTTTAGAAAAATGTATCGCCGGCCCCGAAAATGTCCGAAAATGTTGATCCTTGTAAGTCTGTAAGGTCTCTGACAATCATATAGTATATATATATTCCAGATCAGCGTCAACAGTCGAGTATATATAGTCGTGTCCGTCTATACACCTGTTTGTCTATCGTCTTGAGACTAAGCATAGGCCGGATCGGACCACTATATAAAAGAATAGAATGATCGGAAAAGAAGATTCGTGTAAGAAAACCCTTTTTGTTTTTCAAGATATCCTGACCATACTCTCCATTTATAATTTTCACTATGCTGCTCGAATATTTACCATGTCTTTTAAACAACGTACCACTATATCATATTGCTAACATAGGAACGATCATTCGAAAAGTAGGTCTTATAAGTCAAAATATTCTGTTTTGCAACTAATCTCACATAACTGCAGAACCGTATGGCAAATGCCTGCAAGGGTATTAAATCTTCGACGTGCCTCACTTTCTTACTTAAATGACCTTGATTGGTTGAATTTGATTGCCATGAAGCACATTTAATGCGTAATTTAAGTCATATATGTGCCCGTAAATGGTTGATACAAAATATATTATTCTATTATAATTTTTGATTTCCTCGTTCCCAAAATTGTATGATTGCCTTCCAAATAAGAGCTCGATACAAACGTTCTATTTTTGGCCCAATGCATTTGTGGTACTGCAACAAAGGTGAATCACTTCGTAATATGTAAAACCAAAACTGACCCAAGAGAACTATAAGAACAGAGACACCATCAAAGTGATTAACCTGTCAACGCCATAGAACAATCAGCGAGTGCTCCCAAATGGTGTCTAGAGGCGGAGCTGCCTATGCGGAAGGGTTGCTGTCGCTGTGCTCCAGTTTAGGTAGCAGTTGAGCGTCTACAGATTTACGACTAGAAACGGGGCAAGGCGAGGCTTACAGAATGCAATGGCAATTCCTATGCCGCACTCAAGAACCAAACAGAGTCAAAGTGCGTGCAGGCGAAGACAACAACTTGACATTTATGTGCAGGCAAATGCAATTGTATAAGTGCAAGTACTAGATGCACATTTCAAGATCATTTGCATCCACAAGCGACTGTTGGCACACACCACACACACACACAGAGAGAGAGAGAGAGAGACACACACACACTCACACACTTGCCCCTGGAGAGGCCGAGCAACAATTTGGGCTGAGTGCGCACTCAAGGCGCAAGCCTCTTCGCCCGGGTCCGTCCGTTTCTACATTTTATGAACTACGAAATGTGCAATTTCTACGCAGCGACCGACTTTTTACGAGTTTTCCATAGGTCCCAATGTGCGTTGCATCTGCCACATTCGTTGGCCCAGTCCCAGTCCCAGTCCCAGTCCACTTCAGAAATTCCGCCGTCTGCCACATGGAGTCGCTCTGGAGTCACAGCTTTGGTCGTGCCTTCCCTTAATTATTGTGCCGGGTCGTATGTTTCCTATTCCCTGTCTCATGGACATTTTCAATGCGCCCGTCTAACAAATTTTTAATGTGCATACCTCAGATGTTGGCCTTTGATGATCGCTCGACTCTCTATTCTTTCCCCCGAACTTTTTGCATTCTCGTATTTGTCGTCTTTTTGCATCGCCTTTTATTATGGTTGTCTATTTTGGCCGGAAAATTTCATTGATTGCCACTTGGCCATGCGACTCTTGTTAACAGCGAGGGGAATATGCCAAATGCTCAGCTGGAAAGATCATAGGATTATGCCCGAACCAGATATACTTTATAGTTCAAAGGATTATGCGCCAGAGATACATTGTGGAGTAGAGTACTTTCTCAAAATTATTCGAATTCATGGTCTTTTTAAAAAAATATTTATCTGGATGCTCAAAAAACTCTTATAAGAGGTGAATGCAGTTGTCTTGGGAGACTTGACAATATGCCCAAAATTCTTCAACTTAGGCATAAAATGCTGAAAAGTATTAATAATATATTTGTATCATGGTTATTTCTAGTCATTTCTAAGACAATATTGTGTTTTTTGTAGGAAATCGTCTTAGTTGTGTCTGGTTTTTAATCTAGAAAAATTCCAAACTGAAAATGTAAGAATAAGTTCCCTGCTTAGAGGACAAACAACTGGAATAAAAACCCACTCGAAAATCCTTTGTCCTCTGACAGCAGAGACAAATTCAAACTTTGACCCTGATAAGACACGATGCATACAAAACTACCTCTGTACTTACGTATGGTTGTAGCATTAGTTGATATGTTGTTGTTGTTGTTGTTGCTGTTGTTGTTGTCGGTACGAGTGCTCTTACCTATCGGAACTCATCAAATATGCGCGACGAGCGCAAGACAAAACGTTCCTTGCATTTATGGGATGAGAACGGCTGTGGGTATGGGAGTAGGGAGTACGTTGGGATAGTTGGGAAACAAAAATCATGCGCAAGAGCCAACAGTATTTTGATCATGCGAAAAACGCACGCAAACGAAAACATGCGCAGGTACAACAACAACAATGTTGCTGGAAAAGTGAGCTCGCCTCATGTTGAGTTTTTCCTTGCGCACTCGAGTGGCCAAGCAGAGTGCCAGCGGCAGCGGCAGCGGCAGCAGCAGCAGCAGAACAGCAGTAAGTGGGTGCAATATGTTAACCATATTTAAACACTGATCCCGCATGCGTATGTGCATGTGCATGTGTGCGTGCGCGTGTGCATGTGCGTGTGTGTTGCGTGCTGTGCGTGTGCGAGGGAGAGGCACTCACTCTCAATGCTGCAGAGCCAGAAGAAGCGCAAGGCAAACACAGAAAATAACCAAAGCGGCGAGGGATTCTCTATGGCAGCGGCCGTGGACGCGGCAGCGACGCGTCAACGACGACGCCGGCGTCGACGCCGACGCTGACGGCTCAAGTGTTTTGTTCTCGTTGAAGTTTTAGAATTTATTCCGTTTCGGGAATTCAATGCAAACGCACGCGCAGCGCTTTGAGTAAATCAAAGAGACAACAACAACAACAACAATTTTGTGCCCGTTACAATTTGAATGTATTTGGCGCGCTTTCGAAATAAAATCAATCAAACTGACAATTGCGCACAATCTGCGCAGTGAAACCAAAAGGGTTTTAATAATTTCTTGTGATTTATCGTTTGCCATTTTTGGCACTGTGCAACGCAGACTTCGTCTGTGTGTGTGTGTGTACGTGTGTGTTCAAGTCTTTTGGCGCGTGCGCATGCGCAACCAGTGAAAGTGCAGCTACGAACGCCCTCTCGCTTTCCAACAACAATGAAAATGCATCATAAATTGCATTTGTGAATAGACAGCAAAACAATCGTGCACAGATTGTCCAAGTTATCGAACGAACTTAAAGCGACTCAGCTTGACACGATCTCAAGATGTTTCTCACTATGGATAATACAAACGCCTTCTTCTCAGGTAAATATAAAATATAATAGAAAAAAGTGCGAAGATAAGGCATATGAGCTTAAGCTTTCAAGGTTCAACTAACAAAACTGTGAGGGTTAAAACAAATTAAAAAATCCTAAATAAAAGTTAAGGCTCAGTTCATTTAAGAAAAATTGGTTGGGTATATTATGTTAAAATGGACAGTAAATTAAAATTGGTTAATGTAAAATTATTCAGGGAATCATTTTCAGTTTTTTTTTTAAATTATAAATTTTGATTGAACGAATATTAAAATATACAAAATATATATATATAATTATAAGGAATTTGTTGCTAAAAGTTCATTTAGTTATATTATGTTTACAAGCCAAAAATGCTTAGTAAAAATATTCATAACTTTTTCTCGAATCCTTGGCCTACATTCATAATTATACTTTTATAGTAAAAACTTTCCCAATTTATATTCTACAGCAATATAAATAATAACATATAATTTTGCAGAACTTATGGTAATATATTCTATAGCAATGTAAATAATAAGACATTATTATTGAATTTGACTATTCGTAGTTGTATAAGAAACTAACCTGTGGAAAGTACAGCTCCATAGAAATCAAACTTAAATGTTATATTTGATTTTGTTTAATTTTAGACAATCCGTGTTATTTCAATGATGCCAAATCGCCGCGCACGCCGGACTCACAGTCATCCGGCAGGGGCTTCTCGATATTCAAGCGCCGGAACTCAAAGGGCAGCAGTCCACGACCGGCATTGGCCGCCAATCCGGAACAGATGCGTCTCATCACATCGGCCAATCTGGATACGACAGCAACGATGGCCTTTGGCAGCCCGCGCGGCAGTTTCAACTCTCTGGGCGGTTTCTCACAAGTGAGTTTTCCGTCCATAAAATTCCAATTTATCTTGTCCGATCTGCACAACTTCCTGTATGCTGTTTCTCTTACTCCCCCACCCCCGCCCCCCCTCACTCACTTTCCCTTTCTCTCTAATAACATTCTTCTACTGTTTACCGAATCCACAGCAATCGTTTGAACTGCAGCCGTTGATGTATTGCCAGCGCTCATCCAATTCGCAATCGGAGTCGTTTCGCGAAAGACTCGGCTCCTGCAATGAGACGCACAGCTCCCAGTGCCCTGGAGGCGGCGCCGAACACGACGAGGTCTTCAATGCAAGGTGAGTGATCTGGGGCGTGTGCCCGTTGACAGGATGCAGCTGTTGACAGTTTGCCAAACTGTTCCCCATTACCATACCCCATGCCCCCTGTGCCCAGCCCATTCCCATGCCCTCAGCTTAACATTGACTGTGCTAATCGTGCGTACTTTGCTCTGCTTTCATCTGGCCTCATCTACAGCAAATCCCAGCGCCATCACACGCTGCCAAGCGGCGGCACACGTCGTCACTCGTTCGGCAACTGGGCACAGCAGCCCCCGCAGCAGCAGCAGCAGCAGCGCCAGTTCAACACATCCGCATCCACATGCACATCGCCATCGATTGGACCCAGCTCGCCGGATGAGGTGCCCAGCATGCTGGCCCCGCGTCCCCCCGTGCTATCGCCGAACAAATTTCGCGGCTCATCCTATCGTCGAAGAGGTGAGTGAGCCAAAAATATTACAAAATATGCAATCACAAAAATATTGTCAACTGATGCCAAGGGGCGGAAATAAGTGCACGGTATTTCTTGAGATTCTTTATATAATTATATAAGTTCGACTTCTTTAATTTGTGTTTGGCACTTTACAAGAGATCTATTGACCCACGAAGCATCCTTAGTATGCTTAAGAGATATGTGAGAGTTTTTTTCGAAAAATAAGTCGAGTATTTGAGTATGTTTTTATAAAACTAGAAGAACAAGGTACTTTCCTTTAATTAACATATTATTTTTATGTGCTTAGGCACAGTTATCTATGGAATTTATTGAATTGTAAGATATATTATGCATTTTAAAAAATACTCAAAAGATATAGGTTTATTTTCTAGAAAAAATCGTAATATTTCTTTGACTTCCTTGTTTTTTAAATTATAGAAATTGTAATTTTATTCAATCCATAAGATCTGTTGACCCATAAGATATGTGTTTATACGCTAAAAGAAATTCTAAAGCTCCAAGGCCATAGAGGCAAAGATTTCTATCATAGAAATAAGTCTTACAAAAGCCTCTGCTGACTTCCAATTTTGCTTCGACAACTTATGAGAATATTCCTTTGCTTATATTTAGGTTTTCAAGTTTTGCACATTTAAGTACATTTTATTTGTTCAACTCTAAGAGAAACAAGCTGGCAACTAGAATAGGGTATCTATGGCTATAAATACCGTTTGCAATGTGAGACTAATTGCATTAATATTAGTTCATGCTGAAAAAGTTTTAAATATATATTTAAATAGAAATTCCATTTTCTGGCCTCGTTTCACGTTCGCATTTTTTTTGCACTTTGGCGGCTGTCAGCTTGACGGGGCCGATCCCGAGAAACGCGCTCTGACTCTGTGCATCACGTTTGCATATTAAGCGCTGGTCCGCACCCGAAACCCCGACCCCGACCCCGCCCCGTCCACCGCCAACAAATGCTCCGCCTTCACCTCCTGGTGCTGGCTTGTGCAGGCGCCACGGGTCTGGTCTCTGACGCTTTAACAACATTTAAATGTTTACGCAAGTGATAATTGTACATGTTGAATTGTTGTTGTTGTTGTTCCTGTTGTTGTTGTTGTTGTTGGTTTTGTTGCTGTTAGTGGCCATTGTCGCCAGTGTGTCGCCAGAGTTGGCTTTGTTTTGAGGCGTAATGAGCCGCTGTTCCATCCCAGCTGACGTCTCGCTTCTGGCCCGGCTTGACATTGACAGTCGCTGTCGCCTCATTGTGATGTATGCCACCGAAATGTGTAGCTGCATGCCTGATTGCCCCGCAGCCAGGGGCTCAAGCAAACTTGCATCTCTGACGACTCTGCGCCGTTAAAGTCACAACTTTATGGTTTATGAGACGCTCAGGACTACACGCCGGCAAACTTATTTATAGCCAACCAGCCATATGCGCCTTCAAGGCTGCCATTGACAGGGAATTGACAGCCCAGCATAGCCACTTGAAGGAATACTTGAGCACAAGCCGAAAAGATTATCAACTCAATTTTGGAGCAAATAGCTCTTCAAAGCACTTGCTGTTAACAATAATTAGATATTGAGTGGGGTGAAAGGCAACTCGATCGATTAGATAACAAACAAAACAAATTGTTTGCACTTGAATTTCTTGATTTACATAAGTTATGACAAAAGTTATAACAATTAAAATGAAAATATATTGAATAATATCAGAATATGTGAGCACAATTTAGAATTTGAGTCAATATGTAAAAAAAATCCGTTCTAATAAATATAAGAAAGCTGATCAAGTAAGACTGAAGACAATTTCTGAGCGGCAAAGCTTCTAGTTTAAGTCTAATAAACGTATAGGCAAGCAAAAATTTCCACAAAACTATTCTTTATATATACGATATATATATATATATATATATAGATACATTTGTGGCTATTCAATAAACAAAAGTTCTAGTCACGCAAAATGATGAGCTGCATTTGATGAAGCTAACGGCAACGCAGTGCGGACAGGCCCCACGCATAGAGAAATTATGGCCGGGTGTCCATTTATGAAGTACAACTGGACAATTGCAATTTCTATGCCAGTTTGTCACATTGAGCGCACCGGCAATTGACACACTTGCAGTCGCAGCTTTTAGCACCTAAATTTACGGCAGAAACAAAAGCAAAAACAAAGCAACAACAAATTGTTTTTTATCAATTTCCCCCATTGGCTGTGCCATATTTGTGCAGGCAGTTCAAATTCAAAAAACGAGTTCATAATTTTCAAATGTTCAGCTATCAAACGGCAATATGCAAATGAGATAAACATTGGCACAAGTTCTTTCTCTCTGTATGTGTGTGTGTGTGTGTGTGTGTGCGTGTGTGTGTGTGTGGGGCACACATTTCCGGCAAAGTGCAGTTGCAGTTGCATTTTGCTGTTTAGACTCTCCAATTGTCGGAATATGTTGACTCTGTGCAACATGGCGGATGCGCAACCTGCGCGCAAAAGGCAAACATCAACATCAACAACAACAACAACAAAATGACAAGAGTCAATAAACGAATCGTAGCGAGCGGCTGCCCTCCAGTGGGTGTGGCAGCCGTGACAAGCAGAAACATAAATTGAAAATTTGCACAATTGTCAATAAGTCCCGGGAGGCGAGAGGTGAGAGGCGTTATTGTTGGCCAACAGGAACTTTGCATAATTGTTGGCTGTTGACTGTTTGGCTTTTGTGGCCAAGTATGCGAGTGTGTGTGTGTGTGTGTTCTTCAAACGTGTTAATGGCACGGAAGCGTGAACTCCGCACATGCACTCGAAACAAACGGGCAACTGTTTTGCATATGGCGCGTGCCAGGCAAACATTTGGCCAAATTTGGCTAAAATGCTTTTGGCCAATTGTGCATACAAATACAAACAACATACACAGACGCACATCAAAGCAGCCATAAGTAAACAGTTGGCAAAATGGGCTGGGGGGAGGGGCGGTAGTGTGCCATATATCAGTTTATGGACTGTTTTTAATTGCTCGACTGCAACTGTGGCAGGTGATTTGGGGTCAAACGTCAGAAACGCGACTGCAATGCGTTGCACTTGTTTATGAGTGAGTGCCACAAGCAGAAGCACAAGCGTGGCATGTGCAGCCTGTTGTACTCAATTCTCAGAACATCTGCTCATCAGATTACACACACAGACACAAAGCAAAGACAAGCCGCCTTTGTGGCAGCCAATCTGCAGCTGCCACCATTTTAGCTGCTGCTGCTGCTGCTGGGGTTCAATACTCTGGCTAGAGGTCTGCATGGCCATAACCCTGCGCACTGCATAACAAGCAGTAAGAGAAATCCTATTGCCGCGACGGGGGGAAGGGGCAAAATGCAGACTTTGCTGAATTTCCTTGACCGGCAGCCTTAGACATCGCATATCCAGTTGCCCGCACTCGAGCCCCAACACCTGTTGCATTCATAAATAATATACCAAAAAAAGAATCTCAGATTAAAGCATGCTTAATTTACATAATTTTGGGCCCGCCTGGAGGTCTGCCGAGGATAACATAACAAGCATGCTTACATTTTGCTCACGTCCCAATGTGAAGTTTCCTTTTTTTGTTTTTGTTTTTGTTTTTTCCATTTTATTTTTCTTCATTTTTCTTTAGCTGACTATTTTTAAACGTTTTCTCACATGTGCAGTTGGAGGCAGACGCACAGTGGTGCCAGGCTTATGTAAATTTGTCAAATTTATTTGAGAAAAAACGGCAGGAAACTTGTTTTGGTAAATAAGAATTCTAGGTGTGTGTCTCAAACAGAAAAAGATTAAGTAGTAGCAATAGTATTGGATTATTATCTCCCACTTTTTTCTTTATCCTTTTTTCTATATCTATATCTATATATTTCTCTGATTTTATCTTGTCATATTCCAAATTTTGGGCCTAATCCTTTTAATAGAAAATAATATGCAAAATATTTTAATAGTTCTATTGTTCTTTCTCTCTCTCACTTTCTATCTATCTATCTCTATCTCTCTTTCCCTTTCTTCATCTTTTACTATTACTACTAGTTCATATAGGTTCTAATTATAGTTCGTATAGTTCTCACTAATTATAGTTCATATAGGTTCATATAGGCTTATTAAATTTGAAGAGTTCAGCTGAAATGCAAGGATGATATCTTCATAATATCTTCCTCTTCCGCTCCCTCCTACCTAATGATAAAAAATACTGAGAAGTGCAGATGTCTTTGTTTATATCTTCCTTTAACCATTCTATCAGAACAATTAGAAGCCCAGCTCAAAGCTCTGCATATTTTGCCTCAATTTATATGCTAAGATATATATATATATATATATATATATGTTTATATATATATATTTCATTTCACATTTAAATTGATATTATTTATAGCGACTGGCTGCTGCCCTTGTCTGCAGTTTCTGTCACTGCCATTTAAATCAAAATATATACATATTTATTTATTTACTTATGCGCATGCAAAGAGCCTGTCCTGCTGCTTTAGGCGATTCCTAACTGTTTTCAGCGTCTTGGGACGCATTTGGCCAGAGAATCACGCAACTGGCGAATCTGAACAAGCTGGCTAAATAAAATAGGCAAAACATGGGCTCTGTTGGCCACTTAAAATGCCATAATTCCGTTTATAGCCTGGCTCGAACTGGGATACGAACTCGGTAGCTCGCACTTAAAATGGAGATCGTGTAAATTAAACGTCACAAACACGTACAACAACAACAACAACAACAATAACAACAACAACAGCAACAACAACAACTTCAACAACAACATGAAGAGCCAACGTTGAGTTTTATTATTTTATAATCTTTTTAATGCATTATTTATTGAGAGAGAGAAACGCTGAGATACAGAGCGTATGTTAGAGTGGGTGACTCTCTCACTCGCTCTCGCTCTCTCTCTCCCTTTCTTTCTCTCTCTCTCTCTGGCTTTGGCGACACATCGATTGCTCATTATTATTCTTGGCATTCAAATTGTTTTGGCGGCCCAAGCCGAGCTCAGCCGACAGCTTTAGCCAGCTCCCGTCCGCCAGTTGAAGTTGAAGGACTGTGGCAACTTGACGTTCCGCATGCGCACTTAACTTGCCTGAAGCGCCAGTGCCAGTGCCACAGAGCTACAAGTGTGTGTGTATGTGTGTGTGTTTACGTGTGTTTTACGTACTGCAATGTGTCTTTGAAGTGTGCTCGAACAGCCACTCGATATAGTTCAATAGTCGTACTCGATGCCAGGCAGCCAAAATGTTGCTCAAAATTGAAGATATTGAAATGGAGACGTTCTGCTGCGGTGAGTACACGTAGAGTCGAGACCCCACGTAAAGAAATTGGAAAAACACTTGGATCGCAATTGCCTGCTCCGATTATTTGGTGAAGTGCACTTGAAATTCTGTACGCCTAGAAAAAACATTAGCAATCCATTACTGAAGAAAAAAAATCATTTGCCTAAAATTCGAAAATGAAAGCACGTATTCCATAAGGAAAATCAAAGCAAATGCCGTCGCTTGGCCAACAAGAAAAAGGGTTCGTTTTTCAAAAGGTTTTACATTTGTTTTTTTCACACGTCAGTCTAGAATTTTTTTGGTTGCTTGTTGTGTAATTAAAGGATTTCAATTTCCGTTCAATTGACAGCCGAAGCATGTGCTCAATTTCCGTGTACGTGCGGGAGCTCTAAAATTATTACATTCTAATCCTGCAAAACAAAGCAGCACGTGTGTGTGTGTGCGTGCTTGTGCTTGTGTGTGTGTGCCAGACAGACGCTTCAGCAGATGATTGGGGGCAGCAGCACTCGAAAATAGAGCACAGATTGAATTTCCGCTGAAGCTGCGCCATTTAAATCGTCTAGACTAGGTTTTTGTTTTTTAATTAATAACAAAAGTAAGAAGTAAAAAAAAAAACAGATGAAAGCAAAGCAGCAGAGGGGTCGCCGGCAGAGCCAGACATTCAAACCGGGGGCATCCTTTTGCAGCCGACGAGGGGGCCCCGTGCAGCTCAGCTGCTACCCCAAACCAGATGTGCATCAGCTCCAGGCAAGAAGAAGAGCAGCTAAGCGGCAGCAGCGCGTGCTCTCGGCTAGGCTTCAAAATTGTTATATGTATGTATATTTGTTTTTTTTTTTCAGTGCTTTTTGTTGTTGCCGTTGTGGTTGTTGTTATTTTGTGACGGCCGCGTGCCGACGTCAAAGCAAAATAGATGTATAAAAATAGCAAAAAGCAGGCAGCAATTATAATTGAAAGGGCTGTGCGTGATGCAAATGCTGAGGAGTAACGCAAGCAAGCGCTCGCTGGGGCAAGTGCGAGGGCTGGGCAGGGGCGCAGGCGCAGCGTCTAGTGGCTCGCAAATGTGGCAGGTGCCGTTGAATGCAGCGCAAGATATGAGCATAAACATGAACAGCATGCGTGTATGCAAGTATTTATGTGCTTGTATATGCAACTGTAGGCAAAAACAACAATAACAGCAACTGCGACAATAACAGAAAGTAACGTACAATTTGCAGCTGCAGCGACGCTGGCAGCGACGCACGCACCGGAAATCGCTCATAGAAGGCAGCAGCAGCGGCAGCAGCAGCAGCGGCAGCAGCAGCAGCGGCGGCAGTGAAAGCATAAATGAAAACTGTATGCATGTTGCTCTCTATGTGTGTCCATGCGTGTGAGTGTGTGCGTGTCGCAGCAGAGATGTATGCAGCTCGTGCTGTTTTGAAAGCTCGTGCTGTAAAAAGATACCATCTCCTGCATATATCACTATTGACACATCAAACACGCTTTAGCATATAATTGACCTATTCGTGTTTGTCTTTTTTAACTCACTTTCGGACTCACGCGTGCATCTCTAGTGTGCAGCATAAATTGCCTGCAGGAAACGCCGCCACACACACACACACGCAAGCACGTGCAAAGCAGTCTCTCTCCCTCACGCTTACTCGCAAGTCACAGTCGAAAATGTGTATACGCAGCATCGCACTTTTTTTCTCTTTTAATGCTCCCCCTCTCTCTCTCTCTCTCTCTTGGTTTCTCTTGGCACGGCTTTAATAAACGGAAATGAAAAATTTGAGTTGATTATTGTCAAGTTGTTGTCGCTGTTTTTGTTTCATTTTTTATATGCGCGTCATAAAAAAAATGAAACAAAACAACAAAAATATAAAAATCGAAAAAATGCGACACTGCGCCAAGTGCTTAGTTGAAAGAAATGCAAAAATGCGGGCTTTTTTAGTGCTTTAACTACTTAAACGTATTTAACAGCATAATTTTACTCACGCCAATTAACCTTGCAAGATTTCGATTAAAATTAAAGACAGAAAGAGAATGGTAGAGAAAGAGAGAGAGCACAGTATGTTTTAACTGCTACAAAAAAATGCGCATAACTAACAAAATCAAATATTTCGAGTGGAAGCATTATGTTAAATTCTCCAACGGAATATTTATGGCTTGATTTCTGGCTGAGTTGCATCTCAGCTCTAATATTTGTTTGGATGACATGTCCCATTTAAATTTATGACGACATTTATTAGCATGCAGAGCGCATAGATCTGTGAAATGGCCGCCAAAGTGACACAAATGCATCCCCCACTCCCGCCGCCGCGTTTCGGATGCATTTCCCCAAAAACAGCAAAACATCAAATAAATAACTAAAAAAGAATGAAAAGTTATGCACACGCACACGCACACGCACACCTTTCAAATGCAACAGATTTGAAATGTTTGATGAAGTGTTTGACAAAGTTGTCGCCTGCCACCCTCCCGAAATTCCAGCACAGTGCGGCCACGGCCACAGATGGGGTGGAAAAGATGGAATATGCAAGATGAGAAACTCGTGCTAAGACCACAAACGTTGCATTTTACACGATCATTTAGAGTTTCCTCATAATATTTCTGTTGAGAAATGACGATTTCCTCTCGTCGGATTTTTTTTTTTTTTTAACCAAAAATTGAGTTCGTCTTGACACATGGGGGAAGACATTTGACACCTGCCGCACAATTATTCAGCGCCCCTAACTAGTACCGGGAATCAACAGTTCAAAATAGCTCGTGACTTAAAAATAGGCACTAAAAAGAGTTGCCTGTTGAATTGTTTTTATATGAAATGCAGACACCAGATAAACATGTGGGATTTAGTATGCAATGTGTGCGTGTATGTGTGTGTGTGTGTGTGAGTGTGTGTGTGGGAGCCTTTTGCTGTCTGGCATTCGCTTTCCCCCCTCTATGTACATGTCCAGCCCCAGCCCTTTTATGACAGCTACAGCAATAACAACAAAAAATAACAAAACATTAATGTCAAAAACATCAAAAAATAAAAAAAAAAAACTCATTCAGACATCCCGAATCGGAATCGGAGTTGGAGTTGGAGTTGGAGTCGGAGTCGTAGTCGAACTCAGAGTCAATTGCCTGAGAGCCGACAGACCTCCAAAGTTGTTTACAGTAAATATTGCATTAAAATGCAACGCGCATGGACTATGACAGGGCCATAGGACTCTAGACTAAACTAACTGGTTAATTCACAGTTTGAGCAACATCAGAGTACATTTCTGCAGTTCAGCCATAATGGACATGGACTTCGGCTTTGTTTTATGAACTCTGTCAGCCAACTGCTCTGCTATTAAATGCAGTTCATGCAGTTTCTTATTGTTGCATGTCAAAGATCGGGTTGTTTCACATGGGCTGCTATAAAATTTATAACTCAGCAGCGAGATATGTTTATAGGAACTTCTTGGTCAGCGCCATAGTTCAGCAGATGCCTCAAGTTGCGGCATACAGCGTGTAAATGAACTTCTGAACTCCTTCCCTCGATTGTTCGATATTTTTCCTCTTTGTTTTTTCGTGCTTAGGAAAATATTTCATGCCTCATATGCACAGTGCACGCCAGGGCAGAATTTGAAATAGTTGTTTATGTTCGCTTTTAGTTGGGAAAAACTGTTCAAGCGAACTCTTTCAGATGCACACACACTTTTTATGATGTGTTTTTAAATGTTTTCATTATGAGCCCGTTTCACTAAGCAAATAAATTTTTAATTAACTGGGTCAAATTGTTCAGTTTTGTTATGCTTATGCACCAGAGCACAGCAACTATGTGAGGGTAAAGAAAGTTCTGGTTAATATTTAGGACTTGGATAATATACGAGTGCATACAATGGATAATTTGAGTCATCAACAGACTCCATTAATATTGAGATCTATTAAGTATATGAATCTGTTTGGCAAGGCTGCAAACGGGGCTAGAATCGATCTGGTTCAAACCAATTCAGGAGCTGGTTCGAACCAACGACCATCTGATCTGTAGCATTATTCGAGCCGTGGTACAGCCCCAACGCTCGACCCCAATCAAACTACGCACTGATTGAAACCACATGAATTCAACTCAGGGCCGGCTCGATGCAGGCGCATTCATCGGCAGCCGAAACCAATGCAATGTCATTTATAATCGTTGTGACCGATTTGTGACCCCTCCTAATGCCCGTACACGCGAGCCTAACCGATGTCCAGCAACGTTTCCACCAATTCTCACAGCAACATGACGAGAGACATTGAGAGAAATATGCGAGATTGAGTGCAATTTACAAATTTAATGAACATTCAACTAGCTGAGGGCTAAATTGTACTATTAGACGACCTGTGGGCGGGAACTGTTGCTTGTGGGGGGGACTCGAGCCTAAGCCTAAAGATAATAAAACAAAACTAAATCTGATACGATTGGAGCTCCAAATCCATAACGTTTTAATTCATAAAATTCTCTTCGTCAACGAAGTAAAAGCTTAATTGAGCATAAGAATTCACAAATCTCGGGCGGAAGTCAACAATTAACCAAACCAAAACTGAAACAGTTTTAATCAAGTGGCCTCAAATTAAAAGATGCGCTCATAATTAAGTTACAGTTGACATAATTAAATGATAATTGTTATGCTCGCACGAACACACAACAAAAAAAAAAAAACAACCACATTAAAAAGAGATGCACGCATCTGAACGAGAAAGAGACGGCAATACACGTATTCTTTATTTTGTATGCACATTTGAGTTATAACCAAACTCAGTCGTATATATATATACATATATATATATATATTGTTATTTTTGGTTGGGGGGAGGGTTAATTTGTGTATCGTCCGGTTCCCGGTTCTGTTCCATTGCGATCCGCCTCGTGGCCGCAGTCCATTTAATCCCGCATTATTTGTTCATTTTCGTTGATTTATGTCTTGCTAAAATGTCACACAGCGCTGGCATTTATTCAAATTGTCAAAAAAAAAAAAACAAAAACAAAATAACACACACAAGTAAATACAATACTACAGTTCTTGGGCACCCCTCATAAAAGTCCAGCGGAACAAAAGTATCTTTCTATAGAAATAAGCTCAATGAATTATATAGTTTTTGGAATTTTGTGTACATTTGTGTTCTTCGAAATGATACCGAGTGACATTAGAGGATCCCAACACTGTGCTGGGGAGTAGTTTAGATGAGTTCAAACTAAGCTAATACCTTGATCACATTGTAAATTCTGTAGTACCAATGACACTTGCTTAAAATCAAACCAAACATTCTGATTAATCTTATAAAAAGTAATATAAAATAGCCAGGGCTGCAACATTGTAAATTGTGTAGTTCCAATTACAGGGGCCTAAAATTTAACTGAAAATTGTGATTAATCTTGAAAAGCCAGGGCTGCAACACTTTCTGCTTTCTCACTTCACTTTCACTTTCTCACTTTCCAATGACACTTGCTTAAAACTAGTCAAAGATTATGATGAATCTTTAAACAAAAAATCCAGATTTGAGCCAAACCAACTCAAACTTTGCTTGAGAATTTTATGCTATTTAAAAATGATCATAAATAATTTGGTGCCTACAGATTGCATTAATTCAAGAATATTTGCAAAGATGCAAATTTTTAATAAATATCAAATCCGATCAAATATTAAAATATATACGCCTTATAATGGAACAAAATTTTGAAAAATATATATAAATATAATATATAAGTACCGGACTGACGAATCCAAGACTCCTTAAGACAGAGAATTGGTTTGCATCGTAAACTGAAAAGTTGCAAATTTTCTTGGGGGTTGCTTTGAAAAGAAAAACCTTACGTTCTAAAAGCTATTGTTCTCTCGCTTTAGTTACGTATACTTATTATATGAATGTTTGCCTTTCAGCTGGTAACATTAGGCGGAATATCTCTTTGCTCTCCGCATTTAACCCCATCTTCTTGCCTTGTCCCGATCAAACCAAATCAAACCCGTTCCAAGCTCGCCCACTAGCTGGCGCCAGTCAGCCAGGCAAAACGCGTTATTTTAATCAATTAATTAAAACTAGACTCGTAAGCCTAGCTAATCAGTGGCTAGTCGCAGCCCTGGACGGCCCGAGCAGACTCTTGCAATCGCATGCGCTTCCAGTTCCATTTGCGATGCCGAAACGACAATTAGCGCTGCGTGCGAGCTTTGCGCCGCATAATTAGTATTGCAAATAATTTAACTATAGTATACTAAGTACTAGCAACAATTATTCGAACCGAGCCAACATGGCGGCCGTCAAGCGGAGCTGCAGCCTCTTTGGCAGCTGTGTCTTGGGCCGCAAATCGAACTCCGATAACTGCGAGTACGTGGACATGAGTAAGTCAATAAAATGGATGGATGCGAGCTGTGAGATGCTCGAGCTCGTTAACAGATGCAGCTGCACCATTAAAAAAGCATCGATCAAAGAGCCAAAAAAAAATCAAAAGAAATTATGAAATTTTTGCAAATTGCTGCGGCAAGTACATTTAAAAAACAAAGAGTGTGTGTGTGTGTGTGATCGTGAAACAAAGGGTCGCATTTTACTTAGCAATTGCCTTGGCGACTGTTTAACAATTGCCAGATGTTGGCGTCGACTCTTGCCGCTGAAATATTGCCCACATTACGGCCGGAGAGTCTGGCAAAGAGCTCAACTTCAACATTCAGTTCGTGAGCTCTGTGCAACTGCCGCAAACTGTCGCCTGTGTCCATGTAATTGAGTGATAAATTTCAATGCAACAGCTTTTGCCTCAACTTGCAACAAAATCAAAATTGCAAACTTGCAAACTTCAAAACAAAACTCATTAAAACGCAGCAAGCAGCAGCAGCAGCCGCAGCCGCAGGCAGAGGAGCAAGTTTTGGCCATGGCCATTAATCAAACAAATCACAAAAGACAAACAACTTTTTGTCAGGCTCAGAAACTGTCGGCACATAGAAACGAGACTCAAAGCCAGGCAATTTTCGAGTTAATTATGTTGTCATGCGTTTAGAAAAACAGCCCAAAATAAAAGTTGCAACAATATTTATTGGTATGTGTGTGCGTGTGTATGCAAATGTGTTAGCAGCAACAAATAAAAACATTGCAGTCTGGCTGACACCGACTGGGCAATACTCTGTTCGAAATATAATTATCTCACAAATCAGACAGGGAGCACTTGCTTTGGCGAAAGAAAAACTTTAGTATTGGTTTTTAAGCTGTGACTTTCGTAAAAGGCGGGCATGGGCGTGACCATAACACTTTTCACACGCTCGTAGCCTCACATATTTTCGGAATCATGCTCTAAAATTGTGAAACTGTGAAAAAACTGATCTTTATATGGGCGTGTTCATCAATCTCCCGAGATGCTCATATAACATTTACGGACACTAGCTTTTTAGCAAATTGTGAAAAAATTTAAAAATTTTAAAAATCCCTTAAAAATCAACAAGTTTTCATAATTTCAAAATATTTTTCAAGTATAAATAATTAAAGAAAATTGAGTTTAAAAATTTAATTTTATTTAATTTATATTTTGTAATATTTGAAAACTAATATTTTATTAGTGTAGTGGGCGTAATGTAGTGTAGTGGGCGTGGTTTAACGTTATTTTGGACTCGATCTTTCGAAAAGGCCTTAAGTCTAACTGCCATATATGCGAGCTCTGGCTCCATAGCTTGTGCGAAATAACGTTTTTTGTGGATTGCCCGCCCATTAGTGGGCGTGTCCAAAGATTTATAATATTCTGATGCAAATATGCCACGTCGCAACTATCTAACTGGCAAACAGCTTGACCAAGGGCAGGCCAAAGCCAATATACTCTTTATGCATTTTATGAAGAGAGTATATAAAGAAAAAGAACGCTCCACTTGTCATTTATATTCGCGCAGCCTTTTATTTATAATAATAATAAAAATAAAAAAGAAGGCACTGCCTCGACTCCCTTGGCCATATAATGAGCAGCAGCTGCCGCATGCAACAGGAAGAGCAGGCGCAACATGCGCCTCTCGGCTGGCAATCGGAGACGGCGACTGACGAGACGACAGACAGCAGACAGTAGACGGGGCAGCAGTGGGACAGCGGGACGTGGCAGGGTGCGACTGCCGACGACGACGCCATTTGTGGGTGTCAAGAAGTTCAGCGCGCTGTGCCGAGCGCCCAAATGCAACAGTAAATTTCGGTTTGGCCAGGAGATAACATCGACGCCGCACGGATCGGAACGGAATGAATCGAAACGATTTCTGCGATTAGCTTTCAGATTTATACTAAATGCTTAAAACGTGACTGAATTTATGATAGGCCAGCCACAACGCCAGTTGATTAGCTGAGACAATTTATTTCAAACACACACGACATCACAAAATAGCTCTCGGAATTCTTTTTGCTGCCTATTTCAAAATTTATGTTGTTTTATTTAGCTTAAATCTGAGACAACAAAACAACTAAATCGAAAAGAAGACCATTCAGGCCCAGTTGCAGCTGGCTAAAACTGAACAGTTGTGTCTTAAATCTTGATGTGGCATGTTGCATCTTGCGTAAAAGTGTTTGAATTTTGGCGAACAAACATGTAAGAAATCCTTCTGAATGCATTTAAGTAAGATGCAGCATTAAATCAATTAGCAAGTGCTTAAGTAATCAATTTTATTATTAAAAACAAAAGTGCTTTTGAGCAAAATTAAAAAAAAAAAATTGTGGACAATCGTTTAAAAATTGCTTTCAAATCAATTATTAATTCGAAGCATCAATCGGAGCAATAATATAATATACCCTAGTTAATCAATTATGTTAGCGTAATTGTGAATTGTTCAATTGTTTATAATTTTGTTCCACAAAATAAACAAAAGTGCTTAAAAGTAAAGTATAACAAATATTGACAGAACTTTAATCATCGCGGAACTAATAAAATAAATAATGTATGAATGTGACATTTTTAATCAATTCAATCATTGCATTAAATTTGACTATGAAGTAAATTTAATATATTGTTTTATCAATTTAATAGCAGCTAATATTTGTTGCAAGCCTTAGTATAATACGTTTAATTTACATGAATCGATGTATTTTGGACTGTCATTATTGCATTGCTCAGTTTGCAATCACATTTTACCTTGCCCAATCGCATTGATAAGACTTAGGAGACACAGTGCCACAAAGAAAAAAAGAAAAGAAAAACAAAGATATAATAAAAATTCCCAAGCGACCTTTTGTTTGTCTCGCTGGGTACTTAAGAAAATTATCACACATGAAAAATTTGCTCAGCGCGGCGCTTTTCCAAAGCCGAAAGGCAAACAAACGTTTTGAGAATGTCAGACAAGGGCTATTTGAAGAGCCACAGCTAGGGTCATAAATCGCTAAAGTCAAATCCTAAGTAAACACATTATTTATCAAAGACACACACATACAAACACACACACACAGAGGGAAATACATATAGTGCACTGCTTTTTTGGGGTCGCTCGGGCCAGTTGTTTATCAGTAGCGCATTCTCATCTTGTTGCACTTTTTGCTCATCGTGACGATCGTGTTCGTCTTCGTCTTTGATTTCATTTTGCAGACAACTGCGGCAACGTGAACAACACAAACGGAGCTGCTGCTGCCACTGGCTACGGCTTCAGTCAGCCGGGCTACAACATGGACGACATACTGATCATCACTGCCAAGCACAGCGAACGCGCCTATCTGCGCGCCACTTTCCTGAAGAACCATTTCGACAAGATCACCAAGCAGCGCGGACGCAAACCATTCAAGTGAGTGTTACAACCAGATCAAGAGTTCATAATGAATACATAGAATACCTATATCAGATACAATAACTTAGAAGATGCCCCTTAAGTAGTCGCCAAAGGGCTCTAATCACTTTAAAATCGCTAATCCTTGGTTAAATTGTTATTCATTTTAGAATAATAACTATACCATAACTCAGAAAATCGATCGAAAACAGTCGCCAATATCAATTGTCTACTCTTTCATCACTTTATTAGTGCAAAAAATATGTATACGTACTTCTTTATAATAAGAAATTGTTATTAATTTAAGTTGTTCGTTAATAAATATGTTGCAGGACTTTTTTTCATATTTTGAACAATTTGTTTTCTAATTGTAAAAAGCCACTGTTTCATTCCATCGTTCCGCTATGAAAACGGGCCACAATTAAAAAGTTAGGTTAGAAGCGAACTAAGAATAGGAACTAATTTGAAAAATGCCTTAATACGGCTTAAAAATCATAAAGTTATGAATGCAAAAGTATTTTAATAATATACAGTTGTATCAAAAATATTAATAAAACAAGCGAGGTCATAAAAAATCGAAAAGGTTCTAGAAAATCTGTGTTTCCTCTAGCACTAATAAATCTGTTTTATTATTGTAATATTCACATAGAAAGCAAATCTAACTCCCAGTTTCTTCTGCCTTTCCGTTGTTTCAGTTTTCTGCACATAAAAATTGATGATGGCCCCTTCAGCGAGGAGATCGCTCAAAAATATCAAAATACGGCGCTACAAATTGTCATTCTGTGCCCAGCCCTGTTGGCACTGCCACACAGTTTCCTGATGGCGCAGCTGACATCGATAATACGCGTGGAGAAGGTGCTGGCCATATTGCTGGATGTGGGCGAAGATAAGGTAAAAGAAATGCACAAGACGGCGCTGCCCAACTATTATAAATGGCGTCGCTGCGTGGTGCGGGACAACGATCAGGCGCAGATCAGTCACATTTTGGGCATAGCCACCGACATATTGGGCCGGGCGCTGTGCCAGCGTCCGCCCTGTCAGGATAGCAGCAATAGCAACAACAGCAGCATCTCGCGCAGCATGTCCAGCTGCTCGGAGGGCTTCACTGTGCTGCCCAAGAAAGTCAAGCAGGGCCAGAACAAAGTGTTGGCCATACTGTCCGAGCCGCTGAAGCCGAACGACACGCTTAAGCTGCTCGTAGAGAAATCGGGCGAGCTGCTTGAGGTACGCAATTTCAAGTGCCGCAATCCTTACACTGTCCAGTTCGCCATACCCGAATCCTGCATGGAGATCTCCACCATGATTGAAATACGCATCGAGAAGAACAACAAGAGCCTAGGCGCACGTCCCATCAAATGCGAGAGTCGCCTGCGTGAATTGGAGCAGCTGCTGCGTGTCGAGGACTCGCCCATTGAGTTCATGTGCCATGCCCTGGGCGTGGGTCCTCTGGAGCGCGATGCATTGGATCAGCATTTGCTGCAGTGCTTCCAGCGCAATATGCCTCCCAATTTTCATCTGCTCAATGGACCCAGCGAACGTCAGCCGCACTTTTTCACACGCCTCGAGTCCAGTCCCGAGGAGTATCCAACACTGTTGCACTTCGCCGCACGCTGGGGTCTCAATCGGCTCTGCCTGCAGCTCATGGAGTGCCCCGGCGGCGACACGGCCTGCGGTGTGCGCAACTGCGCTGGCCGCACGCCCGCTGAGCTGGCCGAACAGGAGGGTCACCATAAGCTGGCCCAGAATCTGATCAGTTTCTCGGAATTTCACAATCTCACAATGGTCTATCACTACTTCAAGGGCGTGGAAAATGCCAGCAGCGGCGCCAGCAGCCCGGGTGCTCAAACCAAGTCGGGTGGCAGCAAGGGCGCCCAGGTGGTCATTGGAGCGCTGCCATCGTCACCCAGAAGCAAACCACCCAAGCAGCTGCCCACGGCAGAGTATATGGAAATGTCCAGTGGCTCGGAGCGCGAGAATACGCCAGAGGTGCGCACCAAAACTGAGACAATGGCCATTTCGAATCTCAACTACATTAGCGTGGAAACCGAGGATGAGAATCTGCAGAGCTGCGCCACAGAGAAGAATCTGGAGTCCAGCAAAGTGCTGGAGCCGGCAACTGGACCCGAGCAAACCACCAACGAGCTACGCATCAATGAACCGCCTTACTATCAATCCAAAGAGCAAAACAAATCCGAGGATGTGGTGGATGGAGCTGCCAACTATCAGACCACAGATAAGTTCAGCCAGGAATGCTCACAGCTGCTGGAGAACCAGGCAATGGCCGGCAACGATTACGTGATGCAGCCCTCCAACATACCTGTGCCGCCCGTTGTGCCCGATGATGGCAACTATTTGTTCCAGCCCTCCAATCGGCCGGTGGAGGAACCGCTGCGCCTGAGTCGCTCCACAACGCGACTGCCCCAGACCAACAACAGCTATGGCACATTGAAGCGCAGCGCCAGCGACGCCTCCAGCAGCACACGGGCCAATGCCGACGACGAGCTGGCCGAGATTATGCACGATTTCAAGAACAATGTGCTGACCATACATGATGTAGAACTGCTGGTAGAGAAGTGGAAGCATCGTAATGACGTACAGCAAAGCTTCCGCGAGAAGCAGGAGCAGATCGATCAGCTGCGCCGCGAATACGAGCGTATACATGAGCATGTCAGGTCGCAGCTAAAACGCGAGACGCCCTTTGAGCGCATTAAGAAGCTCTTCTCCAGACAGAAGCCACATGCCATCGTCGAGAAGCAGAGCAGCTGTGCGGACAGTCTGCTGGACGAGACCAAAAGCTCTATTGCGACCAGCTGCAGCCTCAAGTCTTCGGCGCGTCCCATTAGCTCGCTGAGCCTGCAGAGCGTTTCCAGCTCGAGCTCCTCCTCGGGCCGCCTTAGCACGGGCAGCAACTGCAGTGGCGCCTCGCTGGGCGACTCTGGCACACATTCAGATCATGAGGAGCGTCGTCAGTTTGGCTGCCGCCTGGGCACGCCCGGTTCGCTGATGGATAACTATTTGGTGCCGCCGCCGCCGCGTCCAGTTTTTACGCCGGTCTCAACGCCAGGCGATGAACGGCATCAGATTGTGTTTCCCTCACCAATGTCCAGCTGCCAGCGCCTACACACGCCCACCAGTCCCACTGGCTCCGATCACTATCAGATGTTTCCATCGAATATACCCGTCTACTGCAATGGCAGCCAGCCGCTGTCCACATCGCAGAGCAGCAGCTATCTGAACACCATTATGGAGGCAAAGGAGCAGGATACACAGCAACAACAGCCGCAGCACTATCAAAACGGTGTCACCCTGCAGCCCATCAAGCTGAACGAGCGACCCAACATCATCTATGGCAAACTGACCAAGAGCCACTCCAGCAGCGGCTGCAGCTCATTCAAGCCCAAGCAGGTCGCCTGTCCGCAGTTGGGCAGCATCGAGGTGCAGGCTGAGGTCTATCAAAATGTGGGCAGCCCAACGGACGAGGCAACAACCCCAGAAGTTCCGGCCAAGGAACAAACCAACGAGGCGCCCAACTACATGAACTGCTAGGCCTTGTTTCGTGTATTTCTCGTAGCTGCATAGGTTTTCATATGATATATAAATCTAGCCTAAGCTTAAGTGCATATATAATTTCGATATTGCTGGAATGAGTATAAACTAGTTAAACAAACGGTTGTAATCAGCCGCAAAACATATTATAAAATATTTCTCGACAACATTTAAACTCACTAACTAAGTATATAACTTTTCTAATATATATGCAACACACATTGTATTATCTTTAGCTATCGTTCTCGATCTTTTAAATGTACATTATTTTGAAACGATTGCAAGCAACCAAAATAACATATCAGATAGTCTTAAGCCAGGTCTCGAACCAACTAATTGCATGTTTGTAATTCTAGATCTAAGTATTCCCCCCCATTTGTATTAAGCCTAGCATGCAGCTGAGCATGAAAAACACATATTTTTCGCACAAAGTTAAATGCAATAAATTGAATTCTTTAAGCAATCCAAACGACTCTCATTGCACCTCGGTACACGTACTAAGCCGGGTAGCTGTTGGGGTCACGGGTCTGTTTGGAGCAAACAGGAAATCATGCGGAAGCCCGCACTACATGCAAAAGGGGATTGCAACTGCCAACGTAAATTTCGACGGTAACAGCAACATACTAGAACAAGTAAGTTTGCCCGACTAGGAGATACCCTTGACCTAGCGCTGATGTATCTTTACGAAAACGCTTCTACTTTCCTCTCTGCGTACATGTACAAAAATATATACACACACATATACGCACGCTTGCTTCATACTTTGGATAGTGTCTTCATGAATAACTTAAATGATTATAGTCCGAACATTTTGAAGTTTTTTGGCTCTATCTTCAAATTGGAGGTACTTTCCAAAAATAAGACAAACTATGTTATAAGAAAAAATTGATTTCAAAATTCCCTAGCTTTTTTAGTAGATTGGCTTAGCTCGTCATCCTGTTCAAGAACTCTTCTATTAAAAAAAAATTTATATTTTCTGCTTTCATAGATTGAAGTCCCAAATTTCTGTAAATATTCTACACAACTTTGTTCGATTCCCAAGCGTTATATTATTTTATTCATGGATTCTATACTAATTCAGAACATAAAATTATTTATAAAATATTTATAAAATATTGATATTTATATACCTAAAATATATTATTTTTATAATCTTTAAATCTTAAATTAAACATTTTTCTATTTAAGTTAAGCTTTAATAAAAATACCTAATAAATGCTTCTGCATACAAGAATCTTTGTAGTCGAATTACACGTAAAGTCTTAGATTCAAGGGGCTGTAAACATAAAGCCAACTATTTATAACTAACACGTGACGCTCAGAAGTATGCTAACATTTTCAGAAATGCCAAATTTTAAAGGGAATACGACTACTTTTCATATATATTTTTATGTTAGCTTCTCACACATACACACGCATACTGTTACAAGCCCAGCCAAGCTTAAACAAAGCCTGTAATTCTTAATTCACATTCACACTCGCACAATTATTGCGTACGCGGCATAGTATTTTTCCCAGCTGAGTTCGCGAAGAGCTAAGCCGCCATTTTACATTTGCTGTACATGCTGCATGGATGGGAATATGGCTTCGATGCAACCAGCTCCGCCCACAATATCCGGTTCACTCGCGCCCAACGCCCACACACAGCTGTTAATGGGCTGTAGTTTTTGTCTTTAGAGTACGAGTGTGGGTGTGTGTGTCTGTGTGAATTGTTTTAACGAGCGCAAACCTCAACGAGAGTGTGTGAGCGTGAGAGGCTGTGAGAAAGGCACGCGGTAAGCGTTTATTTTTTGTTTTCAAATGAGCTTTTGCACAGCCTGTTTCAGACTAAGCATTGAATATGGAAATTAAGTTGGAAAAAAGTTGTTACAGCTGATTTGTATGTTAAATTTCACCTTGTGTCTTGCTAACCATAAACACCCTGTGCTTAGCACAATACAAAAAGCTTTCGTCCATGCCGACAGCCAAAACAAACGGCAGAGCGCAAACAACTGTGAGAGAGCGCGCGTGTGAACTGAGAGAGAGAGAGAGAGAGCAGCAGCAAAAGCGCTTGGCTCGGTGAGCAAGAAAAGCTTTTTGCATTTGGCCAGGCTAAAGCGAACAAGTGTGTATAAAAAGGACATTTCCTTCAGTCGACTCTGTTAATTAAGCGTAAATACGACGCAAAAGTGCGCCACAACACATTCTATCCATACAAAATTCACAATTCACGCCTAAACAAACATTAAGTTGCTGTTGAAAATATATGAGACAACAACTAGAACAAAACAGAAATAATTTATTTAAAAAAAAAAAAGTAAAGAAAAAGCGTGCATAGTAAAACAATTTGATAATAGAAGGACTTTGGCGCATCCTCGGTTGCCCCTGAGTGCTGCTGCACTCTCGTGTGAAAACAAAAACATAAGCACAAATCTTTTACGGCATCTCAACTGCGTAGTACCCAAAGCAAAAACAATATATAGAAGTAATTCCGCCCGGATTAAATATTTACAATTGGTTCGGCACTAATTAGACGAGGGAACTCCGTAATACCCAAAGGCAGCGAAAAGTCTACCAAGAAGCAACTGAAGCAACTGAACTGAACTGAACTGCAACAACCTGAGAGCCTGAGAAACGCTTGGAACAGCCGCCGCTCGTAAATAATTGAAGGTAGGCAACGTTGTCAGCAAACTCGTAAAATTTATGTGAGATTTTACTGAGTCCGTGACCAGGCAGTCGCATTAATTTCTCATTTTCCATTCCCCCCAATCCCCACACGCTGTCGTCCAACATTTATTTGCCTTTCAATTAAGTTGAGGCTGTGCCGCGTGTGGCTAGAGTTAAATTTGAAATGTTGCCATGCGAATATGCAACCTCTTCAAAGTTTCTACCGAGCATAGCATTTTTAATGATGCACTAAACGTTAATGGGTTGAATGGAGCAGCCTCTTTGAACTTGGTCCTCGCCCAAATGAGAGGTGTTCAAATATTGCGAGCATTTTGCAGCTTAGCTCAAGCTTAAGTTTTACAAGTATGTGCACTAAGTACACGATATTGAGTTTATCCTTAAACTCATATGCATATATAGCGTATCACTTGGATACCTGGAACATCAAATCGAATAATGTTTCTAGATTACCGCTATATATAGATGCCATGGATATTGAGCTCAATCATTCTAGCTCAAGTTTTTGGTTCTGGTTCAAAATTGGATTACAATGTTTTCGCTTTCAAATTGAATAATGCTCTTTAAGTGTTCTATTTATGGCGGCTCATTATTCAATAAAGCCGGTTTATGTTTTAGTTTATTGAATATGAAAAATTTAAGTTTCGAGCTATAACTGGTTTGGCTTAAAACTAATCTTAGTAAGGACTGTGACAAAATTCATTAAAGGGCTAGAGGAGCTCCAAAGCGGAATGAAGAACCTATTAATCGATGCATATCCCATTTATATCCTATCCATCATTTTCAGAGACTTATAGACATAAAGACTAATTTGTTTAACTTTCCACATATTCTTATTGTATATAAGTTCCACATATTATTATTAATATCTCAATTCAAACTATTTAAATTATTTTTTAATTTTAAATGTCGCTTTCTTTTCTTGATATATATATATATATATATATATATATATATATATATATATGTTAATATATTTTCCTATGCTAACTTATTTTAATTATATACATATATCTTAAAGCTTAAATTAAATAATTAATGAAGTAAATTGAAAATAATTTTAACAGCAAGCTTGACCGTTCTTTGCAGAGTATTAAAAAAATATTTTTGTTTAGTTTTGTTGAGGTTTTGTTTGTTGGTTTTGCGATACTTGTAACTACCTCAAGTGGCGCAAGAAACAAAAGCACACACACGAGCACCTAGTACGCGTGCACTCACACACACGCACACGCACGCCCACACACACACACACACACGGAAGCACACCCACACGCAGTACATATGGCATATATATTGTATAAATTCTATGCAACACAAATACAAATGCATTCATTTACAGCACAAAGCGAAGAGATGCTTTGGCCACAATGCACGCTTTTCTTTCTGTGTCAGGGGGCAAGTGCCTTAGAAGCTGCCACACAGTTGGTATTATAATTTTAATTACCACTTAAACGACTCGGTCGCCGTCCGTCAGCGAAAACGTGCTTATAGAAATGCACCAAGTCAACGCATACGCACACACACACAATTCTACATAAAAGACATGTGCCATATACTACATATATGTATATGGATATATATAAACAGCGCACAATGCGAAAATGTGCTTACAATGCGTACAATTCTATTCAGCTGCATTGTTTGGCCCCTTTCTACTTTTAGCATATTGCATTTTTCCTGAATCGAAAAAGAAATGAACGGAAAACATAACCGTGCATAGAAACTGCTTAGAGCTTGCAATATTGCGCATACGCCATGTAAGCATGTCAAAGGAATGCCGACCCATAATTGCGCATTTGCCGCTTCACTGGATTGCTAAACCACAGCCGCACCTCTGGCTTAGATATTGCCACTCATATCGATTGCGAATGGCTGTTCAAAGTGGCCTTAAACATGAAGAATGTTAAAATTTCCACAGATTACAGCTAGAACAAGGAGGTTGAGCATTCGAGCATCAGGCTAAATTATGCCTCGAGCCCATTACAAATAAATTAAAAGGGTATATTGTTTTGGTTCTTCTGTCTAACAGGTGGAAGAAAGTAATGCTGACCCGAAAGAAAGATCCTTTGGATGATTTGAGGATGAGGCACTGCTTTTTTCAATATAATTATGATTTCGGTAACATCGATAAATATCTAGTACAAAGCCAAATATATACGTTCTTGTATGAAGATCAAATTCTGTTTTAGTCTGACATCGATAAATATCGATTTTATATAACCTCAATATATATTTATATTTATTTTGTTTAGTTTTAGTTTAAAATTTTGCGACTTTCATATACAGATTAGGAATTCTTAACTTCTTGGATAACTATTCTATTGAAAACAAATTTATACAATAATTCTTAAAGCCAAAATCTTTTGATTAAGGATACACATAAAGTTGGGTGCCATGTCTAAGCACTAAGAAAAATTTGAGACTAAACACGGAAGTAATACGAAAAATAATTTTCCCTTGTAGGGAGCTGAGGGAAGCAGAATCCCAAACGCACTTACAATTACTTAAAGTTTAAAGAAATAATGCCATGAACAAGCAGGCGTACAAAAGTTTATGAAAACGTTAAGCCACAAGTAAAAGCTTTAAGTAGAGAGCACGTAAAAAAAAACTTAAAATCTTATAGAATACTTTTTAAGTAGCTTACCCAAAAACGTAGCATACTTTTCCGAGTGCACGTTGGTAATGGCCGCCGCTTGGCGCAAACTCAAAATGCAGCAAATGCTATTGCAATAATGGCAAATACGTAATGTGATCATTATAATCATGCAATTTGGACGTTGTTATAACGACCAACCGCGCCAATAGCCAATAGCCCCATGTAATTGGAGAAGCACAAACGGAAAAGGTCATAATAGTTACCAAAGTCGCTTTGATGAACATCATAAATTCGTTTTTATTGAATAATACCATGTGACATTTACAGTTGGCAGGTCGCAAACAGGACAAAACAAAAAGGAAAATACCACTACATATAGCAAAGAGAATTTCTATATAGTTGGCAGTTGGCAGGTGGGCTCAGGTGGCGCACGGGCGCATTTGGGCTGCGGGGCGTGCCAATTAAAAGTAACCATAATTGTTGTGGGCTTTTTTGTCTAATGAACTGAGAATGTCTAAGGTTTTTGAACGGACATTTGGCAAGAGCTATGCTTATGCCACGCCCCAGTATTTTGTTTTGGCCAAAACGCAACGATTTGGCAAACATATTCAGAACGTCGCGACAATGTCGTCGCCAAAGGGTTTTTCAGTCCGTTTTTTTTTTGTGTAGCCAACGAGTAAATTATTCGTTTATAGCAGGACCTCCACAAGTCGTGGCCGTTTTCCGTTTTAGTTTTGTTTTGCTGTAGCTGCGCTGTGACCGACACGTGACCCCGACACACACACATACACATACACACACGCACACAGTGCAGATTCAACTTCATGGTTGGCTGGCTTTAAATTCGTTTGCATTCAAAAGGCTTGTGCAATAATTCATCAATTTGAGTGTCCTGGCCAGTGCAAACATTAGAAACCCAATTTGCCGTCAGGCATATTAATTATGCAAGTCACTTTGCTGCGTCACACGCAACTGTTCCGCTGCCACGTTGCATGCCCCGCCGCATGCCGCGCCTAAAGCACTTGCTTCATTTTGCAATTGTTTGCGTGGGACTGGCAACAGCTGACAGCTAAATGCAATTGCTTGTTAATCTAACTTCAATAGAAGTGCCTTGAAGTATTAAAGCAAATATTCATAACTTCTAGAACTTCATGCCTAGCATAAGTTGTAGGTAGAACATTCAAATCATTTTCTTTTCATGATATGTTTTCTATAGAGATCGAAATGTAAGACGGGCCTCTGGTAAATTCCATATGTGAACAAGAAGTAAAACTTTTCTTTCCTTTCCTATTGGCGTCAAATTTACTTTCAAAAATCTTTGAGAAAATTTACTAAAGACGCGTTGCATACTTTTCAGAATATCCACACGTCCTAGACGGAAAACGGAGGTTTATACAGACAATAATTATGATAATAGAAATGAATCTTAAAAGAAACGAATTTAAAATCTTTACTCGATCAGAGTACGTCGAATAAGAAGAGGGAAAGTAAAAAAATAAATAATCCATAAATAAAACCAGAAACTTTCTACATTATAAACCAAAAGTTCTATATTGAGATTTACCCTCAACAGACATCCACTTTTAATCCAAATGCAACATGTTTTGCACATCTAACAAAGATTGGATTAGTTGGCAAAGTAAGCCCAGCAAATAAGATGCCCAACGGCAGCTAAATAAACTTTTGGAGACACTCGCAAATATATCCCAAAAGCGGTTGCATGACAGTCACGGCCAAGCCGGCGGGCCAGACACGTCTGACATTTTAAAATGCCAAAGGAACAACTAGAAACTCGAGTAAGAGTGTTTTAGTCGGGAGTGCCTGACTAGTAGATACCCTGGAGCGAGCTGTACGCTGCGCCAGGTCTTCCTCCTGCTTAGCCTGCTTAGGAAATTGATGTCTGATTAACTTTGGAGTTTATAGTCTGATTCAATATATAGAAATCGACGAGCTTAAACCGACGGACAGACATCCAGACAGGGCTAGATCAGCTCAGCTTATCTTGCGGAATAAGAATACATATACTATATAGGTTCAGGGATGCCTCCATCTGCATTTCGCATGCATTTGCACAAAGTCAATCCCCCCGCTTTTCGCATTTACAATAGATTTGGGGTATGAAAAGGATCAACCGACAAACAAACAAATCGCAGACAATTGAGTGAGTGACGTGCTGTTTGCCGAGACTGTAACTGACACAAGCGAAAACCGACATCGACTCTGGAGCAGACTTAATGCAATTAGAATTCAATACATTCGGCAGGACGACATGTAATTAAGTGTAATTTGGACGGACGGCGAGCAGTAAAACAGTTGACAGCAGGGAATATAACGATGTGAGTCATGAGACAGGTAGACAGAAAGACAGCCAAATGAATGTGCCATCAATTTGGACATATCTATAAGTATATAATACATATATATTCATGCATATAGAACCCTGCACTGCGGCCGAGAGCAATAAAGTAAATCAAAGGATTGTCGTGCTGTAAATCATATGAAAGTCCTTGACAATGTGCGCCAAAGACCGGCAGGACTGGCGTCTCGGCACCCAAGAAGCCAATGTCAGTCTGTGAGTAAATTCCATACACAACTTTCAATTATTGAATGAAACAAACACACGCAGCACACACACACACACACACACACACAAGCAGAATGCGCAGGCTGCATAAACACAAATATTTGTAGCATAACTGCGGGCGTTTCATGTAAACGCCGCATGTCGAGCGCCAATTAAGCCCCAAAAACGTAAACAATTTCTTGCATTTCCATTTCACACTAGTTACCAATGAAAATAACATGACAGCAAGAAAGCAAGCGCACTATTTACACGTGCTCGACTATGAAATATCCTGTAAATAATGTAATGTAATAATGTAACAATCAGAAGGAAGCATCTTCGATTCCAAAATGTATCTATCTATCTATGTATCAGTATCTGCCCTATCTGTCCGTCCGTCCGTCCGACCCTAAGTATGAACGCGACAATCTCAGCACCTACAAGAGCTTAAGACTTGAAATTTTAACGTAGGTTCTTCTAGTGCCCGCGCATTCCGATTTTCATTCCAATAATCGATTACTTGCCAGTTTGCGAACAATCGATAAATATCGATATTTACATTTTTAGCTATATATATACATATATGCTTTTCAAAAATATGTAAGTTTTTTAAAAAACATTTAGGATTACATTAGACCCAATCATAAGTTACTAAGGCTCCAGTCATCGCATTGAACTTAACAGAACTAAGGCAATTATTATATACAAGTTTAGTTGTATTATTAACATTTTGACCAGGATTTGAACTAAAAACTGGTTTTAAGAATGTAGAATCCAGGTTCACGAATCAAGCCTTAAGTTGAGAAATTGATTCGAGGCACAAACTAAGCCGCCAACAATCTTTTGTAATTGCTTTCCCGAATTATTTTTTCTTTTTTATTATATCATATATTAATTTATAAATACGTATATTCGAATATGTTATATTTTTAAGAAACATTTAATATTATTATAATTCCTGGTAAGATGGGACATGTATAATTATTTATACAATCCTTAAAGCTTGGCTTGAAGAACTATCAATAATTTGTTTAATAAGTGTACTTAAAAGCAAACTGTGTACAGCATATAAATTAACCCTTATGTGCTAATCAAATTCCTGATCTGCTATTTATTTTAGCTATTTATAGCCCATACACAAGTCCAAAATACTCTATAGAATTCATGTACAGGGTACAAATATATTTGCGTGCTGCGCTACGTTCGCTCGTTTCAACTAGTTGGATACTTCAGCAGTGCACCCACCCACACCCACCTCCAGCCCTCCCCCCCCTCGCTCAGCCACTGCCTTGCCCTCACACTTTGATTTCGCTTTTCACCGCAGACTTTCCCAATATATGTATATATCTGCGTGGCCTCGTCTGTGGTCTCTGCGGTGCCTTTGAGCCGAAAGTGAATGTTAGCAGTGAATGGGGCACATGCACATACATACTACATGCATTCCCATAAATATATATACACATATATTGTTGTTGGATAAAAGGTCGAGCTGCATTTATCTAGTGGCTGCGAAATTAGCATTTGGCATTTTGAATTTTTCGCTCTTTGTTGAACTTTTCTAACGTATTCTTGTTAGTTTTTTGTGCTTGTTAAGTTCTGTAAGGTCAACGGAAATGTTATCCAATTAGCGATAGTCATCGAATCGTTTTCTCGTCGATTCAGTAGCTGTCGATAAAATGCCGCATAGATTTTTAGTTCTACTTTTAAACTCTATTTGCAGACAATCCACAGAAGATGCAAGAGCCCGTTGCTTAGACTAAATGCCAAAGCAGGATTAGAAACTGTGCCAAGGATCAGATAGAACCATGTCAAATGTGGGTAAACACACATCATATACCTATTAGATTTAGTTAATGCTTAAAGACATTGCAGCCGCTGAACATGGACAAATCGAATGGCAATGGCGTGTATGCAACGAGCAGCTGCCACATGGATAATGTGGCTGCCACAACAACAGCCATGAACACGGCAAATAATATAAATATTATGAATGGCGCCGCGGCTGTTGCAGCTGCCGCAGCAGCCGCCACGCTGCCCACATCCGCCTCCAGCGAGGACCTCAGCCAGAGCCTGTCCGAGTACACGGACGCCGACGAGAGCATATCAGCACCCACAGAGTTTCTCGCCGAGGTAGGAGGAAAAAAAAATAATACAACAAATGTGATATGTATTCAAATGCAAATTGCAACGCTGAGAGCGAAATTTAATTTAAAAAATCCTTTCAAGAGGATTATTGAAAGTTGCCTTTGTGCGCCGGCTTATTGATGGCCACTAAATTGTTTTCAAGCGCATTTAACTTTTAAGCCCAGCCAACTTTTGCCGTTGTATCCAATGTGGGCCAATGGGCCGGGCCATTGTTGGCCTGATAACTTTGCATACAACTATGTATAGATGTCCACAGGGTTTGACGCAATTTGATGCTCTATTTTGTTATGCTCTATTGCAGTTTCTGTCTGCCGTCATGCTCAAGGACTACAAGAAGGCTTTGAAATACTGCAAATTGAGTGAGTATAAAGATACTGCTTAAAGAAGATACTCCAACTAGTCCTGCTACACATAAACGATTCATTTTCATTAACAGTTCTGCAATACGAACCAAACAATGCAACGGCCAAGGAGTTCTATCCACTCATATTGGACAAGCTGCGCTGTGAGTCCACATTATAGTACATCATTTGTAAGCTCGTGTTCGAGTTAATTAATCAATTATCCTGCAGTGGCCGCATCGAGCGACAGCGACGAGAACTACAATAAATCCTCATCACCCGAGCTGGCATTAGATCTGGAGGCGCCCGAGGAGCGCGAGGATAGCGTAAGCAGCCGGAGCAACAGCAGCAGTCACAACAATTGCTCCGATGAGGAGGATAATGACGATGATGATGATGATGAGGATGATGATGATGTGGATGTGGATGAGGATGAGGATGTAGATGATGAGGATGACATTGACAATGTGGATGTCGAAGAGGAGAGCAGCAGCAGCGCTGATGACTACGATTTGCCCATTGACGAGCAACAGGACCCGGCCGCTGTAGACAGCCTGGCTGCGCACACATCCCATTCGCACTCCCACAACGACTCGGGCTCATCGCGCAATTCCTCGAGCGGTGGTGGCGGTCGCAGCGACAATACCACTCACTCATATTCCAGCCTCCTGCTGGAGGAGGAGGACGACATTGTACCAGTCAATTTGCAATTTGGCAACAAGGAAACGAGCGCAACAGATTTAGATGTGAGCAATGGTAAGCGCTGCCAAAACCATCATTTCGATAGCCATACCAATAGATCATTTCAATATACATCTATGCATCTATATATATATATTTCAGGCAACAAGGTGCCATCCGCCTCGTGCAGCGATTCGGAATCACCCACAGAGCCGCTCACCCAGCGACTGGCCGCCATATTGCGCTCCAAGTGCGGCGTTTCGGCCAGTAAGGATGAGCCCTATTGAGGCGCTACGAGCATCCGCAATTTATATATGCATATACTATATATATGTGTGTGCTATATACGTAACTATATTCTTGTACTTGTACTCGTACTCAATGAGTTAAATGTTTACACTTCCTTTGCCCAAAACTAGTGCATTCGCTTTATGAACCTAGAAACCGTCCCAAACAGCATACAACAAATACTATAATATCTAATTCCAAATGCAATAACTTTAGCTGCGAACTAGTTCTTTCGTTAAAAAAAAACCCAATTCCCTAGACAAACATATCGTACAAACTTAATAAGTACTTATTGTAGTCATATTTGTATTGTGTATGTAAATGAGTATAATCTACGCTCCAATAACAATGAATATACTTATATATTATATATATTATTATTAATACATATACATATACACATATATACACATACATAGCGAATTGTGTAACAGAATCTATTTTAGTAAGACACACCCATGCAAAACGCACAGGACTTGGAATATTGTTGGATAACTTTACACGTTTAGCGTTTTATAGAGGGCGACTTTTTTCCAAACAATTTATAACATAGTATTTAATTAGGAAACGGAAAACGGTTTGGATAAGTCTGATAATATGGATGGAGGCAAATAGTACTACAACTGAAATGGTCCAAAGTCATAAACTGTATTAAACGAATACCATAAATAATTCTTGTTTTCAAATAATAATGCATAAGGCATTAAGACTCTCGTAATTTATTAAGATGTTCTTTGTTTCCGTTTTACGTAAATATATATTGCGATCTACATTTTCCAATATACATATGTACATAACCCTATAGATATGTATCTCATAATGCCCGCTCCATGAGCTTAACTAAAGGACGAAGACACAAATGCGACAAATACATATATGATTAGATACTATATAACTACGTTTATAGAAAGAGATTTGAGCAGATTGAAACCTTTGTATACCCTTAATATTTATAGCAATTTATTGGTGTTTTTAAATCGGTTCAAGTTCAACTTTATGTAATCATATTATATTCGAAATGTATTCTACGTATAACGGATTGTATCATTCAAAGTTGTAATAAAGACAGCAGGCCAACAATTTTAGCGTTTTATTTACTAAAGCATTATTTTTTCAGATTCATCATTATTTAAGAGCATAATAAAACTTGAAGTTCTCAAATTCGAGAGAGATAACTAATATAAAACTCAATTAACAACAGATTATTCCTACGACAGCTATATGATCTGATATATATATAGTAGTCAGATTGGGCAGAATCCGATATATGTATTTCAACAAATTGACGGGCCTACTTTGAGTTTCATCAAGAAACTTGAGCGGCTTGTTAGAGTATACAAACATATGAACAGACGGACCAAAAAACCTGGCTATATCCACTTAGCTCATCGCCATGATCAACAAAACTTTTGCTTACATATGTACACATTTATTAGCAATATTATAATACCCTCTAAATAGGGTAAAACAATTACAATAGGCAAATAAATATATATGCATACAAATCTCTTACCCTTTGCTGCATTGCGTTCCTTATAACTGTCTTGTTCTCTCTCTGTCTCTCTCACTCTCTTTCTCTCTGGCTGTGGTTTAACTTGAAATGCACGCCAATAGTTGTTGTTTTTGGTAAAAAGTTCGACACCAACGAAACCTATTTTACCGATTGTTATATATACCTTTTAGGCCGGCGAACGGGTGTATTGATTGATATATTGCTGTTTACAAACACAAACACAGCTGGAAATAATCGCGATTACTATATTTAATGTTATTAATTTAACATTATTAGAAATCCGATTTAATGTACACGCGCGCACACGAGACAACCGATCAAGAGCACAGACGCGCACAGACTAAATCGCCTCATTAGGAGTGCGCCTATGCTAAGCCGGCATTCGCACTAATACATAAACATATAAGAGCACACAAATTTAATCTCCTGCTCCCGCTCCCCATACCATCCACAGTGCTCGCTACGGACTTGAGCGCTTTCGGCTGGATACTTAACTCAGATAACGGGATCGAAAGTGTTCTAACCAATGGCGTGAACGCAGTGAGATTATGAGTTTCTTCTGCCGCGATTCACACTGCTCGCTCTCTGAAAGTCTCAAAACTAAATTTCTAACTAACGGTAAGATGTTGATAAGTTACATCTATATCTATATATATATATATAAATAATAGTGAAAGTACTAAGCCAGGTAAAAACATATCATTTTAAACGCTTGATAAGCATTTATTTTAAATCCATTATTATCAAAGAACTTTTTATATCAGTATACATTATTTTTTTAACAAGACTTGCAATCGAATAATGTACTGTAAGTACATTTATTTTCGTACGCTCATTTGCGATTTGATTATTATTTTGTAAAACCTTACATTGTTTGTTTTTAAAACACTTATGATGATATTTTCTTGAATGATTCGTGACAATCAATATTCTATTACGGTTATGTGAATGCCAGTTGGACTGTTTGTATAACTGTATCAAAAGAGTTGCTTTCAAATTCGATAATACAATAAGTTTTAAAATTGTATCTATGTATGTATTTCAACTATTTGAGTGCCGAAATATGTATGTATATAACTTGCATGCCTATCCATAGCCATCTGATATGTAACAAACTACTGTGATGAACAATAAATTGTTTTGATTGCATTCTCGATTTGAATACTGTTTGCATTTGCTTTCAATAATACTTATGTGATCCAACCACTTGAAAATTATTGTTTCTATGTATTTTCAGCACCATTTAAATAAATGTAGAAGGAAAAAAAAATGCGAAAAATTAAAGCATAACAAAATTATTTCTATTATCATGTTGCATATTAAATTATGTAAGTTGCTCAGAATAAAATCAGGTAATGAAGCTTTGTTTGTATCGTAAATTGCACGTACTTGTTTCGGTTTTTGTTTTTTCTTACTTTCAGATTATTCAAATAGCTAAAGTATACAGTATGTATGCATATGTTTGATTTATATAATGCAGCATTGAATCAAAGTTTCAGTGCTAAGCAAACTATAAAGAAACTATGTTTTTTTTAGTTAATTTATGTGTGAATGTGTCTCGAATATTTGCATAAATTTCTTAAGCCTACATATACATATATTTGTTATCGTACACAAACAAAATTACAATTTTAAATATGTTTTGATTTCTCAACTTTTCGATTCATTATTATTCATTTTATCCATTTTTGTGAACTGTTAATCCAATTATATCGTAGATATATATGCTTACCAGTAAATCTGATAATGTCCCAGACATGCAATATGTACACGGTTTGTGTGGATTTAACAACATATAACATACCTAACGTTAGTATGTCTTTCATTTGAATTAACCCTAAATGCTGCAGCTTTACGAGTCAAGTGTGCTTTGGAAGTCTGCTAAGTCTGCGTGATTTTTCGTAGGGTATATCGTATATGCGCTTAGTTATAATATTCATTAAAAAGAAACTTTCATTTGAAAACTTCAGGTGTTTCTTGTACTGTTCAGTAGAAATACATATGAATAAACGTATGCAAGTGTGTGTGTGTGTGTGTGTGTGTGTTTGTATAACATGTTTGTATTTACTAGTGCGTTTAGGGTCATACGAGTACATTGGCACTACATCAATAAAACAGAAAGCAAATTAATGAAAATAAAAAGATACATTTCATGTTGACTCTTATAAAAAAATATGTGTAAAGTATTTATTTAAAATACAACATTAAAGCACAATCAAATAAAATGTACCAAAAATAAACGATATGTGTACAGAATTAAAATTATAACTTTAAGCTTAAGTGTTAGGTTTTTAAACGTTTTGTCTAGGCTTAAATGAAAAGCAAAGCAACCACAATGGCTGGGCTTGGCAAAGAATTCAACAGCTTACAGGTTTATAAGAAAATTAAAATTCTGGGCAATAATTAGACAAACTAAAAACAAAAACAATTATATTTACGTATGTGTATATAGGTATCAGTCGATGAAGTCAATGTGAGATGAGCTACAAACGTAATGCATGCAACGTGCGTCTAGAGAATTTTGCATTTTCAAAATTGCCCAGTCCGAAGATACATTTTAAAAATTCCAAATAATCTCTAGGGTAGCCCACCAGTAACGCGTTTTGTTCTGTTTAACTTAAACTAAGCTAATGTCTAAGTGGGGCGGGCGGGCGCCGGGTGTTTGTGTGTATCTATGTATAAATGGCAGCTCGCTCAAGTGTATGTGTACATAAAAGCTGCCTATGCACAATACTTATGCAAAACTAAATTGTTGAATATAAAAATTAAAAATGAAGACGCGAGACGTTCGGGGTTTTCGAATCACAGCCTACGGACGTTGGCTGTGATTTAGTACCGCTTCTATAAGCAATTCGTTGTCTCCTTTGCATCCTCAATGTTGGTGTGGTTCTTGATGAGCAACTGTGTGGTCGGATATTTGTTGAGTTGTGCAAAGCGCTCCATCACACACGAGGAGCTGAGACGTGCCTCGGCATCGTGATCCCAACACTCCTCCATGGTGTCGCAAAATATGCTGAGGCCCTGCAAATCCGAAAAAAAATGGGTTTAAATGTACAAATTATTCATGAAATATATCAATATGTTATCTTACCAAATGGGCACGCCAGGTGCTGAGCAAATGTGGACGCAATTTCTTCATCACGACACTTTCCTGCACTTCATCAAGTGTGGGACGCTGCCCGAGTTCCGCCTCGAAAGGCAGCTGATACTCGCCGACGGGCCCGACGACATCGCAGCGCGAGACCATCTCCCACAATACCAGTCCACAAGCATAGACATCGATGCGCAAAAAGGCATCGCGATTGAAATTAATTGCACCCTCGAGCACCTCGGGCGCCATATAGCGACGCGTGCCCACCTGGCCATGCGTATCGCCGCACGGCTTGCCCGGCTGAAAGATCATGGCCAGCCCAAAGTCAGCTATGCAGGCTGTCAGATCGGCCTTAAGAAGCACATTCTTCGATTTAAAGTCGCGATGCGCTATGGATGGTTTCAAGCCATCCGTTTTGCTGCCCAGTATCTCCTCGTGTAAATGCGCCAGCCCACATGCCATGGACTCGGCAATGCGGCACAATTCGACCCAAGTAATCGTATGGGACTTTAGATAGTCGCAAAGAGAACCATTATGCTGATATGTGGATATTAGCCAATACTCGGGCTTATCCAAGTGCTTCTCCACGCCCAGAAACTCTAAAATGTTTGGATGCCGCATGCGAGGCAGCTTATAAATCTCATTCTCTGTTGTCCAGGAATCCTTCTCCTGCATGCGAAAGATTTTCACCGCCACATCCTGACCATGCAGCTTGGCCTGCCAGACATCGCCAAATCGGCCGCTTGCCTTCTGCTCCAGCAATTGTATGGGACGGTTGCTGAGCAGCGGTGACGCATTTGTGATTTCTGCCTCGTGCTTCAATTAAAATATGGAGTTAACTAAATGATTACAGCAAAACTTAGCTAAACAGCCGTGCCTTACCTTGGGTATCTCATTGAAGTGGACCTGCTTGAGGCGTCGATAAAATGCGTAAACAAATATGGGTAAGACGACCAGGATGGCAAATGCCGAAGAGCAAATAATATAAAAGGTCATATTATTGTTGTCCTGTGTCTTCTCCTTGGGCACTGCAAAAATATATTAAAATCAATATACAATTAGGATTGTTTTTGTTTGACAAATCTTATTTAATTCACATCTACTGCAAACTGCCTTGTTTCGCCTTTTGCTTGTGTATAAGCCTGCGTACATATACATATATTTATGTATATATATTAATGCAATGGGGTGCTCTTTAAATGCTTGCCACAGGTGAACAACATCTCAAGTGGCACCTGTAGTTGGCACAGGCTTGACTGTCAGGCCCACAAGCACAAAACGAAAAACGAAAAAACGAAAGTTCGCCCCCAATTTGGCATCTCTTTATGCTTGTCGTATATAACATTTTTTTATGCTCAGATAAAAGGGAGCTAGGCATAAAAAAAAAAGAGAAAACAAAAACAAAACAACAAAGTGCAAGGCACAAAAGATACATGCCTAAGCAAATGGAAGGCCACCCGCCCAATACAAAAACATACAAAAAACGGCAACAAGAACGTGTGCAGAGGGCGCAAGAAAATCTGAGGCGGGGAGCTGGGAAATTGCAACACACGCAGCAGCTAGTGAGGCAGGCTGCTGAGAGGCAACTCCGCAGCACACGGAGAGTTCGTTAACACGAAACAGCGTTGCAAGGGTCGCGTTCTTTTGGGGCTGTGGTGGCCTGGCCACCCCCGCATTTAAAAGTCGCAATCAAAACATGGCAGCGTATAGAATAACACGAATTGGGGTAAACATAGAAAAACGCAACAAATAAAATATGTTTGAGATAAAATTGAAATCAGTCGCACCTTGTGTTGTTGCCTCCGTGGTGGGCGCTATCCATTTGTACTGCGTGTTGCACATCGAGCCCTTGCAACAGCAGAAATGTATGTTACCCTGTCGCGGCTGGGTGCTGGTAATGCACGCGGTCTGATTGCACTCATGCATGTCCGTGAAACAGCCCTTCATTTTGATTTTCTCGGTGCCTGCAGCAAATCAAAATAAATAAACAACAAAAATATAAAACAAAATTGTTGCAACTTGTTGGGACAAGTGTTGCGAGAGGCACATACCCGTCACATCGTCGGCGCTCCACAAGACGTAGCAGCTGGGAAATTTGTCTGCCTCCACTTGGCAGCGCTCGATGGTGATGCCGCAATCATTGGACGTATTGCAATCCTTTTCGTCATAGTGCTCGCAGTTAATGTTGTGCCCCTCGGGCAGGATGGCGCCACTGGCCAGTAGCAGCATGTGGCAGCCTGTCAAAAAAGAGCGAGACGACACAAGTCAACGATATATATTAAAATGGTTTGCAGTCTAGAGTTCTAGTAAATAAGTTGGTAAAATGGGCGCAAGCCGTTGCCTTTGTAAACATATCACGTATCTACGACCTGTGGACCAACGACCCCAATTCCAATCCAAGCCCCAACGGGCCAACGCTTTGCTGAAGCGGGGGAATCCTCAATGAGCGTTGCCATTGAAAGCCACAAGCAAAACTTTCCACAGAACACAGCAAACGCTACGCAACCCCAATTCGTGCAGAGGGCCATACAAAATTAGCTCCGCTGGCCACCAGAGCCTTTGAGTAGGCCCTTTAACCCCATTGCAACTGCAGCTGCAACTGCTGCTCCGTGTCTGTCGCTGTGTTGGGACTAAATGTATGCATGTATCTGAGGGCAATTCGCGCGCAAATCCACGTGTGAGTGGATACCATAGCGGCACAGTGGTTCGCATGTCATTGTTTGTGTACAACTTTTTAGCAAATAAAATCTAAAATCTGTATTATGTTGTTTCATACTAACTTATAGAATTTGCTATTTTGTTGAAATCTATTTTGTAGTTAAATCTATATTTGCGATCTAATTCGTATTTCTTCTGCTCCACATGGTATTGAACAGTTCCATTTTTTAAGTTTTCAGAACCAGAAATTATAAAAGTTCTTCAAAATACAAGTTTTACTAAATATTACTGGACAATTCTCTTGCCTTATTTCCGAACAATAACAATTTACATAATATAACAATCAATAAAAATGATCTTTAAAGCATATAGTATTTTTTAGTATTTTTTTTACTGGTAACATAAATTTACCAAAGAATATTTAACAGCAGTATACTATATATATATATATATATATATATATATATATATATATATATATATATATATATACGGCAAAACCTTCAGTTTCAGCATATTCATTATCATACGCCAATTAGCATCAATTAAACATGCTCAGCCCCACTGTGCGAGGGTAATCGGATCTGTATGTGCATATGTAAGTATGCATGCGAGCGTGCGAGCATGCTTTATAGTAAAGTAGATACATAAGCATGCACATTATGCAGATTGAAAGGGGATGAGTTTAAAGTGGCGCTTGTTGAAAATAAAGAAACAACAGCGGGAGAGAGACAGAGAGAGAGAGAGAGAGAGAGAGAGAGAGAGAGAGAGAACGGACTAAAGCCAGAGAATAAGGCTACAGATTTTCACCCACGCGAACGCGCAAACAACAAGTTTCTAATGCAACGTCATCCATTCAAAGAAATCATTGCATGCAGCTCACACACATACACACACACACACACATGTGTTGCTGAAAACAACAGAAAAGCGCACTAAGAACAACTACAAAGCACGCGCCAAGCTATTCAATCAGGCGTAACAACAGGGGGCAAGCGTATCGGGGAAACTGTAAATAATATCGACAGCAAGCCGTAACGTACAAACGAGAAGAAGAAGAAAAACATACACACAAATACTAAATATATACAGACGCACAAACACATACGCAAACTATGCTCAATACATACCTAGAATAAGCTGTCCCACCAGATAAAACTTGTATTCGTATTTGGACATTGTTATTGCGTTATCGCTGTAACTTGTTTACAACACAAAATGTATACGTAACTAGACACACGCGCGGTGGTTGGAGAATTTCTGTTTTTATTTTGGCACATATAAATTTTCCTTTGGGGAAATTGCGTTTCTACATTTATTTGATTTGGCCAAGTTTTAGGTTGTAAACAATGACTGCTTTCGCTGCACTTTTTAATCCTAGAATTTAATATTTCATATTATGTATACATATGCAGCGGTGTGTGTGTGTGTGTGTGTGTGTTATGTGAGTATGTAATTTATTTTCCGCTGCTGCAGTCGCAGCAAAGTTGCTGACCACACGTTTTTTCCATGTGCATTTTCACGTTTTCAATGGGTGTTATCTTTAATGTGGCTATCACATTTCTTTTGTGGCACTTTAAATGCGTTTCTATGCTGCATTTTATGCTTTTAATAAATTATTTTTAAGCGAATTATCTTTTGCACGCAGTTTCTACACGCAACTACGATGGTCACAATTGGTACAAATGTACCAAAACCAAGCGTATTTACCAACACACATGCTTTTTATTGACAGCCCTGGTTGCACTAAGGGTACAAATGTATGAAACTTATACGGTTTACCAGCACTGTTTTAAAGTGGCGCCCGTGCTCGGAATTGTGCGGCGTTAGGTATATTCGACTAGACGAAATCGATACATATTATAATTTGAATGGTCACACTTGGAGAAAATCAAAAATCCGTTTCTCTTTAAATGTAAATACTTATTATTCCGATTTGCGAAGAAAACAAATTTAATGCAGCCAGAAAAAGTTAGACTTGAAATCGCCTGGTTTTACTGTACTTCTCATCTAATGTATGCAAATAAAAACCCCAATGTGTTTTCTCAGAAAGTCAAATGACTTCATCATGCGGTAAAACGCGTCGACTGACACGTTCTGCGATAGTTTATCTTAACAATGCACTGATTAGATGTCAGCGCATTGCATGCAAATAATAATACAAATACAATATTAACTTACAAATTTTATATACAACAATGAATAATTTCCTCTAACCAGGATCACTTAGTGCCATCCAGCTTGGTCAGACCGTCGGCATACTGAAACTCTGGGCTGTTCTCGTACTCGCACATGTCCAGGGCAATGACGCAGCTCTCCTTGACAACACGTTTATCATCATCCGCATAACGGTTCAATATCTGTATGCACTCCTCGGTGGCAATAGCGCCCAGTGCTTCGGCACACTCGTGACGCACCATTTCGTTCTCGAGGCGATCTTCCAGGTTCTCCTGCAGATACGGTATGCTGCATGGTTCCTGTAGCTGACCCAGGACAAAAGCAACCTCGTGCCGGAACAACGCCGACTTATCCTTGAGTCCCTCGGCCAGGGCCAGAACGCTCGCCTCGGTGCGCAGATTACGCAAACTAAACATGGCGCGATAACGATCGAACAGACTCTGTTTGGCATCCAAATATATGGCCTTTAGCTCATCCACGCTCTTTGTGCCTGCAGTTGGCGGAGATGGGTCCACAGATGCGTATGGATTATTATCGTCCACCTGTTGACCGGTCTGTAGCCAGCGCACACGATCCAGCGCTATGGCGCAAGTCTCGGCAACTTCAATAACTGAATCCTCCTTGTATTTCTCGAGTATTGGCAAAACCTCAGGATGGCCAATGGCGCCCAATGCTTCGGCAGCCTCATGGCGCACCATGGGCTCTTGGGTGGTGTCCTGCAGCACTTTGCTGAGTATTTGCACGGCCTGAGTGTCCTGCATCTGTCCCAAACAGTAGGCCAATTCGTGTTTTAGCAGCGCGGAATCATCATCAAATGCTTTGCTGATTGCCTCAATTGCTGCCCCGCCGCCGATGTTTTTCAATGTGAACAGTGCACGGAACCGCTCCTTAAGCGGGCGTTCCTTATTGTTCAGCACACCGCCAATGGCTTTGATCTGTTCCTGCGATACCATTTCTGCTTTGCTCCAATAAATAAAAGTAAATAACGAGCAGCCTGCCTCGTGGAAATTTATCAAGTGTCATATATAATTTATCGAAACTATTTGCCAACCACCACAGCGAAAGTAACGTAATTTTCAACACTGGCTAAAAAGGCCGCCATAAAAAGTGCCTGTGCAACACTTACATTTAAGAAGAAGCAAATAGTCCAGTTGTTGGGTTACGTTTATCTTTGCCTTGTAAAGAAAACGTCAAAAAAGTGCGAAATACAGCGAATTTTCTGGCGAAAATTGTTGAAACCCTAATTTCAATATATACCGGTGCTACAGTCGATTAGTAAAATAGTTGGTCTTTGTGCGAACTAAGTAAAAATTGCATTTAAAAAATTTGCGCGTTCACGGTTCGTTCAGCGTGGCGTGTGTATGTATATATGTGTGCGTAATATACCTGCTAGTTGGTTTGATTCGCTGTCTCAGTGCGCAAGGAGAGCAAGAGAGAACTCGCTACTTCGAAGCGAAGCATTGCAACTGAACGAAAACATTGCAAAATACAAATAATTGTATTTTGTAAGCAATATTAATATCAATACCGATATCAAAATGTCTGACGAGACCAGCATACAGAAACCGGAAGCAGAGGCCGTTGCAGAGGCGAAGGCCAACAACGATGAAGATGCATCAATTCAACCGGCGGCAGATGAGAAGAAGACACCCGTAAGTGTTTAGAAATATGTGTGAACGTACATACATATAAGTTTGCATATATATATTTATATACAGTATGTCAATAAAGTGTTTTTACTAACGAAAAAAAACTAATTTTTTGGGTTTAGTTGAAAATAAATGTACCTAAAAGTGAGAATTTTTTTTCAATTATAATTTATTTCGATTCTATATTTTTCCTAGAACTTAATGGCAAAAAGAATTGTTAAATAACATTACCCAAACATTTTATAAAATTAAAAAACTAAAAACATTCAAATTTTATGCTGTCAATAAAGTGTTTTTACACGAAACTTTATTACTAAATAACAATGTTAAAAAAACAGGAATATTTTTTTTTAATACTTTGTGTGGCTGCCATTAGCGTCACATACTGCCTGCAATCGCCGTTTCATTGAAACAATAAGGTTTTGTATGTATGTTTCTGGAATCTTCTGCCATTCTTCCAGTACAGCAGCTTTTAAATCAGTTTTTGATTTTGGACTCCGCTTTGCGAATTTTTTTTTCAAATATGACCACACATTTTCTATTGGATTCATATCTGGACTTTGTGGTGGAGTGTCTAACACCTTTCCACAGTTGTACAACAGCCAAACTCTTACCATATGAGCTTTATGCTTCGGGTCATTGTCCTGGTAAAATTTAAAAATTGGCTTATTGCCCTCATAGAATCCAAATTTCTGTGCACTACTGACGAGATGTGTCTGTAAAATGCTCAGATATTGTCTAGCATCCATGGTATTCTCAATGAAGGTCAAATCTCCTACACCCTTGCTCGAAATACACCCCCACACCATCACTGATAGTTTTCCGAATTTAACGGTTGGAATAATATTGCGGTTTTCCAACGCTGTTAGAGGCTTTCTCCATACTCTGGATGGCCCATCGTTGTAGAATAGCATCATCTTGCTTTCGTCACAGAATATGACGTTACTCCAAAAATCGTTCGAACTATTTACATGGACTTGAGCGAACGATAGCCGCTTCAAAATATTCGCCGCCGATAGTAGAGGTTTTTTCCTGGCAACTCGTGATGTGTAGTCATTGGAATTCAGTAATTTTCGGACAGTTTCATGTGACACATCAACACCACTTTCTTCCTTGACCTCCTGAGCAATATCCCTAAGCGAAATTTGTGGATTTTTCTCAATTTTTCTCAGAATTTTTCGCTTATCTCTGTCAGAAATTTTGCAGGGTCGACCACATACTGGCTTTGCCTCTAGCCTATCTTCCTTATTGGCTCTGTTTAATATGTTGTATATCGTTGCTTTTGATAAATTAAACATATCAGCCAGTTCCGAGACTTGACGTCCCATCTGATGGTTATAATACACCAGCTGAGCGACTTCAAAAGTTGTTCTTTTTCCTGGCATTTTATTTTTCATAAAATTAAAGCAAAACGTTATAAATTGCAATAGAAAATGACAAGAAAAGTCGAAGACACAAGAGAAGCCAAAACGCATGGGCCCAAATCTAACGGGATCACCCAAAAGAGAACGGCAAAACAATTTACCGTAGCTGTAAAAACACTTTATTGACAGCATAAAATGTGAATGTTTTTAGTTTTTTAATTTTATAAAATGTTTGGGTAATGTTATTTAACAATTCTTTTTGCCATTAAGTTCTAGGAAAAATATAGAATCGAAATAAATTATAATTGAAAAAAAATTCTCACTTTTAGGTACATTTATTTTCAACTAAACCCAAAAAATTAGTTTTTTTTTGTTAGTAAAAACACTTTATTGACATACTGTATGTATAGGGACGGTCACAATTAACACCGGGGGTCGTGCGATAAGAGCGCACTTTACAACTAACACACTCGCACTGTGACGAACAGAATTATCTGGAAGAGCGTGCGCATTATAAATGTATGTAGATGTTTGGGCTAACGCAGTATTATTTCAGAATTATCGAAATAAGCCACACTCGCGCACACGTATTTAAATGTGTAACTTATTTGATATCGGTTTTTCTGCAATTTTCGTGTTGATGTTAATTATGTTGCCCTCGTGTGCGCGCGCTTTTCCCAACATCCCCCGTATGTGTGTGTATACGTACATATAGTGCGTGTTTGTGTGTGTGCGTGTGTATTTATTTTTATATGTCGCGTGGTACACTCGCTGCAAGCAATCGGTAGTCTCTTTTGTGCACGTTTTGCCGCTGCGCGCGCGTCTCTCGTTCTCGTTTGTTTTTATTTTTCTTGTTCTCTTTTTGACTTTTTGTTGTTTGCTGTACTTTGTCATACATGGATGTATGTATGTATGTATGTATCTAAATGTGTGTGCACAGAAGCATTAATACGTTGCGCTTCAGAACGGGCATTTATTTACCGTTAAATAGGAATTAGGCGGGTTGAATAGCCGGGTTAACGATTTGTTTCACTTGAAGTCAGTCGAAATCTCTTCCTGCGAAATATCGTGAAATGTTTTGATGTGTATGTAAACAATCATTATAGAAACGCACGCCCAAGCGTCGCTCCTTCATTGAGCGGGCTCAGCGCGAGAGTGAAGAGCTGGTGCGGACAATGGGTGGCAGCTTGGAGCTGGAAGGCGGACGACGCACTCGATCCAGTACTCGTGGTACACCAACGCGAGTCGCCGAAACCGTAACGCCGCCACCGAGCAAAAAAGCGCGCACATCACCAGCGACAACTAAGAGCGGCGGACGGGGACGCGGAGCACGCAAATTGGATATAGGCGGCGGTGAGGAAGTTGATCAAGAGACAGCTAAATCCAAGCCAGCCGCAGCGGACGAGCAGGAAGAGCCGGTGCAGGCAAGCGAAGCTGTTAAGCCAAATGTAAGTTAATTAATTTCTTACAATTAAACATAATTTATCTTATATCATAAATTCAAGGTTGCTGCAAAGAAAGGAAAGAAAGAAGAAAAGGTTCAAAAGGCTAAGGAAGCTGATGTAAAGGAAAAGGTAGATACCAAGAGCAAAGACGATTCTGAAACCAAGGACACGGAATCGAAAGTGACTGCGTCCCAAGCCACAGAATCAACGGATCAGCCAGACTCTGCTGCCCAGGTGCCTGCAGCGCAAGAAAAAAAACAAAACAATGTTGTTCACGATAAATCAAATACAAAGGAGCCCGAAGTGAAGGAGAAAACGCCTGAGCCATTGGCAAAGCTCGAGGAACCAGCTAAAGTTGAAAGCCCACGGAAAAGTGATGCTGCTGCCCCAGATTCTGCCTCAGCCATGGAAGTGGATGACGAAGAAAAACAGCAGCCAATCACAGAACAGCCTGCCGCAGATACCACATCTTCCGATACTTCTGCACCTGCTGTTATTACAGAAACTATTGACGGAAAGAATGAATCAAAAGTAGCCCAGGAAAAGGTGAGCAGTGAGGAACCGAAAGTTGAATCCTCTGAACCCGTCAAGCAGCAGACACCGGAACCCATGGAGGTAGATTCGAGTTCGAAAGCTAACACCGAAACCACCAAGACCGTATCACCCGTTAAAGAGGTTGTGCCAGTAGCAGCTGCCGCCGCAGCCGTCGAGTCTGAATCAGTTCAGACGACAATAAGTAATAACGAAGTCGTTGAATCGGCTATCGAAGTTAAAGAGGATGCACCAGCCGTACCGGAGAAGGAGGCAAATGCTAGCGAAGTCGAAAGCACATCAGCAGAGAACAGTACAACCAAAGCTGATGAAGCACCTGCCAACAATGATGTAAGCAAACTGTCTGCGCCGGTTGCCCAAGCCGATACGGTGGTAACGGAGACGCCACCAGCAGCCGTTAAGGAGCCGCAGGCCAACTGCGAAAACAAGTCCGAGCACAATGACAATGGTATGTCGATATATTTGTTTTAGAAATCTAAAACCTTATAATAAAACTAAACAACTTGTTGCAGGCGAACCGAAGATCGTTAACAATGCCACCGATGATGGGGAAAACCATGTAACGCCGCAGGCTTGCAATTAAGCAGAAGCAATATTATAATAATGATGATGATAATGAAAACCAATAACTATAGCTCGTGCCGAAAGTGTACAAGTGTAACTTCGAATCGATTCGACAAGTTGCCGCCAACAAATAAGCAAATAACAAGAGTTTTATCCAAAACAGGCGCGCATAGGTTTAATTCTGTTTCCATTGTCAAGTTTTCTTTTTATTCTCAAACCACAAAATGGTACGATTGCAATTCACTAACCATCTTCCAGTCTTTGGCTTAATTATTTTATGTCTTAGGCTGTAATCGATGCTGGATTTTAAATGCTGATCTGTGTGCGCAATATATAGTAACAAACACATACAGCAAATAGAAACTAACACGTAGATCTAACCCGCCAACACACACCCAGCCCCACACACACCCAGCCCCACACACACCCAGCCCCACACACACGCACACATTGTTAAAAGCATCCAACTATAAATAATATGTATGTGTACATTTAATTAAATTGGAAACAAAACAAATACATTATTGAGAAATGTATGTAAAATAGATGTTTTTAAATTATAAGACATAATCTTTAATGCAAATCTAATTTTAAAACCGATTTGGACAACACTCAAAACCCAAGAAAAGATTTTTAAACAACTGATGCGTCGTTCAAGAATTTAAGTACATAAGCATTAAAAACTTTACCAATGCCATTCACACTTACCTGGCTATTCACAATACATATTACGTATATATCTCTACTTATTATTTTTTTTTGTTTAATTTCTATATAATTTTCGTATTTTGAAAAGCGCTCACATAAAGCATTTAGTTTTTAACGTTTTGTCATTATGTAATTTAAACGGATAAACCTATATCAGATAACGCATCAATTGTATTCCGCATAGAATTTGTGAAGTGAAAACAAAAGTCTTTTCCACAATCTTAACTAAATTACGACAAGTACTGTAAAATTTTTCAATGAAAAATGCTATACATAAACAAAAAAAAAAAAAAAACAAAAAACAAAACAAAAAAAAAACCGACACAAGAGCGTAAAAATACTTTGGAACTCTTTTTGTAACTGAAACAATCAGCCGAGGCCGTTTTTGTATGTAGCTGGATACTTTCTGTGTAAGAAATTCTTCATTTAAATATTCTTTTGTAAATAAATCTTTTAAAAATACAAAAGAGAGATAACATTGTGTATTAACTAAAAATAGTTGTAAGTACAAGTTTGGCTAAACCTATGCCGCACCATTTTCCTGCACAGCTTTTGTCAATGGTTCCTTTAATGGCAGCTCCTCTAGCTCCAGCACCGGATCGGGCACACTTAACATGTTGCGCACAAATGGCGAATACAATTTTGGACTTTGTTTCTCGTTTCTGTCCGGGCGCCACACATAGCTCATGGGCACTGCCCACACGAATATCAGAATAGCGCCCAATACCTTATACCAATAGAAAGATATATCATAAACTGAAAACTCCCGATTGCTGCCGAAAGCGGTTGTCACATTGGTTGGCACAGCGGCAGCTGTTGTTGTTGCTGTAGCTGTACGATTTCTGCAAATTAATAGACATATTTATAATCGTAAATAATATATATACATCAAGCACTTTTATATATCTCTCTATATATATATATATTGTCTATAGCACTTACATTGCATTAAAAATCGTGTCTAGGCCACGCGCCTCACACTGATCCAAGGTATTTGGCAATACCTCATATTTAATAAGGCCCGCCTTGATGTTCATCTGCGCATTGATGATGACCCACAGCATGGCAAGCACACTGAACAAAATGCTGGTCATTGCCACCTTCCCATTGACACGGGGCACAAACATGCCCAACAGAAAGATACCCACAACGGCGCCCGTATTGATGCCCGTAATCGTCCACATGGTCTGCAATATTGAGTTGAAACGCTGCACAATGAACCCGCCCACAATACAGTAGCCGCCCATGGCAATGATGACCAGTTTCATGAATCCATTGGCCCGTGCCTCCGTATGCCGGATATGGGGCTTGATATAGTCAAAGTAAACAACGCCGGCGAACGAGTTAAGATTAGCCGAAAGTGAACTCAGGGAAGCACTGAACACACACGAGATGAACAGTCCCGGCATGCCGGGCAGATTACCCATTATGTCCTGTATAAAGAAGGGCATCATTTTGTCCGGCTTGCTGACCAGCTGTGGGCGAAAAGACAAAAGTTGAGTTCGTATAAATCCGGAAGTACGGAGTACTTACGCCTGCCAGCATGGGATCACAGCCGTAATAGTGTGCAAACATTATGATGCCAGCAAAAGAGGTAAAGAACATGATAATCAGAAAACCAAAGCCCGCAACAACAAGAGATCTGTGGGACAATGTTATGAATATATATGTATGTTGGAAGAGTTCGTAACGCTCGGCTTACTTTTTGGCATGCGCATACGAAGGCAAGGAGACAATGCGCTGCACACAGCTCTGATCAAGTCCAATTTTGCCCGTCCAAAGTAGTAGGCCGCTGGTCATGCTGTTCCAGAAAGTGGCGCGTATTCTTGGATCCAGTCTAAAGCTATAGGACATAAAAGTTGTTGATGGCATTAAAGCACTTCTCGAACCAGTTGGGACTTACTCAAAGTTGAAACGACCGCCTTCCGACGCATACTCGAGCACAGTACCCAATCCTCCTGTACGCATAGTGCCCAGCACGCCCACCATTATCACAGAGAGCAGCATAACGCCAGCCTGAACAACGTCCGTCCAGACGACCGCCTTAATGCCGCCCAACATGGTATAGAAAACACAGATCGATGAGACTACGGTATTGATTAGGTGGATATTTATGCCGGTCACTGTAAATGACAGTAAATACTGGTTAAAATATATGTGTTTAAGTGAGTGTAGCTCGGATTTGCAAAAAGATTCTTAAACGTGTAAAAATTAAATTTTTCACGATTTCCACTCTGCGAAGTGGAATTTCCGAAAGTGATGAATTACTCTAAGGTTTTGCAAAGATATTTAAAAATACATTTGCACAAAATTTTCACATTATCTTTAACTTCTTTGTGGAGCTATGAAATTAAGTTAAAATACGATCAGCCAGAAATTGAAATTTGAACTATTTAACTATTGATCTACATTTTCCACCGTGGGTTATGGATTTTGAACACTACTTTGAATATTAAATACGACTAAATAAAAATGTTGAAGCAGATGGGGGATTATAAAAAAAAGTTGTATGCAATAGTTTCACACGCATATTCCGCACTCTTAGGTGAACTCATGCAAAGTCGGCGAAACATTTCAATGGTAAATTTTAAAATATGTACATACCTTGAGAGAATGCCAGTGAGGGTATAAACATATAAACAGGCAGCATTAGGAATTGATTCAAAACAAAAGTCAGCGTCACGAATTGACGAGTGCGTTTATTAAATCGCATCTCCAGATACTGTGCGTAAATAAAAATATAAATAATAGTAAACAAACAGTTAACGACTATTTACACCAACCTCATAACAATTGACGACATTGTTGTCATAGAAGACGGGCACAATTATATATATCAGTATGGGAACAGTTGGTATCATGGCTAGCACCGCGAATATGAAGTTAAAGCCATACGTATAATTCTCAGTGGGAATGGACATGATGGCAACACCTGACAGTTGACTGAAATGGAAAACAATTTCTTCTATAATAAAAATATTTCATACATATATATCAATAATCCAAAAGGGGGCGCGAGCGCATAAAATAATAACATTTATCTTAAGCTTGTTAAAAATAAACTTAGAACCAGATGTAATCTGCATTTACAAAACCGTCATACAGATAAGTTCAGATAACGCCTGAAAGGCAACTGTTGGCATTGACTTTTGTGAATGATGAAACCGGCTAAAACCGATTGCCACTAAGGCACACTGGATTTACGCACCTGGAGACCAAAGATATGGCTATGGGCAGCGCTTGCATCTTCTTGCCGCCACGCAGATATTCCTCTGTGGTGTTCTTTGCCTTGGAGAAGAATCCAAAGTACACGCCAATGGACGCGGACACACTCAACATAAGTATAAACACCGTATAGTCGGTCGAACCGAAACTTAAGTCCTCCACCTGTGCTGTGGCGGCAGCTGCTGTGCTGGCCAGTGTAGTTATTGGCCCCGACATGCTGAGGCTCCTAGAATCCTTGACACTTCCCTACCACAGTTCAATTTACAGCGCGTGTGGCTAGTCTGGATGCTGTCAGCACACTTTGGATCGACACGCTCGTATTGTTTTACTTAAGTAGAGATCACAGGTAGCTTATCAGTGGCAGGCATATCTGCTAGACGCTGTAGTAAAAGTTGATGGTCCATCATAAAACAGGGCCATTAACTACGTATTTTTCCAACGTTTCCAAACGTTTAAAGGCTTCTGTCTTTAAGGTGCTTCGTCACTTCAAATGCACATGAGAAGGTACCAGCCCCCAATTGGCTTCGTTCAATAAGCCAAGCCATAGGCGATTCCATTCGAATCTAACTAAAAGCGGAAGCTACAAATAGATTGATGGTCCTATTGACTGCTTTTAGGGGGCGTTTCCTCTGATAAGAACTAGAAGCCAATCGAATTATTTTCTTCGGTGTGCCGAAAAATAAATACTCTTACTGACTTCGAGTCGAGACACGATTTCTTTCTCTATATATATTCATATTTCATATATCACTCATGAGTTCTTTTGCTCGATTCGATCAACTTCGTCGCATTACTGCTCAGAAAACAATTTTACGCATATGGTATGCCAAATTTCATCAAGATAGTTGCACGATTAAGAGATATAGTTTTGTACAGTCTTCTTAAATATTTATAATCTAGAGCATCTATATCATATCATCTCGGGCATATCTGTGTCGAATCTATCATCTAATCTAATGTTTGTTACATATTTTGAAATAGGCTGATAATATATTTTTATATCTTCTGAAAGAGTATACAAGTGTTCTAAAGTGCCAAGCATTATCTGACGTAAAGCAGGTAGCAAAAGTCGTAATGGTCCAAGAAAAGAGAGTAAAGCCCATAATTAATATAGCCACAAGCTTATCTGAGAATGACAAGCAAGTTCTAGGCGCCAGGCATTGTATGACATTAGATATGTTCGCGTGCATCATATAAATGCACGAACTGGGAGACACATATGATATAGACAATATCATATTTAATATATGCATAGGCTTTATTGAAACTTCCTTAATCGATAACACTAAGACGAGTCCAATTAACTAGTCGCTGTGTTCTCCTTTTTCGTCTCACTTAAATCTATCTTGAGCTCCGGACCTGCCTTCAACTGGGATCCATTTAGGGGCAGTTCTTCCAATTCGTAAACATGATTCAGCTTTAGAAATTTTCTTACAAACGGCGTAAAGAGCTTTGGATTCTGGGTTAGCTGCTTGTCTGGCTTCCAGATGTAGCTCATGGGTATTGCCCACAGGATCGTTAGGAGGATACCCAATCCTTTGTACCAATAAAATGATATGTCAAATATAGAGAATTCGCGAGTGCTACCAAAGGCGCCCGTTACCAAAGGTGGCTTCGACGTGCTGGTGGCCTCAGTAATGGAGTTGTTGCGGCTATTAAATACAATAAACAAGAACTGAGTCAATTTATGTCGCTTTTAAGGGCGTGGCAGATCGCTTACATGGCATCCGAAATCATTTGCAAGTCCGACACTTCGCATTGATCCAGTGAATTGGGCAGGACATCATATTTGATGAGGCCGCTCTTGAAGTGCATCTGCGCATTTATGATAATCCAGAGCATGACAAGCATGCTGAATAAAATGCTCGAGCCGGCGACCTTGCTGTTCGCACGCGGATAAAGCATGCCCAGCAGAAACACGCCCACCACGGCGCCAGTGTTGATGCCAGTGATGCTCATCACAGTCTGTATTATGGAACTGAAATTCTGCACCATATAGCCGCCAACAATACAGTAAACACCCATGCCGATGATAATTAGCTTCATGGTCGCATTGGCCCGTGCCTCCGTATGCCGGATGAATGGCTTAATATAGTCAAAGTAGACCACGCCCGCCAGAGAGTTAAGGGTGGCCGAGAGAGTGCTCAGCGCAGCGCTAAAGACGCACGAGATGAACAGTCCCGGCATGCCTGGCAGATTACCCATTATGTCCTGTATAAAGAAGGGCATCATTTTGTCCGGCTTGCTGACCAGCTGTGGACGAGAAGACAATAGTTAAGCGCGTATAAATCCGGAAGTGCGGACTACTTACGCCTGCCAGCATGGGATCACAGCCGTAATAGCGGGCAAACATTATGATGCCAGTGAAGTTCATCATGCCCATGATGATCATAAAACCAATTCCAGCAATAACAAGCGATCTGTGGAATGTAATTATATGTATACTAGCTGCTATTTTCCGGCTTTATTTTTTAAGCCTCTCATTTTTTAATTATTCTTTCTAGATTTGAAATAAGTTTAAGCCCGATCAAATTAATTTTCAAATGAGCCAACACGGAAAACCTCGCCCGTTCAGATTTTTACTCCCATTTTAAATCCAAGAAGGGTGTATTTGTCAAAAGGTGTAAAGTGTAGCGGAAAACAGTTGAATCAAGCTTAATTTTTTATCATTCGTCGATGAATTCATCCAAGGAAGTGAATTTCTTCCGTGGGAGTAAACCTGCAACCTAACCCAATCGTTGAGTTTCATTGCCGCGAAGGATGAAGTGGATTTTCCTAAAAGTGTGAAAATCCTTTCAAATGAATTCAATCAAATATCTTAATAAGTTTGAGGCTGGTCGAAACAAAAGCATTTCATTCGATTTCCGCGATTTTTTCACACTTGCGGAAGGAATTGCCAGTTTTATATATAAAGATGTTAAGCCCAGTCGTATATATTTACTTTTTGGCATGCGCATATGAAGGCAAGGAGACAATGCGTTGCACACAGCTCTGGTTGAGACCAATGTGGCCCGTCCACATAAAGATGCCTCCGATTAAAGCGTTCCATACCGTAACGCGTATGCGTGGATCCAATCTGAAGCTACAAATAAAATGTTACCTCTTAATAATCGATAGAATACTTTATTTTTTTGAAACTGAAACTTACTCAAAATTAAAACGGCCACCATTGCTGGCATTCTCGAGAACCGAACTGAATCCGCCAGCCTGCATGGTTCCCAGCACGCCCACCATTATCACCGAGATCAACATGATGCCACCCTGCACAACGTCCGTCCAGACGACCGCCTTAATGCCGCCCAACATGGTATAGAAGACACAGACCGAGGAGACCATGGCATTGATCAGGTGAATGTTCATGCCGGTGACTGTAAAGGAATACGGACATTAGGCTTCAATAAAGTTCGGGTAGCTGGCAATCTCAATACCTTGCGAAAAAGCCAATGAGGGTATAAACATATACACGGGCAGCATGAGGCACGAGTTCATCACGAATGTTGCAGTAACCAACTGTCGCGTTAATTTGCTGAAACGTATCTCCAGGTACTAGGACAATAGACAAATCAGATTAGTAAATTGACTGATAAGAACAGAGTTCTCCCTTACCTCGTAACAATTGGACACGTTGTTCTCATAGAACACCGGCACTATAATATAAACCAGAATGGGCACAACAACAACCATCGCGATGACCACAAGAAAGTAGTTGAAACCAAAGGTATATATCTCGGCAGGCACGGACATGATGGCAATGCCAGAGAGTTGGCTAAATATATGTTAAGATCTAAATTTAATCTTTTATTTAGATACTAGGGGGTATTTTTTCAGTAAGCTTGAACTTTTCCACCCATCTTTCATATCCACTCATGAATTCCATGTCTCAAATTATATTTGAGTCAGATAAAAAGCAAGTTTGTTATTAAAGATATTCGCCTATTTTAATGCATGGGCATTAAATACCATAGGATCAGATTTTGTAGAGGCCAAACGGACACGCTTTGTCCAGAGGGTGGATTTTGAACAAAGCTGAAATACGTCTCAAGTGAATTTTTATCAAGATTCCTGAAAATAAGCTGGAGCACAAAGCGTCAAGAACTACAGTAAAGTTTTTAGTCAATCACCAATCAGTCAGTCAAATAGTCTGTATTATATATATAGAGGTGTGCTGTATAGGTTCAAATGCAAAATGTAATACACAAATCTTTACTAATATTCACTTGAAACCGAACGCACCTGGCCACTAAGGATACAGCTATGGGCAGTGTCTGCATCTTCTTGCCACCCCGTAGATACTCCTCGGTGGTATTCTTGGCCTTGGAAAAGAAGCCAAAGTAGACGCCAATGGCTGTCGAGGCGCATAGCATAAGCGAGAAGACCAGGTAATCCGCAATACCAAATGTGAGCGCCGCGGCCGAAGCTGCTGGCCCTGATGTGGATGTAGCCAGTGTTGTAGTACCTGACATGGTGGCTGTTTCTGGACTACTCTCTGCTATCCTCAATGCTACAATTGGATGCTGTCGGTCTTAAATGATTATCTGTGGCTACCTTATCTGTTGACATATCTTTATGTGTCTATATGAAGCCATCACCTTGACGTATCTTTTATAAACTAGAACGCGCTTGGAAGCCTTTTTATCTATTAAGTTCTGTGGTGTCTATATTATGTTTATTTTGACAAATATTTAGTTCTATATTAAAAAAGTATCTCGTAGACATTTACAGCTACTGCTAACAGTGGCAGCAGCAGTAACAGTGAACATGATTACACAGGGAGGAAAAATCAAGACAATTCGACTTGAAGCAAGCGAATTCGTTTTACTTTTAAAAACTTGAATCAATATATCTTTTCCAACCTAATTAAGCCCATTATAAGAACGAAATAACTCCAATTTGACATCGTCAGTATTTAAATTATCTCCACTTTCGCCTAGAATATAAATAGATCAAATCAAATAAAATAAACCCAATCTAACCAAAATGTATATACATAATTTTGATAGAAAGTATTGTTTTTAGGGTCGTCAGATAGATCTTAACACTAGCTGCAACCCGATGTTGAACAGAACCGGTTCAAACCCAGACTTACAATTTGTTTATATTTTACTATGAATCGACAAAAAAAGTGAATTTAAGTAACTAATTATCAGGATCTTATTTAAGATTGTAATTGTAAAGTCCCATGTAAATGCCGTACCAAACTTCAAAGTTAATTAACATTGCCAAAACTTTGCCAAAAACCGATTTTGATAAATTTGGTATAATTCTCCAATTCTCCAGTCTGGCAGATCTAATTTTTTCAAATTTTTGGCAGACATATTTTTTTAGTTTTCTAGGAACTTTTCTTTTTTAAACAAAGACTTAAGATTTATATTATTAAATTAAGTTAAGCTATATAATGAAAGTTATAACTCGGAACCAATAGCATGTTACGTTTTTCTCGGTTCCGATAACTTGCATATATATAGACATAGATCTTTCAGTATCCGAGCAATGACATTTTAACAATTATAAAAAAAAGCTGATTCTTTGATAAGATAACGCCTTTTCACGTTTCTTGTAATCTTTCTTTTTGAGCACTTAATTTAGATAGATAGGCAATTTTAAAGTCTTTCACGCTTTTTAAAAGGAAAAGTGATTTCAGATGCATGACTAGGAGCTACCCTGTATGCAATTCCAAGCTGTTTCTTCTATGGAAAATGTATTCTTGAATAAACTTGTGTTTATTGTCCGATAATAATGAGATTCTTAGGGGCATAAAATGTTATTTAATTCTGAGTATATGCAAAAAAATTAAGGGTATACCTTCTGAATTATAATTTTTAGACATTTTAAGGATATTCGGGAACGAAATTCATCAATTAAAGTGTTCTAGATTTACGTTTTGCTATATGTGAAGCACATGCTAAGTTTTGCTACCTCCGCCTGATAAAATTGTCATATTTTCAAAATCCAAAGCCTCAAACTGATATATATCGAGTTAAGAGAAATATAGATAGAATGGAATATGGAATGGATATGCAGGCGGGCTTGGTGAGATCAACACGACAATTTATGTCGATTAAAAGTTTCAATAGCTGATGCTTTTGTTGCCTATACCCTATTTTAGTATACCCTATTTTATTTTACCCATTTTCAATGCGTGCAAATAAGTCATAAGTCCAACAAGCTCTTAAGTTGTTCAAATATTTACCGACTAAGCGATAAGACGCTATAGCTTGATAAATTATAATGCTGACTGGTCTCTTCTGATATCCTTACATAGTCTCTAGAGTGTGTGCTAAAAAGCGAAATCTCACTTATTTTATTTATTTATTTATTTGTTTATAAACTATCTAGCTATCTAGAGGCTGTCGAAATTCTTACACGTTAGGCAGCTAATTAAGATAAGCGTTTTGTCAGATACGTTAAACCATATACATATCTAAGACTCGGATCTTGCCAACATCTTGGGGTTGGCCAGTGGGAGCCTTCATTTTGTGCATACTGAGCATATATCTTATGATCGTTGTATGCTTTACAAGTTTGCGTAGTATATAATACTAATTTAGATAATCACTTTTTGTAAAAGCTCTAACAGAATTCTTATGCCTTTATCTTTTCTTCCTGTTTCTCGACCCTTAGATCAGCTAGTTCTTCGAGGGGCGTCGGCTCGTACTGCACAAATGACTGTATAATTGGCGACAGTAGCTTCGGATCCAGCTTGGCACCCGATGCCGGTTTCAGCACATAACTGAGCGTTACGGCCACAAGCCAGGTGATACACATTCCGAGGACTGCATACCAATTGAAGGACATATCCAAAATGTTGAAACCAGAATCTTTTACGGCTTCCACCTTGATCGTGGCATTCAAGCGTGCAAGGGCTGATGTGGTCGTGGCAAGTGTTGCATTCAGGCCCGGGCAGTTGTCTACAGTGGTGGGCATAGTAGGGTAATGATTGCGCCCCCAACTGGCCACCACAATGACGGACATGCACGTAATGCTGCCAATGACGCCAGCAAGAGCCGCCTGTAAACAGAGTAAATAATCGTGGATATAGTCTCGATTTGTTGGATTTGATGGCAAATGCCGTTGGTACACACCCGACCATGTACCCTGGGTACCAACATGCCCAGTAGAAAAACGCCGCACACCGAGCCAAAGCTAACGCCGCCAATGGAGTAGACAATCTGCAGTATGGAGGCGAACTTCTCCACGATTATGCCGCCAAATATACAATAGACGCCGGAAAAGAAGACAAACAGCTTCATGATGACATTGGCCTTGTGCTCCGTATGGTGTATGTGGGGCTTGATGTAGTCAAAGTAAACGATGCCGCCCAGCGAATTGATGCTAGCGGAAAGTGTGCTCAGCGCAGCGCTGAAAACGCAGGAGATGAAGACGCCTGGCATTCCGGTCAGATGACCAATAATATCCTGCACAAAATACGGCACCATTTTGTCCAGCTTCCTGACCAGGCCCTGGGCAAGGGGATCGCAATCATGATAGCGAGCATACATCACGATGCCCGTAAAGCAATTGAAGCTCATGATGATGACAAAGCCCAGACCAAAAAGTACCAGCGCTCTGCAAGAATGCGGGATTAGGTTGGGTAAGTGTAGACGGGCTTAGCAAATTCGTATAGGTTTTGTGTGTTACCTTCTGGCTTTTGCTAGCGATGGCAACGAAACGATGCGTTGCACACAGCTCTGATTCAGACCCACATAGCTGGTCCAAGCTATCACAGCTGAGGAATACACATTCCATAGCGTGGAGCGTTCCGTGTGATTGAATGTGTAGCTGAAAATGGACTCTATACCAATAGCTATCCAATAGAGTTGTTGGTGGTACCTACTTGACCTTCAAGCGACCGCCCTCGCCGGCAATGCGCAACACCTCGCCAAGGCCGCCCAATCGTTGGGCACCCATGATGCCCACCAGCACCACTGATACGACCATAATGCTTGCCTGCACCACATCTGTCCAGACGACTGCCTTAATGCCGCCCTAGTAAATAAAGTAGATAATGTTTATTCGAATTTCTCTATGATAAGATATATACGATCTGCTTACGATCATTGTGTAGAAGACGCAGATGCTGCAAACGATCGCATTGATAATGTGCACATTATAGCCGGTTACTTGGTAGATAGAATAATAAATATTTAGTTAGTCGTAGGTATTAATTATATATATGAAAATACAGGTTGCAAATAAATTCATGATTAAAAATGAACTCAAATAAAATATTCCAGGCTATGAACTGGTAATCCATTTCACTTTTGTAGATGTCGAAAACCAGTTTCACGAAGGGAACCTTAAGGCAAGGAGTTGGTTCACAACGCGAAACGAGCCTTTTCTTATTCAGCCCCATTAATTTAATTATTATTACTTGAATTAAGATTATTACTGTTATGGTTTTTCTTATTATCATATTTCCTTTGCTTTTAAGCACATTGATTCAAACTATGAATACAACTTTTTAAAACCACCAATATGAATAGACTAGCCTGATATTCCGAGTTCTTTAAGAAATGATTGGATGTATGAGACGGAACCTACCTTGCGCAAAAGCCAGGGATGGCAAAAATATAAAAATTGGCAGCATGAAGAATAGAGTCAGCACAAAAATAAAGGTTTGCAGCTTGCGGGTGGCACGATTAAAGCGCAACTCCAGATACTAGTAGGGAAAATTAAACTATATATAATCACAAAATTAATGAGGCCTTTAATCTGAATCCCACCTCGTAGCAGTTGGTGATGTTGTTGTTGTAAAACACAGGTATTATCACATAGTTGAGAAGGGGTATAACCACCAGCATAGAGGCCACATTGAAGAACCAGTTAAATCCAAAGGCAAACATCTCCGCCGGAATGGTCATGATGGAAATGGCCGACAGTTGGCTGGCCACCAATGAGATGGCGATGGGCAGTGTCTTCATCCGTTTGCCACCCATCAGATACTCATCCGTTGTATCGGCGCCCTTGGCAAAGAATCCAAAATAAACACCAATTGCAGCCGATATGCTCAGCATGAAAGTGAAAACTATATAGTCGGTCGTTTGGAACGTAAACAGCGAGTCGGCCAGGGTCTGGGCCGTGGCATTTAAGAGGGCCGACATTGCAAAGGATATATATTTTAATCCGATATAACTAAGTAAGTATTTCACATGCACTTTCCGACACCGACACGAGTTGCTTAATCACAATTGATCTTCACATGGCGCCTACAGTGCTTTATATAAGTTTTTTGTCCTTTAGAAGTTTATCTTTAACTGTGATAACTTTTAAAGCTTAGCTATCGACTTTATTATAAAAGCAGTTATCTTAACGATGCCATTTTACTAGTATAAGTTGATCGTCTTTAGACATATATAACGCCTCTATGATTTTATCAGATAAGCCCTGACAATGATGATGACTCCGCAAATCTATTATCTGTCTGAAGTCGAGCTGGCAATCAACCAACCCATTCATTGTTTTAGCCGTAGTCACACATCAAAATGATATCGCAAGTCATAATAAGATCGCAAAGTTTTTTCACTCGGGCTGGGCAAATAATGAAGTGGGCGCTGTTTATAATTAGAGTGAAGACTTAAAGACATTTGGGCTTATGTATTGCTGGAAAACCTTATCCGCAACACGTACATATATTTGGTTGCAATTGCTGTGACATAACACACACGAATTCCACTTTACTGTTGCCGCCTGTCATCCTCTGCGGGTCGCATCAGTGCAACACACTTGTGGCACTTACCACTAACCACTTATGTGTGCCTCTATCGGGCTATGCGCGTGAGTACCGGCTATGTTGCCATAGTTGGACGTAACATGCATTAAATTGAACAAGTAGATTGAACTTGGCATGGGCTGACGAACATTGTATACCCTACACCTTCCTTTAAAGACTCCAAGATATGTACAAGATGTTGTCATTTTTAATTAAATATTTGATCAAACTATTTGTGCCTTAGAACTGGATCTGTTTAGTTAGGACCACAAAAATTGGTTAAGAAATAAATAAGAAATTGGTTAAAAAAATTAAGTATTAAATGAGGCCCGAATGCAAACTATTTGCACTAAGCGCTTTTCCTTATACACTATTGGAAAATCATTATTGAATATCTTTCGTTTTCCGATCCTTAGACAATTTTTAGCCCAAAGCGAAAAGAGTCGAACTCAAAAAATGATTTTCTTTTCTCAAATTTATATGGTGAATGGGAAAAGCTATCTCAAAAGTGAAATATGGCTAATCTGTGTATACTACACCATGTCATCCTGATCAAGACAATATTGCATTATATAGAAGAATATGTTTCCTTCTGCCTGCTGCAATGACTTGCAGGAACATTGTACATATATTCGGATTTGTATATAAATTGAGCGAGTCAAAGTAGTTGCCTCAAGCTTGCTGCTCTCATGATATATATCTTATGGCACCAATAATTGCATCCCTATCTACTTGCCAAATCTACGTACACTGAGGTAGGGTATACAGCTGTTAATGATGCCGAATGTTGGTTAAGTGGCTACGTCGCCTGCTGCTGCCCGCAGTCATCTTCATCGTTATCCATGTGTAATATGTGGTTAATGGTCAGCCTCGCGCGCTGCACTGTGACCCAATCGCAATATCGACTGCATCTGACGAAATCGCGTCTTAATGAGCGTCTGGCGCGAGACTTGAGCACTTGCCGCGTCTGCTCTTCGGATATTGATGAGAGCTCCACAAGTCATGGCTACTGCAGCTTGGTTGGTTGCGTCTTCCAATACGAAAAGTGAAAGGATTTTTCAAGCTGTACGCAATAAACTAGACACATCATGATAATGTCGAATTCGTTTAGACTCTCGTAAAATCAATGAGAATTCGAATTTGATTTTGGATGTCATCGAACAGCTGAAACCAAGATTTTAGAATGTTGTTTAGTTTTAATTACCAAATCAGAATAATCTAGGTCAATTGGCAGATGCATTATGTAAGATATGAAAAAAACCGCTAAAAACGCGCATTTCATTCAACATGAAATTTCAAAACTGTAAATAAATATTATATGTTTTTTCCAAGCATAAAATGAAAAGATTGAATATTTTAACGGTGACAAAATTTACTATTTTTTTTATTATTTTCATATTTTTTTTTGTTGTTTCTTTGTTTGTTTCATAAAAATAAAAACACTTACATGCTAATAATGCGTTATAACACTGTTTTGTGGGGAAGAGTTTGTTTGTTTTTGTTGTTTGATACAAAAAAAGTGTTGAGAAAACTATTTACAAAAAACAAAAACGAATTTCACCCCGAAATTCGGTTAGCTCTCAAATGCCAAGGCGAAATTGCATTTTGAGTTCAAATAGAAAGATAGTTTAGAGAAATTATACAGTCACTGAGTCTGGGTCTTCTAGAGGAAAGGTGAGATAGCGCGAGATTTGATAGGGGATGGTAGGTGAATGAAACGGTGGATGGATTCGACCGTTCACTCTACATCACTAGTCGAACTACGTTTTCACTCAGAAGGTGTTTCAATGGGGAGGCGGGGGCGTGGCGCGCACGAACTTTGAGCCAAGTTCAAGTACTGGTTGTTGGTGAGCCCATACTTTCATAAATTCTTGTTGATTTCAGTTATTGTTGTTGTTGTTGTTGTTGTCGTTAGGTCAGGCTGTGTCGATTAATGTCGTCCTTTCCGTCGGTATTCATTTTTTGGCAGCAAAAATTTGTTTTAGATGTGAGTCACTTGGCTTAGAAGGGCGCACCATAGCTGCCGCTGGGCCTTGAGGGAGCACCATACGAGCCAGATGGAGCACTGGGATAGCCACCGCCGGTGCTAGCCTGCGAGCTCTGTTGCGCAAACTGAGCCACCTGGATGGCTTGACGCACGCCCTCAAGATCGATGCCAACAACGCGACCGCCTCCATTGCCGGGCGCACCATAGCTGGTCGAGGGTGGGCCATAGCTGGAGGATGGTCCGCTTGGGTAGCCACCACCGCCACCACCGCCGCCGCCGCCGCCACCGCCGCCCTGTTTGCTCTCCTCATTCAGCAGAATCTGACGCACCTGCTCCAGCAGCTGGGGATCAACATTTTGTCCCTCCGATGTCTGGAAACCACCGCTGACGGCTTGGAATCCACCGCCGCCACCGAACGAGGATCCGCCGCCAAAGCCACCGCCAAATCCACCGCCGCCACCACCGCCACCACCGCGGGGATAATTGTAGCCCGATGGGGGCTCAGCAGCGGCCAGAGCAGCCAGAGCAAACACTAAGAACTGTTGACGATAGGGTAATCCAATGGTTATCCACAGTGTAATCCACACTTCTTCTTTCGGCTACTTACCACTGAGAAGGAGTTCATAGCAATGAGTTTTGTGGTGTATGTGTGGGGGAGAGAAGTAAAATTAAATTATAAGGCAAATTTAGTTGCTTTCGAGTGGGGAGCCAGCGACTGAATGCATTCCAAATGCCACGCAGGCCCTCTTTATACTCCACACAACGGCCGCCGTGTGTCTTCATCATGCGGTCTGCACTCCGCCTCCTCGCCCAAAGCGTTGCGCCGAGTCAAGTATTCATCGACTTCGTCGGGCCAACATCATTATCGGCAACTTCGTCTTCTTCATGATCGCTAACGATAGCCAAGTCATTGGACGCTAATGATCATCACAACACACACACACACACACACACACACTCACATAAGAGTTGTTGTTGTTAAAGCTTGTACCTTCATCTTCAGCGCCGACTTGTTTTTGGCGGGCGACCTGCGGCCAGCGTACAACTCCAACTCCAATTGCTGGCGTCGCCTGTTGTTTCCCACCATAAAGCAAATATAAAAATAAATAAAAATAGATAAATAAATACAAAAAAAAAAAAAATAAATAAAAATAAAGCTGAAAAAATCGAAACACTAAAAACTAAAATGTCGCTAACATTTTTAGTTGTCTGTACTTGCATTTGAAATTTCTTCGGCACTTTCCTCGATTTGCACGTTTTGGTGGCTCTTTCGACAGTTTTGCTGAGACAGCAACATCGACATCTCTCGACTTGACCAGGAAGTCATTTAAGCATCCATTGATTTACAAAAAAAAAACCATCGTTGATTAACCCAGACAGTCGCAAATGTCAATTTCCAGCTAGCTATATTTCATTTATTTTAGTTCTTCGAAATAGCTATTAATAATTGTGAATCCCCGGGAACTATTTTGACTACATCTATTTACACCTGAAAGCCCTCGATCTATAGCATAAGTCAAATAAGAGTAAACAAAGGGCGCCATAATTTGCACCTTGTGCACGATTACGAAATAAGTTGTCTGAGAAAATGTGCTATATAATTTCCATGTAGAGCACTGGGCCGCAGTCCACAGACGAACAGCCAGACATATAATCAACGTTGGCCGATTTCCCAAGGAATTACATTAAGGTTTCAATTATTTAAATTCACATAGCAGAACTGAGCAGCAGCTGCTCGTCTGGTAAAAGTTGTAGTTGTGCAGTTAAAAAAGAAGACCAAAAGTTAATGATATGGTACCTACATATGTATGTATGCATGTGGGCATGGATGTGTGTGTGTATTTTTTACTCGTAATTCGAACAAATGTTTCACTTCACGTTCGCACTCTCCATTCGCGTTATGTCTGATATTTTATTATACTCGTTTCCAAAGCGAAAAGAGTATATAGGTGTTTTACTTCTTTTTTTTTTTTGCAATATCTGTGTTGATGTCCATTCGTCTGTCCGTATGAGCACTATATTTTAACCGTGTTGAATGAATGACTTGACACTTGGAATATATACTCGTTTTTATCCGCGTCACAAAAGGTGTTATTATTATGTGGAGGCGTGGCAAATCGCGAAATGCGATATCCACCACTGCCTAAAAACTAGAGTGACCAAATTTGAACTGGAGATCGATTGAAAAGAGCGCGCAAATTTGTAATGAGAGATAAAGCGTGACCAAATCTTAAATAAAAACTACTAGTGAGGTCCTTCGCACATGGACTTAGTGCGATCTCTCAATAAATGATGCCTGTCTTAAGCTGTTATCTGACTCTGAACAAGTATTGCGCAGTCGGTTGGATCCGACTGCAACATTCTTGTTTATTATGCATTGGGTCTTCCCTGACGCGCTTTAAAGTGACATAACCCGTGTGTAGGAAGCGATGATTCATTGGCATAGACAAATATGCGAAAAAGATTTAAAGCCTCTAAGCAACCGACGAGCTTGCCCGCGATTCTGTCAGTACCGCAGCACACACAGCTGATCTAACGGATCAGTAGGCGTATACGTAATATATTGTACGTTAGCTGTCTCAGTCGAGCTGTGCGTATTATGTCAACATGAACAGCATTGTGACGTGCCACAATATAACTGTAGAGGCTCTCAAGCGCATAAAGGCGAAGAAAAAATGAAAAAGAAAAAGATGTGGAGCACAAGCAGCTGAAAATGAAACCGAATCCCAATCAAAAAGCCAAGTGGCAGTAAATTGTGGTAAATGAGGTTTATTTACTTGTACATCTCTCAGTTAACTTTCGCAAAGTGCAACGGTGTTTTTGGAGAAGAGAGAAAGAGAGAGAGAGAGAGAGAGAGAGATCTTGACTCTTATGCGCCGCTGCGTTTAGTTTAGGGCTTATTGAAAACCTTCACGCTTCAAAGTGAAGGACTTTAGCGGCTGCGTGCGGTGTTGCGTGGCGGTGGCGGCAATGACAACAGCGGCACGACTCCGAGCCCAGCTCTTGCAATTTGGTGGCAACAAGATGAAAGTCAACACTTAACACTCTCAACAGCAGCGCGGGCAGCGCAGGCATCAGAGGCAGCTCAAGCTTGAGCCCGACTTCAATGACAATGCGCTAAATCATTTTTTTTTTTTATTTTTTCTTGTCTCTGTCTTAAATTATTTTTATCAGCTTGTAGTATTGTTGTAGCTACAGCTGCTGCCACTGTCACTTTAGGTTTTAATTTGGTTTATTGTGGTGCTGTCTTGAGCTGCCTTGTGAAGGTCTCTCTCTCAATTTATTTCGTAATTGTCTTCTTTTTTTTTTCTCTTTAACTCGCACTTTCAGCCTAGTGCGAGCTGTAATTGGAATAATATGGAAGGGCTTTACGATTCGTGTCGCTTTTTTCCTGCTCGGGGTGTCATTCTAAATTACTAGCTTGGTCACACTGGAGGATCGGCCTGGTCTGGGACTGGCATTGGGGCAAGCCCGCTGCTCTTTTGCTTTTATTTTTGCATGTTTTGTTTTGTTATCGTTTTTGGTGCGTTGCTTTGGCCATTCGCTTCGTTTTTAAACGATTTTTTTTTTTTGCAATTTTAATGAAACGCTTTATTGCACGCCACATTATATTTATGTACATACGCTTTGTGTGTGTATATCTGGTCAAATCCATCATTAACACGTCCACTAGGTCAGCGTAGACGACGCCGTCATGACTTACATTTGCTTTTGGACTGTTTTTTTTTTATTTTCTCTGCCTAATGGCGGCCTAAGTAGATGTTCATTATCCGCGCACATGTGTGCGTGTGCGTTTGTGGTAGTGCGTTTGTGTGAGTGCGTTTGTGTGAGTGCGTTGGTAATGGTTATGCCACTTTAATTGGGCCAGATAGCGGCTGGAAAATACAACAAAATGACAACAAAGTTGGCAAATTGACTGAAGACGCGGCTAAATTATCAAATCGTCGTTTGTCTATGCCAATTGATGGATAATTCGATAAGGCTTTTATTACAAAATCTATTTAGTTGTTTATGTACATATGTTTATGTTTATGTATGTAGGTATATTTTTGTAGAGCGCAACGCCCCTGTCAACAAATGGGAACAGCTGTTGATGCCAAAACAAATTTGCACTGGTAAAAAACAATTACTTGGCATTGATATAATATTTGTTTTATCTGCGTGGTTCAAAAAGTATAAAGCAATACAGTATATTTAACAGATACATTCAAGATTTTGTTAACCAATACTTGCCGAATATTCGTTAGGCGCAGCTATCTTAATGCATTGGGTGCTGCCAGATCACAAAAAAATTTGGCAAACGAGCTGTAAAATGCAATGTTGATTGAATACGAAAATTTCAATTTTATAGTTACCATCTTGGTACTATTTAATTAGAAGATCGCACAACGCAGTCATTAAATCTTCCCCAGATTATGTCCGAAATATATTCCTTATGTTTGCCCAATTTAATGACATATGCATCTTGTGCTGTTAATTGTTAACTAAATTTATGCAGCTGTGTGGCATCTTTGCTAAAACCGTGATTTGTGATAAAGAGAAACCAATTTTTCAACATCTCGAAAACTGGCGAATCATGTGTAAAAAAAACGGATTATTCAAGCATATAAATGACAGGGGGGTAAAAACCGGTGACAAATGCCGAGAATATCGCAAGATGTAATTGCTGCTGATGAAGATGAATGCGCTAAAACCGTAGGCACAAGGCACCGGGCAGACTCAGCTGGCAAACAGTTACATAAGGCGCCAACGCAGAAGAGCCCCTCGAGCGGCTGTGGCAGTAGCAACAACCTCGACGTCTTCTTTCGTTTCCTCAAAAAGACAAAACAAGTTTTATTTGTCCGACAACGACTTGAACCGTGCTCCTCGCTTTATGTAAGTCAAGCGTGGAGACTGATACAGCCCCGAGCCAGCCGCTGCCACAGCAGCAACAAAGACAGCAAAGACAACGGCAGCCGGCATGCAGGCAGATGAGTTGCCCATGTTGCAGCCAGCGCAACCAGAAAACGTAAGCGGTAGCTGTAGAGGTGCGCGGGGGTGGCTCGGCTAGGCAAGTGAAATTGCATATGCAATGCGAATTGAAGCTAGACAAAAAACAACAAATTTAAAAGATGCTGTGAAAACCGAACGTGCATAGAAATGCTGAAATTGTTTGGGAAATTGCTGCGACACGTTTTGCCATGTCTGCCAGGCAGACTGACTTGCTGGAACTCGGCCCGTGGCTTAATGTCTGGCTTCGGTAGCGGCTAGAGTTGATTTGCCACCACACCACCAAAACATGTCCACTCTCGGCAGCCATCGCTGGCAAGTTCTGCGCACAAACTTTAGCCTTTGGGTGCTTACATTTGATCAGCTTATGCAAAGATAGCAGCTGCGCCTCAATGGGGACTCGCCTTTGCGCAATGCTCATGCAGCTAGTTTATGGCCATATGGTCAGTAGAGATTCTCAAGACGGCAGGCCAAAAGTAAAAGTTCAGGCGGGTTAATCACAAATCACAAATCGTTTGCCAACTCGGACACCCTGCTGGTCACAGCGTGCATTTTTTATCAGCAGCTCGATTATGTTCCGAAATTATAGCATGATTTTATATAGCGTTAATTATGGCCAAATCTGGCTCATCCGCTAATCATGGCCATAGATGCCAGCCGTCAGCGAGAGATGAGACTCAATAAGCTATTTGCTATTTTTACGCTTTCTGGCTGAGGTATAATTATAATTAATTGACTTTTGTTTATCTGAATAAGTTCATTAGCAGCTGAAAAGAAAATGACCTCTATTTTGATGCATTCATAAAAAAAAATATCGCTAAGAGCTTGCAATTTTTCTAACGGCCAATCGAAACATGCAAATCAAACTATATTTATCGATTAATTAACGATTTTAGTCGACGGTTTGCTCAATAAATTTTGTTATTGCTTAACGTAAACAATTCAATGAACTGTTCGGGGATTGGTCGACGCAAAAGTAATGTGACCAAAGTATACAGATACGCTGTATACTTTTAGGCGGTGTCAATGTGCCAGGTAACAGTAAATTCACACTTATTAAATAAATATTTAGAAAATATAGTTTCTATCGATACTAAGCAGCGGAATTGATTAGTATAGTAAATGTAATTATATTTGTTATACTTTAAAGAATTTTCGTTGTCAAAGCAAGCTAGCTTGTTTAATCGCCGTTAAAAACAACAATTTTAACGTTGATAACCAAATTTAACGTGCACCTAACTTAGCGAGAGTCGGTCACACTGAATTTACAACAGCTGACTGTGCACGAACCTGTGAATGGCCGGACGCCATTACGTTACGTGCTGACGAGTCGTGTACGTGTACAATAAAAACAGGGGAAAATAACGAAAATATATGTAAAACACACAGAGAGAGAACAGTCAAAATTAACCGTGTCGATGTCGGAACGCTAAAAAGTACAAAGCAATAAACTTAAAACATCTATATCTGACGTTCACGGAAATAGACCAGAGACACATTCAACATTAACATCTTTCTCGAGTCAATCAGCCAATTGGCTGGCTTTGCAACCAACTGCGACAACATGCAGTTGCTAATTTCAAGTGTTTGCATGGCGCTGACCAGCGCCGTAATTGGCAACGCCTACTACCAGAAACAGCAGTTCTATCCGGCCGTCGTATATATCACCAAATCGAATGCATCCATGGCGGTGAGTGGCAAACCCATTTGCTTTCCCAACAAAACAATAAAATTATAACCACAATGAATTTTCGATATTTACAGGTAATCTACATACAATTCTTTGTGATAGTCTTTATGTTTGGCAAGCTCTTGCGCAAGGTATAAATACTTCTCATATATAAACATATTACTATCGGTTCGGAATTTTGATAATTATGGCTTATTGCAGATATTTCTGGGCACGCTGCGTGCCGCTGAATTTGAGCATCTTCTTGAGCGTTTTTGGTATGCACTCACGGAGACCTGTTTGGCATTTACTGTGTTCCGGGACGACTTTAATCCTCGCTTTGTGGCGCTTTTCACAGTGCTACTATTTCTCAAATCATTCCATTGGCTCGCTGAAGAACGCGTTGACTTTGTAAGTGCTCAACGAGCGCCGGCAACCAGGACCTTTGCGTATTTATTAATTCTGAGTTTTCTTATAGATGGAGCGTTCTCCAGTACTGGGCTGGTTGTTTCACATACGTGTCGGCAGTCTGCTAACCATGCTGGGCATACTCGACTATGTGCTGCTTATGCATGCCTACAACTCGACTCTTGTGCGTGGTCCGACGGTCCAGCTGGTGTTTGGCTTCGAGTATGCCATTCTGCTGACGGTCATCGCCAGCACGGCCATCAAATATGTGCTTCATGCTGCAGAGATGCGCACCGATACGCCCTGGGAAAATAAGGCCGTATTCCTATTGTATACTGAGCTGGTTATTGGTCTCATTAAGGTGGTGCTTTATCTGCTGTTTGTTGTCATTATGGCGAAGATTTATGCATTGCCGATGTTCGTCTTCCGACCGATGTTCTTTACCATACGCAATTTCCGCAAGGCGCTCAACGATGTCATTATGTCACGTCGCGCCATTCGTAACATGAATACTTTGTATCCAGATGCAACGCCCGAGGAGCTGCGACAATCAGACAATATCTGCATCATTTGTCGCGAGGACATGGTGAATCACTCAAAGAAGTTGCCTTGCGGCCACATCTTCCATACAACATGTCTGCGCTCCTGGTTTCAACGTCAGCAAACCTGTCCCACATGTCGCCTGAATATACTGCGTACACCGACAGTTAATTCCACAGCAATGCCGCGACCAGCTGACGAGCCTGCAAATCCAGCAGCTCCAGCCGCCGCCCAGCCAGCAGCTGGCGCAAATGTTGCTGCAAATATCCCAGCAGCAGCACCAGACGCTGGTCTGCCGCGTCCAAATGGTACAGCCGGACAAAATGCAGCAGCACCCCCCAACTTTTCAGACATATTCGGCGATACCAGTGAGTGACTGCCCGTTCTCCTTAAAGATTGCATATTTCACTTACACATTTTCCTGACCTCCAGATAACCTAGGAAATGGATTTCCAAATCTAGCTGGAATTCCACCGCCGCCCATGCTGTCGCCATTTATGATGCAGCCACCATTTCCATACTTTACGCCGCCGATTGTACCGCCACCGCCAATGCCGCAGGACTTAAACACTTTCAACGAGGATGAGCTGCTCGCCATGGAGGGTAATTTACGCCAACACGTTCAAGAACGTCTTAAGGTAAATATAAACTGTTTACATTATTGTGCAATAACCCGCTTATCTGTAACAACTTTCAGATGCTACGCAATATTTCGCTAATGGTGGACTCGGCCAACATCCTGATGCAACAATACCAAGGGATAATTGCGCGGCTGCCACCGCCCATACAAGTGCTACCACCAGTCCCAGAAACTGCGGCTGAAAACGTGCCCAATATAGTACCAGTGGCCACTGCAGCAGCAGAAGCACCATCAGCAGAACCAGTACCGGCAGTAAGCAGCCCCACATCTTGTGATAAACCCAGCACATCAAGAGCAGCGGCTGCTGTCGCTGCTGAGGATAAGCAGCAAGTCAGTGTTGCTTCAAGTAACCCTGTCTCAGAAAAAGTCACTATTGAAGATCTGGGCGCTGAGGAGGATGTTGTGCTGTCCACGAATGCTGCATGCGGGGATGTTGATAACGAGGATAGCTCCGAGCTTAGCGAGTTGCGAAAGCGACGCTTGAAATTTTTAGAGGAACGCAACAAATCACCAACTAGTAGCGACCAAACAGATTAGAATTTGAAGAACTGAATTTAATCAGCAGCGGCAGCCTTCACGCCCACCTCGCTATCACACGTGCATCCAGATAATTCGATGTGTATTCTATGAATGGATATTGATTTTAGCTTCTACTACATATTGACCTTATCTTTTACAAAATTCCTTTGACTTTGTTGTGTTGGCATGGTTTTCAATATGGGGAACTGTTGATGAGTGCGTTGACATTGTAGAAGGCTCGCATACATAAAACGTTATCCGTGTGGAACGGGGGTCTATGACAAAGCGGGGCGTGCAAACCCAATATATACCAATATATATTGTGTAAAAAAAAACTAATTTAGAAAAGGGGAAACTGATGATTTATAATTAATATTATTATATGTGTATAATTAATGTGAAATATAATTAAAACGAAAAGACGACATGAGTTGGATGCTATTTTAAGAGTACATATATAATAGTAAGAAATAATTTAAACACGTAAAACTACACATAAATAACAACTGTGGAACGCCTAGCGCCTCTCGCATGAAAGATCTGCATTTGCAAGTTTCCGGATCAAATGCGCGATTCGATTTCCCGGAACTCGCCAGGATCGGTGAAGTGTACAGTCAAAATGTAGAACAAAGAGGGAAACGGCACCAGGCACAGCAACGCATAATGGTAATTCAAGGAGCAGATGCCAAAAGCAAGCAGCAGCCAGTGAACAGCTAAAGTAAAATACATTTTAATACTGTACCGAATCTAACTGCGACAGACGACTTACAAATAATGACAACATTTTTGACATCCCACACAGACGACAGCAGCAACGCCTTCTGCGTTTGATCTAGCTTTAAAGAGTAGTGAATGGCGTTGGCCACCATTGACATAGCGATACTTAGATAGGGGAACGAATAATCTGAAAGAAATTAGTTAATATTATGTGCTGCACCAAGGATATTTGGTTAACTTACAAATAAGGCCACAGCAGGTGCCATGAATTAATGTCAGCAGTGGCAGAAAATAGAGTGCTGAGTAAATGGGCGCCTTGCCGCGCACATCCATCATGGAACTGATCACAGGCCGTATAAGAAACATATTGAGCAAACACAAAAAGTAATACACCAAAACAATTGTTTGCCTGCATATAAGAAAGATATTTCATATAAATTTGTAGAAAGTCTTTTGCCATTGACTTACAAGGGATAGACAGCTTCCTGGGTGCAATGATACGTGGTTTCATAGTTGGGATTGGGATTGTAGAACAATGTGTACCAGTCGGTAAGTTTTCGCACCTCGCACGAGTACAAACGCATTTCCCACATTGGTTCCATGAAGAGTGTGGACAGTATTGCCGCAAGTGCCACCTCAATGAAAGCGCTGGCTGTGAGGATTAACTGCTTGCGCGAAAACTTTCGATCTTTGGCATCCAAGTCGATAAAGAAACAGTGCATCATAAGTGGCAGCATGGTCATAAAACCTAAATACAGCCACGAATAGGTGGTGAGTTCGTCCCGACACGGCGTACACGCATAGCTGGCGTTCACCTTTAACAAAAAAACAATGCAGCATTAAACCAAAACAAAACAAAAATTTAGGCAACATACCCGTGATCCTCTGGGACAAACTCCGCAGCTGCTCCAACTGCCATTTTCTAGCAGTGATCTACCACAATAAATGCCGGGACAACGATCCAAATAATTGTACATCTTTATATTAAAGTGGATTATTGTTTTTTCTTGCTCGCTTGGGAGCAATGTTTTTTATTTCACCCAACACTAACATACAGCTGTGGGCACCCAAAATCCCTAACATTTGCGGAAATGTTTTTAACAGTGCGTCTCTGGACAGCCGCCGGTACTCGTCTTTTGTTGTTGTAAATATCAAAATTTGACTTGCGATTCAGTGTGAAACGGCAAACAGTTTGTTAAGAGAACAAACTTATTTCATATATCTTTAAATTAAATTAAGAAACGAGAAATTAATTTCCAAATTGAATTTAATAGCTAACCGGCACAAACTGACTGTCTTTAAATACATATGATAACATTGCCAAAGCGTACCAGTAACAGAACAGCTGTCCTTACATTCACTATACATTTTTTCGATACCTTAAAAAATCACTGAACGGAACTGCAGTAATCATTCTTAAGATTATGACAAAACTGCATTTCTAATTGTTGCCGACTTTATTTCTGAACGTTAAGAGTGTCCCAACCTATTCACCCACAATCAAGACATATTGGGGAGGGCGGTCGATAATGACCAGGGGTGCAAGGTGGTTTGTTCCGTCGATGTTAAATTTAGGCAGGTCGACAATCGACCGGCTACTATAATCTATCGGCCGTCTACACAAGTAAAAATAATAATTAACTCTAATATACGAATTGGAAGTAGCTAGTAAACTTAAATAATTTATATAAATTTAATAGGCAATACGCCAGCAAGTAAAAAAACAAACATCAACAATTGCAAAAATTGGCCATCACCAACGGAGACGCCATTTTGGCTATCGGCCGGCTGATTTGTAAAGCTTAGGAGAGCCAGCCAGCAAAAATTGCAAAAAAAAGATACATAATTAGTTTTTAACATTTTGTGCAACAACTATGACATTCTAACAACCAAGCCCAAACCAAATGTGCGTACAGATATCGTGGCAAATTAGTGCGACAGTGTAAATTAATGCGTATATTAACAAAAACGCACAGTGTTTTTAGGGCGGATGCACAAAATGGTGAGTTGTGCAAAAGCAAAATGATTTGGTGACTACATTTGTATGTGTAGATGTGTAGCTGCGCTAATATATATATATATATATGTGTGTGTGTGTTAATGTGTATGTTGGATGTGAAAAATGTAGCGAAACGTCAATGTCCTGCAATACTAACTGCAAATTGCAAATATAATATCAGGTTTCAGCAGAAAATGACTATTTAATCACCCACCCGCCGTCGTAATTCTGCTTACACAAATTCCAATTGGATTTTATATTCGTTTGCCGTGCGCTACACTTGTGCGGGTCTATGCCCTCCCCCTACCCTTCCAAATTGTGCTGCACTGCCTATGTACATATATGCATATATGAATGTACAAATATGTATGCAGTGTTGACAACGAACAATTCGTCGCTCAAATGATAAGTTTGCACGTCAGTTGTCAGATTGAAAAATAAAAGTTTTGAACTGCTGAAATCAAAGAAGAAGCATAAGTAGGAGCAGACGAAAAATACACAGGACTGGAGCTCGTCGTCTTTGGTAGTAAAATAAGTGGTTGCTCTTTAAACATTTGTTCTTATGGTCCCCGGCGCTTTTGCCGGATGGGATGGGGTGCCGTTCCACGGATACCCAACGCAGCAGGCAGTGATGTAATTTTTGGGAAAAGCAAAAAATCTTCTTTGTTTGGCTACAAAAAGAAAATAATAACAAATAAATAAATATAAGCAGGAAAAGAACAACGTAAAACGGCAACAACAACATCAAATTAAATTCACACTGTCGCTGTGTGTATGTAAGTGTGCGAGAGAGTGTTGGTGTGCGTGTATTAGTGCTCATATGCTCACATATATTTGGCCACTGTTCGGCTCCCTCCGCCGCCGTTGCCTGACCCCCGTCTATTAAATAATATTGATTTTTCATATTCCAACCCACTCTCAAACACTCTCATGCCACAATTTGCGCTCGCTCTTTTCGTTCGTGCGTGCGCCAGTGTGTGTGTGTGTGCGTGCGAGTGTATTTTTTCGGTCTCCTTTGTGCGCTTGTATTCATTTTTCTATTTCTTCTTTTTTTTCTTACTTCGTTGCAGTTTATAGATTTTTGCAATTGTGTCCGTTGAGCAGAAATATGTAAACTAAACGCAGCGCGCCGCAAACAGCAGCCGTGCATGCAAAAACAACAACAATAGTTACAACAAAAACAACATCAACAACAACAGAAAACCCCGTTTCTTATTGGGATAACAACAACACCAACAACAACAATAATAATAATAATAATAATAATAAGGAGAAGAAATAAACAAAAACCAAGAAGAAATTAAAAAAAAAGGTTTTCAAACATCGTCAAACAATAGACAGAGGCAAAACAGACGCCGACGCCGACCAACAGTGCCTATGTACATTGGTTACAAACATTATTCTTTCATTTGATTACTTACGCAAACCCAAAACAATAATAAGGAGCAACGGTGTAAACGGAAGTGCGCCCCTCTCTGTCTCTACGGAACCAGGACTGCCATAGCCATAGTCAATAATCAAAGCCAAAGCCGCCCAGCGTAGACTTCTGTAGAATTACGATAAAACTGAGACACACCCACACACACATACACTCTCTCACACCTGATAAGCAGCCAACATAATACAACAAACGACGACGGCGCTAAGCAATTGTGACGCTGGTGCAGCCACAGGGCGCAACAATGACATTCGATACGCGCCGGCAAGGCACAGGAACTGGCCAAGCCACGACCAACAACAGCAGCAGCACCACCACCACCACCACCACTACCACTACCACGAACACCACAACCACCACCACCAACACCGCTGGCATAACGAGCACAGCTCAAGACGCTGGCACGGGCACAACAGCAGTCACAACATCGAGCATGTCCAGCAGCGGTGGCGATACCAACAATAGCAACACGAACAGCCAGGATGCGGCCCAAGTTACGGATGCCCTAACAGAAGCAGGTGGCAATGCTGTAGAGAGTGCCGCTACAGCAATGTGAGTATTTTACAATTTAACTACATATTTATTGTTAATAACCTTAATGTACTAACTGCGCAGTTAACGGGCTTGAAAGAAAACGAGAATTCGCTAAAACTTAACATATTTCAAATGTTCTCTTATACAAATACACTGTGAAAGCTCTCTTGAGGGATAGTTTTCCTTAGGCGCACGTCTCCTTAAGCCAGTAAAATTGGTTAGTTCCAATCTTTTTTCCCCTTATCGAACACTTACCCTGCTGAGCTTACGCTCTTCTGACCTGAATTTGGACAACTTTTTAACTTGAAACAATTTGTGGCGATTTTTAGTGGACTTCTCCCTAGCAGGACAGAAATACTGGAATCGCAGCTGAATATAGGTTCCACTATATATTGGTCGCCTTTGGGCAGCCCCTTTTTAAATAACATTCTTGCAATTATGTGGCATAAATTGATAGAATTATTAGTTAATTTTGATTAAGCCGCAGCCGTAGCTGTAGCTCTTTGCTAATTGTTTAAGTGTTTGTCCCATTAGAGCAAATCAATTCGAATCACGAGTCTTAACACACACACACACATACGCAAAGTTTGTGTGTGCGTGCGTGCTTTAGCTATGTAGATGTGCAATCTAAATAATAAACACGAAAGCCGACGATAATAACAAAACAAAGCACAATTATCGCTTATCTACTTACGGGGCCAGGCAGTGAATCATACACCCCTCCACCTGCACGCGACCCTCAATGAAATAGGCCGAAAATAGAATCGAAATCGGCAAAAAGTTAATTTTTTCTTGTTTTTGCATTATGTATAGGACGCCGGAAAAGCTGATAGCGTCATTTCCAACCGCCAAGTTGCGCTCCCTAACACAAAAGATATCCAATCCACGCTGGGTTGTGCCCGTGCTGCCCGAACAGGAGCTGGAAGTGCTGCTTAATGCCGCCATTGAACTGGCCCAAGCTGGTAAGTAATCAATTGTCGCAAGGTTAGTTCTACATCTCAGTTCCTCAATTCTTGCTTTTAGGTGTGGATCATGACTGCGAGCCGTGTGTTGAGTTCTATCGCAATGGCTTAACCACATCCTTTGCTAAAATACTTACCGATGAGGCAGTCAATTCGTGGAAGTACAATATACATCACTGCATTTTGGTATCGTGCGGCAAGCTGTTGAATTTAATTGCGATACACATGCAGCGCGATAATCCCTACCTCCTCGATTTGCTGGCCATTGTTTTTGATCCCGATAATAAGTTCAACACGTTCAATGCGGTACGCCAGCCGGAGTGCTTTGCGGCGTCCGATTCTATTTGGGGTGTGCTGGACAGTAATAAGATGTATGCGAAACCGCCGCCTGAGCCAAAGAATCCGCGCGGTTGGCTAGTCGATCTCATTAATCGCTTTGGGCAGTTGGGCGGATTTGATAATCTGCTCGAGCGTTTCAATAGCGGCCTGGAGTTGTTGAAGCGCAATCAAAACACAAAGGGTAGAGCAGTCAAGAGCATCGCATCCAATGAGAGTGTGGGCGTGGAGGGTGCCGGACACGACAATCGACTGACGCTGGCGCTCATACACAGCCTGCTTCGACCTTTTGGCCAATGCTATGAGCTGCTAACGCCAGCTACCATTGCCAAGTACTTTATGCCCACTTGGAATGTAGTGCTGGATCTGCTTGATAGTTTCACCGATGATGAGTTGAAGCGCGAGGTGAAACCCGAGGGCCGCAATGACTATATAAATGGCATTGTGAAGTCGGCGCGTTCCCTGGCCAGCCGTTTAACCGGCCAGGAGGAAATGATACGCGATCTTGAGATGTTTCGCCTTAAAATGATATTGCGCCTGCTGCAGGTCTCCAGTTTCAATGGCAAGATGAATGCCCTAAACGAGATCAACAAGGTACTGTCCTCGGTGGCATACTACTCGCATCGCTCTCAGCCGCTGCCCCATTGCTTACCCGAGGATGAAATGGACTGGCTGACTGCAGAGCGCATGGCCCAATGGATCAAGTCATCCGATGTGCTTGGCATTGTGCTCAAGGACTCATTGCATCAGCCACAGTATGTGGAAAAGCTGGAGAAGATCATACGCTTCCTTATAAAAGAGCAGGCACTAACGCTTGACGATCTGGACGCAGTGTGGCGAGCTCAAGCGGGCAAGCACGAAGCGATTGTTAAAAACATGCACGATCTGTTGGCCAAGCTGGCTTGGGACTTTACGCCCGAGCAGCTGGATCATCTATTTGAGGCGTTTCAGGTGAGTCTCACGTGGTGTATAAGACAAGACTAAATCTTAATTTTTCTATTCATTACTTGCAGGCCAGCATGACGACCGCCAACAAGCGGCAGCGGGAACGCTTGCTAGAGCTAATACGTCGTCTGGCCGAGGACGATAAAAATGGGGTGATGGCACAGAAAGTGCTGAAGCTCTTCTGGACTTTGGCGCACAGTCAAGAGGTGCCACCGGAAGTGCTCGATCAGGCGCTTGGCGCGCACGTTAAGATACTCGACTATAGCTGCTCACAGGAACGAGATGCGCAAAAGACCATTTGGCTGGATAAGTGCGTGGGCGAGCTTAAATCTGGTGACACGTGGGTGTTGCCCGCCTTGCGCCTGATTCGGGATATATGTTGCTTATACGACACAACACCCAACCATGCGCCACGCACACAGACGGGCACCAATCGGTTGCAGGTGATTGAGCGTCTGCAGAACGATTACTCTCTTGTGATTCTGGTCACCAATAGTCTGACTGCGTACATGGATAAGGTGCGCGCTATGGTTAACGAGACGCCCAGCCTGGATGCGGCGACCATTCTGATAGACGGTCGATTTCCACATCATGCTCAGATTGCCGAGCGTTTGGAGTTTCTCAAGTTCTTGCTGAAAGATGGCCAGCTTTGGCTTTGCGCTGATCAGGTGCGTTTTCTTATTCCTTTCCATCTCGCTTGCTTATTGGCTAATGTAGAAATCGTGGTTGTTCCAATCGCAGGCGAAGCAAATCTGGCATTGTCTGGCTGTGAACGCCGTATTTACGGCTGATCGCGAGGAATGTTTCCGCTGGTTCGGTAAACTAATGGGCGAGGAGCCGGATCTAGATCCAGGCATTAATAAGGACTTCTTTGAGAATAACATACTGCAACTGGATCCGCACCTGCTGACAGAAAGTGGCATAAAATGCTTTGAGCGCTTCTTCAAGGCCGTCAATTCCAAGGAGGACAAATTAAAGGCCATTCACCGAGGCTACATTCTTGACAATGAGGATCTCATCGGCAAGGATTATTTGTGGCGCGTGATTACCACCGGTGGCGAGGAGATTGCCAACAAGGCCATCGATCTATTGAAGGAGGTTTCAACAGCACTGGGTCCGCGACTGCAGGAGCACATAACCGAATTCCATGAAATGTTCATTGGTGAGTGTTGTTCGCGTCTGCGTACACACTACAGCAACATTCTAATACTGGGCAAAACGATGCTGGAGGATGCCGACAATCAGGATGCGAATAATGATAATTCAAAGGATACAAAAATGCGATTCATTGAGGCAGAAAAAATGTGCCGCATCATCAAGGTGCTTCAGGAGTACATCAAAGAGTGCGATCGCTCCTTTAGCGGCGATCGCATCCATCTGCCTCTCAGTCGCGTCACGCGCGGCAAGAATACTAGTCTCTACATACGTTTCCAAACGCCCGGGCGGCCCATTGACGACATTGAGATTGTTACGCACAGTAACGAGACAATGGCTGCCTTCAAGCGCAATCTGCTGAAGCGCATCAAGGGCAACTCCACATCCAATACCAATATAAAGGTGGATCTCTTCTATACCAATGGTGAGCTAATCGAGGTCACCGACGAGATCAATCCACTGTACCAATACACCATACGCGACAAAATGATATTGACGGCCAAGCTGACGCCGGTGGGCATTGGCCTGGCCAGCAGTCCCGACTCCTCCAGCGACTCCAGCACTGGTTCGCCACCTAGGCCCTGTCCGGATATGCAGCGCGTCGAATCGGAGAGCACGCTGCCCGGTGTGATTATCTCACAGCACTATCAGTACACTGAGTTCTTTTTGAAGCTCTATCAACTTGGCAGTGACTTGGAGCACGGTCGCCTACGTGATAGCGCCAAGGTTTTGCTGCATTTGTTGCCCTGTGATCGTCACACAATGCGCATGTTGCAGCTCATGTGCCGCGTCCCTAAGTCGCCCGCCGGCGATGGTCCTAAGGAGGAGGATACCTTGACTGGCAGTGGTCAAACCGCTAGCGATGCGGTAGGTTTCAATCTAGTTAAATATAGAGAAATATAATTTTAAATTGGCTCAATATATTTTTAGCTAAATGCCGAGGACTGCACACCTGAGCAGATGTTCCTGCACCCGGCACCTGCCCAGGTTCTGTATAATCTGAGCGTTCTGCATGGACTGTTGATACCTGCGCTGGATCCGCTGGGCGAGTCAGCGCTGCAAGTGCAATCCGCCTGGATGCATTCGGGGTGTGCTCATTTCGTGCTTGAGCTGCTCACAAAAAACAACTTTTTGCCTAGTGCTGATATGCACACAAAGCGTGCCTCCTTCCAGTGTGTGCTGCGTCTGGCCAAGCTGTTTCTCTACATAGTGGGTAGCGTATTGTCCCGCGTGGGCGATGAACCAATGATCTGTGACTATGACAACGGCGCTCGCTCTCAGGTGGACATACTTAAGCAGAACTTCTCAACGATGCCCAACAATGCGCAGGGCACGCTGCGCGCCATCTCGGCCAAGCTGGCTGAGATATTGGCCACCGAGATGTTATCGGCCAGTCATGAGGGTGAACGCTGTCGTGCACTCTTTAGCTCCACGCTGCAATGGTCCTGTCCAGATATAACCACCATCAAGGCGGTGGTGCAGCTAGCCTGGGCTTCGTCGTGTGGTAATCTTCAAGCTCTGGGCAGCACCAACGATTTCGAGGATGATGCCATCATACCCGATGGCCAAGACTTCAGCATGTGCAAGGAGGCGCTAGAGGTGTTAACGATCTCTTTTATACTCAATCCCAGCGCCAATGAAGCGCTGAGCAATGATGCCAATTGGCCCAAATTTATTACCTCAATTGTGCTGAAGAATCCGCTGCGCCATGTGCGTCAAGTGGCATCTGAGCAGCTGTTCCTGGCCTCCACCTATTGCGCAGGTGATCGTCGCCCGTTTGTCTACATGGTCAATCTGCTTGTGAGCGCACTGAAAACCCTGGTGCCCCAGTACGAGGCCACCTGCGCTGAGTTCTTTTCGGTTCTCTGTCGCACGCTCTCCTATGGCTGCATATATAACTGGCCACTGCAGATTGGTGAGGGTCTTCTGGGCGACGAGATCAAGTGGCTGCGTAAGATACGCGAGAACGTCAAACTCACCAGTGAAACACAGGTGCACGAGGAACTGCTTGAGGGCCATCTTTGTTTGGCCAAGGAGCTAATGTTCTTCCTGATGCCCGACTCAAAGGCGCAGTTGAACGAGCTTATACACGAGCTCATCGATGACTTTTTGTTTACGGCATCACGCGAGTATCTGCATTTACGCAAGCACGGCAGCCTGCGCCTGGACACGGTGCCACCACCAGTGTGCCGCAGTCCGCACACAATTGCTGCCGCTTGTGATCTTCTTATTGCTTTGTGCCAGCTCTGTGTTCCTAATATGAAGCTACTCACCAATACACTCATCGATTTCGTCTGTACGGGTAAGTGTGCTGGAGATCATGATGTAGCTGCTCCGTTTGCTAATTATTGTCTTTTCAAATAGATACCGATCCGTTGCGCGAATGGGATTATCTGCCGCCGGTGGGGGCTCGGCCAGCTAAAGGATTCTGTGGTTTGAAAAACGCTGGAGCTACCTGCTACATGAACTCGGTGCTGCAGCAACTGTACATGGTGCCAGCTGTGCGTGTGGGCATCCTCAAGGCGCATGGAGCTGCTACCAATGACAACGAGGACTTCAGCGGCGACTCGGATTTGACTAGCGGCGGTCCTGGTGGCATGGGACCCTCCTTTTTTGGGCCCTCAACAATACCGACGCTCGCATCGTCATCAGCAGCTGCCACCATGGGAGCTGATGACGGCACCGATGTGCGCAAGAACTATCATGTGATCATACTTAAGCATGTACAGGCCATATTCGCTCATTTGGGCCACAGTGCGCTGCAGTTCTATGTGCCACGCGGTCTCTGGACGCATTTTAAGTGGGTTAAAATACAATATGATGTTGAGTATATTGATTGATAAATTCTTTCTATTACAGACTGCAAGGCGAGCCGGTGAATCTGCGCGAGCAACAGGATGCAGTTGAGTTCTTTATGTCGCTGTTTGAGAGTCTCGATGAGGGACTTAAAGCACTTGGCTACACGCAGCTGATGAATGCAACGTTGGGTGGCTCGTTTAGTGATCAAAAGATTTGCCAAGAGTGCCCACATCGCTACTCCAAAGAGGAACCATTTAGCGTATTTAGTGTTGATATTAGGAATCATAGCTCATTAACTGAATCTCTGGAGCAGTATGTAAAAGGAGAGCTGCTCGAGGGAGCTGATGCATACCATTGTGATAAATGTGATAAAAAAGTAAGTCAGCCGCACAAAACAACACATTTCCTGCTACCGTGTACTATATATATATATTCTTGATTCTATCAGGTAGTTACCATTAAGCGGCTATGTGTCAAGAAGCTGCCGCCCGTGTTAGCCATACAATTGAAGCGCTTTGAATACGACTACGAGCGCGTTTGCGCGATTAAGTTTAATGATTATTTTGAATTTCCGCGTATCCTGGATATGGAGCCCTACACAGGTGAGATCACCATTGACTATTTACTTATTATTATATAAATTATTAAACGGTTTCTTATTTCATTTAGTTTCTGGCCTAGCTAAGCTAGAAGGCGAAGTTGTGGAAGTGGGTGATAATTGTCAAACAAGTGTTGAAACAACAAAATACGAACTGACCGGCATTGTGGTGCATAGCGGACAGGCATCCGGTGGCCATTACTTCAGCTACATAGTATCCAAGTAAGTAGCCACAATACTCAATATTTAAAATTTGTTGAACTTGAACTGTTGTAGAAATCCTGCGAACGGCAAGTGCCAATGGTACAAGTTCGATGATGGCGAGGTAACTGAATGCAAAATGCACGAGGATGAGGAAATGAAGGTGCAATGCTTTGGCGGCGACTATTTGGGCGAAATTTATGATAACAATCTAAAACGTATGCAATATCGCCGTCAAAAGCGCTGGTGGAATGCCTATATGCTTTTTTACACGCGTTGCGATCAAAATCCCACACATTTCGAACCCAGTGTGGAGCAGTTGTCGCTAACAGAGAGTCGCAATGTGGTGCTGCCCCTACCGAAGCCAATTGAGCGTAGTGTCAGGTGAGTCTACTTATTTATTATAAATGCAAATTTTATAATTTATGATTCCTCTTACCAATTGCAGACATCAAAATATTCGTTTTCTGCATTCGCGCAGCATTTTCTCGGTCGAGTTCTTTAATTTTATTAAAAAGCTGGTCAGTTGCAGTATTCCCTCAACGCGCAGCGATAAAATTGTGAGTGCATATAAGAATAAAATCTGTATAAAATTTTAATTAACTTTTATACTATGCAGACACCTGCTGCTGAGGAACTTTCGCTGCTGGGCGTACAGTTGGCATCACAGTTTCTGTTCCATACTGGATTTCGTACTAAGAAATCGCTGCGTGGTCCCGTCATTGAATGGTAAGTGGAGAAATAAACAGCAAAATGGTTATTTATTTAATTTTTGCTTTAGGTATGACACGCTTTCACATCACATACGTTCCTCCTCGCTGGTGCGCAAGTGGTTTGCGAATCATGCTCTGCTCTCGCCACCGTCGCGCCTGGGCGAGTATATATTGATGGCGCCCTCGCCGGAGGTTCGCACCGTGTTCGTCAAACTGGTTGTGTTCTTTTGCCATTTTGCCATCAATGATGAGCCGCTTGTTGGCTACGAGGGTAGCAATCTCTGCGAGCAGGTTCTTATTAGTGTGCTGCGTCTGCTTAAATCTGAGGCTGCTGACTATGGCAAGCATTTACCGCATTACTTCAGTCTGTTCAGCATGTACGTGGGCCTGGGTACTCGCGAGAAGCAACAGCTACTCAAGGTAATTATAAGGAGCCATTTTGCTTGTGTTACATTTGCTAATGTCATATTTTGTTTCTGTTTTACAGTTAAATGTGCCCGTGCAGTTTATGCAGGTGGCCATGGACGATGGATCAGGGCCGTCGATTAAGTATCAGTATCCAGAATTTAGCAAGCTGCATCAGGTGGTGTCGCATTTGGTGCGCTGCAGCGATGTCAGCGACAAGTGCCAGAGCTCCAATCAAAATGCACGACCTCTGCCCAATCCGTACAAGGACGCAAGTATTTCCCAAGAGGAGCTGACGCCGCTGTCCAGTGAATGCATGGATATTCTCTTCAATCGCACCGGGTAAGTCATTTGTCTTATATGATAATATTATCTTTTTAACGGTTGGATTTTCACAGCTATATCAAAAAGGTCATCGAGGACACGAATGTGGGCGATGAGGGTTTGAAGCTGCTACAGTATTGCAGCTGGGAAAATCCGCATTTCTCGCGTGCGGTGCTCACAGAGCTGCTGTGGCAATGTGGCTTCGCCTACTGCCACGATATGCGCCACCACACAGATCTACTGCTGAACATATTGCTGATTGAGGATTCTTGGCAGCATCATCGCATACATAATGCTCTTAACGGCGTGGCGGAGGAGCGTGAGGGTCTGTTAGAGACGATACAGCGCGCCAAGACGCACTATCAGAAGCGCGCCTATCAGATAATCAAATGTCTAACACAGCTGTTCCACAAGTCACCCATTGCGCTTCAAATGCTGAACACTAATCCCAGCATAAGTCGTCATTGGAGCATTGCCGTTGAGTGGCTACAGGATGAGCTGGAACGCCAACGTGGCATAGGCTGTCAGTATAACTCGTACTCATGGTCGCCGCCGGCACAGAGCAATGACAACACCAATGGTTACATGCTCGAGCGCTCACAGTCGGCCAAGAACACCTGGTCCATGGCATACGAGCTGTGCCCGGAGGAGGTGAGCGAGAAAGCTACGACGGTGCCTATAATACAAATTTATTTTTAAAATAAACCTCATACTAATGCATTCCTTTTTGGCAGGATCAGGAGGAGAACAACGAATCTGACTTGGAATCAAACGATGACAACAAGCAGGAGCTACAACAGCCGGCGCAGACGCAGCAGCCACCAGTCGCAGATACAAATGCTGGCAAAGAGCAACAGCAGCAGCCGGACAACAAATCCGCCAACTATCCACAGCTTACAACAATCCCAACAATTGGCGGATGGCCCGGCCCTGCCCCGAACTCAACACCGACTTCTACACCAGCACCAAACTCGGGTTCTATAGATGGCAATGGCATACCGAATTTGTCACGTCAATTGTTTAGCGCCTACACGTCTATGGGCGTCGTCTCCTCCAGTGACAATGTTGCACCGACTGTCGGTGGCGGTGGGGGCAGCGGAAGCGGTGCTAACAGCGAAACCGAGAGCAGCGCTCAGGATACGGGCAACACCGACTCCAACATAAATGGCCTTACCAACAGTTTGGATTATTTTTTAAAATTTAATATTTCATCAAAACAGGTAAGAAGCATGACAATGGAGCTCGATGGATAAATCCTAGAGCTGTAGTTAGTACTGTTACAGTCCACCTGGTTCAAGTCCTGCCTTGCCATACAAACAAAAATATGCCTATATATAATATATATATATATATATATATATGGTATATATATATATATATATATATATATATACCATACCAAACTACACTACACTCCACAACATGGTAACTTTGTTCTAATTCTTTCTCTGTTTCAAATTATCCAATGTGCCTTCTTTCGATGTTTCGCTGTTTTCCTTTGTTGTCCTCTTCCCTTCTGCCTTTCTGTTAAACTGTGCGCAGGGCAGCCGCAATCGTGTTAACCGAGGAGGTAAATTGCCGCCGGCAGCGGAGCTGCTAATGCCGCCACTGCAACAACTACAGTCACAACAACAACAACAACAGAAACCGCAACAGCTACAACAACAGTCACATCAACAAAAACATCAACTACAGTTGCAACTACAACCAAAACAGCAACAACAACTGCAACAGCAGCAGCAGCAACAACAACAACAACAACAGCAGCAACAACAACAACAACGTGGTGATATTAGCAACAGTTCCACAAGCCGCTTAATTTGATTTGCTGCCAAGTTAGTTAGAGTTGTTCATCTTATTCTGTGATCCGACCACATTTGTTATTGTTTTCGTTTAAACGTTTTGTTGTTCACTGAAAAAGCCAAAAGTTCTTTATATCGATCTATAGACACGATTGTCATTCGCATTGTTGTGTCTACCAAACGGGGACACAAGACTCCTGGCTTTAGTTTTATTTTATTTATTTTTTTAGCTAAATGCTTATTGACTCAGGCACACAAACACACACATACACACACACAAACACACACCTTGTACATACATACTTTGCACACTTAGTTGTTTTATGCTTAATTGACACGCTGACGCCCAAAGCACCCACAAAGTGTTCCAGCGCCAAGCTTACATATTTGCAAACCCACATATTGTTTTGGGTCTATAATTAATTTATAATTGTTTATTTTCATTCTTTTTCATTCACAGCAGTGTACGCCAAACAGGAAAGATCGAAGAAGGACAAGGGAAAAGAAGAATGTATTTAGAAGTTCGGAGGAGTACGAGGAAGTAGCAGCAACAGAGGCAACAACAACACCAATGCCTGCAACAGATACAACAGCGCCTAGCGCAATAAAAACACCAGCAGCAGTTGCAGATAGCTCAGCAGCAACAACAACAACAACAACAGCTGTAGCAACAACAACAAACGAGACAACATCATTAATAACAATAACAGACACAACAGCAACTTTGTTAACGCCGGCGAACACTACAACTACAACAACACCAACACCAGCAACAACAACAACAACGGGAGCGGCTGAACTCAATTCAATAATGGAGAAGAACTTAATTTAAAATATATAGAAACAAAACGAACAGTTTTTTTTCAATAAAATTACTAATCGCAACAATAATAAAAATAATATTAATAATAATAACAACAAACAAAACACTAAGCAATTTGTGAGCATCCATCAATTGACAATTTAAATTGTTTGGGTGGTTAAAGTTGGGGCAGATCGTTGTAAAAAAAAAATTGAAAAGAAAATGAATAACAAAAAAGATACACTAAAACGAGACTTAAACGCTAGTAGTTATTTACAAACGAATTAACAAATGAAAACTAGGCAAAAACAAGAACAAGAATACGAAAAACGATACTTAGTCGAAGTCGGATGCGAGAGGAGAGCAAGAGAAAATAAACATTAAGAATGGGTATGTACCAACAAATGGTGTTTAAAGAGTTATTGTACTTTATATTTACCTAAAAAAATTACATACATGCGTATACACTCACATACACACACACACACGCATACACACATACACACTGATGGTTTTAAGTTGCACGTTAATAGTACGATATAATTGTATTTATATAGTATATATAAATGATGTATTACGCATTGAAAGCGAGCAATCTAAACATTAACTGAATCAAAAAAAACCAACTAACAAAAACTACATACATACATACATACATGCATACATACTTAGGAAACAAAATTAATTAATTCGGCTGAATGTCGTCAAGACAGCTGCGTAAATATTTCGATTAAGGCAAGCAAAACCAAATTGCATCTTCAGTACTCATCATGCCACAAGTGTCGCTTCTGAAAGGCGTTTCAAAAATAATATTCAATTTTTAACTGGAATTGGATGCGAAATCAAAAACGAAAACAAAACAGTATAAAACGCCAGAGTTGATAGACAAATGTGGACTAAGAAAAAAAAAGAGAGCGTAAAATAAACTTGATTATGTTTATACTAAGTATATATATATATATTTTTAATTATTTAGTGTTTTTGTATTAAGTGAAATTTGTTAAACATTTATTAAATTATTATGTTTTAAGTTGCAAAATAAACGCGAAAAGTAAGCAAATAATGCTTTAATCACTTTTTCTCATAATTTGTTTTATAAGCCACAACAACGAACAAAACAAACAAAGCAATAGATCAATTCGATAAACAAACTGAAATATACAAATTGTTAATCTATTTTAATTTACATATTTTACATATGTAATCTGTGAAGTGTATGCGATAAGAGACACGCATAATGCATAAATTAAACAAACAAATAGGAAAAAAAATAACAATAAATTAAAATTAAATTTTTTCTAATTAATAATGTTTTGTATATGGCAATATTTATTAGCTGAGCGAATGATTCGCCTAGGCAAATGCAAAAGAAAGTTTATACTCTACAAAAGAAACACCCATTATTTTTATTGTCACAGGATTAGTTACAACAATGATCCATTTGATGAAAATATTTACGCTTAAATCTAATAAATGCACGTGGGTAAAGCTAAAACTGCTTAAGGATCAATTCAAAAGCACAGAAATAAATGCAACAAGTAAAATATTACGCATAAATGCAACAATTTCCTGGTATGCCCAGGTAAACCACATCGATTCTTTAGTTGGCGTCCTCATCAACGAATGTTATGACTGCCGCACCCTTGGCCATGTTGTCACCTACGGCGCCGCCAATTGATTTAACAGTGGCATCCTTTGGTGCTTTCAAAATGTGCTCCATTTTCATAGCTAGCGTTGTAAATGCAGATTAGAAAGTAAATTTAAAGCAAATGTCACGCTCAACACACCTATAAGAACAGCTAGACTGTCGCCCTTTTTGACTATGTCGCCAGGTTTGACCAGGATCTTCTCTAAGACGCCAGGCATGGGTGCCACTACTCGGGAGCCGCTGCTGCCAAGCTGATCAGCCTGAGCGCTTAGGAACTTTGGCTGCACCAGCTCGAAGTCCAATTTGCCATTCTATAATATTTAATAGGCATAAGTTCGCAAGGTCAACTTGTTTCATACTTAGTCTCTTACCTCTAGGAAGAGCGTTACATTTGCTCCATCAATGTTGGCATTGTAGGTGGAAATATTGTTATCAATATTGGCACGTATTTTCAAACGTCCGTCATCCTGGACACGTTCGGCCTTAACCACTTGCCAAGCACCGCCATCGACGCGAATTTCAATGTTACCATTATCATACTTAACGTCCACAGCATAAACTAAATTTAGAATTAGAGGCAGCAGCTGAGCAGCAGGTTTTGGTGTCTATGAAACTATTTGCATACCTTTGTCATGTGCCTTCAAATTGTAGCTGCGAATTAGCGCGTAATTGAGACGTACATTTGCTGCTGCAGCAAATGGATCCTGACTGCTGCTGGCATTGCTGCCGGCAGCCTGCAGCTCATTAAAGATCAGCGAAAGGGCGGCTTGGCTCAGTTGCTGCTCTTTGACTACAATTGGCGGAAAGAGTGTATCAAAGTGTTGATCGATGAAGCCAGTGTGTACATTGGCTAGCTGGAACTCCGGGTGCGAGGCCAGGTCAATGAGAAAATTAATGTTTGTCTCTAGCCCAGAAATCTAAAGTAATATAAGAGTTAGGCAAGGAGGTCTATCCTAAATCGTATGAACTACTCACATGATATTCACCCAAACGCGCAATCAGCGAGTTCAGCGCCTGCGTGCGATTCTCGCCCCACACAACCAATTTGGCAATCATGGGATCGTAGTGTACAGATACCTCATCACCCTCTCGCACTCCCGTCTCCACACGCACCTCGGCATTGGGCTTTGGCGTACTCAAGTAGCGCAGCGGTCCGGCGCCTGGCAAAAAGCCGCCGCGAGGATTCTCTGCATAGATGCGTGCCTCGAAGGCGTGACCACGGCGCGTGATCTGCGCTTGGGTCAGTGGTAATGGCTCTCCAGCGGCAATGCGTATCTGCCACTCGACGAGATCAGTGCCGGTTATCATCTCCGATATGGGATGCTCGACCTGCAGGCGCGTGTTCATCTCCATAAAGTGAAACGATAGATCCTCTTTATCTAGGATAAATTCGACAGTGCCGGCGCCCACATAGCCCACGGCCTTAGCGGCGCGTACGGCAGCTTCGCCCAATTCACGACGCAGTTCCTCTGATAAACCTGGCTAAAAATAGGGAAACAATTCATAAAAGCTGGCATTACTTTTATAGCAAGCACTCACTGCTGGGGCCTCTTCGATGATTTTCTGATGACGCCGCTGGACGGAACAATCGCGCTCCCACAGATAGACAGCATCACCGTACTGATCCGCAAATACCTGCACCTCTACGTGGCGGGGTGAGCGCACGTAACGCTCGAGCAGCACAGAACTATCTCCAAAGGCTTTCAGGGACTCGGTGCGTGCCGAGTTCAATGCTGTGAGAAAATCTTCGGGTTTCTCTGCAATTCTCATGCCTTTACCGCCACCACCTCGCACTGCCTTAATCATGAGGGGAAATCCAATAACGGCAGCCTCTGCCTGCAGGCAGGCATCCGACTGATCGTCGCCATGATAGCCATTAATGATGGGCACTCCGGCAGCTGCCATGATAGCCTTGCTGGTGCTCTTGATGCCCATGTCGCGTATTGCGGAGCTGGGTGGACCCATGAATATGACACCTTCTTTCTGGCATAGCTCAGCAAACTCCACCGACTCGGAGAGAAAGCCGTAACCAGGATGAATTGCTTGGGCACCCACCTTTTTGGCAATCTCCAGAATGCGCTCGCCGCGCAAATACGACGCCGCCTCGCCAACGCGATACGCTTCGTCGGCTAACTCGGTGTGCAGGCTGTGCTCATCGGGATCCGAATAGACAGCCACAGTACGTACGCCTAGTTTGCGGGCTGTTCTGATAACGCGACACGCTATTTCGCCGCGATTTGATATTAGAATTTTGTTGATCAGTTGGACCTTCGGTGTGGCTTTTGTGGCCATGCACCTGGCGAAGATAAAAACGTTTATGTAACAGTTGACTACAGTTGGAATAGTTCACAATAATTTAAAACTATTCCTGTCATTATTACCTTACACTGTGACCAAAATGCTGCAATAGTCCTGTATACATTTTTGTGCTGTTTAATGTAAATAATGAATAAAAACAATTATTTATTGCGAGCAGTCTTATCACAAGTCTACCGCACACAATCAATGTGAACGACACCTGTTTTAAGAGACGGCAACTTGCATGACGATCATTTGTGGAGTATGTCGATAGTCGATACAATAATCGATAGCCTGAACAGCTGTTCATGGTATGGTTCTTGGTTCTCCTTATCGGTTATAATTTGAAAGCAGTTGGCAGTTCAACAATTTAAATTAGACGCACTTTTTGATTTCCTCAAAGAAACAATTAAAACAAAATAAAAAAAAGGATATGTAAAATAATTTAAATCAGCAAGTAAAACTAATTAAGTTGGCAAGTAAACATTGGCAAGTAACTGTTTTATGTAGCAAACTAGATGAACTGAATCTGGTTCGCTTATTTAGTTGGGCTATCGAACCTATTGGGAACAATTCGATACAAATCCAATGGTGACCGGCAAAATTTAGCCAACAATACACAATAAGATTTTATAATTCAAGCTTTGTATAGCATCGCCTGCAAGTGTAAAGTTTTAAGGTAAATTTGTAGCTTGATATTAACTAAAGCGGCTGTGGGTATTTGGTTACTTTGAAATTTTTATATATGTACAATTGTTGCTCATAATAGGGCTTCATTGAAAGCGTCTCCACTGGGATTGTCATGGATAAGCGCGTCACTGTCCTGTTGCCCAATGGTCGTCGACAAAACGTCAACGTTAGGCCAGACATGACATTGCTGGAGGTACTGGAGACGGCGAGCGCAAAGCATGGCTACGACAGCGAGGAACATTGCCTCAAATTCCACAACAAGGATGTTAGTCTGGCGCAGCAGTTCCGCTTTAGCGGCCTGCCCAACAACTGTGTGCTGGAAATGGAGCCTACGGAAAAGCGGCGGCCGTTGAGCAACGTTGTGGTATGCATTCAACTTATTGACGGATCCCGTCAGCAAGGCGAGTTTCCGCCCAGCAGCACCGTCTGGCAAATAGTGCAGGAGCTATTTAGTATCCAAGTGGAAGCCTACGAAAGCCCGGTTATCATTTACATGCGTAGCGAGGTGATTGGTGAGGAGCAAATGCGTCAAACGACATTGAAATCGCTGGGCATACTAGAGGGACGCGCCATGATGCGATTGATCGACAAGAAGCCGGAGGAGCTTAAAAGGCAGGCCAATGTCTACAAGCCGGCAGAGACGAAAGCAAAATTAGCGGACGAGTACGACGAGCAGCCCAGCACCTCGCGGTCGGCCATGGGTGGTTCTGGCAGCGGTGGAGGCGGCTTTGCGCTTACCAACGATATGTTGAAATCGCTCAAGCGCTCAGCCTCTAATGAAAACTCCCCTACGGCCTCAGCAGCAGGAGCTCCTGCCGGAACAAATGTGCAAAAGAGCGAGCCTGAGCAGGTCAAATATGACTGGGGCAGTGGCTCGGGCTACTTACTGCATCACCGCAACGAGGAGGAGGAATACGATGAGGATGCCGATGAAAATACCGGTAAAGTACCGCCAGTGGTAAACGTAATTGGACCACGTAACGCGGTGCTGTTCTCACTGGATGCGGCCAACAGGCATAACGACGATCTGCCCGATTCGTTTTTCGACTTGACAGTCAACGACTTGAAAATGGTGCTGCGGGACCTGAAGCGCACTGCGGCGGGCAACGAGGATGCGCCGCTGCTCACTTCCAATCTGCGTGAATTAGAACGCCAAAAGGCCATGCTGGCGAAGTTGAATCAGTACAAGGATTGCGTGTTACGCATACAGTTTCCCGACCGCCATGTGCTACAGGGAATTTTTAAGCCACACGAACCGCTTGGCAGGGTGGAAGAGTTTGTACGTGGATTTCTTGCCAATCCCAGCGAAAAATTTCACCTGTTCACCATACCGCCAAAGAAGATCTTGCCGACGGACGAAACGCTTCTGGAGCTCAATTGTGTGCCCAATGCCGTGTTGCATTTCACATTCGTTCAGGACAACCTAAACGCGGTGACAAATAGTTTCCTGCAGGAAAAATTTATCGCGCAGCTAACCTCGGAGGAAGGGGCTCTTTATGCCGTGCAAAAGTATCGCCTCACCAGGGCCACCGTTAGTTCCAGTTAGTTGTGGAATCTATGCATTTTAGCGAACACTTTGCGTGATAATAAATAACTCGCTTTTTTTTATTCTATAAGCGAACCAATGCTACTGCATCCCTTTAACTGTTCGAAGAATTCGCCTGACATGGTCTTCTAAATATCTGATCCATGTTATAAATCCATTTAGTCATCACTAAAAGATCGCAATTTTCAATTGGGAAACTAATCAAATTTCACAGCACTTACCATACTTAGAGCCAACTATGACAGGACATGCGGCGTGAACCGTTTTAGGATGGGGCGTGCCGGAATCTTTTAAATTGTGCCACAGAATAGCAGTCCCTTTCTTGGGCGTGATTGTCAGATTCAGTAAGGGAAATGTTGTGGCACCTCCCAGTTCAACGTCACTCAACTAGAACATTGAAAAACCTCCTGACTTTTGCTCAATTAAAACCAAACGGACTCACGTAAAACAATGCTGTAGCTATGCGATCTTCCGTTTTATTTTCCTGCAAAATAATTAGGCGAAATGAACTGCTTGGAAATCATATGTACATACCTCTTCAGAAAATGAATCGTGGTGGGGAATATAGTGACCGCCGATGCCGTAGTTGATCAAAGATAGATCATCTGACCCTTCCATGCTCAAGCCAGACATGTCTGTCACTCGCCTTTCGATAGTCTTAACTAGCTCGCCCTTATCCAATTCAATGAAAACGTTCTTGCCGCTGCGATCCGCTGAAAATCCTCCATATTCCAACAATGCGGGCGTATAATCAAAGCTTTGGGTTAGGAACCACTCAATTTCGCTATCGTAAATAACATTGTGATAGAGCACCACGAAAGGATCCATGCTGAGCTCCTCCATTTTGAGTGGTGCAATGCGAAGAAAGGGCGTTGTCCAATTGTTATAGCGACAATGCAGGTGACTGGGTCGTTGCAAACTGGAGGCACAGTGTTCCTTTAGGGTCGCCATTCTAATGTGTTCTTCCAAAATTCCGTCATAGTCTTCAGTTTTTGCTTGGTTTATATGCCACATTCCTAAAGATTTCTCCTTGCGTTTAATCGAAAGGATTCCCAACCACTTATGGATGAGTTTTTCATTAATGAAGATACTGTAAGTGGCCTCTTGACTTGGGTCGTATTTCAAAAGCGAGGCATTTAACCAAATTTCAGCTTTCGTATATTCCTTCTGGAAATAGTTGAACATTCCCAAGGCGTAACAATCCATTGCCGATAAAGCAGCTCTGAAAGTATCAAAACTTTAATAAGTTATCCACTAGAAAAGGATGAAGACACAAACTCTGGCTGGGAATATCCTAATAGTTTGCCGTTTGCAAATTCGTTGGGATTCAGTTCATAATACGTAATTAGGAGCTCGATACTGTGACTGGCCTGCTGAAGGTCTACAGCTGTGGGTAGTTCCGAGCGCATTTCATGCGCATATGCCATATGTTCTGAATGATTAAGGAAATATTTAGCACAGTTATGAAAATTGGTCATTTACTACCTTTCCCAATTGTTTCACTCATGAACAACGCCCATTTCTGCCAATCCTGTTGCTGATGGCGTATGAGCGCGAAACTCTTCAGAGGATTGCTCAAATAAGTCTTAAAATATAAATTCATTCTAAACGCCTCTGCACGAAATTTTGTGAGTGCTCTAAAAAGGTGCATGAACAAAAAATACAACTAAATAGTTAAGACATTGCATTATTTACTGTTGAGTTAGGTCGAGTTTCCATTTAAGCTCTTCCACGTAGCTAGCCAGGTTTTTTTCTAGCATTTCCTCAACATCCAAAAGTCTTTTTAAGACTTCTGTCGATGCTGCATATGATTTCTCTCTTATAAGATTCTCAATGGCATTTGCTTCGAACAAACTCAAGCCTATTGAGGCTAGAAATATGATTATCCTTATTAAATTCATTTGATATTCCCGAAGAGCTTAGCTCTCTGTTTTATAGTCGTAGAATAACTCTGTAGAGCGCAGAATAACGAATATTATTAAGTTTAAAAAACCTGTTGTAAGAAATTGCAATCGGTCATGGTAATTAGATGTGACAAATCAAAAGGAACAGAGTAAATTTAGGTTGACTCGAGGGAAATACCTTGTTAAATAAGGTAAGCTCTGATTGCAATATGATCTAATGAGAGTTTTACGTAGACAAGATAAATTTAATTTAATAAAGAAACTTTTAGAATTTTAAATAGGCTAATCAATATGAATAACAAGAAGTTAATTATCACTTATCAACCAGGTCTTTCCTTTTGAAAAACGCAGCTTGTGCCAGTGTTGCAAAGTGTCGGATGCCACATGCCCATATGAGAGAGACACTCGCAGCACTCACGCATGCGCGAAGCCGTCGCTTTCGAAACCGAGCCCCAGAAGACCAAAGAGGCCAGCCAGCTCGGGGCTGGGTGGATTGGTTAGCCACAATTTCTGAATCATATTCAGTTTTCAGTCGTTGGCCGCTTGTCGAAGTAACAAGTTTTGTAAATCGCGCATTCAAACACCATTCGAGTCGCATTCGCATACGTTAATCGGTAAAGGAGCCACGCTCTAGACAACAATTGCAAGCACGAATACAAGCTTAATATATTTATGTATATGATTGATTTAAGAAACAACAACAAACAACCAGAATGCGTGCCAATGTGAAAAAGTGAAATACATATTCGTTTATATTGGCCGAGTCGAGGCCAATGCATTTTTTGTGAATAGATTAATAATTGCTTATGTTTCCAAAAACAAAATGTGTAAATTTGCTAACTTATTGGAGCAACAGCAATAATTGTGCTAATTTAAATGAAACCGAACAAAATTGAAACACAAATAACAGACAATGGAATTAAATAAAAGCGTATCGCAAACAACTTTTACCTATGATTTTTATCTTTACAAGTTTTAAACGCAGAACCGCCGCCAGTTGCCTGTTTTTTTTTCTCTCTCGATGCTGTTGTTGTTGTTTTTGTTTCTTGTGACAGTAGGCGTCTGAACGTGCCGACATTTTTTGGGGGGGCGTGGCGGCAATAGCAACGAAAACAACCTGCGACAGCCACGAAAATTATGGCGCGAGAGCCAAGAAATCAACCAAGCGGCCGAGCAAACTGATTGGAAAGTGTTTGGCCCGTTACGCTGAAAATATAAAACAAAACGCTTCAATGATTTGTTTTAAACAAACTGGCATTTAGCTTAAACATGATTACAAATATCTATGGATATAGTCATCATTTTACTATTGTTGTAAATGCATATGTTGTTGAAAATGCCAACATTTACAGCCCACGCGACTTCTTTTTTTTTTTGGTTTTGGTTTTAATCGACATTGGCATCTGAGTCTGGGCTCTTCACTTTTACTTTAAACGGAAAGAGAGAGTGTTTGACCAGCTCATTTGCGTTTCTGTTTACCGGTTTTTCAATTTACGCGCATTTTTTTTTTTTTGGCCACAACAATTGTTTATCTGATATCTATTTTGTTTTCTTAGCAGGCAGCTGGAAAAAAGATATAATATATAGATGTAATAGCTTCATTAAATTTAATTAAAGCAACAACTTCCGAGTCGGACCGCATCTCCGGCAGCACGAGCCGTGCATAAAGCCATTTTATACTGCGCGTGCCTACATCAAAATAAACGTTTATTTTCCATTTTCATAGCAAGCAACAAAAAATAAAAAACATTGTGCTTAAAGTTTTTCAGTGTGTGAGTGCGTGAGTGTTTTTGTTCAACTGGGAAATTGGCAGCTAAAATAAAACGAAGCTAACATTTAAACGACGTTTTCCCCTAACGAATCACATATAATCAAAATAAAGCGCTGTAAATAGTTGGGAAAATGAATTTTTTCGTTATTGGATTTCTGATCATGCAGGCGGCAAGTGAGTAAAATATGTAGTTTATTCATATAGATATAGATTTGTAACGTTTGCCAAAAGTATTTCTACTCGGTGTTGGTTCAGCTAACTTACATAATTGACTGTTAAGTTGTTCACATTTTTGATTATATTAACATGTGTGGGCAATGTAATAATAATAATAATAATAATTAAATAATAATAATAAAACATATACACATTAAACATAACATCAGTTTGCTTTCTTTAAGTATTACATATTTTTAGGTAATTATGCTATTCAAATTGTTTTGCTTATAACAAATCAAGTTTGTGCCCTAAGTCTTTCGTTTCCGCTGCCTTGTCACGCATGACAAAAAAAAGTTATTAAATTGCTTACAACAGAGTACCGCACATTTCGGTTGTTAACCCAAAAAGAAAAATTCTTATGCATCACAGTTAAGTGATGTGTACACTGCATAGAAGACCGGCTGATGGTATAAAAAGCGGCTCTCTGATTTGATATGTGCACAACATAATAGAACAGGTTATGCATGAACTTAATCTAAGTGGCTAGCATTCAATTGCAATTGAGATGAGCAGCAAATTCAATTCAAGTCACCTGAATTGTGCAGTTGGGCAGTGCATAGAAAAGCGCGCCAAAAGCGCGATTCATGACAACAGAAATAACCGAAACGCAAGCAAAACAACAATTGACTTCTTCTACGAGCATATTCAACCATTTACTTTAAGACTGTTGCAGTTTTTCGATAGTTTCTAGTTATACCCTGCAGCCATCTAGAAGGGTAGCTTAGCATGATGGGATTTTAATAAGTAGACAGTAGATAGGCTGGGCTGAACTGACTAAACTCGTTTGCCTGCAGCTCTGGAACTTTACAAAATAGAAGCAGGAAAGTTGGTATATGTATTCTTGTATACCTTTAAAAACTGAGAATAGTTTCAGATTTCTGCTAATTTTAATCTGCTCATGTTAGTGGCCATCTTAGAGATAAAGATCTTGAGTCTTGAATGTCAGCTTGCATCATACCTATTAAAGCGTCATCTAGTACAGGGTATTAAATATTCGCGCATCCTTGACACTGTGTTTTTCTGTTTGCAGTTTTGGTGTGCCGCTCGTGTTTAGCCCGATTATTTGGCTAGCTTCTGTGTGTTTTGGGTATGGTTAATATTTCAGCTTTGTGGTTTCTCAATGCAAACGAGCTTGAGCATTTAAAACCTTGCTAATGCAACTTGCAAGAAAATACAACTTGATATTTTGTTTATGTTTGTGTTAATGCTGTGACTTGCAAGAATATAGATAGCATATACTAAAGTCTTTTCGTTCTTTGTGTCGACTAACGAGCCTGAAACTGATAGATTTTGGTTAGAGGGCTGGACTATAGTGTCTCATTAAAATCGCACACATGTAATTCGAGAGAATAACTTCAGAGGCAACTTGAAGCTGAACTTGGATGAAGAGTGCTTGTTGTAGTAGAAGAGTAAATCCCCACACCCGGTTTAGTCATTAGTTTTCATCCATGGCCGCAATTTAGCAGGTGTTATCGTTTCGCTTGGCCATATAAATCAATTCGCATGCAAATTGAAACACAAATTAATTTTGTTTAACCTTCGCACTGCAATTTGGCCCGAACAGCTTTTGCCTGAAGTGTAACATATCAACACATACAATTTGATTTTAGTCAAGTGCCAAATCACTGGGCACTGCCTCGACATTGACGGCCAGACAAGTATTATGGGCATTCTGTCTAGCATACGCCCAGCCAACAGAAAATCGGTCAAGTTCAGCTTCAAGATGAGCATGTAGAGCGCATCAGTCATAGACCAAAAGCCATTCGGTGTTAATGGCCAGTTAACTTGGCTCAGCGGTTCTCTTTGATACGGAAAGAGAAGCGTAAATAAATCTGCATAAGCCGCGCGCTTCATTTGCATTTCCACTTTTGTTTCGGGGCTTGAACTATTTGGCTTGGAATGCGAAGACTGCAGCTTGACTCAGTTTTGGCTGCGCGTCTGCTGAATCATTTGGCCGAACTACGCCCAGGTTGCACAATGATCTCTGCCGTGTAGCGGCTACATGTGTGTGGCCTAATGCTCAGCTCTGGGCATGTTGATGGCTTCATAAAGCTCCGGTAGGCAATCGAGCATAGTGATTCATCAATTCCAAGCCAATCAGTTTTTTGAGACGCGTCTCAAGTCGCTTCAAGTTTGTTTCCCTTTTTTTTGTGTTTGGCTGACCATCTCAGTCTTTTGTTTTGTGGTCAATGACGCAGCGCTTTGGCATCGCTTCTCTCTGTCTTTCTCTCTTAGCTTCTCTCTTCTTTTTTATATAACCCACATTTTGGCAGACCGCTTTATGCAACTTCTTAGCTAAAATAACACAACAAAAACCTGACACAGCCGGCTAAAGGGCTGGCAGCACTTCATATTATTGCAAATGAAGTGTTTTTTTGTTGCCTGAGGAGACACTTGAACCAAACCCAAATGAGTCTAAGTAACCAATAATGCGCATACGCCCCGTGTGACAGACATATTTCAAATTACTTTCAAATAGCAATTAGCATTTAGGTTTTTATACTTATACAAAGGGTATTATGATTTTGTCATGTAAAGTGTAACGCTTGGCGGGAGAAGCTGCTGACCCCATGAAGTCTATATATTCTTGATTAGTATGATAATCATCAGTAGCCATGCTTGTTTGTCATGATACTTTGCAGAAGCTCGACTTTCTGTTATAGGCAGTTTTACACTTTTCGCAATATCCACTCCTCTTGGATGGAAAGTGCGAGTCAAATTTTGGGTGATCAAAAGTTTGTTTTTCGACTTTAAGATTCTCATCACGAATCAAATGTTAGTCCTTAAGTCAATGGCTGTCCAATTTATTTTTATTTATTTGTATACTACATATTTTTGGACCTGTTGTTCAATATTTACGTGTCATTGCCGGCAGCTAATTAAATATCTTGAGCTAAACGGGCATTTAAGAGCCTTACTAGTTTTTAATATATTTGCAAATCTGTATCAAGGCTTATGTATGGCACGTGTGGCACCAATTGAAACGTTTAATCAGAATTAAGGCTTTTATAGAAAAGCGCCTGTAAGTCAGAAGGGCATTTAATCTCCGACGTGTCCGTTCTGTCTCGTTTCCTAATTACATTGCCGGGCTCTCAAGTCCAATCGGCAGTCAACGGAGTTGCACAGCACTTGCAAGCCAGGAAAAAAGAAACTTGTAAATTGCAGTGTCATATTGATGGATCTCAGCATTACAAGTAAAAGATGAAAAAAGAAGCAAAAAAATATGCTGTCCTAAGTGACTAAGTGAGCAATTTGCAAAGTGAAAGGCGCGGCTGTGCCCACTGCACAGACACATGGAGAACCGTCCTTCAGTGCATTTGGTATACGAGTATGTACTTGTACTTGATTTCTTGATTGCTTCATTACTTGATTTCACTTGCAAATTTGTGGCATATTTTCACCTCTTGCTTCGTTTTAGGCATGTGAGCTAATCAACATGCCCGCAATTCCCTTCCGCTCGTCGCACTTTGTTCACAATTAACAATAAATTATAGCATAATTATCGCATCTTCACAGCGCTTTGCTGGTAGCATCATGCAAGAGTCAAGCACATCCACATCCACACATCCACAGCCAACAATACAAGTAGTCCACATACATAACCAGCATGTGGTGACTATTGTCTGGCTCTGCCATAGTTAACTATGTTAGTGTGTCTCTTGTGAACTGGCGGCTACTTTGGCCCGCTCACGCAACCCGCTCGCTCACGTAAGACCTTCAAAGGTCACGCACGCCGACTCCAACTCGGCCGAATCCGAATGCGTCTCCATCTCCGTCTCTGGCTGTGTGATTCCATCAGCCAGTCCGCGTCTCGTTGCAGACTCATTTTGTTCACCCGGGCTGCATTGCTTCTGGGCGTCTTTGTTACCTTTTGTTATTGTCGCTTGACATTTTTATTGCCCTAACACGAGAGTTACGCACTTTTCCCATCAAGCTTGGAACATTTTTTAATAGTTAGTTCAGATTGTTGCCAAAAATCAGTCTGGACACTTTCATACACAAAATATATAGATTATATTTTCTTAGTTAAGAACTGTAATAAAAAAGTACAAAAATAATAATAGTTTAACGAATATATGATTTATTTTATCTGTGTATCTAATTTTTATTTCATTTAATTTGATAAATTATTTTGATAAGAGTACATTATTTTCTAGTTTTTCTTTTATTTGAAATACAAGAAACCTAACTTTATTTGCAAATTCTTTCTTACTTCATAATTAGAGAAAGTGCATTGAAAGTTCGGCATGCCATAATAAATATTTTCTTTGGCTTTTTTTATTGTTTCTTGCCTATTGGCCACACACACACACACACGCACACACAAGACATGCAACAAGCGGCGGTCAAATTGCAATTTAATTCGACATTTTTGAAAGATCTTGAAGTGGCCAAACATTTTGTTGGGTGTTTTTGTTTTCGGGGCCCTATCACTCACTGTCAAGACCATCGTTCAATTAACATAATTAACTGACAAAACGAATTAGCATGCAGATTGGCAGCCAGCACTTTACATAGATACCATGTCACGATGTTGTTGTTGTTGTTGTTGCTGTTGTTGTTTATTTGAGTATTGTTTGGGCTGGTTTCTAATTTGACACTTGTCTGTCTCAGATACTTGGCCCAACTCACGCACCTGAATCATGGCTGGGACAAGGTCAACTTAGCCAGATTAGCTCCTACATAGAGTCTATCATCGTTTAGTAACTTTTAAGATCCAAGAGATATCGTTAAAGGTTTTACCCCACATGCCATGCAAATGATCAGCTATGCATTCGGTTAACAGTTTTATGAAATCTTAGAAATATTGTGGGAAATTGAAAACTTATACGCTGTCGAGGTCAAAGTTGTGGTGCTTATTGTCTAGGCATGCATCTAGCCGAAAGGGAAGGGAATTCTCATAGATTTTGGAAGAAGCTTTTAATCGTTTATTTCAATTCAAAGTTGTTTCCTTTTATGTTCGTCTTATTTTCGTGCCTTAGCCAAGTTAACATTTAAATATTTTTGGCCTATGGAATGTTGTGCGTTGGTCATTTTAAATGCGACATCAAGTTTGAACAATGCTCTCGGCCTGACAATGAACAAAATATTGAACATAAAAAGCAGCTGGCTAACAATGCAAACTGAATCTGGGCGCTGAACAAAAATAAAACACGTAAATAAAAATGAGTTCGCTAAAAGGGAAACCAGCAAACGGCATTTAGAGGTTAAGGCTTTGGCAGGCAGGCAACAACAAGAAACACTTACTGCTGGTTTTTTGTACCGAAATGCTCAGGCTCATATAATCAACAGATGGGCCGCATAATTTATACAAGATATTTGCATTATATCTCTGCGGCCCAGAGATCATCAGATTGAATTAATGCCAAAGACAAGACGCAAAGCGGCAGCAATTAATACAAATTTGTTGTTGTTGTTGTTGTTGACCCACTTTCGCGCCCAGGTGCTAACTGGATGTGAGTTGGGACGGTCCGAAGAAGGCTACTGGGGAAAAGTACGCAGCATCGCTGAAACGGAAAGTAACTAAGACACCGCCCGCCCGCCCGTCTGTCTCCGGATAGTTTTCTGGCTCGTGCGTCGGTCAGTGGCATATATGCTGACATCGGCATTACCGACTGCATATTTATGCCTCATTATTTGTTCAGTTTCAGTTTCAATTTCTATTTGCTTGGCGTGGCGGCGACTTCAGCGACAAGTCATAAGCTCGAACCACTAACATTTCATACAGACGCGCACGAGATGATGACGGGTGAAAGCGGCCTCTGACTAACTGCGTTAACGTTGTTTGTTGTTGTTGTTGTTGTTGTGGTTGTTTTAGTGCTTATTGTTGTTGGCATTGTCTCTGACAGTGCGCCGGTCTATTTGCCGGCTATTGCTCTTCCTCTGCGTAAACAATTTTTAGCACTGCACAAAAATTTGTTTTCAGTTTTCTTTCAGTATTTTTTTTTTTGCGCCACAAATTGCAATACTAATATTTATGTTTTTGGCCATGGTTAATTGTTCCGCCTGAACTCTGCCCGTCCCTATCTGGCCTGGCGTTGTCAATTTCGCCCCAAGCCAATCTATTTTAATGTCTCTATCAACAGGTTTGTCTGTGTTTAAGTTCCTCTGCCCATTTCGGGCGGATCATTAAAATTGCTGCTCGCTCAAAGCGTGGCCCACGCGGCGCATGGTTAATGTAAATATGGACAAAAGTGCAATTACGATTGACTAAACTACATTTATATTAGTTAAGTACTGCAAGAGAGTTTGAATGAAAGTCGTTGTCTGGTTTTTTTTAAATTTATTTTTTTTGCATTTAACGGCAATGCAAATTTGTTAGCGCCCATATAGAAGACCTTAATCGACTAGTGTAAAGAATTATTGAATTACTTGAGGAAAAACCGACGTCGCCTGAGTCAAATGAATAATGCTGAAATGTTTTTACTCAAATTCTGTGGGTAAATCTAGACAGTTTCAGGAATATTTAAGCCTCAGTACTGCTCTCTATTCTCATATTAATTTTACTTTATAGAAGCTACGCTTTAAGTTAGGTGGCTTTTGCTCTTCATCCTTACCTAAAAAAATAAACTAAAATTAGCTAATAATTAATAAAATAAACAAAAATGTTGTCTTCCTTCTACACGGGGTTCGATCCCTTATACTCAATATGCCGATCTTTCGCGCTTTTGACAGCAATGAGGTGGAAAGTTCGAAACATTATTCATGGGTTAATCCCGGCTTATAAACCGGACTTAAGGGGCATTCATTTGTGCGCTTCGTGGTATCCAGACAATCTTAATTGGGCTTGTAATTTTTTTTTTTTAAATTGAAAATACATACCTGGTTACCTACCTATTTAGTTATATAAAAGGCGTTTACATTTGTCACACTCATATTTTAAAATCTCATTTAAATTTAATTTCAAGCGCATTTTGAATATTTGAAGGCATTCAAGTACCAAGCTTGCCTACCAATTTACTTTCGAGTATCTTCTGGTCGAGCACTAAATACAAGTGAATACTAATACTAACTAATTTCAGCTGAAATATGCTTAAGCAATGTTTAAGTAAAGCGTGTTTACCTTCAATCTGGCTATCCTTCACATTCTGAGTACCATAAAGTCGTTGTCTCCTTGTATCTGAGCAATTAACGCTCAATATAATTTAAAAATTTAAAAAGGCCGTAGAAATCTATTGTTTCACTTAGACGTTTCTTGAAAAATGCTCGTTATTCTAACCATAATTAAGATTTGAAGATGCTAATGCTGCCTTGTCATGTTGACTCCCCATTTGGTGGCTTACATAGCATTAATGGCACCTAGCCGCAAGTCTGTAACCCCAACTGAACCGCAAATACTCGTTAATCTAAACGAAAAATCGGGCCTTGCTGATGCCAAAGTGCGCATTGTTATTAAAACACGCTCCATTTTCCTTGAACCAATGGCTGAGAGACTGGCTAACCGGCTGAGTTTAGCTATTAACACAAGACCAACAGCCAATTAATTGGCCCGTGGCAACAGCTCCATTAATTGGATGTGTGTACTCGCATCGTTGCAAGTATGTTATCGATGCTCGGGCAAACAGTTCAGACTTTAAGTGCGCATACCTAATGCACAGATTAGCTATGGTCTATATATACTCTGCTATATGTTTTTGTCAGGCTTGGGGTATGCTATCATGGGCATTTTGTAAGAATCCACTCAGAGCTCGGTGCTTATTTCATGTCCCACTTGACATGCTAACAATTTAATTTGAACTCAAGACGTTGCAATTTGGTTCACTTGTTGTTGTTGTTGCTGTTGCTATTGTTGTTGCTTTTGTAGATTAGCTAACAGTCATTTAAGCTCAATATATGCACACACACACACATACACGAACTCTCTCACACACACACAGTGTTCAAAGTGCCTCTAGCATATACATAAGTTTTTAAGTGCTTACTTCGTTTTTTTATTGTAAGCTCGACTTAAAAAAAATGCACACATATGTAGGAATCTGCCGGATCGAGACACTATTACCTATATCTGCCAAAGGAATGATTGATCAAAGATTGAGTTTTTACGTATTTTAAAATAATTTATGAACTTTTCGCTGCATCTAATATTTGGGCAAAATCAAGCCCTTTATCGTATAGCTCTTTATAATAATAAAACATTTTTGTTTCTTAAGATGTGTTGAGGAAACTCAAAACTTCGCTATTTTCCACACACATTTGCCAGACCTTAAGCCATGTGTCAATAAGAGTATTTTATCTTCGACATGTCGTTCTTGGCTTTTGCACTAGGAAGTTATGCTCAAATATTTATTACTAAAACACTTAGGTAATTGGGTTCTTTGGGCTTATGTCGTAATTGCCCCGGTCACGGCATCATTAGCCAAGCAGCATATGTCAGAGCTGTGGCCCCTTGGCATCTGATCTCGGCGACCGGTTAATATATTTCACTCTCCAATTGCAAATTTAGAAAAACATATAAAAGGTTTCCGCCTCAGTGCACATAATCTTAAAATGTTCAAAGCCTTTTGTTCAATTTAACACCTTGATATATATGAAGGCAGCAACTGTGGGTTTTTACCCTTTGATATGAGAGATACATCAATCAAAATTTCGTCCGACGCGTTTTGAATTTGATGCGGGGCATCTTTGTGGGATTGAAAGATATATTTCCATATGTTTGTATACGCATTAGAGTTGTCGTTTATTTGTTGAAACCTTTGCGAAAACTGTGCCACGGGCAGTCACGGCCTGTGCCGAGATCTTTTCAATTGGATTGTGCTGGGGCCCAACCCAAACGAATTTTATTATGAAAGCACGAATTCATTTGTATATAACTTTGTATGGTACTGGTGTCTAAATTTACAGATATTAATCAACATAGAAATATTATTTACTTAAATTTTATACAGCAAATATTTCCCATAAACTCGCTAATCCCACGCTTTACATACTAACTAAGTGTACCTTTGTATTATATTGAAAAACTATCCTATTCTGTGTATGCTTTTTCTATTTATTTATAGGATTGGCTTGCGGGACGTGCGTTTTTATGTCCGATTTTGGTTTCACCCTCGATTGTAACTTCAAAAAGTCTGGACTGTTTCGTGTTCGAAATTTGGGTGGCGTCAAGGCGCATTTCGGTTTAGGTAAATTTATCAAGAACAACACGAAAATCAAACAACTTTCTATTCTAAATTCCTTGCTCAAACTTTAACTATCTGCCCGGTTTTAATAGTAAGTTGTACATACAAGCATAAAGTGTATATAGATATTAATCAAGTGCAGCTAATCGAGCAAAAACAAATAATTTGCAGCATTTAAGTCATCAATGAATTAATGCCAATGCCAATGCCAATGCCAAGCCGACGAGTTTAGAGTGGAGCAAGAGAGACACAGCTGCGGTTCAATATCCGTAGCATTAGCATTGATCATTGATCATTGACCATTGACCATTGTCTAACCCTAATACAATTTTTATCTGTAAATATAATGCAAAGCAAGGGATAAAGACAAAATAAGATTTAAATGAACGATTTGGTTGATTGATGGAGCGTCACGTCATCGCTGTTGAGAGCCAGCCTAATCCCACTTGTGTGCTTGCAGGTCTTAGTGTGGGCGATGAGTTGGGCTTCAAAGAATCGCTGGGTAATGTGGAGAGCGATCGCAGACGCGCCATAAGCTACAGGAACGGAGCACCAGAATTGGTGGGCGTGCTGCCCTCTGCGCGGCAGCAGGAGGTAAGTCTTGCTACGATTCGAACGATTACTGCTTGCTGCAATCACATTTATGCAGGCCAGTGCACCCGTGCAGCATGCTCTGCCGGACAAACGAATTAGTTCACGCTCCACGGGACCCGGACCCTATAATCTGCAGTTGCTGCAGCAGGCGGTGGCCAAGAGTCAAGCACAGCAGCAGGCACAGCTTATGACAGAGGCGCGCCCGCTGCCCTTGGGCGTGCCTGCCTTCCGGCCTATACCACAAAAGGCCACGGCCAACGAGCCATTGGCCACGTCGCCGGTGGGCGCCCAGCGTCGCTTAGCCGTGGACACGACGCAGCCACGAGTTAGTGTCAACAATAAACTGGTGGAAAGCCATGTAAAACCGGTGAGCATAAAATCCATATAGCTCTTCAGTTAACTTGACCTGTCGCACTTCTTTTAGCACTCCAATCGCACGTTCCATGCGGACAATCCGATGGTGGCGCAGCCGATTCATTCGCAACCGGTGGCAGTGCCCGTTTTCCAGGCCATGCCCGAGTCCATTGCACGCATTGCCAATGTGGGCAAGGCAGATGTGGCGCTACCGGAGCAGCGCACACTCGCAAAGCATCCCAATTATTTGCAGTTCGAGGAGCCCAAGTTTGATTTGAAGGATGTGACCGTTGAGGAGCTCGCCGCGGCAGCCAATGTCACAGTCGACACCATAAAGCACGCCATCTATGTGAGAGAGCAGCAGCTGAAGGCGGAGCATCGCGCCATGCTGGCATCCAAGCTGCGTGAAGAATTTATGCGCACATCCACCGTGAAGACAACAACGACAACAACTACGACACCAAGGCCCAGGCAACTGGCGGAGCACAAAGTATCCAAGGTAGGTTTAAAGCAACGAATAATGCAAAATTTTAACAAATCTTTGGCGGACAGGTCATGAATGCGCCCAAGGAGTACTACCCGGTGGGCTATGACAAGAACTTCGATGACAACTTCAAGTCGAAAGTCGATTTGCCGCCCACGAGCTTCTCCTGCGCCCGACAAAAGCATTTTCCGGGCCTTTACGCGGATACGGATCTGGGCTGCATGGTGAGTCACCAAAGATGCACATCGGTCTTCTCCAGATCACTAATCATTTTTACTTACTATTAGGTTTTTCATGTGTGCGCACTCACGGACGACGGCATGGTGCGTAAATCGTTCCTGTGCCCGGAGAATACGCTCTTCGATCAGACCATATTGAAGTGCAATTGGTGGTTCTATGTCGACTGCAGCTCCAGCACCAGCGTCTACGATTCAAATATACCCATCTCGAAAAGCTATCAGCTGATGAAGTCGCTCACCTATTTCTCCAAGTACAACAACCAGAAGGGCGACCAAGACGGCGACAAGGATGAAAATGCCGTTGACATTGACACGCTGCGCGAGTCCATGGAGGGTGTCTCGCGACGCCTGGAGCAGGCGAAGAATGCGCAAACACAGCTCGATGAGGTGGAACAGCCGTCGCAGCCAAAGGCCGAACATGAGCATGTTGTGCCCGAGGGCGAGAGCCAGCAGCAGTTGTCCAACTAGGCTAAGACCATATTTAGTTGCTATCTGAGATCTAGGTTAAGTTAAGTTCAAGATCGAGCGTCTCTGGTCGATTTGCCGTACATAGTCAATGTCTTGCGAAAGCCAACGGTTGTATGTAGTCTCTGGCCAATCATTAATCCTCATTTCCTATGGCAGCGCCTGGTCCTGGGCGCGCTCCTAGCTGTAGTCCCTACCCCACATAGCTATCATTAAGTGGATCATTTCTAGCTTATTTAACTACGTAATCTAGTGCAATTCTAAGTGTTTGTGTGACTTGTGCGGTTAGTTTTACGTTCATAATACTATTTATTTATTATATTTTTGCGACAAAATAAAAAAATCGTTATCTCCATAAAAATTGTATTTTAATCGGCACACATTCGGTTAGGTTGAAATTTAACTATTAACTGGAATAGAAAACGTCCTCCTAATGCTTCCTTTCACGTGCGCAGTGGTAAGAATATCTTTAAGAAAGCCTAAATGCGAAAAAATTGAATAGCAGACAGTAATAAAAAAATACATTATGATATTAATTGAACTGAGTGAGAGGTTTAACGCTGATTAGATGCAGATTGTAATTATCAAAAATATTAATTGTATATAAATATTAAATATTATTTGCAAAAATGTTCTGTTAGATTAAGCTTACTTCACATAATAAGTCCAAGAAAAGATTTTTTTCAGCATTTGTCAACTTTAAGTTTGATTAATTTAAAGTTTTATTTGCGCAGAGCTTTTAGAGCAATTGGAAGCTTTAATAAAGATTATTTTTGTTGCATAGATTTAATGTTCTATAAGATTCACATTTCTTTAAAGTATTCCAATAGCAAGTCATTGAACAGAGCCTTAAGACCAAATGTGAGCTTTAAAGGTGATTTAATTAAAATTTTGTAATAACTTTAAAGTAACGACTTCTTGATAAACTTGTAACTGTATATTTTATACCCTGAACCCATTAAAAATGGGTAAAAAGGGTATATTGTATTTGTGCAAAATTTATGTAACAGGCAGAATGAAGCATCTCCGACCCCATAAAGTATATATATTCTTGATCAGCATCAATAGCCGAGTCGATCTAGCCATGTCCGTCTGTCTGTCTGTCCGTCTGTCCGTATGTTTGAATGCAAGGATCTTAGAGTCTATAAGAGGTGGAGACATGAAATTTTAGATGGTCCTCCTAGTGCCTGCGCTGATCGAGTTTGTTTCCGATAATCGATAACTTGCCCCATTTCCAAGTAATCGATCAAAATCTATATCGAAATCCTGTTTTTTGGGCAATTTTTGTAAATAATAAGAGCTAGAGTCACCAAACTTGATATATAGCTTCTAAAATAGTATATATATTTGCATTTGGTGTTGGAAGAAGCGGGTTCAGGTTATCCCCCAGTCGGGAGCTCCCGACTAGAACCTCTTACTTGTTATATATTATTTTGTTGAATTAATCTTGTGCATAATCATCATTTCAAGTACAAAGCCTTCCGATTGCAAAAACCCCAATGGTTTTCGAATCTGTATCTAAGATAGTTTTCTTCACTAGAATTGGAATTGACATTATCAACCAAATTATACTTACAGTCGACTAGACTTCCAATGACTCTATAAGGCTCAATATAACCTAAAAGTGGTCTGATTTTATTAACGAACTCTCCAAACGCCAGACAAAAAAAATAAATATGTTATTTGAGTTAAACTTAAGTTAAATGCTGACCGCTGACCGTGGCCAAGAGACCGTTAGGCAGCCTGGTGGGGGCCTGTCCTACGACCGCTTGCGTTTGTGTGCAGACGCCGCCGACTCCTCCTCTAGATTGCGGTCGCTCTTGTCGTGAATATGAACCGTTTCGCTGAGCTCGACGTTGGCGTGCAGCGCCGCATCGTTGGCATTTAGATGCGCCTCCTGGGCGGAGAGTGTTGCCTTCTCAGCCGCCTCGCGTGTTTCCTCGTAGTCTAGACGCGCCGCATAGGCCTGCGATTCGGTCTGCTCCAGTTTGCTCTTGGCCTGGGCGACCATATCGATTTGTGATGACAGCTCGGCGGCTGCCTCAGCGGCCGCCTTCTGGGCCAGCTCTGAGGCGGACTGTGCATTGTTTAGCGCAGCAGTTAGGACGCTTACATGGTTGATCGCCTGCTGGGCGGCATACTGTGCTGCCTTGGCGGAGCGTTTGGCCTGCTGCAGTTGGGTTAGCTCAGACTCCACGGCCTTGTGCGCCTCAACAATCTGCTCCTCCAGGCGGCGCAGCAGCACCTCCCGGCCCTTCAGTACGGCAACAGCTGTGCCCGCTGCTTGAGCGGCTGCCTGAGCCAGTGTGCTCTTGGCCACATAAGAGGCCTGCTTGCCAGCCGCATTCTGACTGGCCACGGCCGAGCTGGCTTGATCCGCTGAGCCTTTGGCAATGCTGCGCAGGCCATTGTCCACCAGGTAACCTCCGCTACCGCTGCTGCTGCCACTGCCACTGCTGTGACCGCTGTGCGAAATATAATCGGAATTCTCATAATGTGCGCTCAGCTGGGGATGTTGTGGTGCCTCAAACTCATCGTGGTTGATTGCTTCGAATGTGTACGGCGGCACCTCATGATCGATAACAACCGTTTGCGCGGATGCTGCAGTTTTTTGTGGCAACGGGGGCGGCGGTGGTGGCACATTCAAATGGTAATGGGCATCCTTTCGTTTCACCTTGCGTCCAAATGCTGGCACCTCACCTGTGTAGCCGGAACGAAAGCAGTTCCATTGAATTCTCATATGCAAATCGTGCGCCCAAAACTTACCAAACAGCAGCAGCAACAACAATAAATGCAACATCAGTGACATCTCCAGAGTTTCTGTTTATGCAACGTGGTGGCTGCTGTGAATACGAAACAAACGTTTTTTATATAATCGGATGGCAGACAGGAAGCAGTGGCTGCTGCAGGTGCACGCTGTTCCTGTGGCAAGTCTATGGACGGCTTATCGAAAGTTTGGTCGAGGGGTTGGGCCAAGAGTGCCTCAAGGCAAACTCACAGTTTTCCCAACTACCAAAACCGGTAGAGGTAACGGCTTTTGAAAATTTATTGACGGGTTTAACCTTTAAAAAGTCTGTTCGTTGAGTCTTGGTGTAATAATGTAACTTAATTCACGTGACCTCGCTAAGGTCAATAAATAAAATTATTGCTACAATTTCAGCTATTGATTTTTTTATTTAAACTGAACTTAGCTGACTCGAGGATAGATAAATTTAGCTTAGATCAGTCTTTAAGAAAAAAAAATGAAAAATTTATCAACTTAATAAAAAATGTCAAATGCCAACAAAGAAACCAGATTGTACTGCAGTATTTTCAGAGAGCTTCTTTAATTTACAAATCTTATGTTGTCCACAAGAAATCAAGTTAGATTGCAAAATGTTGCAGATGCTGTAATCCAAACACCATTAAGTAGTCCAATCAACAGTTAGCAACAGAGTTATGTGGAAGCCAAATACAAGCCTTCCTTATATGCAATCAGAGAAATTCTAGAATTTCATCTTGGCCATTAACTGTGTCAGTCAGCTTTGGCAGCGATTGGGAGAGCAGAACCAGTTTACTTTTAAGGCCAGCACCACTGCAGCCACCTTGCAACACACACACACACAAGCACACAGGCACGCAAAACTGGACAGTGGCAACTGGAGGCAACATTTTGAAAGACAGTAATCACTCAATTTGACAGATATCCACACTGCACTTGCACAAACTCGAGCGGCTCGTTGCCCTGTGGACACTTACACGACAGTTTCGGGTGGTGCGCGTTGTCAGAGAGGACGTCCTGCCTGGTGCACAGGCGAAACGTATCTAATGCGCGGTCAGCGCTTGAATGCCACACTAGTTGGTTCAAAGTCGATCGGTGGGTTCGTTGGAAAACGCTTTTACTTTCGTGTTGCAGCCAACGGAAATGCAACAAAAGCCCCCGCTTGTAGATCCGGTAAACACACGTTGTCAATTGGCGGCGGGCGCCTGGAAGCGGCAGGCATTTATAAGCCAAGTGGCTGGTCGGGTTGGGCGCGTCTCCAGCGGCGACCCGCTCGAGTCGTGTGCAATGAAAGTGCAAACCCGTTGCCCGTTTACTTTATGAGTTTGCAATGCAACGCAAATTGCTCCGCTTTGTTGGCGAAAAACAACAGCAGCATAAACAACAACAACAACAACAGCAACAATAACAACTACTGGCCGGGTCATTGCTTTCTTGCTGGACCATTGGGTAATTTGAAGCTGCTCGCGTGATGATGGTAGCGTATTTTTTAATTGCTTTGCAACGATTTAAACAATAGCTCAAAACTACATATTGAATATGACATCTGCCAGATATCAACGCGTACATATGTATTTGCACAAGGAAGTAGCACGTGTCCAGGTCAGGCAATTTATGTAATTTTAACTACCTGATTAACATACACACGGATAAATATTTTAGTGACAGAAAATGAGAGAGTGGAAGAGTTTTTTGGATTTCCAACACATGTGCTATGTCTTACGTGAATTTATGAGAATCGCTTAGAAGGGCAATTTTAAAAAAAATAGATCAACTTCCTGCAGAGTGTTAAATATGTTTGAAATATCCCATAAAGATTTAGGTATATTAAATATAATTGATCAGCCAACATGGTTTATTGGCATAATTATGGAATACATAACGAAGCTAATTGATTTAATCGTAAACTACTTCCAGAACTTCTTCATGGACATATTACGCTCGGAGTCCTTTTGCATCACCTTGGAAACGGCCATTTCAAAGTCCTCCTGGGTGACATGGACACGACGCTCGCGCAGAGCGTACATGCCAGCCTCAGTACAAACGCCTTTGACCTCGGCGCCGGAAGCACCTGGCATCAGCTCGGCAATCTTGCGAAGATTGATGCCGCGTGTGAGATTCATTTTGCGTGAATGTATATGTAGAATATCAACGCGTGCCTCCTCGCTTGGGGGCGGAAACTCGATTTTACGATCAATGCGACCGGGACGCAGCAGTGCCTGGTCGAGCACATCGATGCGGTTGGTGGCCATGATTACCTTTATGTTCTTGGACGCCTCAAAGCCGTCCAGCTGGTTGAGTAGCTCCAGCATTGTGCGCTGCACTTCCGAATCGGCGCCCCTGCCGGACTCCAAACGTGCCGAGCCAATTGAATCAATCTCGTCCATGAATATGATGGATGGCGCATGCTCCCGAGCCATGACAAACAGCTCACGCACCATACGTGAACCCTCACCAATGTATTTCTGTACCAGCTCCGAGCCAGAGACACGTATGAATGTGCATTCGGTGTGATGGGCGACGGCGCGGGCCAGTAGAGTCTTTCCAGTGCCAGGTGGTCCATACAGCAGCACGCCCTTGGGCTGGGCAATCCCCAAGGCATCGAACAGCTCGGGATGTTTGATGGGCAGCTCAATGACTTCTTTGATTTCCGTGATTTGCTTGGACAAACCGCCCACCATTTCATAGGTGGAGTCGGGCACCTTTTCGACCATCATCAGTGAGACAAGTGGATCGACCTTGTTTGGCAAAATCTTATGCAGAGTATAGCTATCGTGGCGCAGGGCCACACGGCTATTGGTGGTCACATCGTTGATGTCAATATTCTTCTCTACATCGACAACGTATTTGCCATCGTGATGCACCTTAACCAACACCTTTTTCTTATCAATCGGCTTGACAACCTCGCCAACATAGCTGCCCTGCTCCTGCAACAGCTGCAGCTCCTCACGCAGCATACGCACTGCAGCAGGGGAGTAAAGGGTAGTTGGCATTGGCAGCTCAATTATTTCACTTACCTTTGGAATTCAGCTCATTCCGCTGCGCCTCCAGACGCTGTAGATTACGCTGCTTCTCGGAGACTATAAACTGCAATTCGGCGATTTTTTGCTCAAAGAATGAGCTGAGCCCGTCCCCTTGTTTATCATTAGGTGGCTGCTTCGCACCTTCAATTTCCATCTGCATTTTTCAAAAATCATAATAGCATATATTCCAATTCCTTATTAAAAACTCACCGGTACTGACATTTTAAAATGTTTTTCTTACGAAATTTTCTCAAAATGAATAAAAAGCTATACACGAGCCGTTTGTCGTCGCTTTGTATGCTTTTATGATTTTTGTTTATATGAGACGGCAGTTTTTAATGTCAGTGTTGGAAAACGTTTGCACTGTGTGATTCCTGTCATGCTGAAGTTAGTGCTTAAAAATGCTTCTTTCCGAACACGGTAGGTTTTGTTCGTGTTACAGTAGAACCTCGATTATGCGTGCTGCTCAACATAAACAATCAAATATGTTTTTTTCTGTATAAGAAGAACATGAATATCTGTTTAATAGAGTTAATTCACGGTGCTTGATCAAATGCTTGGCGTTCCAAAATATGTTCCCGTTTAATGTATTTCCGTATAATGTTAGCGTAATTTTATATTGAAAAAAGGAAGTTAACAACGTCAAAACATTAAACTTTTTTAATGTGCTTTGTATTATTAAAAGCTAACAAAAGCATTATTTTAAATTGTTTTGATATGACGAGTATTTTGTCTCTTGCATGAGAATAACTATTTTGCTCACTTTAATGCAAGTCAGCTGCATACTAAGCCGAACCACAGTCAATTGAATGACGATTTTCTTAAACAGCCACAAAGTATGTTATATTTTGTGCATAACATGTTTTAATATGACGCAAAAATTTGAAGATGTATGGGTTTTGATTATTATATGCTTTTTTTTAAATATTTTTTTATTAAACATTTTGAAAATTTTGATAATATTGAATTCGTGACAAACAAGAGTTGTTGCCAAAGTTAAAAGGAACCAGACACAATTTTTTCTAGTTTGCGCAAATAAGACTTTAGGAGCACCTATAGAAATCGCGCTCTTCAATGACTTAGGCATGCCCATTACCGCTGCCAATGACGCAACAGTCAGAAACTATATAAAATATAAAGTGCTCACGACTTAATAGGTTTGAGTTATCCACAAACAGAAATTTCGCACATACGTATGTAGGAGCTAAAAGGTATTATCTAATCGAGAATAATGCATTGCTCGGGCTTTTCATGGTTCGTCAATAAATTTGCTGGCTGGATCAATGTGAAATCACGTCGCGTCAATTGTTATTGGGAAAGTCTTAAATCTGTGCAATTTGTTGATAAGATATATTGTAAGGCAGGCGATGTTTAAATATGGAAACAGCAACCAAATGCTAGTGAAAGCCGATGTGCCACATAGATTGCTGTAAATAACAACTTTAAGTATTCCAATATTTTTGTGTTATATTTAAGTATAGGTATAATTGTTTAATACTATGCACAGCAATCAAGATAGATAACAATGAGGTGCAAAAATTTTGATTTTGTTCAACAAAATTCACAGCATTTTGCCAGAAATCAAATTCACAAGCGAATAAATAATGATGGATTGCTTCAACTTAAATGCTAATTAAATTTACGGAAAATAATATTTGACTATTTGGCTGGACTGTTGATAATGATGTTGGTGACTTATGCGTGGGTTTCCATTCGTATTTTGTCTCCTCTTCTTTTCATTATAATATTTTTTGCCTATAAAGAGCGAAACAAGTCGCTGGCCTTGCCAAAGCATGCAAAATTAATCTAGCAGAGTTTTTGTGAAATAAATACAAAGACTTAAATTAATCTAAGACTAATCGAGGTTATGTCGTCTTCTCGCCCAACTTGGCATGCAGTGTGCTAATATCGTATATAGCCACTAGATCTTTGTTTAGGCCCTCAAATACCTGAGCGACACGCGGCTGCAGATTGTAAAAGAACAGCGGCTGCTGACGCTGTGCAAAATCCATGACCATAGTCGATATGACCTTGGCGGCAGTGAAGTCTGCTCCATAGATATGCGTACAATCGATGACAACCGGCAGCGTCGACTTGACGCCCTGTTTGTTAATCACCTTCCGCACAAACTCCATTGATGGAAAGATGAGGCAGCGATCCGGCGTAAGCATTAGATAACGCTGGCCATCGGGTGTCTGCAAACGGTAGGAGATTCGGTTAGCAAGGCGTGTAGGAAGGCACATCATCTGGCTACTTACGCTGAGCGTTTCAATGCGCAGCTTGGGACGCGCCGCCTGGTACAGAATGAAAATCACATTGATGCCAATGCCCACTAGGATGCCCAGCTGCAGCGGCATTACCAGGCAGGCAAAGAAGGCGCCCAAGCCAGGTATTAAATCCGTTTCTATAGAGAAAGAGAGAGAGCAGAGGAGCAGGAGTCAAATTTTGGCTAAAGTTCGGCATTTCCGCTTGTGACTACTCACTTTTGCTATGCCACATGGGCTTGATGACACGATACTGCACCATGAACACGACCGCAGCTATGATAATGGCTGCCAGCGCCGCCTTGGGTATATAGTAGAAGCAGGGCGTGAGGTAGAGCAGCGCAATGATGACTATGACGCTGGTGTAGAGATTGGATAGCTGGGTGCGCACACCGCTGGCATTGAGAATGGCGCCTCTCGCCAGGCCGCCATTGCTGCGCAGGCCCTGCACAAAGGAGTTGGCCACATTGCAAATGCCCGAGGCAATTAGCTCCTGGGTGGCATCCGTCGGCTTGCCATCCGCTGCACAGCAGTCAAAAAGTAATTGCCAATTTAATAAAGGGAACTAACCATAAATAAGTACAAAACACCTACCAAATGCCTGCACCACAGCCATCGTCTCGAGCAGCGCTATTAGTGGCACCACAATCAAGCCAGAGCCGAGCGTGCTGACCATGTCCCAGAAGCTCTGCGCCTCCTGCAGCACCTCGCCACTCGTCTCGTTCAGCACAGCGTCCATGTGGAATGGCGGCGATTGAAAATGTGGCAGGCCCTTGGGCACAAAGCCAACAGTGCGCACCAGCTCCTCGTTGCCACTGACGGACAGCCAGTAGCCGAGCGCTGCGGTGCCGCAAACTAGCAGCGCATTGCGTGATGTGCCTACCGTCCAGAAGATGCCCGTGAGCAGCTTCTGGCAGGTGGATTTGTCCTGCTTGGGTCCCACACTGCAGCTGGCCAGGGCGCGTAGGCTGAGCAGCATTACAATACAGATGAGGCCCAGTCCGAAGTCCGGCCAGCTGATGTTGTGTATGTCATTGATAATACTTATCCACACTTGTAGGAAGGTGTTGCCGCTGGTGCTTATGCCCAGCAGATCCTTCATCTGTGAGCTGAAGATGATCAGCGAGACAGCGCTGGTGAAGCCCGCACCCACCGGTCCCGAGACAAAGTCAATGAGAAAACCGAGCCGAAAAACGCCCATCAGTATTTCAATGATGCCAGTGAGAAAGGTGAGCAACGTGGCCATTTGCCAACTGCCGCCGGCAATTTGAAACGAAAGCAGCGCCGAAATCGCAGTCGGACCAATGGGCACATCCTTGCTGGAGCCAATGAATATATAGATGAAGCAGCCCAGAAAACAGGCGTACAGGCCATATTGCAGATCCAGGCCAGCAATGCCCGCATAGGCCAGTGCCTGCGGTATCACAGTAAGGGCCACCGAAATGCCGGCGACAATGTCTCCAAAGATATAATCCTTTTTGTACTGTGGCAGCCAGACGAATATGGGGAAACGTTTCTCCAACGTTTTCCGACGAAATATATTCGCCCAGGTGCTGCGGCAACAGTCCTTCCAGCCGCCCGACAGCGCCTGCTCCTCCTCCTGCTGCACAATGCAGTCGCGTGACGTGTGGTACAGCGTATTGGTGGGTATATCCACGGATACATCAGCGCCATTGAAGGCGCCATTCACATGCCCCGTATCTTTGGCTGTCATCTCAAATGACGTCGTCGACGCAACACTCACACACACACAACACTTATGTGGCGCTGAAAGTTCGAGTATTTGGTTTTTATTGCGCTTTGTTATTTATATTTTTTTTTTGTTTTGTTTTGCTTCTATTTGGCTTTGTCAGCGATGGCTTCATCTACGGCTTCATCTCATTGGCACTGTCACTGTCACTGGCAGCAATCACTTCACTTCTTGCCGGGCCCGAGCACGGAATCCAAGCCGAATACCAAAAGCCAAACTATTCGCGAGCGCGTTAAGTGCGGGAATGAAACGAAATCGAGATCGAGATCGAGCCAGAAGCGGAGGTAACATCAACAGCAGCAGCAGCAGCGCGCAACTGTAGCCGTCGTTTGGAGCGCCGAGCGATTGGGAACTGATTATAAATAGGTGCGAGTCGCGAGTGGCAATCCGCTCGTGTCACCCGGCAGTCGCCGCCCAGCGGCAGCGGCAGCGGCAGCAGCAGCAGCAGCAGCGATATTCGAGACCAACCGCCGGCTTTCGTTAGAGCAGCAAAAACAAAAACAAAATATATAAAAAAAAAACCGGCTTGTGTCTGGGTACTTTTCGTCTGTGGTCTGGTTGTCTCTCGAGTGCTGGGTCGCCGAGTATCGTGTAACAGATCCAATCCGAAGAAATGTTAATTGACGCCTCTTCTGAATGTGGTGTGCGTCTTGTAACCTCACCAGCCCGTGGGGGGGTTCCCAGCAGGTCGACCAGTTAACTGGTGCTGGCATCATTTTAGGGAAAAGCAGGCTTTTCAAGTTTCATACATGCACGTGCTGGGCACAACAACAATGCAAATCCCACTGAGCTGATCGCATTGTAAGCGATTTCACAGCAGCGTCACATGACTGTTCGCAGCGCTCAATCGCCATGAAAGTCCAGCTGTAGAGGCCATAACTTAAAAAATAATAAACACACATATCGGGAAGCTCTTGGCATTCTTGAAATGTATATTATTCTTTTTTTTTTAAATACCATTCTGTGCGGAATGTTGGTATTAGATGACAATTAAATACATAAATAAATTAAGAACTTAATAGGTTGGGAATGCTTCTCTGCTATAAACAATTATACTTACTCTTAAAAATTCCATTTTTGCGTATAATAAATAAATAGGAAATTTTATAGCATGGGAAATTTGAACACTCATATAACGGCTAAAGAAAATAATAGCATATTTGACAAATAGTTGTTAAAATTTTGAAATAACACTAGGCAAATAAACCTAACAAAACAAAACCTTTTCACTTATGTCCGTGAAATTGAATATATATTTAAAGTTCCCATTTACGAAAAGTCATTAATAGCCCTTCAATAAGTGCCCCATTAAAATACCACTTGATAAGTTTTACAGCACTGGAAATCGCGAGGGGAAATTAATTTGCAGGTGGTAGCAGGTGTGGGGGTGGCGGCGGCGGGGGCGGTGTCGGCGCCGACATCATAAAACAAACATTGCAACCGTAAATAAATCAGCTTTGAAGTGCGGCCGCCATAAATCAGTTGTGAATATGGCTAAGATAAAGGCAATTTTTTTTTTTGGGCAAGCTAATCAGAATAATGCGAAAAGCTAACCCTGTCTATCAACTTAGACAGGAAATGTTTTGTATTTCGTTTTAATATATATGAATAACATAATATTAATTAGCCAAAGATGTCGCTTGCCGATGCCCCGCTTAGTTCGATGATTCTTCCGTATCTCGAACTCGGCTTGGAATTATTGCATTTGCATGCAAAAAGATTAATTAGTTTGCAGAATTCACGACCTGCTTAATATAGCAATTGGATTGCGGGGGTTTCACGATGGGGTTTTCCTCAATGCTAAGCGCATTAACTTATGCAGGTCGTGTGTAGGCTGAGCTATGATAAATTGTGTCGGGGGAAATGCTGGAAAGAATATTTTTGAACTTTTGTCGGGAACTGCCTTTACAATAATAATATAATTATTGATGGAAAAGTACGTTAATTTGTAACCTACAATTTATTTTAGATAAATGGCCCCCCAAGCAGGCAATCAATCAAATATAATAAAAAGCACGCAGACCCGCACACATCTAAGCAGACACAACACACACACCCACACCCACACACACACACACACTGAAGAGCAGCAGCCAAGCTTGGAAAGCACGTGTTGAACGCCTGATAAAAGTGGCGTTGAAGCAAAACATGAGAAATCTTTAAAATAACAAATGCGAACGCAAAACAAAAAAACATAAAAACAATCATCGAAATGTGTCTGCTGATTATATCATGCCGAATGCCAAATACACTATTTTCTCATAATTATAATAGAGTCGATTCAGGAAATGTTGCTTAAATTTTAAACAATATGGAAATTAATTAAAGCGAAAAACGTTTCGCACTAAAATCAAGAAAGAAGCGCATGTTTCCTGCACATCGAAGATTAAATACTCTTGTAGACAGACATTTGCCATTGCAGTGCTTTATTTCCGATCGGGTTTTCCCATGGCAGCGATATGATATGGAAGTCTCAGTTAATACGGCTTTCCAAAGTTTGAGCTTTGCTAAAGATAGCTTTTAAAAGAAAACGTTAACACAAAAACTCATTTATTGACCGCTGTATCATATATATACGTAGTCCAATGGCGATAAGATTTTGCTAATATATATATATAAGGAGCATGGTGAAACTCGAAAGTGCAAAGTTTGATTAAGGCAACTCGAAACACAAAAAGGGAACTTAAGTTTCGAGCGTCAGCTTTATGATTTATTGCTCCGTTCCGTTTGCCAAGAAACAAACAGACGAACTTGATTAAATTGACTTGACTCAGGAATATATATACTTTACAGACTCAATGACGTGTCCTTCTTGGCGTTACATATTGAATAACAGAATTATAATACCCTTTACAAGTCTGACAAACAACAAAAGGTATTTGAATCATGTCATGATTGGCTCAAAATTGCAAATTAATGGGTAATATTTTAAGCAGTATGGAAATTAAAGCGAAACATATTTTGGCTTGTGAAAAAAGGGAAATCTCTCTAGAACTAGCCAAACAGGTAACTGTGGCTAATGTGAACATATGTGTAAGTTGAATGTTGAATGTCTATAAAAACAACTTATATAACAAATCAATTTAGACAAATTGACAAAATGCGTTGTCATCATTGTTGACTGCTTTGCAAGTTATTAACCCTAATTATGGCATTGCTGAAATACTTTTCGAATACTTTCTGAATGCTGTCCGAGCACTTTGTGAATGTACATGAATATGCATCGCATAGGGCTGTAGAATTGTGCTTTTAGCCTTACGGGCATTCACAGTCACAGCCGCATTGTGATTTATTAAAAGCAATATAATAATATTTTATATTTCACGTATTCGCAACTTTCGTGCGGTCAGATTACGTTGCTCATACGACGCGTTGGCCGTGCCGCGGACTAAGTGAGTGAGAGGCGCAAATTAAATATTGAATAACAATTAAATGTGCATATCTAACTGTGAATCACTAAAAACAATTCGCAATAAAATACATTTAATTGCAATTTCGTTGGCGTGATGCTAATTATATTTCTCATGCCCAGCGTCAAAGTCGCAGCTCGAAATTGAAAGCTGTCCAGAAATTTCTCACAGCAATTAGCAGATAAATCAAAACGGCAATGGGCCAAAAATATATGTATAGCCCGAAAATATGCTTTTATAGTGCCGCCGTAAAAGATCATTAAGCCCAAATTAGTACCCTTGATATGTAAGTGGCACACGTGCGATTTGATGTGGCATGCAACTGATTAGTATCTGTCATCACAAGGCCCATCGATGGGAGCTGGGCTGGGCTGGGCTGGTAGACAATTTGTATGCACTTCGGCTGCATATTTGCTCACTTTTTATGGGGTTCACGTAACGCCGGACAAAAGTAACTGTAACTCCAGTAAACACAAACAATTGTGCCAACAGAGCACCAAGTCAGCTGATCATTATAATCGCAATCATGAGCACGACTAAGTTAGCGAGTCAAATAAAACTGTTAATTGTGCTGGCGATTAATTCAAACAATATCAACATGCATAAATAGCAGCAGCAGCAGCAGCAGCAACGACTATCACAATGGCATCAACTAGGCCCACAGATTGCGGGTTATGCAATCGGAGCAAGCATTCGCTCGAGTGCAGTGGAATGCATTGAGGCATGTAAATTAGTTGTCGCGAGGCTTCACGTGACTCACCGGCTGTCTATAACAATATCGGATAAACATATTTAACTCGGCTTAAATACGTATCTCAATGCAATATCGATGATCGTGTTATGCAATTCGCCGGCGATTCGTAGGCTTTGAGGAAATCACACACCACACAGTGACACCTTACATTATTTAAGGCCCGAAATGCGTGTCAGGGTCTACAGCTTGGACCAAGTTCAATGGCAGCGATAATAATAAATACGAATTATTAACCAAATGTCGTAGCTGTTCCGGTTGCTTTCGTAGGCTGCTGTTAACTAATGGCAAATGCTCAGCTCTAAACATTTTATTTTTGCAGATTTTTATTATTTTTATTTAAACGAATGCGTCAGCAAAGCGCCGAAATCTTGGCCCAAACACTGTCTGGCCTTAACGAGCATTCGTAATCATCAGCTTCGCGTTGTTTACAATCTTTGTATCACTGTGCATCCCCGCTGGCCGCAAATGTTGCTGAATTGATTCGATCACATGACTGAATCCAATTGGCGACAGCTGAGAAGAGCAAAAACTGGATACCCAAGCATATTTGTACCATGGCGCATTTTGGGTAGTCAGTCTCATTGATAAATGAATGCAACATTTGCCGAATGGAAGGTTTTCTCAACAAGTTTTCTGACTTGCAATGCGACAGGTCAAGATTAAAGTTCATTGAACCGATGCGAGTTCTTTGTGCTTTGTCTGCTTTGCACTTTCTTAAAAACTGAACACCCCTGTTTGTTTGTTTGTTTGGATCTAATGTAAACCTCATTTTGCCCCAGCCATAAAAAAAGTTATCAGAGCCAATAAAAAGCGACAATTAAAAACGTAATGAAAGCTAAATGCGTTTTGTTTCTTGTTGTGTTTGCAAATACGAAAGAATATTGCTGCAGCTTTGAAGACCTCTTTTTATCTGATTCAATTGAATTTAGTCCGATCTATAAGAAATAGTAAATTATTAAACATTTTTGTGGTATATTTTCATAAATACGAAAATGTGTTTTTAATTATCTTAAGTACTGAGTACCCCTAAGTGTTTGGTTGAATCAAATGTAAGACTCATTTCGGCCGAACCACAAAAAAAATAAATGTGCCGAAAAAAAACTAAAATAAAAAAAGAACGTCATGAAAGTTAAATGCGTGTTGCCTTTTGTTGCGATCACAAATTGTTAAAAATTATTTTGTTTATTATATTAACGTAATTTCCTGATAAAATTAGCCAAATCGGATTAGGCCACTTGGCTAGTTTTAATGCCAGCCGCGTTCGCTTTGAACAGACCGAGTGCTAAATGGCGCTAAGCCGCGCTCATTCAGCCAATTTATGAGCACACAAATATCGTGCTAATGAATTGCCAACAAGCAACATGAATTAGCAACAAATCAATTGTGAGTGATAGTGGAAAAAACTAACAATATGAAAACAAGCGACGCGCCGCAGCGACAGCTCACAACATTGCTTTGAGCCATTAATGGGCCACTGATAAAAAAAAAAACAATAAAAATATTCTGATATTTAGACACAGGAATATTTTCTATAACAAACAGTACGTACAGCTCTGACATTTGGGCTATTAACTTTGATGGGCCAGCTAATCAATATGCTAAACACTATGCAGTTTACGGAAATTACATTGAAACATCCAAAGCGGGGTTCAATGCACGCCACTGCGGCAACTGGGCGACGGGGCGTATGCGCAACGTGGCCAACAGCGCTTTAGCCATTTTTTTTTTTACTTGAGTTGAGTTGAGTTGATTGCGTGACGTTGGGCCGCTTCACGTGAGACAAGACAGCACAATAGCTCTGGTTAAACTATGAAATTTATGCAGCACATTTACAATTTTTAAATGACACAAGGTGCTGCCAAATGTACACAAATTTGCATTTTTAAGTGGTCTGTAGTCAAGTTAATTTCAATTGTCTCTAAGCCCTTAACACCACGTTGGCATAAACGTTTTTATGCCCACGGGCCTAAATTGCTTTTAGCATCTGCTGTGCAAATAAACAACAAGCACGCGGCTTTTAATTCGTTAGAATCTGGCCAGATAATTTGTAGCATCAACTGACGCATTGTTGAAGGTTCTGTCTGAGTTTTTGGTAACTTTGTTTTGGCATTTTGTAGAGCAAATAGTTGGTTAGCTTATCGCCTGACCTCCTGCTAGACAAACATGCGCTAAGATATATCAGATTTCAGTAAGATCTGCCACTAAGCATGTAAACATCTAAGCAAGTGACAGTTAGCGCAAGTAAATAACAATTTCATTTTGCAACTCTTTTTAAACGTATTTTATTTTTATTATAGCTTGACCTTAGAGGCGCCAAACTCAACTGACTTCCTGTTGGGCTAACAAACACTATGCACTATGATATAGTAGACTTGACTGCAAAATCCAGAAAAAACAAGTACAAGGTTCTAGTCGGGAGCTCCCGACTTGGGGATACCCTGAACCCTCTCCTTCCAACATCAAATGCATATATTCTATTTTAGAAGCAATATGTCAACTTTGCCCAAAAAACAGGATTTTTATCGATTGCTTGAAAACGGAGTAAGTTATCGATTATCGGAAACAAACTCGATCTGCGCGGGAACTAGGAGCATCTACATCTAAAATTTCAGTCTCTAGCTCTTATATGTTCTGAGATCCTTGCGTTCATACATACGAACGGACAGACAGACGGACATGGCTAGATCGACTCGTCTATTGATGCTGATCAAGAATATATATACTTTATGGGGTCGCAGATGCTCCCTTCTGCCTGTTACATACATTTGGATTTTGCACAAATACAATATACCCTTATACCAATTTTTAATGGGTTCAGGGTATAAAAAGTAGATAAATTGTTCGATTCAAATTTTGCTTTGAGGTTTTTTCTCTGAACCAGGTATATTCCCAGGCTTTGGGTTGAATAATGATTTGCCACATTTTTTCCCATTTTAAACACAACAAAGCTGAAAGTTGAAATTTACAACAAAGCATCTGGAATTGTTAACTAGAATATCTTCAATGCAATGTTGTACTTAGTTCAGATTATATGACCTTATTAATATATTCTAGTAAATTTTGACTTAGATCCGACTATATAAATATTATATTAAAGTCTAATATAATAAAGTTATTTATACTGAGCACACAATAAGACAAATTAAAATTTAAAGATAGCTTTTTTAATATGGTTCAGTTAATAAAAAAAAATCGCTTTGTAACCATGATTTTTTCTTAATTTGGAATTTTGGTTGGGTAAAATACCAGCTAAATTAAGACAAGTTTAAGAAAATAAATAAATTATATGTATACGTGTTCTTTTTAAAATGCGTTGTGACTTTCGAGCAGAGAAAAACCCAAGTGAAGCTGTAAATCTTAAGTCACAATATTTCTGCCATATTGTTTTTACAAGGTGTCCATTTATTGCCACACCGCCCAGACATTGTTCAGATACGTAATCAGTTGAGGTTGTTTGCTGCATTTTTTTTTTTTTTTTTTTTGTAATATCACAAGACACTATGTAGATTTATATATTTTTGCATTTTCTTAGCATATTTAACACTCGTTCTGTTTGCTGCAAATATTTATTAGCGTCTCTTGCTGTGCAAGTTGGCGAACAACTAAGCGCAGCCCTTAGTTGGCCTCATGTTTAATTTATGAGGCGTGTACAATCACAATATTTGTAATTTTAATTAACACACACACACACACACACACAACCACAACAGACACACGGCTAGATCACGTCATGAGTTTAATCATAACGGGAATTGCATGTCTCGAAATTGCATTGTTGATAGTCTGTAATCTTATCAGGCTGTTCTCATTTCCGTAACGCACTTCAAAAACACGCGCCCAAATATTTGCTCAAATATCTTTTATGAAGCACATCTGTCAGCCGCTGTAATACTTTATTGTGTTTGCCAAATGTCAAATTTGCTTATACAATAGATAACAAATACTTAAAGGGAGCAAAAAAAAAAAACAAAAGATGAAACCTAATACAGTTTACAAAGGTGGCAAAATTATTTGACAAACTGATTTATGCCGCATTTGCCCACTCAATTAAAATTTATTATTAATTTTGTTTAGTTTGTTGTATAAATGTGGCCAGAAAAAAACCTAATTGCTCATAATGAACACAAAATTATGCGACTTAACAATTTATGGCTACAATTAAATTGTGTACCAATTAAACTTTTTATGATAATTATAAATTTAAATAAAAAATACGATTGGCTGCGATTAGCCATTGCCAATAAATGTTAACAATTAATGGGAATAAGTGTCGCATTTCCGCCAAAATGGACTTAATTGACTTTTGGCTAACTGGCCAAGTTAACAATGGCCATTAATTGTTAAACTTTAGCTATGCAAAATGTTGATTAGCTCTGTTTGTATTTGTATTTGCATTTTATAGGCTGCCAAGTACCTGGCTGGCAACTTGCACAGCTTGTAGGCTGTTTACCTTATCAGTTAGCACACATATAAAATTGGTTCTGTTTGTATTTCAAATAAGTTAAGATGGTGTTAAAATGTTGTAGGGCTTACTCATTCACATATGTACGAAAACTTTACGTTTGACCATGCTGTGTTTTGTGTCTCGGCCAAAAAGTATGCAACGAAAAGTAAAAAGAGTTCATAAATTAAAATTAAAATTTTATTTGCATATTAATTACAATATATAAGAGTTCGCCAATTTTAAAGCATATTTCGTTTTATTTGAGCAGCCGCACGTAGAGGGCGGTTTATAATAGTTTCTGTTTAATAAAATTAAAGCGGGGTAGGGCGGGGTAAACAAACAATATAAAGAAGATGCAACTTCCATGAAGCTACTACACTGGCTAGCGACCATTTGTGACACAGTACATGAGTGATGTGTGTGTGAGAGTGGGTGTGTGTGTCGATGAGTGTGCATGTAGGTGCGAGCAGACGCATCCTTAATCCTCTAGCGTTACATTACGAAACAGATACGACATTGACTCCTTGTTGTGTATGCGGCGTATGGCCTCAGCGATCAGTATCGATATATCAATAGTCTTTATCTTGTTGCATTGCAACTTCTGTACCTCATGTGGAATGGTATTGGTGACAACGATCTGCATGATGGAACATAACGATATTAGTTTGTGAATTCAACAGCGTTAAACTTTCGATACGCACCTCATCTATGACCGACTCCTCGAGCAGACGCGGGGCATCCGAGCTGAGCAGACCGTGCGTGGCCAGCACGTATATTTTGCAGGCACCATTATCCTTTAGCATTTCGGCGGCGGCCACAAATGCTTGCACATCATCGATCAGATCGTCCTGCAGAGTATAAACAATCAGATACCTATAAAGTTAGTTTTTAGCACTAATACATACCACCATAATGGCAATGCGTCCATTCACATCGCCCACAATTGTGAGCGGCGGCTTGACTTTGACCGGATGCTCCGGCACACCCACCGATACGGAGGTGGTGCGCTGGCGGCTACTACTGGGTGCATGTTGTGGAGTAGAGTTTCTGGTTAATAGTGTGGCAGTTGACATTTTTTGGCATTTTATTGTGCAGAGTAGTTGTGTGTGGATGGCGTGTGCAGATGTTTTGTGGTGTGGTGCGTTGTTGTAGTAGCAATTGTTGTTGTTGTTGTCGATATTGAAACCAAAAAAGAAAAATGACAGTACATATACAATTCGCGTTTCAGTATAAACTAAACAAATTAACAGTGTTACATATTTGTATATAAAATACAAACCTAGACGCCGTTGGTATGCACATTTCAACAGAATTTCCTAATATATTGCAATACGCCCTGCATAAATAAAGAGAATGATATTGTTTTCGTTTTCGCTCAATGCTAAACGCACCGGAATTTGCATAGACGGCAATAAAATTGCCAACATGCGTAAAAGCAATTACAGCCGATTCGGTCAAAAAAATACAACATAACGAAAGCTATAGCTGAAGGTAATTGCCTCAATGCATCTGTTGTCGGTGAAGTACGAATGGACAACAATTACAAAAGTTCAAGGCGAGTTGAAGAGAGTGCGGTAAGCTTGCTCTACACATGGCATGGTTCGTGCTTGATATCAATGTCAATGGAATCTTAATTAAATGAATGGCAAAAATAGCTTATGTAACAAAGTGTTATTGGGCAATTCCAGAGCGACGCACATGATAGTCGTACGTTTTCAATATCATTTATGATAAACTTTCCGTTTCAAGCTTTGCCTTTTGAATGACACTCAAATGACAATTTGTTAATTGTGAAACGCTGTTAACAAAATGTTTCTAGCAAAGAACATGTAAAGCATAGAAATAAGGAGTGTCAGTTGACCGCGACGGCCATTTCTGCCTGGGACACACAAGTAAACAAATTCACTTTATAAAGAATGCTGGGAGACAAACTGTTTACCCAGATGCTGGACAGCGTATGTGTGTAAGACTTGTCTTCGTCTAAGCAGAGGTTTACTGATATTTGACTGACCTGTCAGGTTGGCGAACATCAGTCTTTAATCATCTCTTCGAAAGTTAATACGCGACGGAAAGTACATGTGCTTCTCGTGTATAAAATCAATTTTATGAAGCACAATCTGACAAACATGCTACTCTAACGTATTTTTTGTATTCCTTAATTTTATTTCATATAAAAGTCATTGAAAAACATTATATGACAGAAAGGGTAGGGTTTTATTATTCTATTTTTAATTTTTTTCTCTTTGGATTTTGTTGTTCTATTGCAAAATTTGATTAGCTGCCAGTACTTTGAAATAAAAGCTTTTGGGAATATTGTCGCAACAAACTTTGAACACAGCAATCAAAAAAAATATTTCGATTTTAATCACGTAAGAGCTGCTGCTGGAAATGCCCATATGTATGTGTGCAAATGTGTGAGCTGCTGTTGATTCCAAGTACAATATGTCAAGAGCCGAAAACAGTGACAACTGCTGTATTTTGGAAGTACAAAGTCGAGTCACAGCTTAATCTCAAAACTTCTAGCTAAAGACAACAAACATATTCAATCGCGCCTTAGAGCTACATTCAAGTATAAACAAAGAGCTAGCTACTTAGCATATACACAATGCTTGGTGGGAATGATGGAGCGAATCATATACAAATGCACATATTTCGCATAACATTTTTATTATGTGTTTTGCAAAAAACATAAACAAAAAATGATTTACGCTTGAGTTTCAGTCATAACAAGAAGATCAAGAGCCAAATAAAATACATAAATAACAAAGACGAACTGGCTGGGGGGCAGAGTAAAAGGCTTGGTTAGCTTGGAGACTCACCTGGTGGGCGGTGGCGAGTATCTGCCGTCGACTTCATCGCTCTCAGCCTCCTTCTGTTCGCCGTGTATGACAGCCAAGCCGAGGCGCAACCGTTCCGCATACGAATTAGCCTTTTTGGCAACTCCCGGATTGCGTGCCACAATCACCGAGTTGCGGTAGTCGGGTATCTAAAGTGTAGTCAAAACAAATCGGTTAGATAGATATATATGTAGACACTATTGCCTCCCACTCACGCTCTCCTGTATGTACTGCAGCAAAAAGGGCGAGGCGCGCAAATTATCAACGGGTATATCGAAGAAGCCTTGAATTTCCTTCTGATGCAGATCCATGGTTATGATGTGCGTGAGTCCTGAGGTGCACATCATTTTGGCCAGCAGTTTGGACACAATGCAGCCGCGTTTGCGCATCTTGCACTGTTTCGAGTACGGCAAATAGGGTATGACACCGACAATAGAGCGAGCCGAGGATGTCTTGCAGGCATAGGCCATAATGAGCAGCTCCATGATATTGTTGTTGGCATCCCTGTTGGGAAAAATATAAAGATTTACTTATGCACTACAGTTTGTAGATAGTCCTACACCCACTTGGTGCCTGTTTGTATAATGTAAATATCCTTGCCGCGCACCGAGTCGCTTATCTCAACGATGGTCTCGCGATTCGATTTGTGAAACACCGAGCAGCCGCCGTTCTTGATACCCATGCGCTCAGCCACCGAATTCGCCAGATCCGGATGCGAGTTGCCATTGATGATGACAATGTCCGAGGTCGAGATATTGTCCATGTCGCTTCTGCAACGCTTCGGTGGGCGTACGCTGCCTAATCTGCAAGATACATTCATAAGGGATAAGGCATAAAATCTAGTGGTAAGAAAAGGAAAACAACAAAACAGGCACAAAAATAAAATATAATAATGAACGGTGGGCGGTGGGTTGTATTGAAAGCTACCTGCGCTTGGACATGCTATGGACTCCAAATATACTATGTTATACGGCACGCCAACAGTGCGACAGTGGCTGTCATAACTTAAACACACGTACGCTCTGTTTCTCCCCAAACGATTTTTTAGTTTATTTATCGATTAGCCCCGTGAACTAGTTTCCGTCTAGTTGTGTCTTGGTGTTATTTATGTGTGTGTCTGCTGCAACAAGCGGCAGGGCAATTAGGTCTTCAACTTTGACAACGCCGTTGCCCAGTTTTTTCTTTCTGCTTCTTTTTAATGCGAGTTACGCGAAGTTTGCGCTGCCAAAAAGTTAAAGACTGCCATGACGCAAATTTAACTGTGTGAATCCTGGGCAAAACCGCAATGCCAACTGCGCGCGTTTATATCGATCAAACACAGGAGCACATGTGAGCTAGTGCCAGGTGAGTGTGCAGGTGTGTGTGTGAGTGTATGGCAACGTGAAAAGTGCCAAGCAATGCATTAGACAGGCCAGCGGCAGCAATCGGGCTGTGTGTGCCAAACTCATTCAGCCCAACTCAGCCCAAACGGCCAGTTTAAACCTGGGCAATAGGGCGACGCATAGTCTACGCTGATTGGAATCTATAAGAGTTGTAGCCAAGACATCGCACGCGAATCGAGTGCCGTCAAAGAAAAGTGAAAGGCCCAAGACATAAATCCAAAACTGGGCGGCAAATGTGTTCCGTTAATTGAATTTCTATTTATAAATTGGCTAGCGAAGCGTTTCAATGCGCTCACCAAGGAATACGCCTTGCCATCTGTAATCCAATCAAGTTGCACGCGGCATGGGTGACTCAGGTAAGTGTGGCAGATTTCTTGAGCTGGCCGCTGCTCCTTGATAAATGACGGCATTGCCGCAGCGGCACTTGCAGTGCCGCCCATTTGGGTTGCGGGCAACGCAACCGCGACTATTCAATTTCATACGTTGACGTTTGAGGCGGCAGTTCCGTGGCAGTTGCAGCTAAAAAGTTGCAACAGCGCGATAACCAAGACACGCATATGTGTGCTGCTCCTCCTCCTCCTCTTCCACCTGTCGAGTTTAAAGATAGTAACGCGGCAGGATTAACCTTTTGCGATACGGTAAGGTGTTGTGAAAGCACTTCTGACAGCATAGCTGCCGGATTAGCAGGCGCCAGTTGCATTAGAAGAGTCTTAGAAGTTAGCAGCACTAGCGCCATAACGGAGATTGGCCAAAATGCTGGGCATCGCCTGTGATCCGTTGCAGCATACGAGCATGTATGAGCGCGGCTCAGATGGTATTTGGTTTAGATCTTCGCCCACAGCTTAACTATGCTCATCTACTCAACTGCCTCGTTTGTAATCCTTTAAACACTGTCATTCCAGATAGCGAGGACAGCGATGGCGAGGGTGGCTTGGGAAATGTCTCGCGCGTGATTATACGTCCGCCCGGGCAGAGCGGCAAGGCTAAGCGCGGACATTTGTGCTTCGATGCGGCCTTTGAGACTGGAAATCTGGGCAAGGCGGAGCTGGTGGGCGAGTTCGAGTACGATTTGTTCCTGCGTCCAGACACTTGCAATCCGCGCTATCGCTTTTGGTTTAATTTTACCGTCGATAATGTGAAACAGGACCAGCGAGTGCTGTTCAACATTGTGAACATCAGCAAGAGCCGCAATCTGTTTAACTGCGGCCTGACGCCGCTTGTGAAGTCCTCCAGCCGGCCCAAATGGCAGCGTTTGCCCAAGCGTCAGGTGTTCTTCTATCGCTCGGCCATACACCAAGGCCACTATGTGCTCAGTTTTGGCTTTAACTTTGACAAGGAGGAAGATGTGTATATGTTCGCCCTGGCCCTGCCCTACAGCTACTCCCGCTTGCAGTCCTATTTGAATGTGATCGAGGCACGCCAGGGGCCCGAAAAGCGTTTCACGCGCTCCGTCCTGGTCAAATCTCTGGTGTGTTTGTCTATGTTGCTCAGCATCCGTGCTCATTTTTAATGCCTGTCGTTTTTTTTTTTGTACAGCAAAATCGCAATGTGGATCTGCTGACAGTTGATCAGGTGACGCACAGCCAGCGTCCGACGAATCGCCTGGAGCGTAGCTTCATACGCGTTATTGTCATACTCTGTAGGACGCACTCGAGCGAGGCGCCTGCATCTCATGTTTGCCAGGGCTTCATTGAATTTCTGGTGGGCAATCATCCCATTGCGCAAGTGCTGCGCGAGCATTTCGTATTTAAAATTGTGCCAATGGTCAATCCGGATGGTGTGTTCCTGGGCAACAATCGCTGCAATCTGATAGGCCAGGATATGAATCGCAATTGGCATGTGGCGTCCGAGTATACGCAGCCGGAGTTGCATGCCATAAGGAATATGCTAAAAGAGTTGGATAATTCGGATGTGAGTCGATTACAATTGGTATTGGGTTGAATGCAACATCTTTTACTTGTTCTTCCTCCTGGCCAAAACAGACATATCAGATTGACTTTGTGATCGATCTGCACGCGAACAGCAGCATGCACGGCTGCTTCATCTATGGCAACACATACGAGGATGTCTACCGCTATGAGCGGCATCTGGTGTTCCCACGGCTCTTTGCCAGCAATGCCAAGGATTATATCGCCGAGCATACCATGTTCAATGCGGACGAGCGCAAGGCGGGCAGCGTTAGGCGCTACTGCTGCGAGCGTCTCAGCGACACGGTGAATGCGTACACCCTGGAGGTGTCCATGGCGGGTCACTATCTGCGCGACGGCAAAACCATTGCGCTCTACAACGAAGATGGATGTAAGTATTCGACACTTTGCTCCAACTGTGCTAATCCTCTCTCTCTTGAACATGCAGATCATCGCGTTGGACGCAATGTGGCACGCACTCTGCTGCAATACTATCGCTTCATCAATGTGCTGGCCATGCCGCTGGTGTCGGAGATGCGTCTGCAGGGCAAGCGACGCGGCAGACCGCGAACGCATCATTCGCGCTCCCGCTCCAGAACACGCTACGAGGTGAAGCCGAGGCCAAAGACGACACGCTGTCATGCGCCCATTGCGTACACCAATCTGAGCATTTGCTATGATTCAGCCGGCGGCGGTGGCGGCATCTCCTCCGACGAGGGCGGCTTCTCACCAACGCGACCCATACCCATTGCGCCCGGCAGCAGCTGCTTCAGCGGCTATCGCAATTATCGGCGCGCTGTAACCGCCAGCTGTGCCCACCACGATCAGTATTCCCTTGGCTTGAGCGAGCCGGCCGCGTGCAGTCGCCACAAGCGAGCCGCCGCCGCTGCCGCCGGCCCTCTCTCTATAGAGCTGGCCGCGCCCTCGTTGGGCGTCAGTGTGCCGCCCAAGCCGTACCTGTCCATTATCGATCTGAATCAGCTGACCCGCGGCAGCCTAAAACTGAAGGCGAGCAGCTTTGATGCCGACGATCGGCGCTAGGTTGAAGTTTAACTGTGACTCTAATTGATTTTATATGCTTAACGCTTTTTCCAGCTGTGTTTCCCTAAATAAACAATTATGTCTATATCTAATCGACAGCTTTTGTTTCGCTCACGCGGCCGCAACAAGTTGGCGTTCACATTGAGTGAATGCTCTGGCTTATCACAGGTACAGGTGGGCACAGTGAAAACTGCCTTAGGTGGACATTTGCAGAACAATATAATGTCGAAGCAATAACAGGAATATATGCATGCATTTATAATTTTTAAATGATTAATAAAAAGGCAAGTTTTAAAGCATATCTATTGAGGTCCCAAAAAGTGCCAATTTTGGTTCGATTAATTATCCTTTTTGCGGCGAAATGCAATGTCCGCTTAAGGCAGCTTTTACTGTACACAAATATGTTTGTGCTTGCTGTGTTGTATGGCAATTGCGGTCTATTGTTGCGCATCCGCTTTGTTGGCCTGATGCCAGCCAGTGGCAGAGCTCCGCCTGCCCCGCGCGCGCACAATCAACAGCAACAGCAACAGCAACAGCTCATGAGCCCATGCGCCAAATTGGCGTCTCCAAGTGTAATGCGAGTCTATTGCGGCAAATATTTACAAATCGCAGTTAACTGACACACACAAAGGCAACAAACCGCACACACACACACAGAGCATATGTGTAGATATAATGAGTTTCTTTTTAATGGCGCCTCATTTTGAAGTGTCGCAATCTCTTGACATTTCAACTCAAACGAAATGCACGTGAGTGCGAGTGTGCGTGGGCTGTGTGTGGCATGTAATTAAGCACACTGTTAATTCCAGCTGGGTGCCGTTTATCTTATCGCACTGCATTAGGTACACGCTATTATTTAGACGGGTGTACATATTTATAAAGAAGATACCTGTTAAGAAAAGCGCTCAAATTTTTAACGAAAACACGCGCGAAATTTTGTGATAACACAACGAAACAGAAGGCAATGAGCCACTGACACTCAAGCGTTGATTGATTAACGCTTTCAATTAACAAATCCGACGTTTGTTGCGTGCACGCTCGAGGGCTCGAAATCAATAAAAGACACTTTATCGTTTTGTATAAATAAAAGCGAATTGAATAAATAAATGGAGCGCAAGAGCAAAGACAACCTTCGAGAGCGGTCGTGCGAGCGATGAGCAGCAGCGTTGCCGGACTGTCTCGTTAGTGGCCGACAATGCCAACCAAATTGATAACAATTACAAAATTCCGAAATACCGAAATAAATGACGTCTGCAAGGCACATAAATTTTACAGTGATTTTGATGAAATGCTTGGCTTGGTCGTGTTATTTCGTTGTCATGCAACCAAAAGCCAACAGCTGGCCTGCCTGACTGCTTGATTTGCATTGGCAACGCCGATAGAATTTGATGAACAAAACAAAATCCAAAAATAAAGCAAAATGAGCAAATAAAGTAACCAGCAACTCAGTTACATACAAACATACATACATACAAACATATGTGAACAGATAAAACTAACACGCAAATAAAACCAGAGTCTAGACAAGCCAAAATGAGGTGGGGGAGTGCTAGTATGTGGATGGGGATCGTCACAAACAGAAAATGTACACACAGCGAGCGAGACACTAATTAAATTATGCGGGTAACACAAAAATGAGCAAAAACGAAAGAAACCATATGCCGCTTTTTACTTGTTTCTCTGTAGGAGCATGTCGTTGCTTGTGGTCTTCTTGCTGTCAAAAACGTTAATAATTATTTATTGTAAACACATATACCACACTTAGAGCGCGTTGCGTCCGCCCTGTAGAATTATTGATCGCTTTAACACAATTTGTTGCACTTCTTAAGCATACACATTTATTTTACGCTGACTGAACCGTTGCAAGTAAGCGCACAAATGCAACTGAGAAGCCGTCTGCTAACTTTACTGCGAATCACTTGTTTTTTAGCTGTTGAATCAAACACTGAGTTTAATCTAATTTGTGAATATTACTCTTCTGCACTCTGTGCTGGTTGATACGAAGAGATACTTTTAGAGGGTAGTGCGGATATTAACGTGCTGTTATCGATAGTCAAATTAATCGCTACCAAATGGGCTTCAATACATAAGAATATTTTGTTACAATTGGCCTAATTATATTAATTATATATTTTTTTTATTATGAATACATAAGATAAATGCTAAACATAATCTGTTTTGGCCCTTAAATCAATTGCCTTCAATTAAAGGGAGACCCTCAATAATGTTAACTCATGCGGAGCTTTTGTTAGCTGCGCCAAAGCTTTTGCTATGTTAAAAGGTTTTCTGTTCGTATTTGAATGTTAAGAAATATGAATTTGTCGATCAAGCAACGCTATCAGCTCAGTATGGCAGCATAGGAAATGCATATTAATCGATAAGTCTGAATCACATCTCTAATAATTGTAATTTTGTTTTGCTTGCTTGCAACCAAGCTAGAAACAATAAATATGACATTTACTTTCGCCATCGCTTGCTTGGAGGCGAAAAAACAGCAGATAGTGCATCAGCGCAGAGTAAATAAAACCTCCAGAGCAAACACGTGTGTGCTCAGTCTGCCGGATGCGCGGTGAGTGGCATGCAATTCGGCTCTCTACTCTGCTTTACACTCCAAGTCTATTTTCAGATTCATAAAACTATTTCGAGTAGACAAGGAAACGTTTAAGTGGATATTGCGCAAAATCCAACCGGATTTTACACTGTCCTACCTAACGCCAGCGCTTCAGCTGGCCGCAACTCTCCACTTCCTAGCCACCGGCTCCTACAAGTTGTCCGTCTCAAAGAATCGTCCCGTCAACATTGGCAGGAGCACATTTAGCAGAATACTGCACAATGTGATTCCCCTAATGGAGGCGGTGCTGTGCCGGGAAGCGATTACATTGCGAATGACCCAGCAGCAGATAAAACAATCCCGCGACTACTTTTATGAGAACTATCAGCTGCCCAGAGTCGTCGCTTGCGTGGATGGAATGCAAATCAAAATCCTGAAGCCGGTGCGGGATGAAACAATCTACTTTAACGATAAGGACTATTACAGCATCAATGCTATGCTGGTGTGCAACTACAACATGGAGATCCTGGCAATAGACTGTACGCATCCTGGCTCGTGCAGTGACCATTATATCTGGAGCAATAGCCAAGCCAGGGAATATTTGTCGCGCAACGTGAAATGCCATTATGTTCTGGCCGATACGGCTTATGCGCTGGAAAACTATGTTTTAACACCATACAGAAACGCTGACCAGGATTCGATGGAGCAGCGTTTCAACGAGAGGCATGCTGCAGCACGATCTGTTGTGCAACGCACCATTAATCTGCTCAAGAGCCGATTTGGATGCATGCAGCGCGCCTTGATGTATGACGCCAGGTTTGTGGCAAATGTCGTCAATGTGTGCTGTGCCTTGCACAATATTTGTCGCAGGCGTAGGACGCCAATCGATGAAAAAGAAATTTTACACGAGCAGATGGACGAGTTTGATGGGGAAATAGAGTACGAGGACGACGACACTGGCGCACTGTTGCGGGACGAAATAGCATGCGCACTTCGCTGACAATGTTAATATTTGCATTTAGAATAAATAGGCCAAAAGTAGTCAGTATTATTAAATATAGCAAATATATTAAAAAAGCTTAAGCTAGTATATACATAAACATATTCAAATTAACCGATTACCTATCGATTTTTGCGCGTAAAGATATCGACTGCAAAAGGAAGCATTAGCCAAGCAGCACACTGCTTCTTGCAGGCGTACTGCTTGCTGGTATCTTACAGTGCCAACAAAACTGTTTCAAACGTACCGATCAGAGCTACTAAAACTGTGTATATAACTGCCAAATTTTGGAATGTATTTAGGATTTTATTGGAATGTAAGAAATCATTTTAGCTGGTAGCTCAAAAGAGACTTATTCTTGACCATGATCCACCTTAACTTCTGCTGGTCCAGCCTAATTGCATTGGATCTGGTTTATGCATGCAATTCCCTTTGATATGAGAATTAGTCAGGGTGAAGCCCAACTGCGCGTGTCTGGATCCATTCGCCAGCTAACAGTCAAACATGATGGTTGGAATACTGTGCCTGCTGCTGCTGCTGATTGCCTCTATTGAAAGCGAAACCATCAGCGTGGGCGAGCTCAAAAATGTTGTGAAGCTGGAACGCGAACTGCTGCATAATTTGCGCATATATGCCCAGGAGTTGGAGAACAGACTTCGCCTCATCAATGGGTAAATAGTCGCAAAAATGCAGACAGACATAACTAGTTTATTCCGCAATAGTGCGATTACCGAGTACGGTGAGAGCATTCAGCAGCTCGATGGACATCCCGACTTGTATCTGTCGAATCCCCTCTTTGCTTTCCGGATATTAACGCACATGCGCCAGCACTGGCCAGCGTGGCAGCTCTACATGACGCAGCAGCCGGGCAGCGACCAGTTGGAGATGCAGCAGCGACTGATCTCGCTTCTGCCCACACGTGACGCCCACAAGGAGGCGGCACAGAGCCTTCAGTCCCTGTTTAAGTTCTACAACTATGCACCCGCAAACTTTCTGTTGGAGAACAACAAACACTTGAGGTGAGTTTTTTTTAACCATAACATAAGTAACAGGCAGTTGGAGGCATTTCCCACTTCATAGAGTATATATAGATGCTTTAGCAGGGCCTAGAGCAGCGTCGATTTAGCCATGTCTCTCAGTCTGTCCATCCGTCTGTCCATCCGTCCCCATGTCCATTCGTCCGTATGTCCATCCGTCCATCTGTCCGTCCGTCCATATGTATGAACGGATCTCAGAACCTCCGAGCAGTACGAGTTTTTTTCCGATAGTCGATAACCTGCTCAGTTTCCAAGTAATCGATCATAATCGATATCGAAATCCTGTTTTTTGAACAAATCTCTTAAGCTATAAGAGCTAGAGTTACCAAACTTGGCATGTAGCTTCTGTGATAGTACATATATATCAAGAATCTTTAATTTTATAGCTATCGGGTATCCCCTTGTAGGGAACTCCCGAATAGATCCTCTTACTTGTTATCCCTTACGATATATATGCTAGCATGTTTGCATAGTACGAAGTTCGGACTTCTAACTATTATATTTCCATTTACTGAAGAAATACCCTGTACTTTATGCGCACAGGCTGCGTTCGTTGGACTGCTACCACATGGGCCGGGAGCTGTACGAGCAGCAGAGGTACCACGATGCAGTCGATTGGCTGGCTGCAGCCGCTGCGAATTACAGCCCTACATCTCCGCATGATGCGCTGCTGGGCGTGTCTCTGGGGCGGATTTACGAAATGCAGCTCAAGGTTTTCAAGAAACTCAGTATGTATTTGATTTTAGCGCTTGGATTGGCGCAATCTAATGAAGCCAATCTGTGGCAGATATGCGAGTGGAGGCACTCGTCGTGCTCTCACGCGCTCTGGAGCTGCAGCCGGAGAACAAGCTGCTGCTGAGCCAGCTATACCAGCTGGAGCAGCAGGAGTCAGTGCATCCATTGCCAGCGTCTGCGGATCCGCTCAGCGAGCTGCAGAAGCAATGCAGGGGCAACTACAAGCAGAACTCGTATTTGGTCTGTGAGTTGAATGACGCCCTGACGCCCTTCCTGCAACTAGCTCCATTGCGTCTGGAGGAGGCGTGGGACGAGCCCTACGTGATCATCTACAAGGATGGCATATATGAGCGCGAGATAGGCCACATGAAGGATGCCTTCGAGCATTGTCCCCCAAGTGCCCGACTGCGGACAATCGCTGGCGTCAAGGGCTGCACCATCTCAGATAGATATAGTGTGATCACAACCTTGCTCACGGATCGGATTGTTGACATGACGGGTCTCAACATGCACAAGAACCAAATGTTTCTCTTTGAGTACGGTCCGCGGGAACCGTTCCAGCTACAAGACCTTTACCAGGTGAAGTCCATTCAATTATGTGGGTTCATAAATATATTTGCCTTCCTTTCAACTGCAGTCCATCGATGTCAATGTGGAGGCTATTGAGACTACAGCCATCCTGTTTGTAAGTAAAACGCCAGCCAGCCCGTCGAATAGGTAGCTCCTCTTAACTGCTTACTCTATTCGCCAGCTCAACGACATGGCGCTGGGCGGTGGGATTACCATTTCCAACCAAGAAATGGCCGTCTTTCCGCGTCGAGGCGATGCTTTAATTCTCCAGAACGAAGAGGACTTCCAGTACACCGTGTGCCCCAATGTGGTGGGCAATCGACTGGGTAAGCCTTCGGGCAGTTCCTATGCCAAGTGGTTGCCTTTTAATAGCTCCTGTTCTCTTTCCACGCTTGCAGTGCTCATCAAGTTTCTGATGGCCAATGAGTGAACTCTTCCCAGTTCACTGGAAATCAAATATTCACAAGTGTTCAGCTTTCGATAATAAAAAACTTAAATCCCTATAATTAGCCAAGATAAGATTAATTTTAATTGAAGTCGAGTTTTTTTCAATCCGACCTATGTTAGGCTTCAAAGCGTTTGGTCCCGACTTCCAAAGAATATGTTCTGCAATATATCACAAAGACAACACTTAAATAAAGATCTTGAGGGTCATCAAAATACGTTGGAATATGTCGAACATCGGTTTATCGGAATTTGGGCTCTTTGGACTCGTGCGGCTTGGGATTGTCGATTGGTATACCCCAAATCAAGTTCTGCCGGGTGACAGCTTTTTAATCTACCTTAAAGCATGGCAAACCATTTCGTCTCGTTTCAATCAAGACAAATCCACATTTAACGCTAGGTCGAGCGATTCACCCATCAGAACCACGTCAAAGATGTTGCAGCTCACAATACTGCGCTCGGTTCTAAATATCCTGGGCTTTGCTGCGGTTGTGGTGCAAGGTGAGACAAGTGAGAGCGCCAGGAGCTACGTAACATGTATGACTGACAAGCTGCACTTGCTGGCGATGGAGAGGCAGCTCATGGTCAATCTTCACGAATACATCGACAAGCTGCAGGAGAAGGTTCATACGCTGAGGAGGTAATTGACGCAAGCTGTTTACAATCAATATACAGATTGATTCTATTATCGCAGGCTGGCCGAGGTGCTGGAAAGTTCCCTGCAGGCAGCCGAGGGCCGTGAGCAGGAGTTTCTCTCCAATCCCTTGCACACCTACACGCTCATACGTCACATGCACGCGGACTGGATTCAGCTGGAAAGGTCCATGCAGCAGCCGGTCGGTCAGGGTAAGATTCCGTGCAGCTCATAACATTCGATTCGGCATATTCAAATGCGTGTCAATATGTAGAACAAATTGATTTTATCAAAGAAATGCAACCCGAGCTACCGCTGCACAGCGATCTGATGGAGGTAACGGCAGCCATGCACCGAGTACAGCAGACCTATGAAATGGAACCGGCAGACATGTCCAAGGGCCTGCTCGATGGAGTGCAGCTAAAGTGGGTAATCAAACATAAGGTGGGTGAAATGTTGATGTATTCTTTCCAATTGACAGTGCGAGTCTTTCGATCCTCGACTGCTATGAGATGGGCGCTCTGCTCTTTCGAGCGGCTGAGTTTGAAGATGCGTCCAAATGGTTGCGAACGGCCCGACAGCTGTGGAATCAGTCGCAGTCCGACCTTTATGTGCTACTGAACGTGTCGCGAAGCGATATATCCTCACTCCTGGCCAGATCGCTCATTGCAAACGGTGAGCTTTGCCAAACATAGGAAGGCTTCTACTTGACATTCCTTGGCATCCATTTAGGTAACTTTGTCCATGCTCGAGATCTGTTGATCGAAGAGCCCGAGTTGTGGGCTCGAAAGGAGGAGTTTTTTGCGGAGTATTGGAATCATAGAAAATCGGCAGGCGATATAGATAGATATATCGGAAGATTGGAAGAACCGTTTGCCAAACTCTGTGGCTCCTCCCACAATCCGAAACCAACTCAACTGACATGCTATTACAAAACGAATCCGTCCGAGTTTTTGCGTCTGGCGCCCTTCAAAATGGAACTGTTGTCCAAGGATCCTTACGTAGTCGTTTTCCATGATGTGATCTACGATTCGGAGATCGCCGGACTGATCCGTGTCGGAGAACCAACGCTCAAACGCACAGCTGTTCAAAACATCACCCAAAATGTGGATACTTACATATCAAAGGATCGTACGGCGACCGGTTCTTGGTTATTGAACGGAAATCTGACTAAGCTGGAAAGGAATATGATTTGGCGAATTCAGAAGCGGATCGAGGACATGACTGGACTGCTAATAACCGGTTTTTCTGAACAAGATTTGCAGCTCTTAAATTATGTTTTCGGCGGACATTATCAGTTGCATTATGACTTCTTCAACTGCCCGGCATTCCCCCACGATCGTATTGCTACCACGTTAATCTATGTAAGTGCTTCATTGAGTTTTCTTTTGATTAATATGACCCACCCTTTTTATGCAGCTCAATGATGTGGCTAAGGGCGGAGCCACTGTCTTTCCCAGATTGGACCTGGTGGTGCAGCCGGAACGGGGCAAGGTGCTCCATTGGTACAACATGTTGCCTGCAACTTTTGACTATGATCGGCGCTCTCTTCACGGCGGTTGCCCAGTTCTGATCGGCGAGAAATTAGGTAAGCCAGTTCTAAAATCTCTAAAATAAGTTTGTCCGCAATTGGTTTTTGTTCCAGCCCTCACGAACTGGATTTACGAGTGGGATCAAATTTTCAGGAAGCCTTGCTTGCAACCACCCGTGAATCGCACATACTACTTCGATGTTACAGATTAAACTTTTTAATAATAGATTACAAATTTAATCTTTGGTAAAAATAAGTTCAATAGTATCCTATTATCCTCAACATTGTAGCTATTGCTTGGAATCTCCACGAAATCCCTTTGAGGATAGACAGAGAAACCAGGGAGACAGAGAACTATATAAAAATATATCTATATCTATATCTCTATATATCTATCTTTCTATATATCTATATATCTTTGTATCTATATATCTATATATCTATCGTCAATATATCTATATAGATATATATTATTAGACAACCGAAATCATGAACCGAAAGGCAAGACATCGAACCCAATCCACGAAACTTATTGCTGGGCTTGTGGCCATAATGGTCAAGTTCATCGAAATGGCAAAACGTAGTTTACACAAGATTTACTTCCTTTACTTTCTTTTCCTGCGCTTGCACTTAGCCCATTGCGCCATTAAGTGGGCAATTAAATTCAATTAGCCCCACACACACACACACACACACACACACACACTCCCCCAAATGCGATTGCCTCGCGCCCATATATCAGATGCTGCTCCTGATGCAGCAGCTCGAACTTTTCACTTCGATTTCCTTGGGCGCTGCTAATAATTTCATAGATTTATCGTTGGGCGGGCATTTCGCCTGTTTTTCGAAGTTTGCAGTACTGTAAAGTTCATGACTTCGATTTTGATTTTGATTATAATTTCCTTTTAGATTGATTGCTCTTGTTTGTGAGTTTTGAATTGCAATAAAATTACCTGAATGTGATACTTAAATTTGGATTTGAGCTTAAAGTTGGCAAGTTGCTTTAGCCTTTTTAAGGCTGAGTGAATATACATATATAGAGCGGGGCTATGGAAGGCCAGCTTGAACTGTAGTCTCATGTTTGAGCATCACTTTAAGCTAGTGTCATTGTGATATGTGCATTTGTCTTGATTTTACTTCACTTCCAATTGAGTCGCTCACATTGTGAGCCAATAGACAAGTGACAACATCTGGCAACGCTGGCTCACTATGCCATTCCACGAAAGGTAACTGCGGCAATTTATCAAAATTTGCAAATGGAATGAGAGTGTGGGCGAGGGACGGAGGTGCGACACGCAGCGCAGGCCACAAAAGCAATTGGCATGCGTGTGTGCGTGATTGCAAGGCTCAGAGTCTATGTGTAGGTGTATTGCTGTGCGCACATGTGTGTGTTTCTGTACTTGACTTAAATTGCTTTTTTCAATGCCACCGGCTGCAGCCATTTGCTGTTGCTGTTGTTGTTGCCCTAGCTGGCTGCCTGTCACATGTGGAGCCAAATGTCATTTCAGCAAAATCCCTCAAGTCGTTCATCTGCCTTGTCTGTGGCCGACTGCAGCTGTGTGTGTGTGTGTGTGTGTGTGAGGGTGTGCGGAAGAAAACACTGTGCAAAATATGTTGGCAACATTTTTCTGTGGCTGCTTAAATTGCACTGTACCGCCAGGGATGAGGCGGGGTGGCTGCTTTTACAAGACAATGAGCAGTTGTTGCTTCTGTTGCAGCAACAACAACAGCAACAGCTACAATGAGTGTGCGTTCAAAAGGTGAACGTGTGTGTGAGATTCCCTTTGTTTGTGGCCTATTGCTTGCGACAAATGAGGTAAAGAAATGCAAATACAAGACAACATATAAGAAAAAGGCAGCATAAGAGAAATAAATGTAACATATAATGTAACAAAACTGTTTTCTCTGTGTGCTACGCATGCCCAACTAACTATACATACATAAGTGCGAAGAGTACAGAAGATAATTTATTTGTCCACTGTTCACACAATTTTTGCGTTGTTGCTTTCGATCCCGTTTAATGAGAGTGAGCACTGAGCAGTGAGCAGAGAGTGGTGTGAGCGAGAGATGAAATTTCGCAATGCTTTCGATCCCGTTATCCTACTTGAGTGTGCATTGTGGATGGTGTGAGCGCAACTTAGAGTGAGTGAGCTTTGATATTTTTTGTTGCTATAAGTTGTTGTTGTATTAGCACAAGCGCCGGCTTAGCGTAGGCGCGAGCTTAAAGCTCTAATTTAGTCTGTGCGCGTCTGTCATATTGATCGGTTGTTCTTCCGTCGCGTGTGTAGAAAAATTGATATTTTACCAAAGTTTAATTAGCTGCTTAGTATTAAACGGGAATAGTTTGTGTTACGCTGTGCTGTGCTGTGTGTGTTATTACAAATTACTATAAATCTGTGTTCTTTCGGTTCTGCGCGCTTGAGGGTCTCGTTTTGTGTCGTCTAATTATTAGCTTAGAGCTTTTTTCTTCACAACAAAATGGCGCGAACGAGAAGAGAGAGCAACATAAAACTTTTCTTAAGCTGGGTGAGTAGGAATTTTTTCTTCCTCCTTCTTCATGTTATAAAAGCACACACAACATATTTGAATCGTAAGAACTCCATCAACTTCAATCTCTTTGAGTTGACAGATTTGTTTGACAATCATTTATTTGTATTTATTGCGTGGAGCTTGTTGCACGGCTTTCAACATGATCCGTGGCCCGCATTACCTTCTTCATCTGCTCGCTAATAAAATGAAAATGCCAACCATTTTCACTTAAGCCCCGTGCAATGCGATAGTCCCGGATAGCTGCTTCTGCTGTCAGTGCTAAAAAATTAGCAACAATTTTTCAGCATCGCATCAAATGCGACGACTGTCAGCCGCATCGTAAGGCAAGCTTCCGGCGCTGGGGGAGGCACTTATCAAGTAGCTGACTTACTTTGCCGGCTACACCTTGCCACAGTCTACCCTGCCGCATGCCGCATGCCACATGCCACATGCCACGCACTTTGTCATCTGCCTGGCTCTGCTTGGGTAATTTGATATGCTGTGGCTTATGCTTTTTTTTTCCTGTTTCTTTTATTTTATTTGCCACAAACGATTTACTTGCGCGCCGCAATTTGCTCGAAATTTTTATTTAAACAGGAATATGATGGCCGAGATTGAGACTCTTGTAAAGTACCCCTAAATGAATTGTTTGCGCTGCAGATTGAAATTCTAATGCCAAGATATATTGTGGCAGATACGCGGCTACGTACTTGTAGATACGCAGATACTCAACTCAACTTAACTCAGCTGCGGGTCCACCCGTTGGCTCACCTTCAGCTTTGTCTGGCGTCTGGACTCTGAAGGACTTGGCCATGTCCGCGGGCTGCTGCAAAAGACACTCGGCAAATTAATTTGCTGCAGACACCGCTCAAGCAGCTGGGCGTGGTCCCGCCCGCCAAGACGTCCGTGTCGACGCCTTGAGTATATTATTATTATTTTCATACCCCTTACACGTATCAAATGGGTGAACTAGGCGATGCGGGCTTTAGCAAATGTAATTTGCCGAACCCATATAGCATATATATTCTTGATCAGCATTTGTCTGTTCTTCTATATCGATCCGTCGGGCTTAGAGATTCTTAGATCTAGAGCCCTTATCTCTGGTAGTTAAGTTTTCCTATGAACCAGATCAGATGAATTCTAATTCAATGCATCGATAACTTATCACGTTTCTATCATAACGATAATAATCGATTAGAAAAAATATAAAAGGAAATGAGAAGTTCATATGCTTGTAATCTCAGCTCGGCGCTGGTCACAGGGTATCTCCGCGTCATGCAATCTCGAATAGTTCACATTTGTTTGTTTTTTGTTTTTTTTTGCTGCTGCGTTTTGTGTTTTTTGCGTTTTTTGCTGCCGCTTTAAATTGGTTTCATGTTCGCATCGCCCACTTGTGGCTGCTTTGGCTTTTCTTGCACCTTGGCTAATTGCAATTGGATGCGCATGTTGCTGACAGCAGCTCGACTGAAGAAGAAGAATCTTTCAAAATTTAAGCGCTTTAAATGAACAGCAAGCTGCGAAAAAAAACTAAATCGAGCTTTGGAAGGGCTCCTGGCGTTAATGGCTGTTTTATGGGCAAGCGTTGCGGTCCCTGCGCAGCGGCAGCTGCTGCCAGTGCTAAATATTTTGTCAGTGGCCGGGGCAAAAATCTAATCTATGCAAGATACACACACACACACGCACACTAACAGCAACACCAACACAACACACTCATGCACACATGTGCGTTTTTTTCGGTCGACACTTTTTTGCTGCATACTTTCGAGTGCGTCGCAGTTAATTGCCCCTTGAAGAATACGCCTCACATTGTACCTATGGAGACAAAAGCATTTCGGTTTGCCCCACGGTGCATGTGCGCGTTTTAATCGGTTTGACTTTGCTGCTGACCTGCGGCGCAACAACAGCAACAGCAACAAGGACTACGACACGAGGACAACAAGGACGAACAGCGTTGCGATTGCGGCTCGCAGCAGATTGAATCCTAATCGAGGTTTTGACTTTGGTTACGTTGCGTAAACACGCAACAACCGGTGCACACACACGCACACACATAAGCACACATACACATGCCTGTGCCACTGCAGTTTATTGTAGCATACTTGCAGGCTGGACGCCGCATGGCTGGCGTCTCATTTGGGGCCAATTTGTGCGTTTGGCATTGGGCTGGGGCACATTGAATGCTGCTGCAGTTTGCGGTTTGCATCCTTATGGAGTTGCTGTTGTTGTTGTTACGGCTGTGTTGGGCCACGCCTTTAAATGTGCTTTTAATCGCTGACTTTGTGCCTGGCGCTGCCTTCAGAAGTTGCCACCAATATTGAACCGGCGCGTGTCTATGCAGCTGTTGACAACGCCGCACACAGCCTCACGTAGATGGGCAGATGGGCAGACGGGCAGCCGGGACAGGCCGACATAACTTTTGACAGTTTCAAGTTTGACACCCCAAAACTCTGGCAACTTATGACACAAAAGGCGCTGCCAAACGCAAGACTTTGTGCTGCGTCCTGTGTCTTGGCCCCTTTTTTGTATGCAGCAATGCGCTGACTTGACTTGTCTATGGCTCTGTCTCTGTTGCTGCCCTCCCTGCGACCTTCAGCACATGACAGACATACACACACACACACACACTCACACATCCAAACACACGCTGCCAACTTGAGTATCACGTAAGCATTTCACTTGCTGTTGGTTCAACCAGCCACCACGCCCCTCACTCTACTCACGCCCTCATCAACCACATTTGTGCATGCATCAATTTTTAGTTATTTCTTGCTATTTTGTACTTTACTTTTAGATATATACATATAGTTTCTGCTTTTTTTATTTCCTATTTTTTGTTGTCCAAAAATTTGCTTTTACTTTTAGTTGTCGTCGAGCTCGCTTCAGCTCGTCCAGTTGCTGAAAAGGTCAGACATTGTCAGTTAAGTGTCCATGTCGAAAAAAGTAGTTGAACATTCGAGTGCTTTTTACAATTTTTTACTGGCTATTACTCAGTGGCAGCGCAGCTTCTCAGCTGGGCAACAGCTCTTGTCTTTCCGCTTTTTGAATGACTTTTGGTTAGGTGTCAATGTGCAAAGTGGAATTATGGTAAATGGTATTGGAAAACTTTTGCAGCATCTACACCAAATGGATATTAAAATATTGACAAGACCGGACGGCAACGAATCGAACAGTTGCTTGAAAGCTACTCCACTTAAAGGATGCGGTAGTAGCCTTACTGATCATGTAAATACTTAAGATCTCGAGTCAGGAGCTGAAATTGATCCTGCTGTGCCTCAAAATTTCTTTGAATGGTGCGGGAAAAAGGAAATCAATAGTTGACTAGAGATCTGTATTGCAAGGTTTTCAAGCATTAAGCGTCTTATATTATTTTATCTATACAAGATTTTATGTTAAAAGTTAGAATGCGCCTTTAAGGCATATACTTATCAATTTTGAGCTTAGAATGTGTTTTATATGATTTAATTTAGGCAATTTAATAAGCTTTATTGTCATTCGCTTAGCACAATGTCTTTAAGCTTTAAAGCCTTTTCTAAAATTAAAAACTTTACCGAGTATTCACTGATATGACTTATTCCATACAATTAATAAAACTTTACGTCTTAAAGCACTTTGCTATTGAGCTATACGTTTTTTCTATACTTTTAAAGCTTAAAGCTTTAATACGCTTTTCAGCTTGGGCAAGCATATAAACAGTCGAGCTTTTAACGTATTTTATTCATCAATCTTAAAGCTCTTGTGTATTCATTTTTAAGGCAAATGCCTTGATCTTTTGAAAATATCGAATATAGATTTTGGATTTCTATTCCACAAAATTAATCCATTTTAATTTAAGCTCTAATTGACTGCTTATATAGATAGCAATTATGTACATAACTGAATATTCTGCCAGTTTTTGCATCCAAGCCGTGACATAAATTACAAAATCAACAACTGACACAAGATAGGATAAAAATCAAGTTATGACCGGGAAGCAAAAAAAAAGCACACACACGTTTTGATTTATTGGCTGCTGTCGAGGATCTGCCGCCCTGCACACCTCACCCTAAACTCTATTCGCATGCCCAGCTAGGCCGGGCTAAGTAGACAGCTCAGAAGCCTAAACGTAGCAAAACTGGAACAACACAAACAACAACATCAGCAGCAACAGCATCAACACCAACAACAAACAATGGCAGGCATTTTGATTTGTGACTTTCGACTGTTCACGTTGCTGACGCCACCCACCAAACGCCGGCAAAAGCCAACACGCGCTGCAAAATCAACATAAAAAATATGAAAATAAAAATCACGCAACAGGATATTGAAACGTCACACATATGCCACAAGTGCGAGCCGCGCACGTAGCACCAGAATCGGAATCGGAATCGGAGTTGGAGTTGGAGTTGGAGTCGACGTCAGAGACGGGCCACATTGCCAGGAGGAAATCATAAAAGTTTGGGTGCAAAGCCGAAACACGGAGCAGGACTTCATGCGGCATTAAAACTGTCAGTGGCGCAGATTGCCTGCGGTAGGTAGGACACCTTCACACATGATTTATTTGCCCCGGCGATGCAGTGCAGCATCAGTGGGTAAACTCAATGCGAAATTGCCGCAAAAACTGCGCACAAATTTTGTAAACAGTTGCAGTTTCCTTATTTTTGGTTGCGCTACCTCCCACACGTCACGTCCCAGCCGGAGCCACAGTCACAGCCAAAGTCGGCGGGTGTGATGCTCCGTTCTGGCCAATTGTCAGTCAGAGCCAAAGGACTTGCGTGTCTGATTGGAACTTGGCTTTGGTTTCTGGCCTTTGCCCGTGCTTGGCGAACGTGCGGTGAAAGTTTAAATAAAAAGCAGGAAGATTGCTCTTTCCGGTATAAATATGTACCTTGATTCTGGTTCCTATACTAACAGAAAGCTGTTAATGGGACTAAGAAGTCAAATTTTGTATCTACATTTATGAAACCAATTCTGACTAATTGACTGACAAGTGAAACACTCACAAACGAAAAGTCGAAGATTTCATAGTGATTACCTTTTTATTTCGCCTTTTCTTCTATAACGGATTTGAACCTCGCAGTTCGTGATGACGCTTAGCCCAGTACGGAATCTAATTTCATATAAAAAATGATCATTTCTGATGTAAGTTAATACTTAAACAGAACGTTTGGAATATTCCATAAGCAAACGTGGCTATTTTATGGAAGAAGGCTGTATAAATTATTTTTTTGTTTTATCCAATCGGTTTTAAAAGCATTTCTAGAGCTTAGAGATGAATTTTGGCAGAATTTTAATTTTAAATGTTATGTATAGTATGACTATTATAATGAAAACTGATTTTAAGTCATTCGATCAGGCATCCTTTTCCGGGTATAACTGGATAGTTACTTGATAGAATTTGGAGACAATCCCTGCAGGGTCTCTTTTATCTAATAAGAACTTAAATTTGACAGTATGTTTAACAGGCAGAATAGATGACATGGCAGCAGCACATGGAAACGTGCTCGAATTAAACCGCCTGTTAAAGTGGCTGTCATCCTGTTAAAGCTTTAACCAGTTGCGAATTTCAAGCTGTAAGCAACGAACTAGTACAGCGTGCAAATAGAATTTAAACCTAAATCGCGATCCCTATCCGATCAGCCTCAAACTATTTTTTAGAGATCTTCGTGAAAATTATTTTGATACGCTTTTCGCAACATCCAGGTTCTTGATTTGATCTTAATGGATATTAAACATTTTTCCAGAAAATCTCTGTACAATTTTACACATGACGTGAAGTTAAAAATATTAAGCGTAAAAACTTGCCACAGGCAGGGCCGGGAAATACCCGCTAGTATTTATATTTAAAAAAATATTCAACTTTAAACAGGAGCAAACTCGATTTAAACATCAAGCTCTGCTTACGCTTGAAAACTTCGAAATTGTTGTGTTTCTTACATAAAAAGCTTTAGATTTAACGTCTTGTTAACCTTTGCAATCAATGTGTAGCCGGTGTTAAAGTACTTTGGAATGCCACAAAAAAATCTCATAAGTTGAAACTTGAGTAGCAAATGTGGCTCAGCTTCAATAGACTGCAGCATGTTTTACCGTTGGCTGAAGCCGTCTGTGTGTGTGTGTGTGTGTGTGTGTGTGTGTGTGTGGGTGTGCGTGCGTGTGTGCGTGTGTATGGCCTGAAAGCATATCCATTTCACGCACAAGTGCCGTAGATGTTGCCCCTGATGTTGGACCGTGTGTCAAATCCATTAACCTTCTGTTTACTTTTCTACGTCCAGCAAAAAAAGAAGTGAATAAAGTGTGTTTGCGTGTGTTGTGTGTGTGTGTCTGTGTGTTTATGCGTGTGTGTGTGAGTGGGAAATTTGATATTTTCACTAAATTGCGTTGCACACTTGAGGCCGCTCGCAGCGATTGACACACTGGTCAGCCCACTGCCCACCATAACATAAATCTTACCTAGGCGAAAGTAGTGCGAGAAATGGAGTAGTAAATGAAGCAAACACTCGCACACACTTGCACTCACACACACACACACACACACACACACAGACACCAAATGGGCATTAAGTTGACGTAAATTGTGGGCCATTACATTAACACGGCGATGTCTGAGGGTCTACCAATTAACCGAGGCCAATTGTAATTGCTTTTCGTAGGCCTCGCAGAAGTTATAGATATCTATTCACATAAGTATATTGCACAGCTATTAGCAGAGTATAGATAGTTCTACAACCGCATTATGGCCCACAGCTGTTGTTGTTATTGTTGAGTTGCGTTCTAATTGAATTTTAATTACCGTTGATTTCACTTTTCGACCTTTGGCCACAACAAACAACAAACAACAACAATATTCAATTAACAGCAAAATATGCAAAAAGTGCAAAAAAGTTGCGCCCTCAGGCATTTCTGTCCGCCTGGTCAGAGCCAGTTCCAGAGCATTTGCATTGTCGGATCAAAATATATCCCAGGCTGGCCTTGGGTCTGGCGACGCCAAACTTTTCGCGCACTTTACACGCTGACTTCCTGCTGCGGGCGACACGAGTCCTTGTTGCTGTTTGGGCTGCTACAAATAACCGGCATCAACTTTAATCACCTGCTTAATTAAATCAGTTTCAGTTGCGCAGGTCGCCACATTGTTTCCACCAACTCGGTTCGTCCTGGCGTCGGCAGCGGCGACGGCAACGGCTCCTGTTCTGTTTTCTTGGCGCTGGCGCCGTCTGCATAAATTATGCTGCATAATCACCTACAAGCATTTTATTTAAGCTTCACTCGTCTGTTGTCTTGCCACTTCGTCGAGCATTTTTTTCAGCTCGCCGCATTGTTGTCCGATAAGCGCTTAAATCATTTACGTTTTTTCTATTTGGTCGAGCTGTTTTTTATTTATTTCGAGTTGAAGTTTAATTTACTTCATGCTCTCGTTGGATTTGTTTTGCTTATCGCGGGTGTTACGTTGATTATGATCTTTAGTGGACACAACAAAATTCAGCTACGTATTGCGATTCAGAAATTAATGACCTAATATTTGTTTAACAATTTATTGTAGGGTTAGATTAAAGACAAGTTTTTATTTGTTCCAAAATTGTAGACAAGTTTGAAGTAGTTAGAAAATTCGAGGTATTTTCTAATCATATTTAATTTTTTTGTTATATAATTTAGTATGAAAGTCAATCAATTTACATGTGCCTAAAAGGTATATGCAGAGAGGGCGCAGATCAAGGAAAACTTAAGCCCTGGACTATTTAATATGTTGGGATGTTTATATACTATTAACTGAAAGCTTTATATCACTCAAAGTTCATTAAAAAATAGTCTTTTATCCATTTTATCCCATATGTATTAAACAGTGAACATATATTTAGTGGAATTTAGAGTATTTTTTATTACAAGCTTACAAACTTAATACTCATATTTATTTGATATGTTCTGTATCGAAAGACTTTGGCATTCATTTAAATATTATACAAAAATAAGTATTATAATTATATGCTAGTTAAAATTATCGCTGGTAACAGATTTAATCGCAATCCGTTAAGCTTAAACTTATCTTCTTATTAAAGTACACAATTCAATAAAAATGTGCATCGCTTTTCACTTTTGACTCGCACCCCCCATTGATTTAAATGTCCAGCAAACTCACTGAAGAATAAAACGCAAGACACAACAATTATGTTAATTCGTTTATGGGTCAATGTCTGGTGCAACTGACTTGGAAAGTACTGCACATACATATACACCATCTATATATGTGTAGCGAACAGTTGCTGTACTCAGAGCTTGTATTTAATGGTCAACACTCGGCAATATTTATCATTAAACGTTTTAATAGAGCGCAACAGCAGCTGGAATGCAGCATTTGAACATTTGCGCTTAACAGTGAAATTTCCCCTGCGCTTTAACACTGCTTTGTTCTGCTAAGCTGTAACAGCGGGCATGTTAGCTAACAGGGCTGTTAGACCGCATGTTGTTGCTCTCTCGCTTGGCACTGCGCATGTGCTAGCCTCACACCTCTGCTGTTAGCCACGTGTCGTGTGTGTTTGTGTGTGTTTTGGCGTATATAATGTACCTTACGCATCCACCAATCTACCTGCGCAAAGAAATGCCCGCTCACCCCAGCAGAACTCAATCCGCTAACCATACATAAAGCTGTGCCTCTCTCCGCAAGTGTGTATATATATATGTGTGTGTGTGTGTACCTGTTCTAGGTGTTGGTCTTCGTCGTCATCGTCAGCATCGTCTTTAGCATCGTGGCGTCGTTTCGTTGAGAGCAGTGCAAAATGCCTTTGTAGGTGCCATTGGTTTTATAGCCCTCTCACTCTCTCTCTCTCTCTCTCTGGCATCAGCTAAGCAACGCCACCTGCCGTGTGCTGCCCCTCTCGACCACCTACAAATGCTGCTGCCCATCAGTCAGAGTCACGCTCTGAGCTTCAGTCTTCAGTCGCCTCTGCGTCTTGTTTTATGTACCAGCTGCGTCTCTGCTGCTGCTACTGCTGCTGCTCCTGACTGGTACCTAACCGCAAGTGGCAGTTGTTTTGCGTTTATTTGCACCCGTACACGTAGCCCATTGCCAACCATCTTCCCCCTCCGCAGTTACGGTCCTTGGCGCCTCCGTTGCTCATTCGTTGTGGCTTCGTGCGTTTGCGTTCTCGCTCTCTCCTTACACACACACACACACAGACACGCACAGACACAGAGTCGCACACGTATAGAATCACAGACAGGTTGTTGCTTGCTGGCTCGCTCGCACATTTACCGTTACCGTTAAGGTGTGCAGAATGTTGGCAGCCAACCAAAGCCGAGCACCTTGTTCGCTTGCTCACTGAGCAACGAGCATCGAGCATTGAGCGCGTGGAGCATGAAGCGTGGCGCCAACCGCATTTTCTTACGGACCTTTACGGCATTTTTACCGACGGCAACAGCCTGTGCCACAAGCTGATTTATGACCGGCAAACGCTTCGTATACTTTATATATTAACATTCATACGCCCCGTGCCCCGTTTGATGACATCAAATTATTTGCTCGCATACGAAAAGCTTTGACTAATGCAAATATCATAATATTTTAGGGCAGCACATGCGCTCCTGTTCCAATGCCTGGCCTTGCCTTTCATCAACGTCACGGCAATATTCTCGTCCTCGTGCGCGTAGTCGTAAACGTCATCGTCTCACTTTCGGCATACACCTTGCTTCTATTATATATATGTGTGTGTGTGTGAGCACATGCTCTCGTCGTTGCTGCCTTAGTGTGCAAGTTTTTTGAGCGCAGTTAGGTGCTCATACACACACACATACACTGACAGAGACGCTGCTTCGTATCGCTCGTTAGTTCTCGTGTGTATCTGTGTACCCCCGCCCAAGTCTTGCCTTTGCTTTTTTACTACTGCTGCCACACTGCCACTGCTGAGACTGCTGCTGGTGCTCCGGCTGCTGCACGTCTTTAGGTAAATACAAATGAGACCGCTGCCGAGTGGCTCCACCTCAGTGGCAGCTGCCGAGACAGAGAGCGGAGAGCATCAGGTGCTATGGAGCTATGGCTAACCCGCCAGCCAGTGGCTGCCTGGAAGGTGTGTCTCTGTGTGCGGCTGTTGCTCTCAGCGCTGTAGGTGCGCGACGGGGACGTGATTTATGCCAGCCAATGGTTGCGTCTCTCTGCCGCCGGAGAGGTAGGTGTGACATTACGGCGCGACCGTTAGTTGGCTATTCGGCTAACAAAGCAGCAGCGTTTACCTTCTGTCACGTGCGCTTAAAAATGGCGACGCCAGCCCAATGCACGCACCTATGAGCGTAGAGCAGACCCCTCCCTGCCCGCTTGCTCAACGAAAGCAAACTTTTCTAATTAGCCAACGTTGCAAATTGGCAACGCTAAAGAAGTGGGTGGGGGAGGAGGTGGATTCACATAGAAATAGTAGGCAAAAAAGTTTCGCCTCTCTATGGATTTTTTCCTGGCCCGTTTTCTTTATTTTTCACAGCCTCCCGACGCGCCTCAACGCCAGTTTCTCCGTTATGTTGAGCGCCTCGGACGTTGCCGTCGCTGCCAGCTGGCTACACTGATGTCTTCTTCTTCTTCTTCTTCTTCTTGTTATTGTTGTTGTTGTAGTCGTTGTTGTTGTTGCTGCCGTTGTGGTGTCAGTGTCCTCGTTAGGAGGTTCTTGCTTGTGCGCAGCGCATTTTCTTTTGTTGCAAATAAAATCGATAACATTTTATAGCAATTTAATATGACCTTCATGGCATAGATACTCGCATACAGATGCTTAAGTATGTATGAATATATTCATTTTCAATGTGTATTGTGTTTTTCCACAGGGCGCTTTTCTTTTCTGTTCTTTTCGGGCGCAACTTTTGAATATTTTTTTTTTGTTTTTCCTTCGCTTGTATTGATATTTTTGTAATTTTTGTTTTCTGCCATCTTGTAGGCGTTTTTGTGTATAAATTTTGCTTGGCCCAGCCGCGGCGATATTTGGCTTGCATTTCTGACGTTTAGCGCAGAGAAAAAGTTTTCAGCACTTTTCAACAGGTCGTATGGGCGATATTTAACTTTTGCTTTGCACTTTGCAAAAGGTCAGCAATTTGACATTGAGCTCGACATACGAGACTGTCAATGAACTCTTGTTTATATTTCTAAATGAAAGGATTTCAACTTTGAGAAGTTTCCAAGTACAACACAAACAATTTGTTGACGCAGTCTTCGGTTTCTTGAAGCTGTTGTTGATCGAGCTAATCAAATTATGATACAATTTATTTTAAATAAAAATATTAATGCTTAAACACTTTTTTCCAAATTTGTATGTTCCTTCAGAATTCTTAAAAGATTTACTTGATCATATAGTCAAAAATATTTATTAATTTTTGTAATCTAGGCTGAAGCTTCTAGTTTTGCGCTGATATTAAAATGTACACGAAGTCATATTCAGTTGTGGGCTTAATAGTATATAATAGTATAGATAAAACGAATGTGATAAATATTGCTTGGGCCAATATTTTGTTGTTATTTTAACTTATAAGCATTTAATAAAAATGAACTATTTAATGAAGTTCCATAAGGTAGATGGAGTCTGTCCGTCATCATCAAGTATATATTCTTGATCAGTATTTACAGCCGAGTTTATATAGACATTTCTTTCTTTTTGATAGTTAATTGGTTTCAATTAGAAATTATCTGCCAGCACTTGAGATACCCCATTGAAAGTTGGCATAAATCTATTTTTGTCATGCCTGACGTCAAACCACTGTAATCTATAAAATAAGTTCTTTGTGTTAATAACTTTTTTGCTTTGGAAATTATCTGAACTCAGCTCAGCATAAGGAGCCGCACTGTACTCACAAGCATCCGATTTTTGTAATATAGCCACAATTTGCTGAATTGTGAATTTTCGCAACAACAAAATTTATTTTTGGTGTAATTTTTATTATTTTTTCTTTGTGATCCATATCAAGTGATTCTTATTAAGCAATTTAAATGTTGTATTTGACTGTTAACTCAACCACATGAAAGCCGTCTATTCAAGAGGCTCACTCCAAAAGGATTTATCCTCTATGCTTTCCTTAGGGGATGAAGGACTAGCGAGAGCCAATATTTGTTTTATTACAACATTATTTTATAAATGAAAGTTATACTTATGTAACTAATTAATTCTGTTAATTTATTTCTTATTTTTATTATATTAATTATTAACACATCAAATATTTTATTAGTAATATTTACAAAACAATATAAATATTTAAGCTTTTTATTATTTATTATTGCTTTTGAAAAGCTTGTTTCAAGTGTAAACGCTTTTGATAGATTTGGTGCGTTTTGCTGGTTTATGTTATTTCAATTAAGGCGATAGGCTTCGATTCTTTCGATTCCAAGTTATCAGCCTTGAAATGCAGTCTTTAGACTGGAGTCATAAATCATCTAAGTAGTCATAGAAGATGCTGCTTTGAGTTTCGACAAGGCATTGCCGTCAGTCTCTAATAGCGCACTTAACCCACACCCAAATGCCGCACTCATCTGGCGCTGCCTGTGCTGGAGTGGAGAAGTTGAACAATAACTCAGAGCATTAGTCGCTTGAGAAATTGTCTGTTTACCTTGTTGGGGCTTTGGCATTGCAGTTGCCGTTGCCAAATGGCACTCAAAGTGCGCCAAATATGAAAAATGAGACGCAGGAAGCGAAATTACAAACTCCGCTGGCAGCAGCAGCAGAAGCAGCAGAGGCAGCATCCTGAAATCCTGATGCACCTCCAGACATGGCCGCAACAGCACAAAAGCAAATGAAAAGTTGGAGTAATAATTGTGCAGTCCCAGTTCTAGTTCCAGGTCCAGTCCCGTACCCAGTGCCAGGCCGAAGACGGCGACAACAACGCCGCGGGGCTTGAGGCCAGGCTACACATTTTCATTTGGTCATGTCCGGTCGTCGTCGACCGCCAATGTTTGTCCAGACGACCCCAAGTAGTACACACACAGCTGCTGGTTCGTATTTTTTTTTTACTTTTGCCTTTCTTTTCTTGGCTTGTGCTCTGTCAACGGCAAATGTTGCCAGCGCGTTGCGCTGACCGCTGTCCAGTTGGGGACACCTCGTCGTCGTCGTCTAAGTGGGCTTCATCAGTTGCGCTTCGTTGAGCGCCGGCAGCGTCATAATCGTTGTCGTCCTTTTGCCCAGCGTTTTTTGCCCTTTGCGGTTGCCATTTTTGGGGTCAAAGTTCAGCCACATCGCCTGCGTCGACTGCTTATTTATCTTTGAGATTCTTCTTCACTCTGCTGCACAGGTTTTTGTCACCAGCACTGAGTTATGGTGCTCCAACAATGCGTCAGTTAGCCGCTCTGCAGTGCCAGCAGCCACATTGCGTTTTTGTCAATGTCCACTCTCGGTTGCCATTTGCAGCGCCTCGCCTTGGCGTCGACTCGATGCCAAGTGCCCAAGTGTCCATGTGTCCACGAGTGTGTCGCACGTGGCTTACGGCCTTAAGTGGAAACTGTAGTTTTTCTTACTTAACCGTGCCACACACGCAGCCTTCCTCCCGCATCATAAAGATTTGTGTCGGCGCTTTTATGCCATAAGTCAAGTGCTGGTCGGTCAGTTCAAGAGCTCACGTGCTCCGTCCTCAGCACCAGCTGAGGTTCAGAGGCTAGGCTTAGGTTTTCCCAACTGGCCAACTTTTGTTTGAGCCGCGCCTTAATTAAGAATGCGTATTAAACAATTACGGTGACCAGCTCGAAAAGACTTTGCCATTTGCAGCGGCATTAATTCAATTTGTCACACTTTACGAGTGCACAACTTTTAGCCCCCAATCCGACACCCGTCCACCCGCAACTGTCCGGTCCAAGTCTCTGAGCTTCACAGCTTTACACTTTAGCCGCAAAAGTAGAGCAGCTGTCCAAGTGGTTGGGCGCCCTGCGGTATGCTATGCCACTTTCAATTTGACTATGCCGGAAGTTACCTGCTGGCGCCAGCCCCATACTAGCACACGCACACATACAGCAGCAGCTGGCAGATGTGCCGGCACTGAAGTCATTTCCTGTACTGCGTCTGGCTGTCCCGTGCCCAGTGCCGAGTGCCCAGTGGTTTTAAGTGTCCCATGTGGCCAGCAGGCACTAGAACTAGATTAAATTGGCATCTTTTGTTGTGGAGTGTCGAAGTGACTTTGTTTTCACAAATGAGAGAGCGAGCAAATTAAAACTTGACTCATGTGTGTATACGAGCCTGTGTGTGTGTGTATCTTAGTGTGCGGACTGTTTTGTGTTTGTTTTAGCAAAAGTCCTTGGGGCCATAGCAGCAGCTAGCTGAATGTTGATGTTTGCCAGCACACACGAGCTGCCTTGGGAGCATTCTAGGTAATGTTTGCCAACGGTTTAAAGCCTCTCTCGGCAATTCTCAGCCAGCAGAGGTTAGACAAATCGTTAAAACCTATCCGTTTACTTTATATAAACATTTAAGTATTTAAAGAAATGTACAGTGTGTTGCTTTTTTATATCCCGTTAAAATTGACAACTGCTATGTGAAAGTAGAGAGACTTTTTTAACAGTCTAAAATTAAAGTTTATTGATAAGTTAATGCTAAATAGTTGGATGAAGCATTCGTAGTTATCTGTGCGTTTCTTCAGTTATCTCTGAGACCAGACGTAATGTTCTGGTCAATAATTAAAATAGAAAGTGATTTTAAAACTAGAGTACCCGGCATCTTTAAGTCATTAATATTTTTTTTTTTGCCGACGCTTATTATTTCTCTTTAAGCTACTGCCTTTCTCCGTGCTTCTCAAACCAAAAAGCTTATTCATCAACAGTTTTAATTGATTGCCTGCGTTTTATGTCGCTGTGCCGCTGGAATTTTGGGCGCTTGCACAAATCGCCGATTAATTAAATATTTACAAGCTCAATTGGGCGGCAATGAATGCTAATTAATTTGTTATTTTAAGCTGAAAGCCGGCTGCTTCTTATCTTCACGCTTGACGTGAGTTCCGTGGCGCTGCGATTGAGCTTTACATTGATTATTGGTGATGGATGCTGAGCATGAGAGTGCCACGTTGGCTGGCTGGCTGGCAAAAACCAAATAAATGAAAATGAAAACAACCCTTTGAGCTCACTGGACAGTAATGTCAGGCACTTCCGCTTCGTTGAGATGCTTTGGGTCTTTGGCATGTCTAATTGAAAAACTTTGCTCTTGCAATGTTGCCAAAGATCTGAAGTAAAACTGAGCAACTGACTAAAGTGCAAATTGCCAAACTCAAATAAAAACTAACACACATACGCACACACACACGCTCAGTGGAATAGTTATCAAACACATGAAACAATTCAATAAATGTAACTAGATATGTTTTGTCAAGTTACAAACATTTTTGTTGCTGCTGCATTCGAAATGCGGTTAATTTTCTTGAAAGTTTTCGCCATGTGCCAAATGAAATGGCTGGCCCAAGTTTGCTGGCAAGTTTACAGCTGCGGTCTCTGCCAGCAGTAACTACTGGACTCTGGTTAATGCAAGGCCTGCCCCAACTGTTCCGCCTGTCTCCTATCTGCAACCGATCTCTTACACAGCCTACGCATACACATGGCACACATTAGAGATTGGTTTTCTGTTTGGGCCATTTATGAAATGCGCACTTTCAATTTCTTTTGGCCGAGATCTCTGGCATTTTTAATTGCACGCCACGTTTCGCATATGAATTGTGGCCAGACGAAACAAACAAGTTAATTAAACGTTTCCGGCCAAAAGTTTTTCCATGCTATCTGTGTGCTGGCATCGCATTCCGCCGCGCCTTCTCCTTCACCCCCGCCACAGTTCACTTGCTGAATGCTGCTTTTAATTACACAGATTTGTATGCCGTTTCGCCCTTTCACTTTCGGACAAACTTGTCTTGTATTACATCCCCTCAGTCTTATATGTATGTAAATTTATTATTTATTAACATTAATTATGGTGGTCAGTGTGCGTGTGGTAATTGTAGACGCTGTCATCTTAGTTCGGGTATTGTCATCAAATTTCATCCGGTTGGCCGGCTATGCTGATGTCAGCGCTCCAATTAACTGGCAATTTGCATTGACCATAAAATACACGATATAGCTGGTCTTGTAAGTTAGCGACTAGCCAGTGGAAAGGTATTCCAATTATGCTCATTTTTTTTACTTAAAATATTCACTTTATCGCTTAAGGAACTTGTTTAATCTGTGTCTTTATAAATCAATTAATATTAATCTTTTGTAGTATAAATATAAATAAATATAAACAGCAAAAAGTGAGGAGGAAGTCTTACGTTAAAAGCCTGCCAGTTCTATAATCAACAGTGTCTGCTCTCTTCAGTCTCTTCTTTGAAGCTAAAACATGTGAATTGCAAAGCGTCAAGCAACAAAGCGGGCAAAGCCAAGCTCTACTTTACTTGCGTTGTACTCAGGCTTTACAAATGTTTCGCTGTTAATGCTACCTTGATATGAGACTTATTTTTGAGATATCTAAATTACAATTAGTAAAGCTCCAATCTGCTCCACATATCCACATATAAAATCTGATTAACATCAAAGTATATACCATTTAGAACTATAGTATGTAACATAGCTTCATCTTCATCTTAAAGATGAAGCCATTAAATAAGATATCTGCTGTGTCTAATTTCATTTCTTTATTTAATTCCTGTTATGTTAATTACGACAGTCTTTGATATAAAAGAAAGAGTCCGTATTATAGTCTTTGTAAACCTAGTTGCCAGGAAATGTATTTTCTTAGCTGCGCTCAAAAGTAGGCCACATATTTGGTGTGCTAGTCTATTTGCGGAATCTTTAAGCACATTGTTCTGGCACTTGCGTAGTCATTGAGCATTTAATAGTTTTACATGCAATTAACACTCAAAGCCAACTGAAACATAAACACACACACATACACACACTTACACACATACATATGCACGTAGTGTGTGTTTAGCTGCTGTTGGCACTTGTCGTAGTACGTGTTAATAAAACTAATTTTATTAGCTAACTAGTGTAAGCAGCGGTTTCCACACGTTGTTTGTCTATATCAGCATTGTATGTGTGTGTGTTAAGTGTTTTGAGAGTGTATGTGTGTTACCTAAAACAACAAAACAGAGCACACGTTTGGCATTAATTTAATCCTTCCGCAAAATAAAGTGATACCGCCAGCCACTAACAAGGCAAACACATTAAATATTTGTGCATACATCAGCACACACACTCACACTCACACACACACACGCAAGAGCACACACACACATACATTGAATTAGCTGTCAGTCGCGGAGAGTATTTGCATATGTGTGAGTCTTTTAATTGCTGTCTTCAAAGGCTGAGGTAAGAATAATTGCAAGATTGGGTATAATGTGTCAGGCTGAGTGCCAGTGCGAGCTGCAAGCTGATTACATCAAAAGCCATGTGACACAAGAGACACATACACGCACACACACGCACACTCTCACTCATACAAACTTATTCACACTTTGAAGTGTCAACAGGCAATAGGATGAGGAAACGCAGCCACGTTATCCATCAAGACATCTTTCACTTTTGTCAGCGAAACAACAATGGCCTCTTAATTACGTGTGTGGCTGCCGCTTTGTCTCGGTGTGTGTGTGCGATTTGTAAGTGTGTATGTGTCTTGTGAGTGTTTGTCTAGGGCGCCAACAGTCTGGTGTTTGCCTGACACTTTTGCTTTGCTCGCGCCACTTGTTGGGCCCGTCCAAGTTGGCAAGTTTTTCATCAAGTTGCCGACGCCTTTGACTTGACTTTTAAGGCCATAATTGGAGCAGTTCTTTTTGGAATATTGCTGAAGTGCTTCCTGCAGGCCAGTGTGCAGACCAACAGGATGTTAATTTCAATTTAAATACTTGTCCATCTATGCTGTTGCTTCTTCTGCAGTACCCTCTACTGGTTCAATTGTCACATACGACGTCCTTAGCTGCAAGCGTTTTGGCTTTTGCCTCTTTTGTTGCCATGTTGCGCCAACTGGACGGACATGTGGCAAACGAGATTGCCAGCAGATGTCTCAAGGAGCTGCGACTGGCCTTCTGACCAGCTGCTCAACTGGTAAACAGCCTTTGGGCACTCTCGGGCAGTCAGCTGACCTTTGGCCGCAAAGGCAGTCGTCTTGCAAGCTGCATTTCCGCCTCCGATGCGGACTTTAATTAGATTCTCTCTGCACGAACACCGAAAGGCCAGCGGGCGCTCGTTTACTTTGATAAGTTCAAATGAATTCATTTATTTATTCATCTGAGCATAGTATTTAATTATCAACCAAATAAACAGCTATAGGAACTTTAACAATTTAGTCAACTCTACATGGTGTGTAATGTACCCGGAAGGTTCTTTTCATGTTTCTAAGAATGTTACTTTGCAAAATATTCATCATATCATTCATATGGGGATTATAATTTTGATGTTGTATTAAACATATTTTATTAAAATCCTTAAGTTTACCAGGACATCATTTAAATTCCTTGTTCCAATCTGCAAACTCTCATAACTTTGCCTAAGTTAAGCCTATTTTCATGATTGAAAATAAATACATTTAGAAAACTTCGAATCTTATGCGATAAAACTTCGTAAAGACATTCCTTACCATATTTTAGATTCTAAAATATATAGCTCTAATGAAAGTTCCTCCTATGCCTCGGGTCCCCAAAACTTTGTCAAACTGAAACCTGTTGGTTGACTATAATAAAAATACATTCATTTACACAACAAAATTTTAAAAGTTTTCGAAATTGAAAATCATGATATGTCTTTTTTGATTGAATGCGGTTATTATGTTAAGAAAATTCAGTTTTTAAATTGAATGTTATGTACACTCCAAACATAGTTAAACAAGCATCAGCTTATAGCCAGTTCGTAGTAGTTGCTCATTTGGCTAATTAAAATGGGATGAATAAACAAGCCCGACACACACTTTTCTACACATGTAAAGGAGGGAAAAAAATGCAGAGTCAATTATGAAATATCGGTGGAGCATGAGACACCGTTATGTGGAGCTGCCTGCCGTTGGCGTTGCGTTGGATATATATTCGCAGCTGCTTCATAAGCTCATAATTCATATATCGAACGGCAGTGGCAGTGGCAAATCTTGAACGAACGCCGGAAATCACGTACCAGCGGAAAAGTTGCCACGTTGCGTGTTGGATTTTAGCATTATTGTCTTTTAAGCTAAGACAGAGTGAGTATCAGCAGCAGCCCCTCTTCGTCGACCACAACAGCTAATTAACGTTAATTTATTAAATCAGTGTGTAAGTAAAGGCATGCAGTGGCCGGGCGGGTGGGCGGTTGGTTGGGTAGCTGGTTTAGTGGCTGCCAGAGGCAAAGATAAAAGTTTCACACGACTTGCTTACGCTCGAGATGCCTCAGACTTAGATTGAGACTGAGACCGGGGCTAAGGCTTAAGGCTGCCACTTGGGTGGGTTTTTCTTAGCTGGAAAAGCATGAAAACCACACGCAGCAATTATTAATTCAATTATTTTAGCGCAAACAGCACCTAAGACGCTGCTGCGCCAGTTCCCGGACCGGGACCCGGACCAGAACGAAACTCAAGCAAAGACATAAATGGTTTTGGTCTTATTTCAAGTGCGATGGGCGGGGCAACAGCAGGGGAAAAAATGATGCTGTCTTTGAGCGTGCTGCTGAAATAGAGTAGCACAAACACAATTAAGACGGCGAGAACATCAAGAAAGAGCATAGCAAAGCAGCTATGTGGGCGGCTGCATGTGCCCTGGTTAGGGTATGCGATTCTTGATGCGCTGTGCAAATAAAGTGGCAAATTTAATTAGGAACTTTCCACACACACACAAAGTGAGCGAAGCAGCGAAAGAGGAAGAGAGAATGTGACTTACCACCTGCTTACGTGGGACTGTCCACTGGTCGCCGCCGCCGCCGCCGCCGGACATGCAAATTAATAACAGGCATCCGTTTCCGGTCAAAAATGAGCATGCCAAATGCGACGTCATGATGCTAAATTACAAGCTGAGCGCAACTGTAACAATAATAATAATAACAATAACGAGACGGAACGGGTGGCTTGGGCAAACTGAATATTAAATACCCTCTTATATATGTAGCCTAGAAGTGATTTTCTACAATAGTTTTATTATCGGTCGAATGCTTTTATGAAAGCCGTAAGATATAATATTCCGATTTGATAAAGGTTGGAAGATATTTTGAAAAAAATCATGAACCTCTCAACTGCTGACTTGGGTCAAGATAACGTGAAAGACAGAACAATGCTTCACGCTAAAAATGATTTGTTCTTCCCGAAAAGATATATTACATAGTAAACTGATCTTGACAAAGTTTTATATGTAGCTTGGTTAAACTTATAAAAATATTTAGTTAAACTAAATGTGTGTGATAAAAGAGCCTAATTGTCACCCGATCATTTACCTGTTAGCTATATGATGGCGTCTGATCCGGACTGCAACATAAATATGGACTTAAGCAAAGTGTCATGACGATATGGATATGACTATGATGTCTCGGCTGTTGCTACTGAGCAACAATATACATATAGATTATGAAGTTGGATTCTATGCATTACACACTTTGTGACAAAATTATAATATCCTCTACAAGGGTATAATAACAATAATAATGAGAGCCGTGGCCAAAAATGTTAAAGGCAACACATCCGCAGCGACAAAACGTGTCCGTAACAACTTCCGTAGCGGAATGTGAGGCACTTTTGGCAGGGGAGTCGCCAAATGGCAACAAAAAAGTAGGTAAAATGGAAAAGTTTGCAACTTAAAGTCACCTGCGCTGGTTCCCAAACTACAGAACAGCCCCTAGTTTAAGTAAAAGTTTACGAGCTGGGGCAGGGGCCAGGTTCTGGATGGGGCTGGATCGGATGGGATGGGTGGTTGTCCCTTTTGTTTCAATTCACGGCAATTGCAAGTCAGCTCATCAGGCATCAGGTATAATTTGGCCGGGGACTATTTCATTTTACGGCCAAAGTGGCGCATTTGCATAAAGTTTTATTTTCTTTGACCCGCACTTGGGGATTTCCATTTGTCGTAGTCGCCAATTTCCATTTCATGTTTCCTTTGTATTTGCTACTTTGTCTACACGGCTACGTCGCCGGTCGTCTATGATGTGATTTCTTCTTTTTGTTTTATTTTTTTGTATTTTTGCAGCTGCAGCTATTGAATTTCAATAACATCTGGTTGGCACAGCGGGGTCAGCTCTCTGCTTAAAGCTGTGACCATATCCATGTCCTGGTCCTGGCTTGAATAATACGCTGTGCATGCTAATACAATTGTTTACATATACGCACACACAGTCACACCGTCAGACGTCATACGTCACGCCCCCACCACTTACACACGCCCACTCACACCCCACCCCAGCCCATCACACACACATACACGCAACGCCAATAAAAGGTAATTTCAAAATCAAACACTTGCCCAAAAAGGCGGGTGGAGAAAGTCTGCTCAAGTGAGGGCCAGAGTAATGTGAAGGATGGGGGGTTTTATAGAAGCTATCGTCGTCGATTCGCCGTCTCACAGTAAATCCTTTCAATTGCTGCAATTTACAGGATAAATAGGATCAAAATCGAATTTAAACGGCAAACAAATTTTTCGTGATTTTGATTTTGTTGACAGAACTTTTCACTTATGTTGCAAAATAAGCAGATTATGTGATGACGACGTCGCTGATGCTGTGCAGGATAAGCCAACAAGGGTTGCGCCTTGTCTATTGAACACCTACAGCACACGCGCACACACACACACACACTAGCACACACACACTCACACTCGCCACAACAACACCCGCCACCGAGTACCAATTGCATATATCAAAGTTGTGCGCATTTCGCGCGTATATATATTTTTTAAATGCTGTAAAATATTTAAATTAAATGTTCACATTCACAGTTCAAGGAGCACGCTTAGAACTATCAGCCTAGACCCAAACTATATACCTACCAATATACCAATACCCATACCAAATGTGAAATCACTCGATTTTATTTATTTTTACTCAAATAACTTTGTCGGGCAAAACTTCTGCAGAAAAGGCAGCAAAGTTGGGCGCCAACTTTCGACACGAGTCCTTGGAACCTCCTGCGGGTACAGCTCGACTGGCAACATAAACAAGATTAATTTCACATGTGCATGTATGTGGGTTGGGCACACTCGGATTTTGGTAGTTGGGCCGCGCCAGTTATTACTTTGATTATGTTTATTTTAGTCATGAAATCCTAATGCCGGTTTCTTGTGCACTTCTCGTTCATTTAATAAGCTCGTAGACGAAGCGCGAAATTATTTTCACTGAATTTTCGACTGGCAATGATTGCTTTTTTGCTGCGCACAAGTTTTGTGTGATTAGCCAAGTGAAAAAACACGAGATTAGGCAAAACTATTTAGACTTCATTAACTTGTGAATGCAAATTATATAAATATTCTACTGAGGTGCGAGGCAGTTCCCAGTTACATCGTAAAGATAGCGATAGCGATAGCAATTTTCTCAACTACAAATTAAATATATTTGTATGTATTTAATAACAATACATTATAAAAGTTTAAAAGGCATAAGTGAAATGTTTCGTGAATAGTTAGCACACAAGCTTTGCAGTCGTGTCAACACTTCTTTTGACACATTTCAATTTCAATGCTTTGTTAACCGCGTTTTTAATACTTTATCAACACGATTCGACATTTTTTTAACACATTTCAAGACACTATGAAAACTTGTTGGGCACATTTTTAAACACTTTGTTTCAACAGTTGTAAATTTTTTTTTTCAAAATTACACTTTGACACTTTTTCAGGACTTTTTCAACACAATACTCAACACTTTTTTCAACACTTTTCCAATTTTTCTACTCTTTTTTCAACACCTTATTCAACACTCTGTACCCTTTTAGCAGCATGTTTTATGTTTTGTTAAATACTATTTAAATGATTTCTCAATTTATAAATCGGAGGGCGAACGGTTGTTCGATAGACGAAGCCACAAGCTAAATACATTTTGAAATAATTTTTAGTTTACATTAAAAAGAGGGAGCCCACGTCTGCCCATGACATGCTCATCCTCCTAGCTATTTTTGGTATTTGCATTTTCATCATTTAAAGCACATTTCATCCGTCGCTGATCTCAAATGATTGCTCGCCGTCCAATTGGCCCGATCACAATCGGCCCGCACGCAACATTCAAATGGCCAAAACAATCTACAAGTGCATCTGCCAACTTGGCGGTGCTCCAATAGCCGCCACCATCGCCAGCAGAAGCGGACGACTTAAGTGCTTTTAATTATGTCCACGTCCACTTTACACCAAATATCGCAAGTTTCCGAAATGCGCAAATCATGGCTACGGTTCTGGCTCCGACGCACTGCACCCGCCTGCAGCTCCACCTTTGGATGGGGCGGGCGCAATTAACGAGTGCGGGCAAAAACTGGAAGCTCGCCGGCGTTGCTCTAAATAAACCGTAACAATTTATGAAATTTTAATTTCCTACACTTAATAATACGCCGAGTTATGGGCGAAAGAAGCGAGCAAATTCTCCTATAAAGACATCAACGTGAGTTGCTAGCGCAGGTGTGGCTGGGGGCAAGAGGCAAGCAGTAGCAGCTCCGTCTCTGTGCTGGCAACTTGCAACTTGTGTGGCATGGCAGCAGACGGCCACGTTGGGCATAACTAGAAACGGTGCGCCAACGCGGTGTTCGGCTAAATTTGGCGTGTTCGTTGCCGGCGTCTGATCCCCGCCAGTTCACGCCAGGGATTTATCGCACTTATGATGTGTGAATTAGCATAGATTTGTTTATATTTTTATTAACACGCATATACATATACGTATACATATACATGCATATATCCGATTTCATAGGCCAGACTCGGGCTGATCGAGCGCCAAGTCGAGGCGACTCTGCGGCAGAGAGTTGATCGAGCTGGTCTCGGAATTGGCATGATCTGATTGCCCATCCTTGTCATAGGTAATGGTGCTAATGTCGCAGAGCATTTGCTCCATCAGCAGCTGTTGCTGTGCCAGGAATTCCGTCTGTAAGCGCTGCTGCTCCTCTGCCTGTTGCGCAACCAGCTGTTGGAAGCGTTGCCGCTGTTGCTGCTCCATCTCCTCCAGCACTTTGCGCTTGATCTGCTCCGCAGTGCTACAATCAGCGCTAGAAGCTATATGACCCGCGCTGCTGTTGGACAGGGATGTCGTAAGTATTGACTGATTGGCGCAGCTTCCGCTCGATTCGACTTTCTTCAAAGCCGCTTCACGCTTGAGCGTTGCACGCGGATCATAGCTAAGGCGCCGCTGTGTGCTACTAATCCGCGTGCTGCTGTCACTGCTCACCATCTGCACATTGGCATGGGAGGAGGCGTGCGCGGCATAGCTGACATTGCCGCTGGAGCGAGGTGTTCGCTTGCCGGACTTGTTGTTGCTTCCAATCCGCTTCTGCGGCGTGTTCTTGGCCACCTTGTTGGCCCGATGCTTCTCCGGCGTTGAGTGTTGCTGCTTCACCTGGATCTTGCTGTTGCTGCACATGCTGCTTGGCGGTGAAGCAACGCTTGGCAAATCCGTAACCGGACTTGCGGCTGCATTGGGAGAACTGGGCGCCACCATTTCCATCAGCTTCAATTTGTAGCCAAGCGGATAGGAGTGGTAGCGCTTCCACAGCTGCGGATGAAGTCGCTCGCAACGCTCACTGCTGCTATTGGGCGGCACATTGCTAGCCGTCTTTTCATCTTTCGTGGTCAGCGCAGGACTCGTAATGGCACGTTGCAGTAGTTCGCGGTCGCGCTGGTCAATTGACTTTTTCAGCATCTGAGCGACGTCCAATAGTTGCCGAATGGCCTCAAATCCACACGGCTTTTTATTTTCTTTCTGTTCGGGTTCGGCATTCGGAATTATGTTGCACGCTGACGGCTCCTGCGGCTGCAAAGGGCTGCACCTGGTAGTAGGCACCTGCGTTGACATAGGCTCAGCCGTTTCCAGCGAGGTTGCCGAAAGCGTTGCATATAAAAGAGCGGGCTCCTTAAGCACTGCGTGCTGTGGCTGTATCTCTGCGAATTCCTCGCACAGCATTTGCACCACCGGCGACTTCTTGAGCGGCGACCCTATGGGCTTGATGAACTTGATAATGGCGTTGCATTTGTTGTCATAGATCAGCGTCTCCGAGAACTGCAGTTGCTGCTTGATGCGACCAACGACAGCCAGCGGCTGTTGCACCAGCTCCGTGTTGGTGCTGGCATCCACAAGTCGACAGCAGCCGCCGCCTGCTACGTGCGTCCATTGTTGCATCTTGTCTGCACCTGACAGCTTTGGCAGACGCTCTACCTGCTCCTCTATGGCCATGGCGGCCAGTCGGTGTTGTTGCATCTCCAGCCGTCGCTCAGGTGTCATCTGCATAGAGATCATATACTTAAGAAGTGTGCTGAATTCCGCACGCTTTCTGATCACTTACCAAGGGTGACAAAATGGATTTGCCATTGAGTGTAAAAACGGATTTGTAGTGACTGTTTTCCTCCTGCTGCTGATGCATCTCCGCCCATTGTTGATCCACCTCTTCGGCTACTTTCAATATGTACTCCATAATAAGTTTGTTTGATTGCCAATTAGTAAGCCAGAAAATGATTATTTGATATTTGAGAATTTTTTCGAACGCATTCAAGCGTAAGACAACATTAGTTTAATAAATGACAGATAGTTATAAAGTGACTTCGATTACAAAATAATAAAGTACTGATTACAAAAGTAATATAGTAGAGTAGTAGAGTATGCTCGATTAAGAGACACCCTATAGGCAGCTGCTTGGTCAAGTCAGTCTGTATGAACGAGTCGATCTCGAAGATTACAAACACCAAAGACTTTAAATTTTAAATATTTATCTATTATTTTTCATGGATTACTCCATTTTTGTAATATCGAAAAATATCGATTTTAAGACTTGGTTATTTTTAAGCGAAGAGCGAAAATAATAAGCGTTAGATACACAAACCTTGGCGAGTTCCCTTGTTAAATTTTGGGAAAACAAAGTCTGGTATTTACGTACGTTTTGGTGATCAGCTTATGCCCATGGAGTATATCCACCGAAGTACATACATAAGGAAGGTCGCTTGTTTTTAAAGGCTGTTCAGCGATGGTCTTAGGATATTGCCTAGTCGGGCACTCTTGAGTGTAAATTACCTTGAAATTGAAATACTTACATTGAAATTTTGATTACACGCCTATTATTATATGCCCGAGATACGAATAATAGATCGTGTATCTTAATCGATAAAAGTCTTTGATCGAATAGTCTGTGGATGTCCTCCATATCCTATTAAGAATATTTGTATGCTCTAAGGAGCATGCATTCTTTAATATATACTTTCTTTTCATTCCTTCTCAATGGCTGCAGAGTATATAGAAGTTCCATTGCCTAGAAACTAGAAAGCTTGGTGCGCACATTGATATGCACTGCACATGGCAGGACACACTGTACAGGCTGACAAATGGGCCGGTCGTCGGCGTTGCCGAAGCGTGCCACAAGGTGCCAGCCGGCAGCAGCCGTCCACAAATGCGTTGCAGCAACAACACAAATAAAGTCCACTCCATTACCGGCTGCCACTCTGTGTGTGTGTGTGTTTGTGTGCTGTCCTTTGAGACGCAGCCAACTTGTGTGCACTTCCGACCCAAAACGTATATGTCGGAAATTTGTCTTGCGGGTTTGAGTGCTTGTAGGTGTGTGTGATTTGTTTTTTAAATTTCTCTGCAGCCTTAAAAGAAAAATAGAAAACGCAACGGCATACGGTGTGCGCGAGCGGAGAAAATGCCACTGCCGCCGGCCAATTTGTCGCATAGTCCACCCCCCTGGCAGCTGGCAGGACTAGCCCGGGTTTCTATTTGTGTTTTGGCAATGGAGTCACGTAGCATTTCACTTGCATATTTGCCCAATGACATGCGACAATTTTCCACTAAATTTGGCATGTCAAACATATTTGCAGCCAGCAGCGGGCAGAGGGTGCAAGGCAATGAAAAATAATTCCAATTAATACATTAACAACTCGAGATAAGCGTCAGGACAACTGAAGAATGGCAGCTGGAATCAGGCGAATGTCAGGTAATAAACGCTGTGTGGCCCATTCTCGTTATATCTCACTGGCATTGCGTGCCAAAGTCGCCAAAGTTTTGCGCCACGGCAATTTGTTTCAAGTGGCAATTCGGGAGCGTGCCAAGTGCCTTGATAACAGTAACGGCTCCACCAGACCGTTAGTCTGGCAGGTGGGTGTGGGTGTGGGTGTGGTTGGTGTGCCCCACCGCCTGGTCACAAAAGGTATTTATCTCATTGTACAGATTAAGTGTTGTCTTCAAATTAGTTGAGAATATGGTGAGGGGAGCGACGTGAACTCAATCAAAGTACGTGCCAGGCAGCTAGGCTGTACTTGAGCCTGTCGTTAAGGTGTATTTGAAGACTTCTCTGTTGGCAACGAGAAATTTTGTATGGAAAGAATTATATTGTAGTCAGCAAGTCGCCTATATACTTGGTTGAGTCTGCGATCTGGCAACATTGCATAATATTACTTCGTGGGTGTTAAGTTGGCTTGAATATTTTTAAATATATTGAAATCCTAATTTATAACATATTTACTTATGCTATAGATTTATCGTATTTCTAACTGTGGCTTTTGAATATTCGATTGCTTTCTTTGGTTTATTTTAGTTGATTTCTTTTTTATTCTTTGCGATCTGGCAGCACCACTTAATAACTGTGTGCATTAAGCTGGCTGCGATAGATTTTTAACAGAAATAAATAAAATATCGTTGAAGTATGCAATTTCTTTAAACATTGCTGCACTTATAATATGATTATAACAGCAAAGTATAGCTGAGTTCATATACTGAAAGCTAAGCACATTCTTTTGATAACCACATTTTCATTTGGTGTAACCTGTTAAGCGCTGTATATTACCATTCTCTGTCTGCTGGGCTGCTCATTGTCAGACTAGACGCTCGGTTACAGTTCATAAATTCAGGGAATTATGAGCCGTAACGTTGCGACTCCTAAGCGGAAGCGCGTCCATTGCAAACGCAATGGTGGCACGTACACCAAATGGCCAAAGCGCCACCTCCGCTGCTTATTTGAAACGGGGGCCAGCCAACAGGTAATAACGGTTGCACGATTGGTTAGCCTGACAGTTTTTAGAATTTACAACGTTCAAAATGGCAAAGTCAAAGCTGAAAGCATGCCAGACGAGCTGCCCTACCCCCTTACCCTCTATGCAACATGTTTCATTCGGCGTAGCATTACAGTTGCAGGGCGCGTTGATGGGGTGTTGGGGGACGACCACAACAAGTTGTCGTCATAAATTCGCTCTTTGTATTTGCTTAAAGGTCGCCGCATTTCTTTTGTCTACCGCAAGCCATTTTATGACAAATCGAGGTGATTATACCCTGTAAACATATAGCGGGCTGAAAATGGGTATGCTAACGTGATGTAAACGTGTGTCAGGAAAAATGGAGAAACATTTTTTTGTGTATAATCTATAATTTAATTTCTGTCCAAAGTTGTAGCTTATCAAATACTGTTTGGTAAATACAATGTTTGGACTCAAGGTATTTATGCTGGGTCTTCCTTAAATATTATTTATATTGAACAAACACAATTTTATGGGAATATATGCGTCGATTCTTGTAAGATTTGATATTTGATTTATGTATACACCTAATTAAATACGATTTCTCTTAATTCATTTAATTTTAATAGGCTCACATAGTATTAATTCAAGTTATTTTAGATTACGTATATTGAAGCGTGGATTGGAGTTTGTTTCGTGGCAACTGGCGCCCAGAGCATTTGCTAGTCAAGCATACCCAGTTGTGGTGGCTGTCATAATTTTATGCGGCAGACAATATCGTCATTTTATGTTCGGGAAATCGATGGAAGTTTTACGATTCGCATTCAGCTCAATGTCGCATTCGCATTGATTTTGTCAGCGGCTCAAAGTTCATGCCACAAAAAGTGAGTTGAAGTTGAAGTTCAGGGCGGCAATCGCTTTAATTGAGTTGCCGGTGCTCATGCATATGCAAGACTCAATTAAAAGTGCGCCCAGAAAAAGCTGTAGACAAACAAACAGAAGACGCGCCGGCACATACCAGATAGTCGACCTGGCAGCCCCTTCTGCTGATGAGCTGCCGCGATGCAAGAACTTGGCAACGTCTGCAAGTGACTCGACTGAGCGTCTGCGGCGTTTTGTTGACATTTTGCGGTATGGAAAAAAATTAAATTAAAATGCAAATTAGACAGCCGAGGAAGACGCTAGCGCGCAGTCACAGTGCCTGCAAACCGGCCGCTTACCAACAGTGACAAATTGTGGCAAACAAAAATGTTGCGCATACGCCCGGCGGGACGAACCCTTGACTCTGTCAGTGTCACCTACGCAGAGGTCGGCTAGGAATTACCTATATATATTGTATGTTTTGGCTGGCGACTTTCGTATGCCACTCCCAGGAGCGTTCTGCTCCTGAGCCCGCCTGTCGCGGCCCATCTTAAGCTGAAGATGAATGTTTTTATTTTTGCCAGCCTCTGTGTCTTGGCTGCCTTTTGTAGCGGTAAATTATGCAAAGTAGTTACGTAATGCGCTTGTTACAATAATTTAATCTTGTAATCTGTTGCTGTTGCTGTTGCTGCGGCAAGTGCCATAAATAATTCAGCTGCCTGGCAGACACTTAACGTTGCATCTTCGAGCGAGCTGCCCCAAAAAGTAGTAACAGCAGCAGCAGCAGCAGCAGCAGCAGCAGCAGCAGCGGCATCTGCTTTCGTCTGGTTTGTCGGCATTTTTGCATTTTTAATTTCAAGGTAAACAAACGACAAACAACTTTCAAGTCGAAACGGAATTCTAATGAGCTGTCTTAAGGTGACTCTGCCCCTGCTCTTGCCACCGGCCCCCAGCCCCACCCTCTATCCTTTACCTATCAGCCACTGTCAGCCAAATTGACATTTCAGCAAAGCGCGCACGTTAATTCAATTTTGGAGCTCAAAGAAAAATAAAACCAGTGAAAAGTTTTTAATGCCAGCCCAAAGATAAACCAACCCTTTGACGTCGCGCAGCTCCGCTCAACCTCCTCGCCAGGGGTTGGGCGCAATGGTAAAAAGAAAATATATTATTTGCGGTGCGTAATTAGCTGCAAGCTCTTTAAAGGGCTGCTTAAAGTGTACTTTCGCTATAAACGACAGGTCATAAATCAGCTGCAAGAACGCAAATCCACTCCCAAATCGCAGACAACATAAAATTTCAATAACGCCTTAACCCAAATGCTTGTCTCTGTTGCTATCTCCATCTGGCACACACCATGTGTGTGTCTGTGTGTGCCTGTCTGGGCTCCTGGCAAGGTGCACCGACTGCTGCTGCACGGGCAAAACCAATAACAAACAACAAACGGAAGCAATACAGGTTGACACGTCGAACGGATACAAATATGGCGCTGTTAGTTCCGCACCAAGACAAAACCCGTGGCGTAATGTAACGGAAACTCTATTGAATTGCGATAAAAATCGCGTTTGCCTTGCCTTGTCCTCGTCTGCCAAACACACACACACACGCACACACACATGCACACAGGGAGAGAAAGAAAGAGAGAGAGGCTAAGCCATTTTTAAAGCATACTTTGCGGCTTGTCAACAGGCGGCAAAATTTATTGAAATTGCGCGCCAAAGAGTTGCAACATTTTAATACACTTGCAGCCAGGGTATTACAACTTAGGGGTTAAATATGTAACTGCGGGGAGTTAAAAGTTTAAAGGATTTCTTTAACTTTACTCTAATTTACTTTACTTTGTATTCTAAGGAGCGGAAATTGGCATATTAGTGATCGGCATTAGTCGACGCAAACTTTTCATAATGCATATAAACATGTCATAGGTGCTGATGATAACAGGGAAGTTGCTGAAGATGTAAAGAAGTTTGTTGCTAAGCTCGTATTAATTGTCCTTTTAAAATTAATTTAATAATCGTTAACCGGCATAAGAGGAATAAAATGATAGCTAGGAAACATATTTTGTCTATTAAAAGAATTTAAATTATTTGTGGGTTAAAAAAAAGATATTGTCGTTGCGTGAAATTGCGAATAACTTTCTTGGACTTTACAGCTTTAACCTTAATTATAATTTACTTCTTAAGAGTATTAGCCTGCCTTGCCTGGGCTGAAATTCTTCTGAAACATGTCTTTTCCACCCATTTCCCTTACGTGAAAAAATTTAATTCTTCCTGTGTTCACGGTAAGCCCATTTTCAGCCAGCAAAATGAGTTACATTATTCAAATAACATTTTAAAAATCGGTTTGACGACTTTCCACCAAGCGGGGTGGATTTCAATGAACTTTCACTGAGGTCGAATTTGAAGTTGATCGAATGGAAAAAGAAAATAATTTTATACAACTATTTTCGCTCGAATTCTCACATTCTAAAAACTCATATGCTGTCAAGTGAAAATAGCCCTGACTTATTGTATAGAGTAAACAATATTCGGTATGTCATCAGTGTGTTACTCTTCTAGTTTATTGTATCCTTGTGCTGACAATGTTATCGTTACGGTTATTGATTGAAATTTTTGTTGGCATTGCTTGTGGCAGTGTTTTTGCATGCCAGGAGGCGACACCAGCTGCTGCCATTTGTTGCCACAGGTTGCGCTTTTCTTATGGTTGGGCTTGGGCTTGCATTTATCTCACTTGGCGTCAAAGGCAGTCAGCTACCTGCGTGCCACAAGGACGTATTCTATACGTACCGTAACCCCATGCTCTGACGCAACTGTCACTTGCAGCAGCAGCAGCCAAAAGGACACACAAATGCCACATCAATGTGCATTTCATTTAACTTGCCACGCCCGTGTGACTTTTAAGTGTTGCCTGAACACACGCACCGCACACACAAGCACACCCTCCCGCACAGCCCTTTAGGCCAGCATTAGAAATTTGAGTGCTGGACATGACAGCTTCTGCATGAGCAACTTTTGCCCCTATGCCCCAAAAGCCAAAGTCAATGCCCAACTGTGTGTATGTGCGTGTGTGCGTGTGTGTGTGCTTGGCCGTATGTTGTAGGTGTGCGTTGTAAGGTATTATCTTGTGTGCCACTGAGTGGAAATGGTTGCTGCGTGCGTCATCATGTTCCATTGTGTTGTATTGTTGCCTTTGCCAAAGTTTGTGTTTGTGTCATTGTTAAATTTTGCGCTCGAACGATCTGCAACGAATGACATCCGTACCGCAAGTTACTTTTTGATTTACAGTATGCTACTTTTTGTTCATCAAACGCCTGGCTGGTCCTGCCTGCTGCTGCTGTTGACCCCACCACCATTCCCCTACGCAGACCTTTCCATGTTTGCTTCAGCTGGTCCAAGGTGCAGCAAAGGTTGCCGCTTGCCGCTTGCCGCTTGTTGGTTGTTGCTTGTTGGTTGCCGGTTGTCGGTTGTCGGTTGCCGGCTGGTTGTTAGCTGTCGTTAGCATTTGGTTTAAATTGCGCAAAATGCGTGTAATTGCTGGAACTGACGATTGAATGAGCCCGTGTCCGCCAACGATGCAAACCGTGGCCGGGGGCAGGTCGCTTCACTGTTTAGTTGCAGCTGCTGCCCGAGTTAGTCCCAAGATTTAAAGTTTCTGATTTGATTCGATTTCGTTTGCCTGTTGACTATCCGCACAGTAATTATGGACGCATTGTTGTGCAAAAATTGAGTTTCAGTTTTCGAGCTCTCGAATTTGTTTAGCCATAAACTTGATGCCAACTAGTTGTGGGTGTGTTCTGGGCTGAGACTTGGGCTTCAACTTGGACTTCACTTGGGCAGCTGCTGCCGTTTCCGCTGCCGGGCAAGTGAAAGTGTCTGATAAATAAACCGAATTTGTTGCCGTTGAATTGAAATTGAATTAATTTTTTTTTTAAATATTTAAGCAAGTGTAACAAATTAAAGCTTTAACTATTTACGACTTGGTACTGAAAGTAGTTAATGCATTTGACTATTTATTTTATTCGATAAGCTGCAAGCCCGAAAGAAATGTTCATGTCCATAGCCTTTGCTTACATCCTTTAAACCAAAGTCTGTTTCCATTCATATTTAAAAGCTTTAAATTAAGTTATTCATGGTAAATATATATATTATATCCACACAAGATGTTGCTTCAAGCCTTGGTTTGTCAGATCAAAATTTTAAAGAAACCATTCAAGGAAACTGTTTTTGAATACAAGATGGAAACTTGTTTTGCTAAAGGTTCTGTTGATAGTAAAATATTTCTTTTATAATTTTGCTTACGATTTGTATATTTCCACTTGATTCATTGATATAATGCAAATCAAAATTTTTTATCATCTGTTCTGGCACTCGCTGCTCGGATTCATGCTCTCGCCGCGGCTAACAACAACAATTAACGCGTTTTTATTGCATATCTACCGCAACGGGCAATGCATCATTCAAAAATTTGTCAATAGAGACCGCAGCACATTTAATATATAGAAGCCACTGAATGTGGCTGCCTTGCCCCTTCCCGGCGCCGGCTGCTGCAGCTCCTGCTGGCATTCCCTATAGGTATTATTATTTTTGTTTTTGTATTATATATCAGCACGGCACGATCGACGGCATCGCCGTAGGCATACGCAGGCGAAGAAGCGCTGCTATTTAATAATATAAAAGCAATATTTTTGTGACCAAAACAATAAAGTCGGGCTGTCATTGATTTATTTGTCTGCTGCGTGGCCAACACACAATAAACTGAACGCGAAATGCACTCGCACAATGCACAAAGTGGGCACCGGCTCAGGCACGGGCACAGGCACAGACACAGGCACTGGCAGTTGCACCACCTCAGCGGTGGGTCAGGCAGTAGCCACCATCCATCGGCACTGTGGCACAGTGCAGGCTTTTTTGGTGGGTTCCCGCTCCAGCTAGCCTCAAACATAATTCATTTCCGCTTATTGTCAGCGGCGCTTTTGCATTTAAAATAACACAAAAACCCAAAAATCTCAAGTGTAAAAATATATATATATATAAATGTATATATGAAAAAATTGCCAGCAGGACAATGCAGGTAAATTGAGTGCAGATGGCGTTCGGGTCCTTTGTCCTCAGTTACAGTGCGAATGCATAATAAAGCACGGCGACTGCGAAACGCAACAAATTGATGGGAACGCGAATAAAATAGCACGACTCATTGAACAATTGACAGTTCGAGCTGTTGGTGGTTGGAGAAATCGTTCCACAATCTCCCCTTGCTTCTGTTCTAGCTCCTTCTTCTCCTCCCCCTACTATCCAATGGACCAGGCACTAGGGGGATGACATAATTAAATCCATGCACTAATTAAATTTCCCAAAAATGTATGCAAATGCCGGCAAATAAACCGTCACCGTCAACTTTTGCCAACTACCTTAATTGCATGAGATAAGCCGTTAGACGGGGCGCATACGTAATGCAAATTATTTTCAACATTTCACATTTAATTGCAAGACGGTCGCCGGACATGTCCCCATAAGGGTTCCCAGCTAGAGCACACACACACATTCATTAAGCAACCCTTGTGCGGGTTTCCCATGCGTCTGGGTTGGATGCTGTGGTGGTCAAGTATCCGGTGTCGTGTGCCCTGTGTCCGAAATGCGGCATACATGGCATACCAGCTGAAAATTAAGTTTTCGCATTTTCCACCTTTTTTCTCTTATTTTTTTATTTGTGCTTAGCCTACAGAGGCGGCATTTTGTGCGTTTGTGTGGGTTTTGGCCAAAATCCAGTTGATAATCCAGCATAATGCGCTTTTATTTGAAATAATAATGTTGATGCCGACATCGGTCTGGGCTCATTAAATGTGAAAAAGTAAAGCGAATAATAAAAAAAAAAAAAGGAAGCAGTCCAACTCAGTTTGCCTAGGTGTAAACGTATGTAATTCACTGAGCTGGGCTCCATTTTTGGCCAAGGGTTATTCGGGCTCATTGTCAACCGCAAAATTGTTGCATGAGGTGTCAAAGTTCATAACGTGGCACCGCTTCAGCCGCTTCAGCCGGTCCAACCGCTGCCCCTTTGTCTGGCAGCAGTCGAAATTAATTTCAATGTCCGGCCATATGTGCTCGAGTCCGAGCTAGTACTATTCGTGGTAGAAATGTTTTGTTTAATTGCTAAAATTTTCCAGCAAATTAAGTTTGATGCGGGACCTTTAAGTCATGCGGGGGCTGGCGACATAAATATTTTTGAGGTGTAAATTGTTGAAATGCCTGCGAGATGACTAACGCAGGCGCATAAATTTGGCAGCCGAAAGTGTTAGGCGGGGCAGGGGAGGCGCGGTTAACCAGAGCCACAATAAATCTCACGAAAAACGATTTAAAATTTTGTACTTTCACTCGAGACACACTCTCACACACAATATGGGTGTGTGTATGTGTGTGTGTATGAGTGTATAGTTCTATAATCCCTTGGCCCAACTGCTTTCTTAACTTTCAGCTTGCCAAGCAAAATTCTTGCGGCGTTGCCTTTTGGTTGCCTCTGAATGTGTGCCCCGAAAATAATTTATCATTTTCACTTTGAATTTTGTGTGAAAATTCACTTATGTGCGTGTGCGTGTGTTTGTGTGTGCAACTTGCTGGTGTCAGTGCAGACATTGGAGCGAGCCAACCCGCCCCCAGCCAAACCCATCCCAAGTGGCACGTTGACTTGTCACCACATTGGTGTGCTACCTTTTTGCCATCGGGTGGCTGGCGGGTGATGTCGGCGTCTGTGGTTTAAAGTTGTGTCAACTGTTTTTAGTAATTTAAAGTTTTTTGTATAGTTTTTGCTTTTAATTTGCATTGTTGGCATGCCATTGGGCATTTGGTCCTGGAGCCCACTACCTGGCCAGGGTGCTTGGGCTCGGCCAAAAAGCTGGCCCTGTAAAATACCTCAACATTAAAATGCCATTAATGCATTTGCGTAATGTTGTGTGTAATATTCAGCCAGCCCCCGCCCTTTTGGCGCACACCTCATTGAAAGCCCATTAAAGTGACTTATGTGATGGCGCGGTCCTGGCTCTGGTCCCGGTCCCAGTCCCGGTCGCGGCATCGCCACCAACTCCAACTTCGACACCAAGTGGAGCTCGCATTGCAATTCGAATATGTTCGCTTGTTGGGGCCGGCCATGTAAAAATTGCATTAAAGGAGGGACGGGCAAAGTGCGCTAGGTGGGCGTGGCGATTTCGGTTCAGGAAACAGCGCCGTGCATTTGTCTTATCAGCATGCTCCTGGCATTGGCATTGGCATTGCGAGTCCGCATCCACCCGCACGCCCACTCTTGTCCAACACATTTGCCTGACCATAATGAGCGGCAATTACCGCATCGGCCGCAATTTGCATTACACACTGCGAAAATGTTGCAATGCAGCGGTGTGGCAAGGGCGCAAGGGAGCGTCTGTGTGTATGTGTGTGCGCGTAAACATTGTGCAATCTTTTATCAACAGCAGCAACAACAACAGCCGCAACAGACATGACAATGGCAATGGCAATAGGAAAGGGCCATATTTAATTGCACCTACTTAAGCGCTAAAGGGAACTGCCATAAAAAGCTTAAAATCTCTGACTCCACATATGCTCATGTTATATTTCTTTTTTTTTTTTTTAAATAATCAACGAACACAAATAAAAAACTTATTTTTCATCAGCCCCATCGATGCATGCATAAATATGTAAAATATATTTAACATTTGCTGGTATCTAAGCTGATCAGGCAACTGAGGAACAAGGCTGCAGGTTCGCGTCCTTATTTTGGACAAGCACTTTTGTATTAAGCGGATGCAAGGGTGTGGCAGGGATATTATATAATAGTAATTATAACAAATATTTTAAAATAATAAATGAAATATTTATAGGTTTTGGGCAACTGAACAGGTTGTGGGCTCAAACCTTAGGAAAGTGTGCATTGTTATTTCATTCTAAGATTTCTAATAGTAGTCAAACCCTTTTGATTTTAACAGAAAACGGTAATCGGTTCTAATCCTTAGTATATCGCTAAATGTTTGATAGTGGATTAATATCCATCTTGTGAAAGGCCCAGCAGGATGCACCACTCTAGTTCTAGAGCGCTTTTAAGTCGCACAATCCCAGCGCAAGAAATGGTAAAATGTATGGTCTTAATGCCCGAACATTGAGTTCAGTCTGCACTGCCCCCGACTTGGATCTCTAAACGTGGATAGCAATAGCTTTTAAAGGAGGCATTTTCGGCGCAGGCTTGAGATGTTCTGCACGGTCGCATGGTTTCTGTGTTATCAGAAGTCTATCCAGAAATATGCTAGGTCCGTCTATTGCATCCCATAGAATTGACATTTATTTCAACATTCTATTTCGTTTTGTTCAAGTCTCCAGTATATCTGATCTTCGTCTGTGTGGCCGCAACTACTGGAGGCTTTGTGATCGGCACATGATGCTTTCTGTTAGTGTCCAGCTAGGCGTGATGATATCTAATATGATATCTGACAGTAAATTATATGTTATTGTCGAAGGCTTCAGTCAGTGTTGTTTAAGAGTTATGTTGATCGTCTGCTCGTCTGTCTCTTGCATTAAGAACTTCTCAGCCGGTTTCTACAAACCAATTCTCAGCATTTACCCAACTTAGTCTTCCATCAATTTAGCTAGTTATCAATTAAACAGCCTACGCAGCTCTTTTTTTTCGGGCTATCAACATTAAGTGGCGCCTCAATTTCGGTTAACCACAAGCAGCTTGTTCGTAATCCAACTAAGTTGCTTCAATTTAAATACCGCTAAATCAACAACTGCCACTTTATATCGAGCCGCGGCAGCGAGCAGACGTTGCCGGAATAAAAAGCACAAAATTAAATAAACTGCGAGTAAAATTAAAAGTAACAGAGGCAAATGCTAACAAACACACACACATACACACACACACACGCACACGTACACCAGCTCCACCTCAATGCCTCAATCCTGCCACCTCCATTCAACTAGGACTTGTTCAACTTTCGGTACAATTTTTACGCTTCTTTTACTTCATTTTCAATGCATTTAACTTGAGTGACTCTTTAATCCTTGTAAGTATCTTAGCTTGAGTGTGCGCTTGCCGGGCGGTAAGAGGCGGTTAGGGGCGTGGCAGCCAACAACACCGTTGCCTTTCAACTTGCCGGCATCAACGTCTTCGCGTCTTCGTCTTCGTCTTGTGCCCTGTGCGCGTCCTTTTCCTGGTCGCATTTTGTGCTACAATATTTATTTACCTTGCGCCTTTTGTGCCCACGTGCAGTCGAGGCAACGTCTTCGCCTTCAGCTTTGCTTTTGCCTGCTGCTGTTGCTGTTGCTGCTGTCGTCGCCGTAGCTACGTGCAGCTCCAGCTACTGCTTGGAGTCCACACCCAAACCTGGCCGAACGCCCAGCTCGAATGGGTGCGTCAAAATGTCTGCCACTTGGCATATTTTAAATACATTTCATGCGCTCCTGAATTTTGGTTGCCGCTGCTCCTGATGCTCCTGATGCTGCTGTTCCTCAAGGATATTTACTTCTTGAAAATATGTTTACTCGTGTTGTGCATATTTTAATCGTTTACTTTACCGACGACTTTTGTAGCTGTGCGTGTTTGTGTGTATTTCTGTTGCTTGTTTAACTTGCGTTTAAGTTAAATAAGCCATGCGAGTCCTGTCGCCTGTTCTGTGCCTGTGCCTGTATTTCCTGCAACGTAACTAATTTTGCCAGACTTTAATGCCAAACGTTGTTCAGCATATTAGCATATTGTGGAGCTACTCATAATTGTTATAATAACCCAGCCACAAATTGCAGCCAAGCTGCGACATAAATTAGACATCGCACCGCGACGCATAAATAACGCGAATCCTGCGCCGGCCGGGCCGTGCCGGGATCCGCCTGGCTAATAGAAACATCCGCTGCAGTTATCTCACGTAGCTGCGGTCCGTGGCCAGGAATATGATATAAGCCGTTGCATGCAACCGGACAAATGGCAAACAGCAAACAGTAAACAGGTGTTTGTTATTTATCTAGCTCTAGCCGCAACCGCCGGTCATATTTTATAATGAATTCTAATGAGCGTGCTGAAAGAGATACAGATACAGATAAAGATACAGTTGAAGTTACAGATACTTTGGACAAGCGCCTGCGGCAATTCGTTAGCACACGAGGCGCGCTTCAACGCGTCTCAAATTCTTCTTCTTCTGTTGCTTACCAAATATCTTGAGGTGAGTTGCAATCGCCTTTATCTGTATATACCACACACACACATATATATATATATATATATATATTGTAGAGTGTGAGTATCTGAAGTTTGGCGCATAAATAGCCAGCGGGCTCAGCGCTTTATTTACAAAAGTTTTCGCTGCTTTGAAATGTTGCGGCATTAGCTACGCCAGGGTGTGAGGACATGTGATACGAAGCAATGAGCTTTAAATTACTTAAGCAATCTAAATAAACAACTGTCTGAGAGAAATGAGTCATTTGCGAGAGAGAGAGAGAAAGAGTGAGGGTGAGAGCATAAGGGATAGAGTGAATAAGGGAGAGTGAGAGAGAAAGAGAGAAAATGAGAAGCAGTAGCCCTTTAAGCATCTAATCTCTTCCTTTAACATATACTTATAGAAATAAAACTCTAAATAGCGTGGCAAAGCGCGCGTTGACATCGGAAGTATCTGAGGTGTGCCTTCTAATATCAATAGCGATTGTTTAAGCCATTTCAGCATTAGAAGTGTGTATCTTCAAAGATTAAATATATATTACTTACTATGCTGCAAATGCCTCGCCTTAAGGTTTGCTTTACCCAAGCGAACCCAAGTGCTTAAGCCAAGCTAGAGTTTGATTTTATTTTGGTTTTTCAAGCATATCATTTATAATAATTTATTTTTTTTTCCAAATTTATTTCGGTTTAGTTTAACGTTCACCATTTACTTAGCCAGCTAATGAGTCTGTAATACACAATTTAATATAACTATAAACAATAAATGTATCCATAATATCGTACATGCACCAGGCAATGAATCCTTTCTAGCATTTCGAATAGATCTGGTCTTCATACTGCCGTATCCAGATATATATATATCGAACATGTTTCATTTTGTAAGGCTCACATATTTGATTTTAACATGTTTCACATGCTTATCATAAAATAATTGAAGAACACGCATATTTCATAGGTAAGTCCCCAATTGGAGCCCCCGCCGCCGAATACTTTAAATATTTGCACTTTGATTGCGTAGCAAAACTTTTGCCAAGACCCTTAAACCACTCCAGCTACAGCTTCCGATTCTTGTGCCAGCCAAAATTATTTCAATTAAGTTTCTTACAAACGATCCCGCCCCCTTAATGCTGCGGGCTGTGGCCTCGTGGACAGCCGGGCCGGACTTACTTTCATTAGTTGCGCTTGTTTTTGTTGCTGCCGCACCGAAATTTATTGCCAGGTTCGATGGTTGGCAAAGTTTTTATTGCACGCGCCTGGAATTTGCCAGTTGTTGTTGTTGCTGTTGTTTGTTGGCTTTTGATTATTCAAATTACGCTTAATTGTTAAGGTGGCCATAACGCTGATAATGGTAGCTGAAAAGAGTTTACTTCAAGTGCTTCTCGACTTAAAGTGCTTGAAGGGATTATGCTTAACATTTTAGTGGGCAACCTATGGAAACATGAGTTGCTGCTTTATGAGAAAATTAAGTTAAATTTGCTTATTTTTATTAGTTGGTAGACAACTCGGGTCTATTTTACACTGGTAAATTATCTACTATATGCAAAACTGCATTGATTTTACCAGGCCTTAAAGCTTTCATTTCTTTAGTGCCATATATCTAACACAACTCAGACTAGTCCGCATTGAAAAACACGGACGAACAGACAAATATGGCTATATCATACTTTATGGGGTCGGAGATGTTTCAATTTATGCACTGCACATTTCATGGCAATATTATGATACCCTCTACAATCTTGTATACCCTTAAGCCCTTATACAAAAATGAGCCTCTACAGAAATGATTGAACATATCTTCCAAACAATCTTATCACTATTGCTCTATATTATTATAATGCTTTTATCGTTACAATCAGTCAACAATTGTTGTATTTTGGCAATTCATCCTTAAATATGAGTCAAAGCCTATCAGCATTCGACTATTAAAAGTAGCACAAAGCTCAAATAGCTGCAAGCTGGAAATCGCAAAGGCATTTAATCTTTCTCAGCCCTATTTAAACATAGTTTAAAAATTTAAGTTTTCTGTCGCTTAAGAGTTCAAATCAATTGTACTTCACTTGGTTTTGTTTATAGTGCAAGCCTCAAAACGGAAACGCTTCAAGCGGATTTTTTTTTACAAAAATCATTTGCGGTATACCTTTTTTTTGCCCCTACTGTTACAGTACATTTCTATGCGACGCAGTGGCACTCTGTTGCGGGGCCGACAGAGTTGACCAACGTAAAATGGCGCGAAATTCGTGCATTAAATGGACTGAACTTCCGGTGTGTAAAATCGACACACACACACAACCAATACAAATACATATTGAGTTCCATAAAGAGCGCTTGTTCGATGAGCTCTGTGTTTTTCTGGCCATATGTGAGTTGCTGTTTTGTGGACGCTGACAAAGTGCAAAGAAGGGGGACACAGAAGGGGAAAAAAAGTGGAAAAATAGCAAAGCAACTGTAAATTTATGCCCATGGCAATAATCCATTTTTGGCCGCCCATCAACAATAACAGCAACAAAAACAACAATATCAACCAATATTTGAGGGCCCATTGTTTCCGCGCTAATTGTTTGGCTTTTTGACCAATTTGCTGCTGCGGCGACTGGCATAAGAGTTTTTGGCAGCTCCAGTTTTTATTTAGGCCATTACTAATACAGACTCACACACACACACACCCACAAAGTTGTCTCCCCCTTCGCTCGAGTAGATTCCAGGGGACACAGCTGCCTGCGTAGATTTGCAATTATTTTGCAAACAATGAAAATTGTTGCTGCGTGTGCAAACATAAAATCAAATTGTGTGTAGGTGTGTGCAGCTGTTACAGCCAAAGATACACGAACACACAGTTGCAGATACAGATACATTTACAGCCACATCAGATACATTTACGGCCACAGTTACTTTTGTTCAGTAAGGTGTGTTGCTCACTGTGTGTCTGCAAGGACGCAGCTGGCATTCGCAGCATTTGCCTTGATTTGATTACATGCGGCAACACCTAACAGGGGTTTGCCAGCTCTATAGATATGCAAATAATTTTGTTCGTTTTTCGGAATGGGCCAGACAACAGGTGATGGCTACATAAAAATGCCAATCGATACGTGTGTGTGTGTTGGTTTTGGGGCAGCATCAAATTCGCATAGATTGCATGGATAATAAAGTGCAAATCGCTAGCAACAACAGCTACATGAGTTGGTCTAAATTAATCACTTGGCTGTATATATATCAAAATAAACAGATCATGACAAATGCAGCGCCTTAATCGTGCAGAACTCAGTGTGCGTGTGTGTGTGTGTGTGCACACCTCGTCGTGCTGGCTGCAGTTAGTCTCTATTTCTTTGTCTTTAGTTTTGCGCGCTGCTCTTTTAATTAAAATAATTTCTAGCTGCACTTTTTCCACGTGAAATTCCGCATAGCAGCAGTAGTTTCTGCTGCAGCAGACGACAACAACATAGCCGCTGTCATGTTCGCTTGTCTAGCAATGTGTTCGCTGGCCGGTCCCAATTCCATTCCCAGTCCTTGCCCAGATCCAACTCCACAGTGCCAGACAAACGGCAAACGCATAAATTATGCTTTGTTGACAACGCAGCCGGCACTTTGAGGCTGAGGTGGCAAAGGTACAAAAACTGTGTACAACATTTCTTGGCAAAATAAAAGGCCAAATTGTGCTCTCTTATTCTTATTCTTCTGCGTGTTCTGCTGTCTCCAATGGACTTTTAATTGTCGAAATTTGCCATAAATCAGGCAAGCGGCTCGCGTGATTTGGACCTGTTCTGAAACATTTAATGTTAATTTCTCTTAGCCTGGCCACCAGGTAACGCACAAAGTCTTTGTAATCATGTGGTCTGCAGTTTACCACAAAATACAGCACAGCTGATGGGCTGCCTCCTGTCTCTACATTAATTTAACTGATTTAGTTGGGAGTGCTCGACTACGAGGTACCTTATACCCAGGGCCAAGCTGTCTTCTGGGCTCCAGTTTCGCACAATAGGGAAATACATGCTTAAATAACTTCGGTCTTTGTTGTCCGATTTCTATGAAATGTTCAGGACAAGCGGTTTTTGATGTTAGGAATTTATCTTCTCAACGAATTTTGCTAATTATACCCCATTTTACCCATTTTTCATGGTTGCAGGGTATAAAAAGGCTTTTTGTTTTGGCGAAAAGTGAGAAAAAAAAACGTTGCCAGCATTTTGGCTGGCAGCCAAACGGGCAGACAATCAGACAGGCATCTTTAAAGTACGGCACAGACACAAGTTGCATCAGTCTTTAGCCACAGCGAGACCCAGCCCAGTACCCGTCAACCCTCTGCCAGGCACGCACCTCTGCTACATCTGTTTTGGCTGGCAAAATGTTTTGCATTTCAAATTGCATTTTAATCGCATTTCAACCTGAAATGCCATTAGACATAATTCGTTTAGTTGCATTTGTCGTTGGCCAGCAAATCATCTCGATATGGACAATGCCCCGCCCACATGCAATGTGCCCGCCCAACGATTGCGATTCACTTGAACACAATTGCCAACCGCACGTAAATCAACTTTGCCATTGATTTCGGCTGCTCCAACTGACAGTCGCTCCACTGGAGAGTCGACTGTGGACACTGGCCAGTTGTCAGTTGAATGGCTGCATTGACGTACTGTCCAGATTATGTGCATTGCATCCGTTGGCCCAATCGCAGTGCACACACATGTCAAATTTGTCATTTTGTAATTGATTGTGAGCCGATTGCAGCCGCAGTTGAGTGACATTTAATCAATTTATGTTTAGCTCATTTCTAATCAAACGACCGACCGTCCCAGTCCCCAACAAAACAGTTTTCATCTCATTTGCCTTGGCACCTGCCCCACGATCTGTGCATCTGGTGTATAAATACACCATAGAGCGTATATTTACATACAGCATTTGGTTGCAAGGTAAGTGGCAGACTTGTTGAAAGGCGGGTCAGGCATAGTCCAAGTGCCTTGGCAGCTAACTGTATCAAGTGTAACTCAAATAAATGCCACACTGACGACAGTCTCTGTGCCCACAGAACTTAAATAGCTCAAATCTCAGTGTACACTGACACTCACACACACACACACATGCACTAGCTTTCTCCCTTATCGATTTTCTCAAGCATTTACATTGTTGAAACAAATGACAGAAAATGCGAAAATAAACAAGAAAAAAAACTCTGCTTAGTCGAATTTGTAATTCACTTTCGAGGTTTTGTTATAAATATAATTAAAAATCTCTGTTGAATCTCCAGATATTTTTTTTCGAATTGCGCATATTACTTTTTCACCGATACGTGGCCATGAGAAGTGAAATATAATGAAAATTTATCATATATATGCAAAAATGAATTTGAAGTTAATCGGCGGAAAAAAATATCATTGAAAATGAATTTGGAGCCAATTAGATGGTCGACAAAAGTGTTTTCTAATAATTTTCCGCCCATTTTTCACACTTTCGGGTGGTTAGCGTTCAGTAATTGTTCACTTTTTTGAGCTCGAGCCCAGATCTGAAATAGATTGTTATCGGCGGCATCTACCAAGCATAACACTTTAAAAATCTATAATTATGATATTTTGTTGTGAAATATAATATAAGACAAGCTTTCCTCCGGGAGCTACTAATCGACGAGTAAGTAATTTTTATACCCTGAACCCATAAAAAATGGGTACAAGGGTGTATTGTATTTGTGCGAAAGCCAAATGTATGTAACAGGCAGAAGGAAGCAACTCCGACCGCATAAAGTAAATATATTCTTGATCAGCATAAATAGCTGAGTCGATCTAGCCATGTCCGTCTGTCTGTCTGTCCGTCCGTCCGTCCGTCCGTATATATGTATGAACGCAAGGATCTCAGAACCTATAAGAGCTAGAGACTTGAAATTCTAGATATATATGCTCCTAGCTCCCGCGCAGATCGAGTTTGTTTCCGATAATCGATAACTTACTCCGTTTCCAAGCAATCGATAAAAATCGATATCGATATCCTGATTTTTGGGCAATTTTGGTAAATAATAAGAACTAGAGTCACCAAACTTGACATATAGCTTCTAAAATAGAATATATATATGATATAGGATTTTTCTTCATGGTTTTCTCTCTAGATTAATCTGGCATTCAAATCTGAACACCGATTATTAAGTCGAAATTCACGTCCAAATCTTACCCCAAGTTTCGTATATAGACATGGGTCAAAATTTACCACCGCCATATCTCGGCCAAATCTCATCCGATTTTCACAAATTTGGCTTTTTCTTCATGGTTTTCCCTCTAGATTGATCTGGCATTCAAATATCGACACCGATTTTTTAGTCGAAATTCATGTCCAAATCTTACCCCAAGATTCGTATCTAGACATGGGTCAAAAATTACCACCCCCATAACTCGGTCAAATCTCATCCGATTTTTACGAAGTTTGGCTTTTTCTTCATGGTTTTCCCTCTAGATTTATGTGGCATTCAAATCTCGACACCGATTTTTTGGTCGAAATTCATGTCCAAATCATACCCCAAGATTCGTATATAGACATGGGTCAAGACTTACCACCCCCATAACTCGGTCAAATCTCATCCGAATTTCACGAAGTTTGGCGTTTTCCTCATGGTTTTCTCTCTAGATTAATCTGGCATTCAAATATGAACAGCGATTTTTTAGTCGAAATTCATGTCCAAATTTTACCCCAAGATTCGTATATAGACATGGGTCAAGACTTACCACCCCCTTAACTCGGTCAAATCTCATCCGATTTTCACGAAGTTTGGCTTTATCTTCGTGGTTTTCCCTCTAGATTAATAGACATGGGTCAAAAATGACCACCCCCATATCTCGGCCAAATCTCATCCGATTTTCATGAAGTTTGGCTTTTTCTTCATGGTTTTCCCCCTAGATTAATGGGGCATTCAAATCGACATCGATTTTTTGGTCGAAATTCATGTCCAAATCTTACCTTAAGATTTGTATATAGACATGGGTCCAAAATTACCACCCCCATAACTCGGTCAAATCTCATCCGATTTTCACGCAGTTTGGCTTTTTCTTCATGGTTTTCCATCTAGATTAATGTGGCTTTCAAATCTCGACACCGATTTTTTGGTCGAAATTCATGTCCAAATCTTACCCCAAGATTCGTATATAGACATGGCTCAAGATTTACCACCCCCATAACTCGGTCAAATCTCATCCGATTTTCATGAAGTTTGGCGTTTTCTTCATGGGTTTCCCTCTAGATTAATCTGGCATTCAAATCTCGACACCGATTTTTTGGCCGAAATTCATGTCCAAATCTTACCTTAAGATTTGTATATAGACATGGGTCCAAAATTACCACCCCCATAACTCGGTCAAATCTCATCCGATTTTCATGAAGTTTGGCTTTTTCTTCATGGGTTTCCCTCTAGATTAATCTGGCATTCAAATCTGAACATCGATTTTTTGCTCGAAATTCATGTCCAAATCTTACCCCAAAATAGATAGATAGATATATATAGACATGGGTCAAAACTAACCACCCCCATAACTCGGTCAAATCTCATCCGATTTTCATGAAGTTTGGCTTTTTCGTCATGGTTTTCCCTCTAGATTAAACTGGCATTCAAATCTCGACACCGATTTTTTGGTCGAAATTCATGTCCAAATCTTACCTCAAGATTCGTATATACCCATGGGTTTAAAATTACCACCACCATAACTCGGTCAAATCTCATCCGATTTTCACATAACTCGGTCAAATCTCATCCGATTTTCACGAAGTTTGGCTTTTTCTTCATGGGTTTCCCTCTAGATTAATCTGGCATTCAAATCTGAACATCGATTTTTTGGTCGAAATTCATGTCCAAATCTTACCCCAAAATAGATAGATAGATATATATAGACATGGGTCAAAACTAACCACCCCCATAACTCGGTCAAATCTCATCCGATTTTCACGAAGTTTGGCTTTTTCGTCATGGTTTTCCCTCTAGATTAATCTGGCATTCAAATCTCGACACCGATTTTTTGGCCGAAATTCATGTCCAAATCTTACCTTAAGATTTGTATATAGACATGGGTCCAAAATTACCACCCCCATAACTCGGTCAAATCTCATCCGATTTTCATGAAGTTTGGCTTTTTCTTCATGGGTTTCCCTCTAGATTAATCTGGCATTCAAATCTGAACATCGATTTTTTGGTCGAAATTCATGTCCAAATCTGAACCCAAAATAGATAGATAGATATATATAGACATGGGTCAAAACTAACCACCCCCATAACTCGGTCAAATCTCATCCGATTTTCACGAAGTTTGGCTTTTTCGTCATGGTTTTCCCTCTAGATTAATCTGGCATTCAAATCTCGACACCGATTTTTTGGCCGAAATTCATGTCCAAATCTTACCTTAAGATTTGTATATAGACATGGGTCCAAAATTACCACCCCCATAACTCGGTCAAATCTCATCCGATTTTCATGAAGTTTGGCTTTTTCTTCATGGGTTTCCCTCTAGATTAATCTGGCATTCAAATCTGAACATCGATTTTTTGGTCGAAATTCATGTCCAAATCTTACCCCAAAATAGATAGATAGATATATATAGACATGGGTCCAAAATTACCACCCCCATAACTCGGTCAAATCTCATCCGATTTTCATGAAGTTTGGCGTTTTCTTCATGGGTTTCCCTCTAGATTAATCTGGCATTCAAATCTCGACACCGATTTTTTGGCCGAAATTCATGTCCAAATCTTACCTTAAGATTTGTATATAGACATGGGTCCAAAATTACCACCCCCATAACTCGGTCAAATCTCATCCGATTTTCATGAAGTTTGGCTTTTTCTTCATGGGTTTCCCTCTAGATTAATCTGGCATTCAAATCTGTACATCGATTTTTTGGTCGAAATTCATGTCCAAATCTTACCCCAAAATAGATAGATAGATATATATAGACATGGGTCAAAACTAACCACCCCCATAACTCGGTCAAATCTCATCCGATTTTCACGAAGTTTGGCTTTTTCGTCATGGTTTTCCCTCTAGATTAAACTGGCATTCAAATCTCGACACCGATTTTTTGGTCGAAATTCATGTCCAAATCTTACCTCAAGATTCGTATATACCCATGGGTCCAAAATTACCACCCCCATAACTCGGTCAAATCTCATCCGATTTTCACGAAGTTTGGCTTTTTCTTCATGGTTTTCCATCTAGATTAATGTGCCATTCAAATCTCGACACCGATTTTTTGGTCGAAATTCATGTCCAAATCTTACCTCAAGATTTGTATATAGACATGGGTCCACCGATTTTTTGGTCGAAATTCATGTCCAAATCTTATAACAAGATTCGTATATAGACATTGGTCAAAATTTGCCACACCCATATCTCGGCCAAATCCTATCCGATTTTCACGAAGTTTGGCTTTCTCTTCATGGTTTTCCCTCTAGATTAATCTGGCATTCAAGTCTGAACACCGATTTTTTTGTGGAAATTTATGTCCAAATCTTACCCCAAGATTCGTATATAGACATGGGTCAAAAATGACCACCCCCATATCTCGGCCAAATCTCCTCCGATTTTCACGAAGTTTGGCTTTTTCTTTATGGTTTTCCCTCTAGATTAATGTAGCATTCAAATCTCGACACCGATTTCTTCGTCGAAATTCATGTCCAAATCTTACCTCAAGATTCGTATATACCCATGGGTTTAAAATTACCACCCTAGATTAATGTGGCATTCAAATCTCGACGCCGAATTATTGGTCGAAATTCATGTCCAAATCTTACCTCAAGATTCGTATTATACCCATGGGTTCAAAATTACCACCCCCATAGCTCGGTCAAATCTCATCCGATTTTCATGAAGTTTGGCTTTTTCGTCATGGTTTTCCCTCTAGATTAAACTGGCATTCAAATCTCGACACCGATTTTTTGGTCGAAATTCATGTCCAAATCTTACCTCAAGATACGTATATACCCATGGGTCCAAAATTACCACCCCCATAACTCGGTCAAATCTCATCCGATTTTCACGAAGTTTGGCTTTTTCTTCATGGTTTTCCATCTAGATTAATGTGGCATTCAAATCTCGACACCGATTTTTTGGTCGAAATTCATGTCCAAATCTTACCCCAAGATTCGTATATACCCATGGGTTTAAAATTACCACCCCATAACTCGGTCAAATCTTATCCGATTTTCATGAAGTTTGGCTTTTTCTTCATGGTTTTCCCTCTAGATTAAACTGGCATTCAAATCTCGACACCGATTTTTTGGTCGAAATTCATGTCCAAATCTTACCTCAAGATTTGTATATAGACATGGGTCCAAAATTACCACCCCCATAACTCGGTCAAATCTCATCCGATTTTCACGCAGTTTGGCTTTTTCTTCATGGTTTTCCATCTAGATTAATGTGGCATTCAAATCTCGACACCGATTTTTTGGTCGAAATTCATGTACAAATCTTACCCCAAGATTCGTATATACCCATGGGTTTAAAATTACCACCCCCATAACTCGGCCAAATCTCATCCGATTTTCATGAAGTTTGGCTTTTTCTTCATGGTTTTCCCTCTAGATTAAACTGGCATTCAAATCTCGACACCGATTTCTTGGCCGAAATTCATGTCGAAATCTTACCCCAAGATTCGTATATACCCATGGGTTCAAAATTACCACCCCCATAGCTCGGTCAAATCTCATCCGATTTTCACGCAGTTTGGCTTTTTCTTCATGGTTTTCCCTTTAGATTAAACTGGCATTCAAATCTCGACACCGATTTCTTGGCCGAAATTCATGTCGAAATCTTACCTTAAGATTTGCATATAGACATGGGTCAAAACTAACCACCCCATAACTCGGTCAAATCTCATCCGATTTTCATGAAGTTTGGCTTTTTCGTCATGGTTTTCTATCTAGATTAATGTGGCATTCAAATCTCGACACCGATTTTTTGGTCGAAATTCATGTCCAAATCTTACCCCAAGATTCGTATATACCCATGGGTTCAAAATTACCACCCCCATAGCTCGGTCAAATCTCATCCGATTTTCATGAAGTTTGGCTTTTTCGTCATGGTTTTCCCTCTAGATTAAACTGGCATTCAAATCTCGACACCGATTTTTTGGTCGGAATTCATGTCCAAATCTTACCTCAAGATTCGTATATACCCATGGGTCCAAAATTACCACCCCCATAACTCGGTCAAATCTCATCCGATTTTCACGAAGTTTGACTTCTTCTTCATGGTTTTCCCTCTAGATTAAACTGGCATTCAAATCTCGACACCGATTTTTTGGTCGAAATTCATGTCCAAATCTTACCTCAAGATTTGTATATAGACATGGGTCCAAAATTACCACCCCCATAACTCGGTCAAATCTCATCCGATTTTCACGCAGTTTGGCTTTTTCTTCATGGTTTTCCCTTTAACTCGGTCAAATCTCATCCGATTTTCACGAAGTTTGGCTTTTTCTTCATGGTTTTCCCTCTAGATTAAACTGGCATTCAAATCTCGACACCGATTTTTTGGTCGAAATTCATGTCCAAATCTTACCTCAAGATTTGTATATAGACATGGGTCCAAAATTACCACCCCCATAACTCGGTCAAATCTCATCCGATTTTCACGAAGTTTGGCTTTTTCTTCGTGGTTTTCCCTTTAGATTAAACTGGCATTCAAATCTCGACACCGATTTCTTGGCCGAAATTCATGTCGAAATCTTACCTTAAGATTTGTATGTAGACATGGGTCAAAACTAACCACCCCATAACTCGGTCAAATCTCATCCGATTTTCATGAAGTTTGGCTTTTTCGTCATGGTTTTCTTTCTAGATTCAAATCTCGACACCGATTTTTTGGTCGAAATTCATGTCCAAATCTTACCTCAAGATTCGTATATACCCATGGGTCCAAAATTACCACCCCCATAACTCGGTCAAATCTCATCCGATTTTCACGAAGTTTGGCTTTTTCTTCATGGTTTTCCATCTAGATTAATGTGGCATTCAAATCTCGACACCGATTTTTTGGTCGAAATTCATGTCCAAATCTTACCTCAAGATTTGTATATAGACATGGGTCCAAAATTACCACCCCCATAACTCGGTCAAATCTCATCCGATTTTCACGCAGTTTGGCTTTTTCTTCATGGTTTTCTATCTAGATTAATGTGGCATTCAAATCTCGACACCGATTTTTTGGTCGAAATTCATGTCCAAGTCTTAGCCCAAGATTCGTAGATACCCATGGGTTCAAAATTACCACCCCCATATCTCGGTCAAATCTCATCCGATTTTCATGAAGTTTGGCTTTTTCTTCATGGTTTTCCCTCTAGATTAAACTGGCATTCAAATCTCGACACCGATTTTTTGGTCGAAATTCATGTCCAAATCTTACCTCAAGATTTGTATATAGACATGGGTCCAAAATTACCACCCCCATAACTCGGTCAAATCTCATCCGATTTTCACGCACTTTGGCTTTTTCTTCATGGTTTTCCCTTTAGATTAAACTGGCATTCAAATCTCGACACCGATTTTTTGGTCGAAATTCATGTCCAAATCTTACCTCAAGATTTGTATATAGACATGGGTCCAAAATTACCACCCCCATAACTCGGTCAAATCTCATCCGATTTTCACGCAGTTTGGCTTTTTTTTCATGGTTTTCCATCTAGATTAATGTGGCATTCAAATCTCGACACCGATTTTTTGGTCGAAATTCATGTACAAATCTTACCCCAAGATTCGTATATACCCATGGGTTTAAAATTACCACCCCCATAACTCGGCCAAATCTCATCCGATTTTCATGAAGTTTGGCTTTTTCTTCATGGTTTTCCCTCTAGATTAAACTGGCATTCAAATCTCGACACCGATTTTTTGGTCGAAATTCATGTCCAAATCTTACCTCACGATTTGTATATAGACATGGGTCCAAAATTACCACCCCCATAACTCGGTCAAATCTCATCCGATTTTCACGCAGTTTGGCTTTTTCTTCATGGTTTTCCCTCTAGATTAAACTGGCATTCAAATCTCGACACCGATTTTTTGGTCGAAATTCATGTCCAAATCTTACCTCAAGATTTGTATATAGACATGGGTCCAAAATTACCACCCCCATAACTCGGTCAAATCTCATCCGATTTTCACGAAGTTTGGCTTTTTCTTCGTGGTTTTCCCTTTAGATTAAACTGGCATTCAAATCTCGACACCGATTTCTTGGCCGAAATTCATGTCGAAATCTTACCTTAAGATTTGTATGTAGACATGGGTCAAAACTAACCACCCCATAACTCGGTCAAATCTCATCCGATTTTCATGAAGTTTGGCTTTTTCGTCATGGTTTTCTTTCTAGATTCAAATCTCGACACCGATTTTTTGGTCGAAATTCATGTCCAAATCTTACCTCAAGATTCGTATATACCCATGGGTCCAAAATTACCACCCCCATAACTCGGTCAAATCTCATCCGATTTTCACGAAGTTTGGCTTTTTCTTCATGGTTTTCCATCTAGATTAATGTGGCATTCAAATCTCGACACCGATTTTTTGGTCGAAATTCATGTCCAAATCTTACCTCAAGATTTGTATATAGACATGGGTCCAAAATTACCACCCCCATAACTCGGTCAAATCTCATCCGATTTTCACGCAGTTTGGCTTTTTCTTCATGGTTTTCTATCTAGATTAATGTGGCATTCAAATCTCGACACCGATTTTTTGGTCGAAATTCATGTCCAAGTCTTACCCCAAGATTCGTAGATACCCATGGGTTCAAAATTACCACCCCCATATCTCGGTCAAATCTCATCCGATTTTCATGAAGTTTGGCTTTTTCTTCATGGTTTTCCCTCTAGATTAAACTGGCATTCAAATCTCGACACCGATTTTTTGGTCGAAATTCATGTCCAAATCTTACCTCAAGATTTGTATATAGACATGGGTCCAAAATTACCACCCCCATAACTCGGTCAAATCTCATCCGATTTTCACGCACTTTGGCTTTTTCTTCATGGTTTTCCCTTTAGATTAAACTGGCATTCAAATCTCGACACCGATTTTTTGGTCGAAATTCATGTCCAAATCTTACCTCAAGATTTGTATATAGACATGGGTCCAAAATTACCACCCCCATAACTCGGTCAAATCTCATCCGATTTTCACGCAGTTTGGCTTTTTTTTCATGGTTTTCCATCTAGATTAATGTGGCATTCAAATCTCGACACCGATTTTTTGGTCGAAATTCATGTACAAATCTTACCCCAAGATTCGTATATACCCATGGGTTTAAAATTACCACCCCCATAACTCGGCCAAATCTCATCCGATTTTCATGAAGTTTGGCTTTTTCTTCATGGTTTTCCCTCTAGATTAAACTGGCATTCAAATCTCGACACCGATTTTTTGGTCGAAATTCATGTCCAAATCTTACCTCACGATTTGTATATAGACATGGGTCCAAAATTACCACCCCCATAACTCGGTCAAATCTCATCCGATTTTCACGCAGTTTGGCTTTTTCTTCATGGTTTTCCCTTTAGATTAAACTGGTATTCAAATCTCGACACCGATTTTTTGGTCGAAATTCATGTCCAAATCTTACCTAAAGATTTGTATATAGACATGGGTCAAAAATTACCACCCCCATAACTCGGTCAAATCTCATCCGATTTTCATGAAGTTTGGCTTTTTCTTCATGGTTTTCCATCTAGATTAATGTGGCATTCAAATCTCGACACCGATTTTTTGGTCGAAATTCATGTCCAAATCTTACCTCACGATTTGTATATAGACATGGGTCAAAAATTACCACCCCCATAACTCGGTCAAATCTCATCCGCTTTTCATGAAGTTTGGCTTTTTCTTCATGGTTTTCCCTCTAGATTAAACTGGCATTCAAATCTCGACACCGATTTTTTGGTCGAAATTCATGTCCAAATCTTACCTCACGATTTGTATATAGACATGGGTCCAAAATTACCACCCCCATAACTCGGTCAAATCTCATCCGATTTTCACGCAGTTTGGCTTTTTCTTCATGGTTTTCCCTCTAGATTAAACTGGCATTCAAATCTCGACACCGATTTTTTGGTCGAAATTCATGTCCAAATCTTACCTCACGATTTGTATATAGACATGGGTCAAAAATTACCACCCCCATAACTCGGTCAAATCTCATCCGATTTTCATGAAGTTTGGCTTTTCTTCATGGTTTTCCCTCTAGATTAAACTGGCATTCAAATCTCGACACCGATTTTTTGGTCGAAATTCATGTCCAAATCTTACCTCAAGATTTGTATATAGACATGGGTCCAAAATTACCACCCCCATAACTCGGTCAAATCTCATCCGATTTTCATGAAGTTTGGCTTTTTCTTCATGGTTTTCCCTCTAGATTAAACTGGCATTCAAATCTCGACACCGATTTTTTGGTCGAAATTCATGTCCAAATCTTACCTCAAGATTTGTATATAGACATGGGTCCAAAATTACCACCCCCATAACTCGGTCAAACCTCATCCGATTTTCACGCAGTTTGGCTTTTTCTTCATGGTTTTCCCTTTAGATTAAACTGGTATTCAAATCTCGACACCGATTTTTTGGTCGAAATTCATGTCCAAATCTTACCTAAAGATTTGTATATAGACATGGGTCAAAAATTACCACCCCCATAACTCGGTCAAATCTCATCCGATTTTCATGAAGTTTGGCTTTTTCTTCATGGTTTTCCCTCTAGATTAAACTGGCATTCAAATCTCGACACCGATTTTTTGGTCGAAATTCATGTCCAAATCTTACCCCAAGATTCGTATATACCCATGGGTTTAAAATTACCACCCCCATAACTCGGCCAAATCTCATCCGATTTTCATGAAGTTAGGCTTTTTCTTCATGGTTTTCCCTCTAGATTAAACTGGCATTCAAATCTCGACACCGATTTTTTGGTCGAAATTCATGTCCAAATCTTACCTAAAGATTTGTATATAGACATGGGTCAAAAATTACCACCCCCATAACTCGGTCAAATCTCATCCGATTTTCATGAAGTTTGGCTTTTTCTTCATGGTTTTCCCTCTAGATTAAACTGGCATTCAAATCTCGACACCGATTTTTTGGTCGAAATTCATGTCCAAATCTTACCCCAAGATTCGTATATACCCATGGGTTTAAAATTACCACCCCCATAACTCGGCCAAATCTCATCCGATTTTCATGAAGTTTGGCTTTTTCTTCATGGTTTTCCCTCTAGATTAAACTGGCATTCAAATCTCGACACCGATTTTTTGGTCGAAATTCATGTCCAAATCTTACCTTAAGATTTGTATATAGATATGGGTCAAAAATTACCACCCCCAAACTCGGTCAAATCTCATCCGATTTTCATGAAGTTTGGATTTTTCTTTATGGTTTTCCCTTTAAATTAATCTGGCATTCAAATCTCGACACCGATTTTTTGGTCGAAATTCATGTCCAAATCTTACCCCCAAGATTCGTATATAGACATGGGTCAAAACTAACCACCCCCATAACTCGGTTAAATCTCATCCGATTTTCATGAAGTTTGGCTTTTTCTTCATGGTTTTCCCTCTAGATTAAACTGGCATTCAAATCTCGACACCGATTTCTTGGTCGAAATTCATGTCCAAATCTTACCTCAAGATTCGTATATACCCATGGGTTTAAAATTACCACCCCCATAACTCGGTCAAATCTCATCCGATTTTCATGAAGTTTGGCTTTTTCTTCATGGTTTTCCCTCAAGATTGAAATGGCATTCAAATCTCGACACCGAATTTTTGGTCGAAATTCATGTCCAAATCTTACCTAAAGATTCGTATATACCCATGGGTTTAAGATTACCACCACCATAACTCGGTCAAATCTCATCCGATTTTCACATAACTCGGTCAAATCTCATCCGATTTTCACGAAGTTTGGATTTTTCTTTATGGTTTTCCCTTTAAATTAATCTGGCATTCAAATCTCGACACCGATTTTTTGGTCGAAATTCATGTCCAAATCTTACCCCAAGATTCGTATATAGACATGGGTCAAAACTAACCACCCCCATAACTCGGTTAAATCTCATCCGATTTTCATGAAGTTTGGCTTTTTCTTCATGGTTTTCCCTCTAGATTAAACTGGCATTCAAATCTCGACACCGATTTTTTGGTCGAAATTCATGTCCAAATCTTACCTCAAGATTTGTATATAGACATGGGTCAAAAATTACCACCCCCATAACTCGGTCAAATCTCATCCGATTTTCACGAAGTTTGGCATTTTCTTCATGGTTTTCCCTCTAGATTAATGTGGCATTCAAATCTCTACACCGATTTTTTGGTCGAAATTCATGTCCAAATCTTACCTCAAGATTCGTATATACCCATGGGTTTAAAATTACCACCACCATAACTCGGTCAAATCTCATCCGATTTTCACATAACTCGGTCAAATCTCATCCGATTTTCACGAAGTTTGGCTTTTTCTTTATGGTTTTCCCTTTAAATTAATCTGGCATTCAAATCTCGACACCGATTTTTTGGTCGAAATTCATGTCCAAATCTTACCCCAAGATTCGTATATAGACATGGGTCAAAACTAACCACCCCCATAACTCGGTTAAATCTCATCCGATTTTCAAGAAGTTTGGCTTTTTCTTCATGGTTTTCCCTCTAGATTAAACTGGCATTCAAATCTCGACACCGATTTTTTGGTCGAAATTCATGTCCAAATCTTACCTCAAGATTTGTATATACCCATGGGTTTAAAATTACCACCACCATAACTCGGTCAAATCTCATCCGATTTTCACATAACTCGGTCAAATCTCATCCGATTTTCACGAAGTTTGGCTTTTTCTTTATGGTTTTCCCTTTAAATTAATCTGGCATTCAAATCTCGACACCGATTTTTTGGTCGAAATTCATGTCCAAATCTTACCCCAAGATTCGTATATAGACATGGGTCAAAACTAACCACCCCCATAACTCGGTTAAATCTCATCCGATTTTCAAGAAGTTTGGCTTTTTCTTCATGGTTTTCCCTCTAGATTAAACTGGCATTCAAATCTCGACACCGATTTTTTGGTCGAAATTCATGTCCAAATCTTACCTCAAGATTTGTATATACCCATGGGTTTAAAATTACCACCACCATAACTCGGTCAAATCTCATCCGATTTTCACATAACTCGGTCAAATCTCATCCGATTTTCACGAAGTTTGGATTTTTCTTTATGGTTTTCCCTTTTAATTAATCTGGCATTCAAATCTCGACACCGATTTTTTGGTCGAAATTCATGTCCAAATCTTACCCCAAGATTCGTATATAGACATGGGTCAAAACTAACCACCCCCATAACTCGGTTAAATCTCATCCGATTTTCATGAAGTTTGGCTTTTTCTTCACGGTTTTCCCTCTAGATTAAACTGGCATTCAAATCTCGACACCGATTTTTTGGTCGAAATTCATGTCCAAATCTTACCTCAAGATTTGTATATAGACATGGGTCAAAAATTACCACCCCCATAACTCGGTCAAATCTCATCCGATTTTCACGAAGTTTGGCATTTTCTTCATGGTTTTCCCTCTAGATTAATGTGGCATTCAAATCTCTACACCGATTTTTTGGTCGAAATTCATGTCCAAATCTTACCTCAAGATTCGTATATACCCATGGGTTTAAAATTACCACCACCATAACTCGGTCAAATCTCATCCGATTTTCACATAACTCGGTCAAATCTCATCCGATTTTCACGAAGTTTGGCTTTTTCTTTATGGTTTTCCCTTTAAATTAATCTGGCATTCAAATCTCGACACCGATTTTTTGGTCGAAATTCATGTCCAAATCTTACCCCAAGATTCGTATATAGACATGGGTCAAAACTAACCACCCCCATAACTCGGTTAAATCTCATCCGATTTTCAAGAAGTTTGGCTTTTTCTTCATGGTTTTCCCTCTAGATTAAACTGGCATTCAAATCTCGACACCGATTTTTTGGTCGAAATTCATGTCCAAATCTTACCTCAAGATTTGTATATAGACATCGGTCCAAAATTACCACCCCCATAACTCGGTCAAATATCATCCGATTGTCACGAAGTTTGGCATTTTCTTTATGGTTTTCCCTCTAGATTAATGTGGCATTCAAATCTCGACACCGATTTTTTGGTCGAAATTCATGTCCAAATCTTACCTCAAGATTCGTATATACCCATGGGTTTAAAATTACCAACCCCATAACTCGGTCAAATCTCATCCGATTTTCACATAACTCGGTCAAATCTCATCCGATTTTCACGAAGTTTGGCTTTTTCTTCATGGTTTTCCATCTAGATTAATGTGGCATTCAAATCTCGACACCGATTTTTTGGTCGAAATTCATGTCCAAATCTTACCTTAAGATTTGTATATAGACATGGGTCAAAAATTACCACCCCCATAACTCGGTCAAATCTCATCCGATTTTCATGAAGTTTGGATTTTTCTTTATGGTTTTCCCTTTCAATTAATCTGGCATTCAAATCTCGACACCGATTTTTTGGTCGAAATTCATGTCCAAATCTTACCCCAAGATTCGTATATAGACATGGGTCAAAACTAACCACCCCCATAACTCGGTTAAATCTCATCCGATTTTCATGAAGTTTGGCTTTTTCTTCATGGTTTTCCCTCTAGATTAAACTGGCATTCAAATCTCGACACCGATTTTTTAGTCGAAATTCATGTCCAAATCTTACCTCAAGATTTGTATATAGACATGGGTCAAAAATTACCACCCCCATAACTCGGTCAAATCTCATCCGATTTTCACGAAGTTTGGCATTTTCTTCATGGTTTTCCCTCTAGATTAATGTGGCATTCAAATCTTTACACCGATTTTTTGGTCGAAATTCATGTCCAAATCTTACCTCAAGATTCGTATATACCCATGGGTTTAAAATTACCACCACCATAACTCGGTCAAATCTCATCCGATTTTCACATAACTCGGTCAAATCTCATCCGATTTTCACGAAGTTTGGCTTTTTCTTTATGGTTTTCCCTTTAAATTAATCTGGCATTCAAATCTCGACACCGATTTTTTGGTCGAAATTCATGTCCAAATCTTACCCCAAGATTCGTATATAGACATGGGTCAAAACTAACCACCCCCATAACTCGGTTAAATCTCATCCGATTTTCATGAAGTTTGGCTTTTTCTTCATGGTTTTCCTTCTAGATTAAACTGGCATTCAAATCTCGACACCGATTTTTTAGTCGAAATTCATGTCCAAATCTTACCTCAAGATTTGTATATAGACATCGGTCCAAAATGACCACCCCCATAACTCGGTCAAATCTCATCCGATTTTCACGAAGTTTGGCATTTTCTTCATGGTTTTCCCTCTAGATTAATGTGGCATTCAAATCTCTACACCGATTTTTTGGTCGAAATTCATGTCCAAATCTTACCTCAAGATTCGTATATACCCATGGGTTTAAAATGACCACCACCATAACTCGGTCAAATCTCATCCGATTTTCACATAACTCGGTCAAATCTCATCCGATTTTCACGAAGTTTGGCATTTTCTTCATGGTTTTCCCTCTAGATTAATGTGGCATTCAAATCTCTACACCGATTTTTTGGTCGAAATTCATGTCCAAATCTTACCTCAAGATTCGTATATACCCATGGGTTTAAAATGACCACCACCATAACTCGGTCAAATCTCATCCGATTTTCACGAAGTTTGGCATTTTCTTCATGGTTTTCCCTCTAGATTAATGTGGCATTCAAATCTCGACACCGATTTTTTGGTCGAAATTCATGTCCAAATCTTACCTCAAGATTTGTATATAGACATCGGTCAAAAATTACCACACCCATATCTCGGCCAAATCTCATCCGATTTTCACGAAGTTTGGCTTTTTCTTTATGGTTTTCCCTTTAGATTAATCTGGCATTCAAATCTCGACACCGATTTTTTGGTCGAAATTCATGTCCAAATCTTACCCCAAGATTCGTATATAGACATGGGTCAAAACTAACCACCCCCATAACTCGGTCAAATCTCATCCGATTTTCACGAAGTTTGGCTTTTTCTTCATGGTTTTCCCTCTATCCGATTTTCATCCGATTTTCACGAAGTTTGGCTTTTTCTTCATGGTTTTCCATCTAGATTAATGTGGCATTCAAATCTCGACACCGATTTTTTGGTGGAAATTCATGTCCAAATCTTACCTCAAGATTCGTATATAGACATGGGTCAAAAATTACCACCCCCATAACTCGGTCAAATCTCATCCGATTTTCACGAAGTTTGGCATTTTCTTCATGGTTTTCCCTCTAGATTAATGTGGCATTCAAATCTCTACACCGATTTTTTGGTCGAAATTCATGTCCAAATCTTACCTCAAGATTCGTATATACCCATGGGTTTAAAATGACCACCACCATAACTCGGTCAAATCTCATCCGATTTTCACGAAGTTTGGCATTTTCTTCATGGTTTTCCCTCTAGATTAATGTGGCATTCAAATCTCGACACCGATTTTTTGGTCGAAATTCATGTCCAAATCTTACCTCAAGATTTGTATATAGACATCGGTCAAAAATTACCACACCCATATCTCGGCCAAATCTCATCCGATTTTCACGAAGTTTGGCTTTTTCTTTATGGTTTTCCCTTTAGATTAATCTGGCATTCAAATCTCGACACCGATTTTTTGGTCGAAATTCATGTCCAAATCTTACCCCAAGATACGTATATAGACATGGGTCAAAACTAACCACCCCCATAACTCGGTCAAATCTCATCCGATTTTCACGAAGTTTGGCTTTTTCTTCATGGTTTTCCCTCTATCCGATTTTCATCCGATTTTCACGAAGTTTGGCTTTTTCTTCATGGTTTTCCATCTAGATTAATGTGGCATTCAAATCTCGACACCGATTTTTTGGTGGAAATTCATGTCCAAATCTTACCTCAAGATTCGTATATAGACATGGGTCAAAAATTACCACCCCCATAACTCGGTCAAATCTCATCCGATTTTCACGAAGTTTGGCATTTTCTTCATGGTTTTCCCTCTAGATTAATGTGGCATTCAAATCTCGACACCGATTTTTTGGTCGAAATTCATGTCCAAATCTTACCTCAAGATTTGTATATAGACATCGGTCAAAAATTACCACACCCATATCTCGGCCAAATCTCATCCGATTTTCACGAAGTTTGGCTTTTTCTTTATGGTTTTCCCTTTAGATTAATTTGGCATTCAAATCTCGACACCGATTTTTTGGTCGAAATTCATGTCCAAATCTTACCTCAAGATTCGTATATAGACATGGGTCAAAAATTACCACCCCCATAACTCGGTCAAATCTCATCCGATTTTCACGAAGTTTGGCATTTTCTTCATGGTTTTCCCTCTAGATTAATGTGGCATTCAAATCTCGACACCGATTTTTTGGTCGAAATTCATGTCCAAATCTTACCTCAAGATTTGTATATAGACATCGGTCAAAAATTACCACACCCATATCTCGGCCAAATCTCATCCGATTTTCACGAAGTTTGGCTTTTTCTTTATGGTTTTCCCTTTAGATTAATCTGGCATTCAAATCTCGACACCGATTTTTTGGTCGAAATTCATGTCCAAATCTTACCCCAAGATTCGTATATAGACATGGGTCAAAACTAACCACCCCCATAACTCGGTCAAATCTCATCCGATTTTCACGAAGTTTGGCTTTTTCTTCATGGTTTTCCCTCTATCCGATTTTCATCCGATTTTCACGAAGTTTGGCTTTTTCTTCATGGTTTTCCATCTAGATTAATGTGGCATTCAAATCTCGACACCGATTTTTTGGTGGAAATTCATGTCCAAATCTTACCTCAAGATTCGTATATAGACATGGGTCAAAAATTACCACCCCCATAACTCGGTCAAATCTCATCCGATTTTCACGAAGTTTGGCATTTTCTTCATGGTTTTCCCTCTAGATTAATGTGGCATTCAAATCTCGACACCGATTTTTTGGTCGAAATTCATGTCCAAATCTTACCTCAAGATTTGTATATAGACATCGGTCAAAAATTACCACACCCATATCTCGGCCAAATCTCATCCGATTTTCACGAAGTTTGGCTTTTTCTTTATGGTTTTCCCTTTAGATTAATTTGGCATTCAAATCTCGACACCGATTTTTTGGTCGAAATTCATGTCCAAATCTTACCTCAAGATTCGTATATAGACATGGGTCAAAAATTACCACCCCCATAACTCGGTCAAATCTCATCCGATTTTCACGAAGTTTGGCATTTTCTTCATGGTTTTCCCTCTAGATTAATGTGGCATTCAAATCTCGACACCGATTTTTTGGTCGAAATTCATGTCCAAATCTTACCTCAAGATTTGTATATAGACATCGGTCAAAAATTACCACACCCATATCTCGGCCAAATCTCATCCGATTTTCACGAAGTTTGGCTTTTTCTTTATGGTTTTCCCTTTAGATTAATCGGGCATTCGAATCTGAACATCGATTTTTAGTCGAAATTCATGTCCAAATCTTTCCCCAAGATTCGTATATAGACATGGGTTAAAATTTACTACCCCCACATCTCGGCCAAATCTCATCCGATTTTCACGAAGTTTGGCTTTTTATACCCTGTACCCATTAAAAATGGGTATAAGGGTATATTGTATTTGTGCGAAAGCCAAATATATGTAACAGGCAGAGGGAAGCATCTGCGACCCCATAAAGTATATATATTCTTTATCAGCATAAATAGCTGACTCGATCTAGCCATGTCCGTCTGTCTGTCCGTCCGTCCGTCCGTCCGTCCGTCCGTCCGTATATATGTATGAACGCAAGGATCTCAGAACCTATAAGAGCTAGAGACTTGAAATTTTAGATGTAGATGCTCCTAGCTCCCGCGCAGATCGAGTTTGTTTCCGATAATCGATAACTTACTCCGTTTCCAAGCAATCGATAAAAATCGATATCGATATCCTGTTATTTGGGCAATTTTGGTAAATAATAAGAACTAGAGTCACCAAACTTGACATATAGCTTCTAAAATAGAATATATATATGCATTTGATGTTGGAAGAAGAGGATTCAGGGTATCCCCTAGTCGGGAGCTCCCGACTAGAACCCCTTGTTTTATATCAAACTGTCGGTTATACAATCTATTCAGATATATATTCAATCTATAAATATTCATAGCATATATATTATTTATATTGTATGCCTTCTCAAATGTGCGTCACTTTTGACCACAAAATCGTAATACTCTCTATATAATATATATTTACTCTGACTGACCCTGAGAATGTGATGCTGCTGCGAAGACCAAGAACCGAAGACGACGCACCAAGCGAATTTGCGCGCTTGAGTGCGTGCATAAATTTCTGGTGCTTTTTGCTGGCTATTATTTACATTATACACACACACGCACACACACACACAGATACGGCTTTACAGCTGTACGAAAAACTCAATTTCCTGCGACGGACACAGGCACATCAAATGCTTTACGGCCGCGCGTTGGCTATCCCTGCTGCCAGCTCACCCCTCAGCTCCCATAGCATACCCAAACCCACTGCAGCACACATTTCCAGCTGAAACTTTGCACACGTTGTGGCACGACACCCACTTTGGGCACCACCGCGTTGACCTCGCTGGGTCCGTCTGGGAGCGTCTGCCGTCTTGGCTGCTACGTTTTTCATATTTCGCATGTAATGTGTGTAATCAAAGTAACAAAATCCAAATCATATTTCCTTCATTGACCACAAAATGTGTGAGTGCGTCTCAGGCAACCCTTTTTAGCCTGCGCATAAAACATTTTGTTAGATTTCCACAATCAACGTTGCCTTACAGCCAACATTTCTTAACCTTGTTTGATTTTTATTCCATTTATTTCCTACTTTTTTTTTGTGTGCTGGCCAAAATTATTGGTCTGCGCATATGTAATCATCTCTGTGGTGCTGTGAGCGCACAGGACGCATCATAAAGTGCACACAATCAAAATGAAATACGTTTTAGGTACGTTTTCATCTACACTTGACTGGGCAGCGCCGACTACGCAATGAGTTACCTGTGGCGCTGATTGGTAGCCAGGCTTTCTTAAAATGTAAAACAAATTGTACTCTGGCCAATTTACTACTCAAATCCTATTTCCTGTAACAACGCCCTAATTTTTATTAGTAAAAAAATGTTGATATACAAAATTAAAACCCATATTTCACCCAGATATGTGGATTTTGTGCGATGTGTGATAAATATGTTCAATGAGTTCTTCCAAAGATCTTTGAAAATAATAATAAATCCGATGGTAAGCAAAATAATAGTTAGTTAGTTAAAACTGTTTTCCGCCAATTTTCCATAGTTGATAGTGGAATTTAACTGGTATTTTTTTCATATAAAATTTGTAGAGTATTCCAAATAGTTTTCAATTGTAGCGCATGGAAAGGTCTGCTATGCCGATAAAATTAGTTGGTTGTCGCACGGCGTTTCGCATATGTTGGCAATTTTTTATTTATCGATGAGGTCGCTTTATTGAAAGGTGTTTGGTTGCGCACGAATGGTCAGGAGTAGAAGGGTTTGTGGGACAAGGACTATAGCCGTAGGCCATTTGAGTTGCGCCTTTTGCAAAACTTTAATAAGAAATCTTTTGAGCAGAGTTGCATTTCATTTTGCGTACTGGCAAAAACTTTTCGCAAGCTCAAAAATTTTCTCATTTGTGGTCAAGCTAAAGTTTTATTTGAGTTTCACAGTTTCGTTTGCGAAATTCAATTAAATCTACGCATTATGCACGCTGCACTGCACAGCACAAGGCGAACCTTTCGGCTAGCCAAATACCCTTTCCCCATGCACGGTTCCATGCTCAATGCAAATAGTGCCCCCGCACAAAAGGTGCGCCGAGTGGATTGTAAACAAATTATCAAAAAAGCGCCCAGTCAGCAGGCGACTAAGGATGAGGCTGGAACTGGGAGCTGGATTTAATCGCTGACAGGGTGAACACGCACACGTTTCTCGGTGGTAAGCGCCAGTTCATTATTAAAACTTTTAAAAGCAGATAAGTGCACAGACTGATAGAGATGCTGACACTGATACACACACCTACACCTACACGCACATACACACTGGTTAACTGGGAACGATAACGATAACCTAAGCAGCAGGCGGCAGCCACCACGTTGCGCCACTTCACCTCTAATTGAAACATTAAGTTGCACATCACGTACGCGGTGTCAGACACTAGACGCCAGCTGGACCGCCGGTGGGGGTGTGCTGTGGTGGGAGGTCGGCGCCTAGGAGTATGCTAAAATGTTGCTGCGGCTGCGACTGCGGTTGCTTGGGTTTTACCTAGCCCCAAATAACCCAAATGCCCGAAAGCAAGTAAGCTAGCGATCTACCGAGCGACTATCAACCACTCAGCACTTTATTTTTTTCCGTGTTGGCATTTTGAAAAGCATTTAAGCCACCGATGATGTCGGGTAGATGGGCTGGTAGCGGGTTTTTGTTAAGTGTGTAAAGTGATTACGCCGGAAATTTGTTTGTCTATGAGTCTGCATACGTGTCGGATGGCTAAAGGAGTTTGTGTCCATGTTTCCGCATTTGGAGTGACATAAGCAGCAGTTCGAGCAGGCTAAAAATTCGCACTAAATTACATGTTTATTGGCAGTTTAAAAGTTTGAAATGATGAAAAGTTATTTTAGAACATCAGGCAAATTCATTTGGTGCTCTCCCGGAGACAAGGTCGAGCAAAGAGCTGCGGGCGTTCGTTTATCCATTGGGTCATTACTGTTAAGGAATTGTGCATTAATAGTAAGAAAAAAAACAAATAAAAAGAATTGTGAAATATTACTCCACTTGGAACCCACTAGCACTGGACAGGCTCCATGCTGGGTTCTCTTATCGCCTGTTCCATTGCGATGTAAATTGTACCAGAAAAGAGCCTTTCCGCGCTCTGGTTTGAAGACCTGTTCAATGCGAGGGAATACAGTGTCACCACCTTGTTCTACATCACTTAGCTGTCAATTAATATTCAGATTTTCATGTAGTGTTGGCCGGAAAGGCAACATTGCATTTCACATACATAGAACAGAACCGTAGCAATGCGATCACCCGTCGGACTCTCTGGTGCAATAAGCTGAAAGGGAATACAAATTATACGGCATTATAGCTACATTCAGGAATATAAAGCAACTCACCTCTGTGGTATTGAAGTAATCGGTATGCAGTGCGTAGTGCCCACTCAAGCCGTAGTTCATGACTTGTAGTGAGGTTGAGCCTTCTAAATGAAATCCAGTCATATCCGAAATACGTCTAGCAATCCGCTTTGTTAGGTTATTATGGCTGCGCGAAAGCCAAAAACCCTTTGAGGTCCGTGTGCCTTTGACAGATCCATGAAGCCCAGAATTTGAATCATATACGGTTGTGCGCTTTAAAAGCGGCATTGCGAGCTGTTGCAGTTCGCCTATTTCATGTGGTGACAGCACGTCGTGAAAGGCCACTATAAATGGTTTAACGACCAGAACCTCCATTTTGAGCGGCGCTAGACGGAGAAACGGCGAAGGCCTGAACTTGTACTTGCAAATCAAGTTGGTTTGTTGCACGTATTGACTGCGGCATCCTCTAGCGTAATCAGTCGTATATCTAATGCTTGGCCTTAATTTGGGCGCCGCTCGGGCCAATTCCTCGATTTGAGCCCTCTCACTTAACAGATCTGAATTGTTTGTTTTGTTGCCCTTTATCAGAGCGTGGTCCAAGAGGGGCAGCGCGATTGTGTAATGCTCTTTGCAAGGAAAACAGTTATCGGTATGGCTTTATTAGGTATTTCTTGGGCTTACTCTGTTTGATAAATGCCCTCGCAAAGAGTTGCAGCACTTGTTGACGTTCGCCTCCCATTGGTATTGGGAGTGTGTGCTGCATTAGCGACTTGCTTGTCTCCGCAAACCATTCGCTGGCCAAATCTCGAATTCGATAGTGGTCCAGGTACTTGCCCATCGCGTAGGTATCCAAGGCTCCTAGACTGGCGCTAGAGTTGGCAGCTAACTAGTTACTGTTGTTGTCAGTTAGTTCGTATATCACTTACTTGTACTGCTTCCCGTTAATCAGCCCCCTGACGATGTCCTTCACCGTCAGGTTGTACACATCATATAGCCGGTGCAACCCTTGGCATGTCTCATCCATATCAGTTGGGCTCGGCAGCTGGGCTTTGTGTTCATTTACATATGCCACCTGCGATGAGCCCAGTGGTTCCTCCATGAATAACTTCCATTTATTCCAATCCTTATGCAACCGACGTATTAGTGAAAATGCGTTTATGGGATTCGACACATATTGCTCCATTTGACTCATCGCCTTATTGCTTTTCTCTTGCAATAGTGGAACGACCCTGAAGACATGCAAGGCTGTATCTCATACTCATAAACGAATTGCAAATCAAAGACTTACCTTTTCAATATATTCAGTTTCTTCTCGAGCTCATCCGCATAGCTGCTGAGATTCTCAATGAGCTTGGCCTCTAGCAGCACCAACTTCACCATACCCGCGACGGAAGTGCTGTGGCTCTGCTCCATTGCGGCCTTGGCCCTAATCGGGCATAGGATTAGAGCAATCCCTATATATAGTAATGTCCATAAATACCGCATAAGCTGGGCTCTTTTTATTGTCCTAAAAAGGGTTTTTAGTAATTGCCTTAAACAGATAACAGTATAATATATCTTAGTATCTTTGAAAAGGCGAGCCGATGGTTGGGTACGCCTCACACAATAAAATAGTTTTAGTCTTTTACCGATTGATACTTTTTTGCTTCATTATTTTGAAGAGACTAAAATTTATTCACCACTTACAAGCTATTTATACTTGTAATCAATTCGAGAATAAAGCTGTCATAAAACATTTTTAGTTAATTTCCGCATAATAAAACTTTCCATCTTCCAACAGATGTTTCTCTAAATAAAATAAAATGTGTTTATTTTACCCGGGGCTACTGACCATAAACATTTTTATTAATTGTATATATTTTTAACTGTGTCAATGCTATGAAAGTGTCATATGAACCGAGATTCAATGTAAGTTAAATCCAACGTTATGAGTCTCTGTTGTACAAAAACGATATGAGAACCGATTGCATGGTGCCTGAAAACTCGGATAAAAAATGTTTGTGCGTTCCGAACAATTTTACAAATCAATTTGGAGCACTAAGTGCCTTGGCTATTCAGCTTTTAGACAAGGCCTGGTAAACAGTTGCATGCGCTCACGTATCCATAGGGTCATTACTGTGGGTATTTGACTATAAGTAATAAATAAAATATCAAAGTGTAAGCTGGTATATTACTCCATTTGGAGCCCACTAAAACTGGACAACCGCCATGCAGGGTTCTCGTATCGCCTGTTCCATTACGATGCAAATTGTACCAGAAAAGGACCGTTCCGCGCTTAGGGCTGACAGCCTGTTTAAGTATGGTGAACACTGTGGCGCCTCCTTGCTCTACATCAGTTAGCTGTGGATTGTAATAGAGAATAGCATAGATTTAAAATCTCAAAGAGCTCATCCACCTACGTAAAACAGAACAGTGGCGATGCGATCGTCGTATTCTTTTTTATCTGCCTGAAAACGGAATCTAATGGTCAGGATTACACTAGTTAATAATTTGCACAAGCTCACCCAGGTGTCACCAAGGAAATCTTCATGTGCCGCATAGTGTCCACCTAAGCCGTAGTTCATAACTTGGAACGGTTCCGAATATCGCAAGTCCAATTCGACCATATCCGTAATACGTCTTTCAATGCGCTTTGTCAGATTGTTATGGTCGCGTTCAATCCAAGTGCCCTTAGAGGTCCGCCTGCTGTCCTTTTCATACTTTTTAAACTTTACCACGGTTGTACGCTCTAACAATGGTCTGGCGAGTTTCTGGAGCTCATCGATTTCTCGGGGCGACAACACATCATGAAAGACTATTATAAAGGGATTAAGCAGCCGAATTTCCATTTTGATCGGTGCCAAGAGGAGAAATGGTGAAGTCCCGAATTTGTACACACAATACAAATTGGATATGCCTACGAATTCACCACGGCAACCCCTGCCGTAATTGGTTGCATCTGCTTTGGGTTCCTTCTTAACCAAAATCTCTTCTCGGGCTAGCTTCTCTATAACACGTCGTCTATTCAGTAGTGTGGAATCTCCTGTTTTCTTTCCTAATACCAGAGCGTGATCAAACAGTGACAGTGCAATCGAGTAATATTCTAGTTAATAGAAACTAAAGTTAATTGTTTGTGCAACAGCATTATATACTCCTGCACTCACTATAATCAAAAAACGCGCTGGCAAAGAAGTGCAGCATTTTCTCACGGTCGGCTCCAATTGGGCTTGAGAGTGTGTGCTCCATTAACCAGCTGTTCGTTTCGGCGAACCACTCGCCGGCCAAGTCTACAGTGTGGTGCTTGTGGTGCTCTCGGCCCAACACGTAGGTGTCCAGAGCATTAAGACTAACGCTGCAGGTGGTGGTTTGCCGGTATTAGGCTATTGACATTGGCCTGTAGATATTACTTACTCGTACTTCTTTCCGTTTAACATGCCTGTGGACACGTCCTTCACCGTTAAGTTGTAGAACCTTTGTAGTCGGTAAATAGCTATACAAGCCTCAATCAGATCGACATTGGTTGGTAGCTGTGATTTCTGGCTACTAACGTAAGCCACTTGCGATGAGCCCACTGGATCCTCCATAAATAACATCCAATCGTTCCAATCTTGATTCATTCGGCGTATTAGCGAAAATCCGTTTATTGGATTCGACACATATTGCTCCATTTGACCTATGGCCTTATTGCTTTCGGCTTGCAATTGTGGAACGGCCCTGAATACACGTTAAACTGTAACTCTGATCTACTATGTCCTATGTGTTGACTTACCTTTTCAATATATTCAATCTCCTCTCGAGCTCATCCGCATAGCTGCTGAGATTCTCAATGAGCTTGGCCTCCAGCAGCACCAACTTCACCATACCCGCGACGGAAGTGCTGTGGCTCTGCTCCATTGCGGCCTTGGCCCTAATCGGGCACTGGGTTAGAGCAATTGCAATATATAGAAATGTCCATACAGATGACCGCATTTTAGTGTACGAACTGCGAAGACTTACAACATATTTTTTTTAGCAATAGCAGGTAGTTATGCATTGACAAATGCGTCAACTAACGTTTCTCAAAATTCACGGCCAACTTTGCTTTGTTCCTATTTATTATAGTTATAGTTTAAAGTCAGCCCCTTTTTAAATTACTGTTGGTTTAATAAAAGATTTTTCTGCTGACTGTGATTCAAAACTACTGAAGGTGAATCAACTTCTACTCCGTTGCGTTTGTTTGTATGTAGCTTACTTATCACGCAAAAAAAATTCAATTTATTGCTGTTAAAAAGCGTTGGGTCATATATGTTAAGCTTGTTGATATCAGTTATTAACTAGGAAATTTTAATATATTGTTGCTGTTTCTGGCTAAGAAATCGCGGATTGAAAAAGAAGCATAGTTCTGATAAGGCCTTATCACTTTTTCTGTTTGTAACGCTTAATGTTTGTAATGCTTAAACATTTTTGTATAACGAGTGAATTCATTGGATTTAAATCTTATAAATTTTCTATTTTGAGCATTGAGCATTGTTTTATTTATTGTTAAGTTTTGTTAGCATGTTTTCTGTCAGTGCCTTATACATGCAAAACAGATTACTTACTTCAAGTAGTACTATATAGATTACATTTGAGAGGCATAAATGTAAAAGACTTAACTGTCCGAAAAAAATAAATGGCGATAGTTAAGGCTAGGGACTTGTGAGACATGGTCTTCTAAATAGTTGCTGGTGCTCGCGTATCCATTTGTTACATACTGTGAAGTTGAGTTTATATAAATATTTTGTATATAATTTAATGAATATTTTATAAAATAGTTACCCCACTTGGAACCAACAATAACAGGGCAGGCGGCGTGCAATGTTTGTGGATCCCCGTCATTGTTATGCCTTAGATTGTACCACATAACAGCTGCTCCTTTTTTGGGAAAAATAGCTTGTTTTATATTAGGAAACACCGTGGCGCCACCCTGTTCCACATCGGTTAGCTAAAGAAGGGCATTAATCGTTTTCTAATTTAGCTAGGAAACAAACTTTGTGGCTACTCACATAGAAAAGGACGGTTGCAATGCGATCGCCATTGAGTTTTGTCAAATCCTTGGCCTAGAAAAATATGAAGATAGACTCAAATTAATTAATCTAGTGATTATTTACGTATCTTTCACTCACAATGGTCGCATTGAAATAATCAAAGTGCAAGTCGTAATGTCCGCCAAGGCCGTAATTCATCACCTGCAACATTTCCGAGCCATACAAATCAAATCCCGTCATATCCGAAATGCGTCTATTTAGACGAGCCGTCAGTGGATTTAAAGAATCTGTCAGCCAGGTCACCTTCGAGGTACGCGTCTTGACGACAGTATTACGACCAATCTTCTGATTGAAGACCGTGGCACGTTTCAGAGTGGGCACGGCCAGGTATTGCAGTTCGCGAATCTCGCTGGGTGTTATCACATCGTGATAGAGTACCATGTAGGGGTCCAGTGCAAGCAATTCCGTTTTCAACGGGGCCAGCCGCAGAAAGGGCGAATTGGTGCTATTATAGACGCACTGTAGCTTGGACTTCGTGGGGAATTGGCCACGGCAGCCACGTTCATAGTTGCCGACGGGCTTATTGTTGTACTGCAAAAAGACGTCGAAAGTCGTTAACAATTGTTTCTAATTTCGCAGAGTGCACCTACTGGCTTGGGTGAAATATTAGACGAAGTTCTTATCAGAGTTTCGACTTCCATTTTTCGTTGCAAGAGTCTTAAATTATTTTTGTCAATTGTCGTAGCAATCTGGAGAACCTTTAGAGCATCGGCATATCTATCTAAAAATGTCACAAAATTAATGAAACTTTAAATAAAATTTACCAACTGTTATCTGGCACTCACTCATTTTGATAAGTGCCTCGGCATAAACATGCTGTACCTCAGCCGGATCCAAGCCCAGGGGCAAAGACAGCTTATGCGGACCATTTAGCCGGTTGCTGGCATGGTAGATCCACTGGCTGGCGTCGCCAAAACTCTGCTGATCAAAGTAGTACTTGCCCAAGGCATAGGTGTCCAGCTCGTTCAAGCTGGCACTAAGCAATTGCAATGAACAGAAACCAATTAATTAAAGAGTTTAGAGTGTAACGAGTCGGAAACTAGCTATGTCCACATATCGAAATTAAACGGATCGGACCACTATATGTTTTCCAAACATATAGGCAAAGCCGTATCAATCGGCTTCTATAGATAGAACTGGTGGGATATAAAAATTTTGTAGAAAAGCAGTTATAAACCACTCTTCTACAAGGCTATTTAATCTTCGGCGTGCCGAAGTTTTAATTCATTTATTCTACGAACTTGTACTGTTTGCCATTGAGCAGACCCGCGGCCATGTCGGAGATCTTCAAGTCGTAGGTGGCCTGTATGCGATGTATGGCAGCTGCTGCCTCTTCGAGATCTGTGCTGCTAGGCAGCTGTTCCCGTTTCAGATTAATGTAGTCCATCTGCTGTTTGCCCACTGGCTGCTCCATGTACAGCTGCCAGTGTGTCCAGTCCTCGTGCATGCGTCGTATAAGGGAAAATGCATTCAGCGGATTGGACACATAATTTTCCGTGTGGCTCATGGCCTTGTTGCTCTCAGCCCGCATTTCTTCAACAAAACTGGGGGAAAACTGCACGTTATAGTATCTCATATTCATATATACATCATTCTTTGATAATCAACCTGCGCACTATATTGAGCTTCCCTTCGAGTTCATTCGCATAGTTGCTGAGATTCTCAATGAGCTCCTCCTCCAGCTGCAACAGTTGCACCATTCCCGCAACCGAGGTGGAATGACTCTGTTCGCCATCCGCTTCTTGGCCACTGGCCATGCCCAAGACCAGAAGGGCGTATAGAAATCGGATCGTCCATGCCGGCGAGTGCATTTCTTTGGCCATCTAGAGGTGCCTACGTGCCAGATCCAACTGTCAACTTTTTCGCACATTTGCCGAGAAGTTGACGTTCACGCGAGATAAATACTTAAAAATACTCGTAGATCGGCATTTACCGAACGTTTACCAAACAGTAGTACATCGTGCTGCCGCTTGTTGTTATTATTCGTTTCCCCAATTGATAAGCGATTCGACGTTACTCGATGCTTCGATAGTGAAGCCCAACAGTTAATTAAAGCCAGCAAGAAGTCAGCCACGCACAGTGGAAGACGTAGCCAATAACTCGTTTAAAATATGATGTGATTTAATTGTGTGTCAGAATGTAAAATTGTAAAAAAAATTAAGCAATTTTTTTTTGTTTTATAAAAAAAAAATTTACAAATATTGTAATAAACGGGAGCCTGGTACTTGAAATATCTGGTAATTGAATACATTAATAATGGAATTACTTACAAATCAAAATGAAGCCATACTTTGCCATAGCTACGAAATCTTACACCGGTAACTTTTTCCATGAAAAAGTTAAATTCCACAGTGCGCTGCCTCGTCATTTACGTTGTGTATAAGACGCAGAATATTTTGCTTATGCAGCTTAACCATAACAATGAGCTAGCACGTGTCCAAAACAAAACAAAATAAAACGGAACGAACGGAAATCTTCGGCACGCCGAACATTTAATGCCCTTGTATATGAATAGTGAAGCTCGTAAATGCTGAGTTTGGTGTAAACAATTTGTAAAACAGAATATTTGACATACAAAAACGACGCTTCTTCGTATAGAGCTATATGATATAGTAGTGCGGTATTGAAAAGATTTGGCAGATATGAGCAGCATAGTTTGGTCTAAATCAACAAAACAGGTCTAGACAAGTATACAAGATCCTGTTTTTCGGCTGATAGCCTTTAAGGCAGATATATGCTACTGTGGCCAGATATGGCCAGTTCTAACACATATGTTGCCTGTAACAGAAATACGAACTGTTGCATAGCTTCAAATCGGTAGCATTAAAACTGAGAAATTGTTCGCAAAGACGGACAGACAGACAGACGGAAATGACTATTGCGGCAACTTGGCTGTTAATGCTGTGCTGCGGGTCGGAGATGTCGCCTTTTGTGCGTTACACATTGCATGACAAAATTATAATACCCTATTCAAAAGTATAAATATAATCTTCAGTGATTCATAAGCTCATCTATACCCTAAAAAAAGGTAATTTATTGAAGAACTTGGTCACCTCTTATGATCCTACTTTGCTTGGTAATGCAGGCAGGTCATTCGTTCGGGAATTAAATTTAAGCTTGTGGTACTCGAACTGTCTGATGAATAACAGTTGACTTATTCAAACATTTGTCTAAAACAACAGATTAAATTGTAATTTTTTTGTTCTAACCAGATTTTATTCCTAAATTATCCGTTTTACAAGAGACATGGTCAGGATCGGAGCCACATTCACAGATCGGAATATGCCCGTATCGTCAACTACATTGCGGCCGATTTCGTTTCTATTTTACACGCTGGAGACGATCTTCAATATATTTTGTTTGGCATATCACATAACGGGATTTATGGCTGTTCATATGCATATGCTGACGTGGGATAGGCAAATCTTCCAGTATATATATCTAATGACCTTCTACGTTTTCATGGTGATCACACTCTTTCAAAGCATTAACATTTGTTCGGGCCACAATCCGACATTTTGCATGGAAATCTGTAAATCTTGCTTAGCTTCCGTTGGATTTACAATGATATCCATATTAACTATGTGGGATGCGGAACGCGACTTTCACTTGATGTATACTGGCAAGGAGCCCGTGGAGGGTGTCTACGAGAAGGATAAGCCCGTTCATCCGTTCGCTTTTTATTTGCTCTCCCAATCGGTTGCCTCATTGGCTTGTGGCGTACTCTATATGCTACATGCAACAATTTTACTTGATATCAAGATCACTGCTGCCCACCAGGAATTGACAGAGGGCGCAAATTCTGTGTTTGTGCCCATTGATATCTACGTCCTGGGCGAATACGTTCAAAGCAGGCTTGAGAAATACGAATGGTTTAATGCCTTTTGCTCAAATGAACTCATTAATATCTAGTTGCACCCTAGTCTGCAAGGAAACATTAGCCCGGCTAAAAATAAGCTTTTAAAGTACGATACGCAATACACAGCCAATATAATATGTCAGATCTTTGTATATACAACTTTTTGTCCTTACTAATTGACTGATTAGCATGCTATCCGATCGTTGTCAAACTCAGTTGACATTTGTGCTTAAATGTAGAAAAGGTATGTCTTCACCGCGGAAGATAGGTGAATTAATTCTGAGAGAAAAACTTAGCCCGAGCAAAGCTAGATAATATATCTAAACTGTAAGAAATATTTCGTCTATTCCCGTGTCCCGAATAATACCAACTCGTTCTACGATTTGCAACTTTTGATTTGCTGTTTTTCAATAAATCTTTGATAATTTTATTAAATTAATTTCACATTAAAGCCTACTGGCACACCAAGTGGGCAACCTCTGGAGAGGAATGTGACAATCTGTTATCTCCTTTAACCATGAATGATTTTATTAAAAGGCTTTGTGAATATGCTTTAAACTTTTTTGTAAAACAGTCCAGATGCTACCTGTTTAAGTATTGAAGGGAAAGGGGAAGGTTTTTTTTGACCATAGTCACTTGTAGTACTCGAACTGTCTGATGAATGACAGTTGACTTATTCAAACATTTGTCACGTCTGAAACAACAAAATAAATTGTAATTTTGTGTGTAAGCCAGAAATTATTCCTAAATCATCCGTTTTACAAGAGACATGGTCAGGGTCGGAACCATTGTCACAGATCGGAATAATCTCGTAACGTCAACTACATTACGGCCGATTTCGTTTCTATTTTACACGCTGGAGACGATCTTCAATATGTTTTGTTTGGCATATCACATAACGGGATTTATGGCTGTTGATATGCATATGCTGACGTGGGATAGGCAAATCTTTCATTATGTTTATCTAATGACTTTCTACGTTTTCATGGTGATCACACTCTTTCAAAGCATTAACATTTGTTCGGGCCACAATCCGACATTTTGCATGGAAATCTTAAAATCTTGCTTAGCTTCCCTTGGATTTACAATGATATCCATATTAAGCATGTGGGATGCGGAACGCGACGCTCACTTGATGTATACTGGCAAGGAGCCCGTGGAGGGTGTCTACGAGAAGGATAAGCCCGTTCATCCATTCGCTTTTTATTTGCTCTCCCAATCGATTGCCTCATTGGCTTGTGGCGTACTCTATATGCTACATGCAACAATTTTAATTGATATCAAGATCACTGCTGCCCACCAGGGATTGACAGAGGGTGCAAATTCTGCGCTTGTGCCCATTGAACTCTACGTCCTGGGCAAATACGTTCAGAGCTGGCTTGAGAATTACGAATGGTTTAATGCCTTTTGCTCAAATGAACGCATTGATATCTAGTTGCATCTAAGACTGCAAGGAAACATTAGCCCGGCTGAAAATAAGCTTTTAGTGTACGATACGCCATACACAGTCAATGGAATATGTATATTGCGTATCGTACATTATAAGTTTATTTATATTGTCCTAACTAATTGACTTGCCAGCTGATGTTTGTTTAATGCACACCCCAAGCTGCAAACTACTTTACTCTTAATAACGGAAAATTAGTGGAAAGCGGTTGCATAAAACTTTTTGCATGCTAGCCGATCGGTGTCATGCTCCGGTTCACCGTTTTCGGAATATCCACGTCGATGAGCGGAAATAGTGATAAGATTAGAATTGTGTAATGCTTCACGGCGGAAGATATGTGATCAATTAAAGTATATAATTCCAATTATTCTCTTATATTTTATTAAAAGTTATTCCACATTTAAGCCTACTGGCACACCAAGTGTGCAACCTCTGGAGAGGAATGTGACAAACTGTTATCTGCTTTAACCATGAATGATTTTATTAAAACTTTAAACTTTTTTGTAAAACAGTCCACATGCTACCTGAAAGGTGATTCAATTTAAGTATCGAAGGGAAAGGGAAAGTTATTTTTGACCATAGTCACAAGTAGCTTGTGGTACTCGAACTGTTTGATGAATGACAGTTGACTTATTCAAAAATTTGTCACGTCTGAAACAACAGATTTAATTATAATTTTGTGTTTTAACCAGAAATTATTCCTAAATCATCCGTTTTACAAAAGACATGGTCAGGGTCGGAACCATTATCACAGATCAGAATATGCCCGTATCGTCAACTACATTGCGGCCGATTTCGTTTCTATTTTACACGCTGGAGACGATCTTCAATATGTTTTGTTTGGCATATCACATAACGGGATTTATGGCTGTTCATTTGCATATGTTGACGTGGGATAGGCAAATCTTCCAGTATATATATCTAATGACCTTCTACGTTTTCATGGTGATCACACTCTTTCAAAGCATTAACATTTGTTCGGGCCACAATCCGACATTTTGCATGGAAATCTGTAAATCTTGCTTAGCTTCCGTTGGATTTACAATGATATCCATATTAACTATGTGGGATGCGGAACGCGACTTTCACTTGATGTATACTGGCAAGGAGCCCGTGGAGGGTGTCTACGAGGAGGATAAGCCCGTTCATCCGTTCGCTTTTTATTTGCTCTTTCAATCGATTGCCTCATTGGCTTGTGGCGTTCTCTATATGCTACATGCAACAATTTTAATCGATATCAAGATCACTGCTGCCCACCAGGGATTGACAGAGGGTGCAAAGCCTGTGCTTGTGCCCATTCATGTCTACGTCCTGGGCGAATACGTTCAGACCAGGCTCGAGCAATACGAATGGTTTCATGTCTTTTGCTCAAATGAACGCATTGATATCTAGTTGCACCTAAGACTGCAAGGAAACATGAGCGTGGCTACAAATAAGCTTTTAATGTACGATACGCCATACACAGTCAATGGAATATGTATATTGCGTATCGTACATTATAAGTTTATTTATATTGTCCTAACTAATTGACTTGCCAGCTGATGTATGTTTAATGCACACCCCAAGCTGCAAACTACTTTACTCTTAATAACGGAAAATTAGTGGAAAGCGGTTGCATACAACTTTTTGCATGCTAGCCGATCAATGTCATGCTCCGGTTCACCGTTTTCGGAATATCCACGTCGATGAGCGGAAATAGTGCTAAGATTAGAATTGTGTAATGCTTCACGGCGGAAGATATGTGAATAATTAAAGTATATAATTCCAATTATTCTCTTATATTTTATTAAAAGTTATTCCACATTAAAGCCTACGGGCACTCTAAGTGGGCAACCTCTGGATAGGAATGTGACAATCTGTTATCTGCTTTAACCATGAATGATTTCATTAAAAGGCTTTGTGGAAAACCTAAAAACCTTTTTGTATACAAAATAGCTGCACACACACAAAGCAAGGCAACGGCCCCGCCCATTTGTTGGCAAAGGTATGACCAGAAACGGCTTTAAATTTTGCACTTTTACGGTGGCGGCGGGGCTAGCAGCGGTTGTCGTCCTGCAGCGGCATGTGTCCTGCCGTTGATATCGGCTTAACTTTGCCATAAAACTGTCAGCGTCACGCGTGTAGTGGGCAGTGTGGACAGCACACGGGGCGAGCGGGCGGTCAAATGAAATAAATTTTACAGCCAAATGGGCAGACTTTTGCCAAACAAAAGCCCAAAATGCACACATACACAGAAAGAGATTTGTGTGGGCAAATGTCAGAGGCAAATCTAATGCAGACAACAAAAGCACCTGTGACCTGGAAAATGTCTCGTGGTGGCCATCTCGCAGCTGGCCAGATTTAAGCTGAAAGCTGTTGACCACCAGCACTTAAAGCCTGTCTTTCGTCTGGGCCAAGTGTAAATGTTTACGCTAAGTCACTTCAAATCCCGCTCCCGATGCTCATCAATTAAGTGTCATCAATCATCTGCAAGCAGTCCAAAAAGTGAATCGAAATAAGCGACAACAACTGCGATATGGACAGCCACGACGACGGGCAAACATGTCACGGTACAAAATGTCGTTTAACCTAAAATGCGAAAAACCACAAAGATTATTTATTTTAGTCTCAGACATCGATTAGACGTCATATGCTGTGTTCCCAGAAACGATAGGTTTTCACGTGTTGTTGCATAGTTGCGAAACATGTAAGAGATTAACATTCCATGGCAAAGTTTACTTTATGGATATTATTTAATTTTTAGTATAACTTAAATAATAAGAAACCTACGAATTAAATATAATTAAAAAACTAACTAAAAAATAATAAAAAGCTGGTAAATCTAATTCCGATATTGAATATTTTTTATTGATAAATTTTGATAATTTCCAAGGCAGACCCAATCAAGGCTTATGTCAACGTTTTGGGAGTATTAAGGATGTTTTAACTAATGGAGATTTCGTTTAATTCTCTTTTTTCCGTAATTTATAAAGACAAATAAATAATTTATTTGTTTACCAAATAGATACGATCAAGTTTTTAATTTAAATGCTATATATTTCATGAAAGACTCGATCAAGTTTTTAAAATAAACGCTTGAAATTTTACAAGGCGATATACTTTTGCAATCGCTTTCTGGAACACCCTTTTGAACATGATATTGAATGGAAGTGGGTCCATTTTCCGTCAGTGTGCAAACATTGTACACCTAAACACACAAAAATTGGCCCTGTTCCACTTCGAGCAGATAATTTCAGATCAGTAAAATGGTGGTTGTAGGCGCAGCACCACCTTTTTTCGAGGGCATATCCATTTCAATCACTGCTGAGCATTTTAGTTTTTTTTCTTAGCCAGTTGATGACCCACTCGAAGCTCTGTTCGTTGCCGTAAAACTAAAGCGCTAAAGTGACGGTTTTTTTTTTTGGGGGCAGTTGAAACTTGAGTTGGTTTATGGGCTCGTTGGAAAATTCAAATCAAGTGGAAATGCGAACACTTCACGAACGACTTGTAAGACAAAGCCATTAATGGCGCCTGGCGGTGGCCGGGTGAATCTTTATGCGACAATCTTCGCATTAGAAATCAATGTCGAGCGTTGCAGTTATGATTATTGCAGTTGTCAAAAGTTGTGCGTATATATGTGGGTGTGTAGGTGGCTTGTCTCTAAGCATAATGGGCTGTCCTGCTTGTCCTGGCTTGCCGGCTAGGTTTATGCAAATGCGAAGCGCCTTAACGCTGGCAAACAGACGGCCAAGTAAATGTGGCCAAGGCTCGCTAAAAAATGCTGATGACTTGTGTAAACAATTTTCCATTCGCAAGTCCAGCGCCAAGCCCCGAGACGCTGTTCTTCTTTTACGTGTAGGTATGTCCCAGCTGGGGCGAGCAGCAGCGAGTGTATCCCGTAGAAGAATCTGCAGCTGGTGTATAAAAATATTTTATGGACAAAAGTAACTTTGTGTCTTGGACGATAAGCGAAGTTTGCGTATGTGACTTCCGTTTGTCCTTGCATGTCCTTTCGCACATGTGCTCTGTGTTTTCTGTGTGTTCTGTGTGTCCTGTCTGCGCTGTTTGCCTTCGCACAATTTTTATGCATTTTCTTAGCGGCCATTTTTATGCCCGCACACGTTTTCCATTAGACGTCAACGGCTGTCATTTCCGCTTTCGCCTGTTTGATTTTCGCCAATGAATACTCAAAGGATATTTTCACAGCAACTCGCTGCCTTCGCCAGTTTAATTGAAACTGGGTCACTTCGGTGTCATCCATTAATCACATTCGCCTGACACTCGCTCAATTTGCATTCGCATTTAAGACAATTATCATGTTCCAACAATTATTCTTTGTTAAGCGAAAGTTCTTCCTTTCTAATTTGAAACGGTGAAGGCGGCATTAATCTTCATAAGGTTGACAACTTCATTAGAATAGGCAAAAACAAACACGGCATTGATTTGCTCAACTGAGTTTAGCAAACGTCCCCCCATAGCTCCCCCTCTACGCCATCCATTCACCCCGGCCCTGCAGTGCTAATTAAAAATATAACACACACAACTTAAACCGCTTGCAATTTATCAAAGGCATATAACGAAGTAAGTTTTTTATGCCGCGGATATAATTTTTTAGCAAGGCGCTGAAGCGCGGCGCGTATAATGCGCATAATTTCTATGCCACGTTGGTCACCCGAAAAGTAAATGTAGATACTGCCAGCCATTTGGACGGACGGAGTTAGCCGAGGAGGCAGCGGCCGACCTTTGTGCCAGCGGCAGCCACAACAACAAGGGGCACAAACATGGCGTCAGTTTTTTGGCAATGAGCGGGCCCGTGGCTCGCGAGTCTGGTTGTGGGCACACGAACAAAGGAGGTACACGCGAAAATAAAACCTATTACCGGAATCATAATTATCTTTTATGGCCGCGTCTGTCATGACGACATTATGGCCAGCACGGCACGGCCTGCTGCCCCGCCAGCCGTGATCCGCGCCAAACACGTAGCAATAAAAAACCGCGAAATGCGGCCAAGTAGCAAAAAAACATAAATTACATACACATACACAATTGCTGGAGAGGAGTGGCAAGGGGGTAGGCGAAACCCCAATACAAATTATGTGTACTATTGCGCTTATTATACTCGCTCACAAAGTGAAGAGAGTATATTCCGAGGGCCACCATAATCGAACAGCTGCCATAGCCTGCAAAATGGGAAGTTTTTTATAATTTTTACCTACAATAGGTATTGCCTAAATTTCCATTCGCATTCGAAACAAACATCACGTTTGGATGTGAACGAGTATCACCTAGTCGCGTGCACCCGACGGCAAAGCAGCATTTTAGCTTGCTTTCATTACGCGTTTGCTTATAGGTTAGAGGAGTGTGGTATTTGTTATGGAAAAGGAGCCAGACATCTGCCGGCAGCGTTGCCAAAACAGGTGTTTTCTAATTTATTGAAACACCCCAGCAAAGGCTGGACGCCATCGTAGTTATTGTTGTTGTTGTAGTTGTTCCGGCTGTTATTGTTGGGTTTGGCTTGAGTTATTAAAAGTGCGATGAGTTGGATGTTTGGGGGCTGTATGGGCATTGTCAGCTCCTGTCTGCGGCCTGGCAGACAAATCAAAGTGCCTCCGCGACACTTGTCATGTGCTTTTTAATTTCTAATATTTCACGCGCATTATAAACCAGCCCCATTCGTAACGTCAGCTGGCTCCATACGCTGCAACTACTGGCTGATAAGCGCAGTGCTGCTGATGGGGGCGTGGGCGGATGGCGCAGCTATTGTTGTGCACTTGCTGCAAATTATGCGAGACACGTTTGCATAGGGTCTGTTTTCATTTGCCGGCGAGGTGTGTGCCTGAGGTGCTGCCAAGCGACACACATACACATACACACACACATACACACACTAACAGTATAGTAGCAGCTGTGAGCGTGGGCTACGTGTGATAATTCAACGCGCCAGCAAAAGTTTTTCTCAAAATTGCCTAAGGCCAAGTGTGTGGCATGCCCCTTGCCTGGCTGCGCCTGTCTCCAACAAAAAGCGCAATGCACGTGCGGCCTTTGTTCCTGCTTCTGTTGTTCTCGTTGTTGTTGTTATTGTTGTTGTAATTGCCGCCGCTGCCTGTTGACAGGACACTTCAACTATTGTTGTTTGCGCTGCTCCACTACCTCTGCCCTCACCAGCTCCTCTCTGCCCTGTTTAATTCAGCATGAAATTGGTTTGTATTATTATTTTGCAGTCGTCGCTCGTCTCGTTGCCAGCGGCGCTTCGACAACACCTCAAAACTGAAAGCTGTCAGCTCCAGTGGCTTAAAGTTTTAAACGTGCCATACATCGAAGTGCAACAAAAAAATAAAAATGATGTTAAAAGAATTCTACAGTAAACTTTGCTTTGATGCTGAGCGCCGCTTTAATTAAAAACTGCGCACACTGAGTAACTAGCACTTGATTAATTTTTGGTTGCACGCAAAAGTAACGCGAAAAAAACCACACACACACCCGCACTCACACACACCACACTACGCAGCAGCAAACAGCAACAAATTGCTGGCCAGTTGCTGGGCGGCTAGAAAAAAAGGAGCACAGCAAGTAAGAATGGCTCGCTGACGAGTAAATACTCTTGCAGACCCAGATCAGCTTTAATGCTAAAGCTTTATTTTCTACCGATTCTTATTATATTTAGTTCTTCAGAGCTCATAATATCAGAGTCTGGTCAAAATCTCTCGAAGCTTCTAAAAGAAGCTTAGTTAAACTCGTAAGATATAGTGGTACGATTGGCTTATTTCGAAATATTCTATGAAAAGTTTCGGAAGAGACGGTCAGTCGGACTTGAAAACTCCTTCTTCTGTGCGTTACACACTGAATAACTGAGCTATAATACTCTCTAAAAGTGTATAAAAAAGGGATCCAAATTAATTATGTCCATGCAGCGCTGTTGGAGGCGCTGCCGCAGCTCGCGTCGTACTTTAGGTTATCAACGCGTGCTCTGCATACGTGGCTGCCATTGAGGACGAGGACGTGGATGTGGACGTGGATATGTACATAGATACTATGTGGTATAAAACGACCTTTACGCGCTTTGGCATTGCCATTGCATACTTTTCAGCGCACACTGTGTCCTACGCGCTATGAGTGGGTGGATTGTGTTAGCATTGCTATGATATTGAATTTCTGTAAAATGAAATACGAGTAGATGAACCTGGTTTCTGCTGTTTTTAGGGCGTGATCAACGTGATTTAATGGGTGCTCTCATTATTGAATGAAGCATTTAAAATGAATCGAGGCAAAACTTGCATCTGGACATTGGATTTAAAAATATTAAATTCATATGTCTTGTGGCTCTTTAACAAATACAAACTTGATCAAATACACTTCCGAAAATCTGCAACACTACAGCGGAACAAAAAATTGGTTCAATTGGTGCTATGACAACTTTTAAAGATTTTTTACACTCAACTTCTTAAGAAGCATTCAAAGCTTCTGGCAGCTTTTGGTATAACATTATTTTAAATGCTTTTCAACACTGCTATATCTAAAGCTTCTTAAGCAACCTTTAAAGCCACTGTAGTCATATGCTGAAAGGAATTGAAACGTCTAAAATAAAACCTGCTTGTAAATATGTGTCATCAACTGTAGTTGGCTGAAGGCTGAAATGGAGCACAGGTCTCAAGCATTGTTCAACACACGCTGAATTTTCATTTAGTATTGAAAACAAAGCAAATAATGAAATGTCTGCGGCATGCACACATATTAAATACAATATTAATAATCTCGCTTGGCGTTGTCGTGTGTGTGTGTGGGTGGATAGCGCCGGGAGAGATGTGTGTGCGAGAGGGAGTGCCAGTATAATCATGCCGACATTGTCTATGTCTACGCAGCACACGCCAAGAGTCATCACTCATTCACTCACACACATGCACGCACAGACTCAGCAGACACGCCTGATTTTTACCTAGAGCACAAAAGTATAGCATACTTTGTGGCATCGCGCGCCAGACTGGCGCCAGGCCAAACAAAAGAACGCAGCCCGAAGTGCCACAGAGGGTCGCTTAATAAAGCGACGACGTCAACTTCAACTTAAAGCCGAGTAACTGATAGAACCCATACCCATCTTGTATACAACAGCTAGCAGATACACTGCACCCATGCTTGAGGCAAATGTTAATGTAAATGTTTGTCTGCTATTTGAATTTTAATTACTTTTCTCGGTTTTCGCGTAGCGCAAAAACTATTTATACCTTGTTCCCTGCCGACCCTGTCCGCCTGTCTTACCCAAACTTTATAATAGAATCTCGCCAGAAAACCATAAAAACTTTTCCAGCCAATCGAAGGTAGAGCTGCCCTGGCACAGTGAGAGAGAGATTGTAATGCGCCTTAATTGAAACAAGTCCCAAACCAATTGTGCCACACAGCCACTTAAGCGCGTCCAAAAAGGTAGATGCCACAGTGGCTCCCAGTTGCACAATCAAAAATCAGCAGCCACTTGCCGATGGGTAGCATAAATTTTCAAATTGTTAGAGACTGCGCCACCGTGGGCCACTTGAACGGAAACGCCTAATTCCAGCCGCTGAGATTGAGACTTCAACTCCCAACTTTCTCCTTCCTTCTGTGCGTAAAAACTTACCGGCGTCTGGCAGCTGTTTTTAGCCACAGACAGTCGACTGCCTTGGCCAGCATAAGAATTATTTGCGAACTCCTGTATTTCTGTGCTATGCTGCTTTATCGGCTGCAGATTGAGGAGGTGCGGCCCACAGTTCGACTGGAGCAGAACGCAGAAAGAAATTCAATCAAAGGTACAAGTTAATCCCGCGTGAGTTCATAAAGTTCACAAAAGCCAATTTATTTGCCAGGCGCAATAAGTTTAAAAGTAAACGACAGCGAGTCACCTTTTTGGTAAAAAATCTACAATGGATCTAAATTTGTGTAACACAAGGTGGAATAGGGGCTAGATTATTTTAAATCTTCGTTTAAAGGAAACTAAAAAGCACAATAAATTTCGAATACTGTTTATGCTATGGCTTCCAGCTCAACGATGCACGATTCAAGCCGACTTTCTGCCTTTGATTCAGTTCGTGTATCTGTTTTTCATATTCATTGCCAATATTTGTAAATACAAGACTTGGAAGTAGTGAAAGGCAATGATTGGGGCTTTGATGTTTTATGCTTGTGGTTATTATGTTATGGGTCTGACTGTCTATGATTCTATGTGCTATTTTAAACCAAGCTTGAAAAGAAAAATATACGTTTCCAGTTTCGTTTTGGCTGTTTTATGGGATTGCTTAAGGGCTTGGTTGAATGCCGGCCGCCTTCGTTGTAAGTGTCAATGGCAAAGTTATCAACTGGTTGAAAAGATAAGTGATATTTAAGTGGCTGTTAAAACTGATAAAACAGTGAACGCGACTTGACGAAATTGATCTTGAAAATATATGTACTTATTTTACAATATATTTTTTTGATTGAGCTTTGTTGTTAAGCTTCATAAAGCAAAAACTATTTAAATGAATGTTAAACTTCAGTTAGAAGCTATTGGCAGAGCTCTTATGGGCGCCGATATTAAACTGATTTATCGAAAAGCACGCAGGCCAAGAGAGCTCGTTTGCCAACTTGCAGCTCGTTCGAAAATCACGCGCCTTTGAAGTCGGAATGTGAAATAGAATTGAGCTGCCGCATCATTATGGAGTCAAAAGGAGTTGTCTACAAAGGCAGCTTTGGTGATTCCTTCACATATCCTCAATTAGTGTTAAGAGCTTGTCAAACAAGCAGCGAGATTAAAGCGACATGCCGCACCCACCCACCCCTTACCCGTTGCTAGATAACACGCAACTAACCATGGCGCGCAGGTCTCCAAGGGCAGGGCGTAACCCGAAATCGATTGCCAATCGCCGCCAGCTCATTTTACCTTCCATTGGCAGAGAAAAACAACAATCGCAGCTGTACAGACAGACGAGCACAAACATCTAATTGCCTGGACAGAGCAAATATAATGGCACAAGACACTGGGGACTACTTAGCAGCAGGAGCTGAAGCTGGGAACTCTAGCTCTTGCTGCTGAGCTGCCCAGTGCCAGGCAAACATGTTACAACAATAAAAAGGTGAAGGATTAATAGCAAATAAATTGATGTTGAAATGGCGATTAGAGTGGACAGTGGAAACGATAGATTACACATTGCTGTGGACACAGCTTGAAGTCCATTTTGGGGCACACTTAAAGCCACTTTACGTGCCACTAGTATTTCTTCAAACGAATTCGGCCACATAAATCATCTCAGAAATTTACCTATAAAAGAAATTGTCAAATGCGTTGAAAGCTGGAAAACCAAAAAGAAAAAATATAACAAAATTGTGAATAGCCCGCATTATCATATGAATTTTTGTGGCCCACCCGCAAAACAACAAAAAGCCAAAAGTTGTATAAATTTGCGAGCCACTTGATATGCATATGTGTGTGTGAGTGGTGCATGTGGCACAACAAAAGGTAAAGCAAAGAGGGTCAACACACAAAGCTGGACACAACAGTGCGGTGCGGCGGGGGTTGAGTGCATAAATTTTCATAAATTTCTGGGATACGCAAGAACTTTGATTTATATGATATTTTTGGTTATGTGTTAGTTTGTGCTACACGCTCATCATAACTGAGTGAGAGTATGAGATTTGGAATTGGGTTTGGGGCTGGCATCTGATTGCCATGAAAATGGGGCTTGCAACGTGTGACGAATCGCATAGAAGTTCGAAGGGAATATCGATTGGCGTTTCCCCCTGGCGAAAAGTGTTGCGCTTTAAGATTAGATGAAAAACAACAACAGAGACTGACCTTTAGCTCGACCACTTTTCACGTTCATTTTCACAGTGAAAAACAGCATGGGGAATAGGCAAAATTGGAAGTGGTTTGCATGTTGAACAGAAACAATCAAATCGCAATTTACTGGCTCATGGAAAAGCGATTTATCGCTGGGGAAGTTAGTCGGTCATAAAACATCCATTAACTTCATGTCAATGTTGCATATACGCACAGCCTGCCTGCCCCCAACACCCCTCTCCCTACACCGCACTGCTATCCCCTCTGGTTAGTCAAGGGCCGTTCATTTGCGGTATTGGTCGTTCATGGGAGTCACAGTCCTGGCCGCATCTATGTCCTGTGCACACTGCAAATTGCTCGGCGCCGCCTCTGCAACATGTCAGCGTTTTATTTGCTTTTGTCCAAGAACCAAACCCAATGACACGTGATAAGAAATGGCAGGCGACGAAAAAAAAGAAAACAGAAAAACATGTCAGAGATTTCCAGTCGGTAGTGCCCGAATAGTAGATAGCCTATACCGAACGTCCAACTGCCTTTTAAAACATTCAAACTTTTTGGTAATTATCTGTTTACACACAACAAATTGGAAATGCGTTGTTGATATATCTAGTCCTTGGCTCTTGTATTCAGATTTTTATGCAATTTTAACATATTCGAGGCTTCAGTGTGTGTTTCTTGTGATTCTAGGCACGGATAGAGGTATCGAAAAACTAAAGTATTCGGTATCCATATATTTCTTTTATTTATTTATTTATAGATGGAATCCATATATTTCTTTTATTTATTTATTTGTAGACGTCTTAATTAGTATATTTAGACCGTCCGGCAAGCTTTATTGACTTTCATACGCCACTTGTGTCTCGAGCAACATAGAGACGACTAAAAAATCGTATCTTACTTAACGATTTGCTTGATCCGGCCGGGTTATAAGACGGCATTCGAGCCACAATTGAAGCCTTTTTACAAACGAACAGAACAATTCGATTATATATGGTATGATCACCAAGCATATACTTTTTAGGTTAATTTTGCAAGCCTCCTTTTGTCGTTTATACGAAACTATGAACACATTTTCAATCCGTACAGGGTATTAAATAACAGTCAAAAAAATCGGAAAAACAACAATTGCATACGTTCGCAAAAGCCATTTTCCAATTGCCGCAAAGAAATGTCAAAATTTTTGTCGCACTTTTTTTCCTCCTTTTATTATTTTTTTTTTGAGACAAACGCACTGTGGAATTTCCGTCTAACCAGCCCCAACGCAATGCCAACCACTCGACAAGAGTTAATTGTTGCTGGTGGTGGTATTACAAGTGTCTAGAAGTAAATACTTCTGACTGTCATTGCCAAAGATATGTCGGGGCAGGTCTGTGGATGCCACCGCGGCTGCGGCGGCGGCGGCGGCGGCGGTGGCACTTAGCCGTAATGTGTTGCGAGTGCGGTGCCTTGGCGCAAACTTTTGAATTACCTCAGTTACAGGCACAAAGATGAAGGCTGTTACCCCATATACCCATATACCACCCATACTCATTCTCATTAATGCCGTTTCAAGTTGCGCAACGAAGCTTTGCCCCGGCTTCGCTCTCGCCCCCGCCTCCACTTGGCTCAATTCCAATGTTTGTCTTTCATTTGGTCTCATCCCCCTACTCTGCGTGCTGCTCTACGATTATTACCTGCTGTTAAAAATTTCATAATCTTACAGATAATAATTTAATGTGCCGCTTTTAGTGGTAAGCATTAAAAAGTTTGCCAAGAAATATTTGGTAAAGTGTTGCGAAGAGGGGAACGGCGGGGTGCGGCTTTTAATATTGCTGTAAACAGGTAATTGTGTTTAGCCGGGACTTGGTCTTGGGCGGGGTTTGCCCTCGGTTTTGGTGTGGGTTGATAAGCAGCTGTCGCTGGCTCAGCTTTGGCCATAAGTTACTCAACACTGGCTGCCTGGCCTGAGCCGGCACGTTCACTAAATCATTGGTCGGGCGAAACACTTGTTAGCCTGTCATAAGTTCTAGTCCCAAACCCCCCCAACAGTCTCAAGCCCCCTTGTTGCGAATGTGCGAACATTGCCATTAGCACTGCAGGCAGGCAGGCAGGCAGGCAGGACTTATCTATGCAGCGGCGGGGACGCCCCCAATCAAAGGTATGTCCTGGCGAGTCCGTGTGTGTGTTTAGGTAGCTACTGTCTCGACCGTCTGCCGGCATGGGTGTGCGTGTGTGTGGAACTTTTCAAAGTTATGCGCATTTCTGCTGACCATTGGCATTCTGCAGCTTTTGTTTTTGCTCGCTCGGACATGGACAAAGGTCGACGGCGGCGGCAGCTGTTGCCCGAACGTTTTGTCTGCCCTGCCCTTCGTTTTTTTGCAGGCGGCGCATCCGCATCCTTGGCGTGCTTGGCAAACGATTGGGGATTAATACTTTGGTGCTGTTCTCTTTTTTTTTTTGCCACGGCTTTGGCGCGTCGTTTGGCGCAGTTTATTGAAAAGGTGACACTGCAGTGTCCAGGACATTGCCAAAGTTTAGTCCTTGCTCGGCAGCAAAGTTTTGCGTGTGTGCTGCTTCACTTCGTATAATACCCTTGCCGAGGATATAATCATTTTCTTACTCAATGTGTCAACCAGCGAAGGTTTGTATGCTGTAGATTGATCAGCATCAATTGGTGACTGCGTCCTTCTATTCCTACACAAATCACACTCTCAGTTTAAGAGGTATCCTCACGAAATTTTGTAATATTGCATATAATCAACCACATTGTAAAGCCACTTCGTCGAATAGCTGCCATAGAAATGATTACCCGAAAATTAATTGTAGGAAATCCAGCTTGGACTTCATTCGCGATCTTTACCAAGCCCAGCAATTCGAAGTGCTTGCAACATACTGCAATCAATTCGGAATTTTATATTATATGGCTTTTATTGCACTAATTGTTCGAAAGTTTGCCATGTCGGTTAAAGGGTATTGAATCATCGGCGTCGCGAGGACAACTGTGCTATATTCATTTTTTTTAGTGAGTGCGTGTGTGTGAGTCTCGATATTATCGACGCGTAACATATGTGAACATGTCGTTTGACACATTTGTCAGTTGGCTTAAAGTCGGGACTTACCAGTGGAGTGCAGCCTTAAAGCCATTTGCCTGGCCAAGTTGGCGTTTTGGCTGCAGAGCTAATTTCAATTGTCGCACACACACAGAGCAAGGCCAAATTGTAAGCCACTTTGCAGCCAATTAGTTGCTTTCAACAGCTTTTCACATACACGCACACACAAACTCGCACAGCGGCACAGTCTGTTATGTATATACACACATATAGGCAGGCACACGTACGTTGACAAATGACAGGCAGTGTTAACGGTGTTTGGCAGCACTTGTGCGCCTCATTATGTGGCATTTGGGCTAACCGCTTTAATTAGCTCTGCAAGCGGTGCACACACTCACACATAGCCACACACCCACACACATGCACATACACAAAATGCATGCCTGCACTGGCGCCGGACTCAAAACTTGCATGTGGTCAGCGGCTGTCGACCCCAAAAGCCACTTGGGTCCGTCGAGTGTTGAGTGCACTGTCTAAATGCTACTAATACGTTGTTGCAAGCACCTTCCTGCCACGGCTGTCGTTGACTTTAATTGAGTCACAAATCAAACAAAATATACTACAGTACCAAACACACACTGTCTCACACATACCCACTCACACAATTGCTTGTGCCTCGCTAATTTATTACACAAAGTGTTGCATACTTTCGTGGGCTTAGTTTGCAGGATGTTAATAGCTTGGTCGAGGGGGCACCTGCAGAAGACGACGGCGTTAATTTGCCTGCTAATGAGCCGTATAACACGCGCAGCAGACCTTGCGACAGACGCTGACGATGCCGGTGCCTCATTATGCCAATTTTAAAGCAGTTGGCGCTGACAATGCGGCGTATACGTAACTTTGCCCTTTGCCGCTCACACGTCAACTATCCGGAAATGTTTCTTATCGCAATCGACGTATTTGCGTTGGCGCCAGTCGCCTCTCTGTGAAATATTTTTAAAGAAATTTTGCCAGCGTGGAGAAAAATTATTTGCAAACCGCATAGAACGAAATTTGGTCATCCCCCGGGGAAGGGGGTGCTCATTGCCCAAGGGTGACAAAGAGACACTGGCTTGATGCTGTTGTTGTTGTTGCTGCCGCTGCTGCTGTTGCTGCTGGGTTGAAAGTCAGCGTCACAGTTGCTTCCCTAGCTTTCATATTTTGAATACAAATTGCTTTATTTGCGCTGCTGCGCCAATTTGACATACCCCCAACTACATTGCCACCCCTTCCATCCCCACATCCCCCGTTCGCTGCTCTTTGTGTTGCTGTGCCAGTTTCGGTCGACTTCATTGCGAATTTTACATAGATATAAACAAGTGCTCAGGCCATCGCCTACCTTTTTCACTCTGTCGCTGTGTCTGTGCCCTTTTCTTCTCATTCTGATACCCTGTACTCATGGAATAAGGGTATTATGTGTTTGTGCAAAGAATATAAAACCTACAGAATATTTATCCCTTCATATATCTGCGCAAATTAAGGTTAATTAAAATCTGAAGTATCTTCTCACGTTTTCACGAAATTGATAACTATCAATTTTCAGATAGTTATTTATTTTACCTGATCTTGTAGGTTATAAGAGCGAAGTTATCGTATAGATCCACAGAACATTTAACTTCCTTAAGCCTGCCCGGCTTTTTTAAGTCTGCCCCGCTTATCCTAACGGGCACAACCTGTAGTTGGTTGAATATCTTTGGGCTTTGGCATTTAAGCCCTAAATATATTTATAAATATCAGATGGTGTGGGATAAGAAGAGTCTCTGCCTAAGGTGCGCAGTACGCGGTTCGAATGTTTTCAAGGTCAGCTCTGCGCTGGTTGTAGGGTATCATCATGTTGCTCACTCCCGGCCACAACACTCTGACATGTTTTTCTTTGGACTATTTCTTTTGCATTTTATTACAAGCCACACACAACGCTTTGATTCGCCAGGGGTTGGTTGTCACTGTTGCCACGGTATGGCGAGGTATGGGCTGGGGTTGGCGGCTCTATAGGTAGTTCTGGGTTTAAAAAACAAATTGCTCCCCGGTGAGCGTTTGGCAGCATTTGGCAAAGTTATTTGCATGCCTTTTCGTCCTGGTTCTCTGCGCTCAAATCTCAAAATACATAATAATTTAATAATATTTGTCAGGCAGATAAATCATCCACAGTTAATATGACAATGACTGACAGCAGAAGCTGCGGCTTTTTAAAATGCAAACAGCAAAGGAAAAAAAACAGATAATAAAAAATTTGTATCAAGGTAATATGACAACATTGTTGACAAATTGCCTTGTGGCATTTGTGAATGTTTGCAAGTCAATTTTTCTGTTGGTTTTTTTTTTTTTATGTGGGGAATAGATTTTAATGTCAGGCGGCTTTACGATCCAGATCTAGATGCCCAGCTCCCTGTCCTGGGGCAACTTTGTTGCAAGCGCGCATAAAAATGAGATGCCGAAAAAAAAAACACGACACACAAATTAGCACAGAAACTGAGCCAAAAAGCTGAGCACAGTTTTACGACTTCATATATGCAGATTTTTGACTTGCTGAGGAAGTTATGCGTAGGAAATATGTTTTAATTAGCTGCTGACAACAACAACAGCAACAACAGCGAGAACAACAACAACAACTCATATACGATGTGGGTTAGCATCAACAAAGTAGCGTCAAAACATCCGCTCGCTAATTTTAGCGATCGTCTGAGCAAATCTCTACCAAATACATAACCGCATCCACACCCGCATCTGTATCTGCATTTGGCATATATATATATGCATTTATTACTGCGGCCTGTTCCTCGACCTTTTGGGGCAGCAGCACGTACAGGCGTCTTGTTTTGATTTGTTTGGCGTTTTGTTTATGTGCCACGTCTGGGCCCGGGCAATATTTCCATTGGTGTCGGGCAGGTGCCGAGATCGCATTTAAGAAAATAATAATAATACCTCCCATTGAATTGCTAAATATAATTACTAATACTTTACTATTATTATTGATAGACACTTGACATTTTTTGCCTTTTATGGTCTCCAAAATTAGTTGGTCCGCAGCGCATAATTTTATGACAAATTAATACAATGGCCGCCCTGCGTTAAGCGAAGGGAAACGTATGTGGCATAACGCGATTTATGCCAGTATTTATCATTTCCAGCCAAAATTAAATGAAACATTATTACATTATATTTTGCACATTGTGTAGAATTTTTGCACGCGGCGTACAACTGGATTCATTCAATTACAATTCCTTGTTTGTCTGCCATTGTTCATTGTTAAATAGAATGTGTGCGACATAAATATTGAACGCTGAACTGAAACATTCAAGTGGCCTGCAATAATAATATGTATAATTTACGATCAATAATTTAATATTCTTTAATTTGCACACCAAAAACATAAAAGTTGTTTGAAAAATATGTACTTATATGTGGGCATCATCTATCTTATCTTGGCATTTTTAAAGGTTTTGCTTTTTATATTATGTGCCTGGCCGATTTAGATAAGGGTTTCGATTGCGCCAGGCACTCGAAAATACTGAATTATCAGTAATCTTACAGTTGCGATTAAGTTCGGTTGTTATTATTAAAAAGTAAGCATAGTTAGCTTCCCTCAATATAATCTACTTTCATCAGACTATGTTAAAATTAAAATATCTGTATGATAGCAGAAATCAAATTTGAATCAAGACTGTAAGCAGTTTATAAACCAATTTATTTGAATTTTATTCAAGTAAAATATGCAAATATTTATTTGGTTTTTAAAAATATTAACAATTTATGAAAAGTCCAATTTGATTTCTTTTTTTCAGATATTTTGCGAAACCTTCAAAATAAATCGTCAAAATTAATTGAAATAATTTAAGGTATGTACACATTAATATTAATTGGTTTTATTTTCATCATTTTAAAAAATTATAAAAATTGTTTGCATTTTTAAAAATGTTATATTATTCATCTGAACTGTGTTATCAAAAATTACTCAATATTTTGTGAAAGCTTCGAATGCTATTTGACGTTAAGTTAACATATATCGTAAGGGGAAATGGCCAAAACATTGCGTTAACAGCATCATGGCTGTTAAGTGTTGCCACTGTTGTAGCTTACATGGCAGCGTGCAGACTCTCGACCTTAGCCAGCCGCAGGGCCATCAGTCGGGGAACGGCCATTGGGGCCGCAGCAACGTGTTGGGGCAGCTGGCCAGGAGCGCGACCGAGTTGTGGCAGCCAATTGGCCAACTGACAGGCTACCGACTGCTGTAATTGCTATAATCATTGCTGCGACTGTGACAGAGTAGACAAAGTCACATTTGCAGTCGCTCATTTGTCGCTACATCTATGGCCAAAGTTTGGCCATTAAACTCTGCCCAATTGCTGTGATTCATATGCTGTCAGGCAGAGGGCAGAGCCAGATTTTATGACAAACGGAAGACACTTGAGGAAAAGTTTTTGCCGCGTCGCAATAAAATGCGAAGAACCTGTGCGAAATTCAATGAAATTATTGAAATCTATGCGACAGCTGAGCTTCATTCAAGGCAGCCTTTGAACTATTGATGAGCCGTTTCATACAATTAGCGCTAAATTGCTTGGCTCGAGTGCGTCAAGTGCCAGAGGCCATTTAATGGCCAATACAAAGATCGCCCACACTCGTCAGCAACCCCCAGACCTGCTCCTTCCTGGGCCCTGGCAGCATTTTCTTGCCCCTGCCCAATTTGGGCATTATTAATGTGCTCGGCCCTACTCATTGCGCTGCTAATACTTGAAAAATGAACGTAGGCAATTTTGCGCACCTTTTTGGGCTGTAATGAGTTTGTTGCTTTCTATTTTTCGCCTTCTATTTTTTTGTTGTTTTATTTTTGGCAGCCAACATTTGGCACCGGCATTTCAAATGCTCCTCACGTTGCGAGTCCATTGGCGCCGGGGGTTGGAAGTTGCAGCAACTTGACAGCAATGTGAATGATTGAGCGCGTGTCCATCAGAAATGCGTCTAATTGGTTTTTGCCTGGCGCGCAAAATGCGCAGCATAAAAAATAAAAATACAAAAAAAAACCAAAATAAGAAAAAAGGGTAAAACCGTCTGCCAAAGGTAATTTTTTGAAATTTGCTATTCGTGTTCCTTCAGTGTTTTCGAGGCGGGGGGCAACTTATTTGATTTGCTGCTGACTTATTTGCCCCTGCCTGAAGGCTGCTCTTTAAAGTTGGTGTACAGCAAAAGGCCTAAATGCTTTTTGCCTTATCGCTTGGACCAATAAACTTGGCCAAATGGCCGAACGGCTTTCAACAGCTGCGTTTCATAGGCAACATCTCAGCCAGGCAGGACTCGCCTCGTGTTAATGTAATGTAAGTCATTTACCTCAACCTATGCCAGCCAGCGTGCTCTATCTGTGGGGGAGTTTAATTTACGTCCTAGTCACAGACTCACACACACTCACAGAGCACTAAACACATTTACGTGTTATTCAATTTTGCAAACTAAACGTAAAAATATCATGTTTCCGGGCCCCAAAACAAACAACAACAGGAAATGTGTACAAGCAGAAGCAGAAGCAGAAGAAGTTGAACAACAACAACAACATCTGAGGCAGACACTTTCACTTACGCTTCGATCTATGAGTGTGTGTATGTGTGTGTGTTCTTGAGTGTGCAAAAGTAAATATCAGGTTAATGGATTTGACGCCGCCAGCGTCGCACGCAAAAATTTTCACTTTCACTTGGCATCTGCTGCTGCGGCTGCTGCGATTCAACATTTTCCACTCAATAAATTTATTTGTAGCTGCGGCAACATTTTCTCACCGATAAGCAATTTGGCCAGGCTCTGGCGCCGGCTCCTTGCCTGATTTTCCACGTTTGCCTCATTTGCTGCGCTCAATATTTGGGCTGATTTCTTGTGTATTTTTTGCTTAGGCCTGCTAAATGGCGCACCTTTTAAGGCTGGCTTTGTCTTAAACGTTGCAAATTGTTAAATGTGCCACAAGAAATTGTTTGCCAAGCTGATGAGCAATGAGATTTGGCCTAGAAGGAGGCACCACTCAGGGAAGGAAAACTTTAGCTTGAGACCAATTTAAAGTAGAAGTGTCAACTAAGCTTACAACACATGGTATCTACATGCTTCTTAAGTGTAATCGATTTTATTGATTTCGTCAAAACTAAACCAATTCTCATGAAATCATACACTTAAACATAAACAAAATGCCCTTATTAGACGTCAAGCTAAGAACAGTACAATCAGTACAATCATCAGCTGACTTTGCTACGATTTAAGATTTGCAAGCCCTTGTCCTCAATCCGAAGTCCGTAGCCATAATCACTTGGGAATTATAGGCTGGTTATATTATATCTATCATTTATAAATATATCAGAGGATAATAAATAATTTAACTAACCTGTGCATACACCTATACATACATACTGAATACATGCATACAAACACACGTATATACGTACACACATGCACACACTTGTTCTCATATACTCACATACCTACATACATATATATATATGTACATACAATTACATTTAAGTGTATACGCATAAACATAGAAACATATATACCTTGAAAAAAAAAACCCACAATTAAGAAACAAATGTTTAACTGCTTACGCCCATACAACTTTTGTTTTGCCATTTGTCCATAGTTGCGGGTGGAATTTCCCAAAATCATGTTTTGAGCTGTGCGTTAATCAGTCATTCAGTCAGGACAAACAGTTTTATATATAGGGATTAATTTCTTAAATATTCTTGTAATATTCAAGATAATTAAATTTATAACCTAAATCGTTTGTTGGTGGCAGAGCTTACTTTGAACGGATCCTCAGCTAGTTCCCCAATTCGTTTTAAATGCAATTCATGGAGATTTAAGTAACTTTTGCACTCATTTTTGATTTCTTATTTTCATTTATTCACGCGCAGAAGACAAATCTTAAGTTTGGGGCAATATTCTTTTGGCTACTAGTTCTCGCCTGAAATTTAAAGCCACCGAGTGTGCTGATTTTTTATCCATGCCAATAAAAATTTCTTGGCCTCTTATCGAATGGGAATTGACAGCACATTCGCGTGCCAGCTCTCCCTGTCATAAAGACTGATTATGTGTCCGCGTCCACACACACACACACACCCACAGATTCGTAGAATCGCGGCCAGCGGATGTTTCTCGTATGCAAAGTGGGCGCAAGGTACAAATACAAATCTCATGTGATCTCCGCCCAGTTGCGTCAAGTCGCTAAGTCGTTTTAATGGCCAATAAAAGCAAAATGTTGTCACTTTTTTCGAATTTGTATAAATTTTCATTGCCCGGGATAAGCCGTGGCTGATGCTGATGCTGAAATACTACGTGCAATTTGCCCCAATCCTGTCGAAAGGGCAAAGGGTTGTTGCCGACTGGGCAATGTATTTGTTGTTGTTTACGATGTAGCAAGTAATTTTTTGCAACTTATCGCTTGCAACAGCAGCAACAACAACAGGAGTCGACACTTTCGCGCTGTTGTGACTCCGCTTTGCACTTTTCGCTTTCGCCTCTTTATGTTTGCCTCTACTTTGATTTAGTTGCTGCGCCTTTTGCCACGCCCCACGCCCGTATGCCGCCCATACCAGCTGAACTTGTTTGTGTGCTTGCCAGAGAAATCAATTTGTTTGCCTGTGTGCCGCATGAAAATAAATAAATGAAACGCAAATCGTTGCAAATCGTCGCAAATCGGCATCAGAAGCCAATTTAATAGCCTTAGCTTTAACCGAGCAGCAGCAATTTTATGGCTCGCTCGTGGCTAGATTTTCCAGCATTATGTGCTTTTTGATAATAATTTATGTTTATTTACTTAAGCATTTGCAATTTTTCAATTGCCCAACCGATAAGCGTCCTATTTGCTGCCCACTTTCCAATTGTGGCCGTATTGTATATTGCATACTTTAAGGCGATGGCTCTGAGCTGGGCTCAGAAAATTAGAGCACTTCGACTTGCACAGTTTAATTTTTTTATATAATTATAAATTAAAAATTTAATTGGCTTACGAAAATGTTGAAGTAATATTAATCGTGCATGCGGTATGCCATTTTGACGAACCAAACTCAGTCAGGGCATTGATTCGAGCTATGAACCAAACATTTTTTTTTCAGGTTTAGAGTCTAATTTTGCGTGTATTGGATTTGGCGCAAATCTGAAGCGATGCTTCTCATAAAATACGTGGCTCATAAATTTCCTGAAATTTGCTCAAAACTCAATTCACCTTCTAATGAAAGCTGGCTGCTTTTACAATCTCATCAAATGCTTGCCAATATGCCAGCCTTAAAGGAAATGTTATAGCATATCGTTGTTTATGCCTGTGTTGTCGGCATTTTTGCATAATTTTCGTATTATTTCACCTTAGGGCTGAACAGAAAAGCGGAGCAAGGCTGAAGCTGAAGCAGAGCATCCGTGGCATTCGCAGCGCCAAAAAGTTTATTGATGTAATAAATTGTTATTTGCTCAAAAGTTGTGCCCTTTGTTTTTCCACATGGCTGGCAAGGCGCCACGAAAGCAGCTCCACCCGCTGCACCACCTACCACCACATTTCTTTTTTCCCAGCTCAGCTCTGCTCTGCTCGGCTCACCTCTCATATTATTTTATGCTGCATATGATTTTATGTGCATTTAATAGATCGAACAAGACACCAAAAGGTCCTATGCCATATGTTGGTCGTTCGATTTATTTACGAGGCACGCGTACAAGCAACAACAGCGGAAATGGAACTCTATACTGGAAAGGTCGACACGTTTGCTACCCTGTAGGCAGGTGATGAATAAGCTCTGTTAATTATGTCGAAAAGGTTTTCTAACGAACACGTTAAGGATAGGAACTCCAATATTTTATATTAATCCGGATTATTAGTACAAATAAAAGACGCACAAAATTCAAGTGTGGAAATAACACGATTTCAATATTTTTATCCCAGATAACAGTTATATTCAAAAGTTTCATTAAAAATTGTAAGAAACTCAACTATCCAAGTCAGTGCGGATGTGGAAAGCCGATTTTACGAATATATTTGGCTTGCAGTCATGATACCCTCTGTTTTGCATTACAGTAAATTTATATTCTCTCATAGAAATTGTAAAGCTACAAACATTAAGCTTTAATATACAGGTATTTTTAAATTCGACTGATAGACCAGGTTTTGCGGATCAGCGGAACAGGCATTGCAAATCTGAAATGTTGAGCTGCGTTTCATATAATACCAAATGCAGTATCTAATTCCTAGAGTCTTTGTTATGGGTTAAAGTTAGGGTCTTTCTGTTAAGGAACAAAGACAAGCAATATTTTTAATATTAATAATGGCTTCATCTGCCTGTTGTCACATTACAGGGTAACACAGTGAGTTTTCTCTGTGTTAAAGTCTGCTTGTTAGAGATATGTTTGATTTGTTTTTTTGTTTTTTGCTAGTGATCTAATCTCATCCGTTCAGCTTTTGGCCAGTTCTGGTGCAATTAACTAAAATGAAAATGAAATTAAGGCGTATTAAATGAGCGCCTCCCCCCTCGGCAACGACACTGCCTGCCCCCGCTGCATGAGTTTGGCCTCAATCCAAAAATTGTATGCAAAATGCGCGCAAAGTGTTTTTAATTCGCTGCATCGCTGCAGGCTGCGGAGAGGGACGAGTGGGCTAGAGGGGGGCCAATACTTGGACCGCCTGGCCGTCAGTCCGCCCGACTGCCTGGCCGCCTGGTCGCCTGGCATGAACGCGTCATTAGCGCGTCGCCAAATTAGACATAAAATTTATGAAAAACTATCATGAATTGCGGCTCGGTTGTCTGGGTGGCCCAGTGGGCGATGCCACTTGCTTTGGCATTTTAATTGATTTAATAGGCCCAGCAATAACGCATTTTATTTTTTTCATACTTGGCTTTGCTCTTTTTTTTTTTTTCATTATTATTTTTTGCATCATTTTGCATTTGGTTTATCAATTAATGCGCTGCATTTTATTGTTAAGCACATTAACGCAGTCACGCGAAGGCCAACACCAGCCGCTGGATACCCTTTCCACACTCCACACACGCCGCCCTGCCACGCCGCGTTGCGTTGCCAGATAATTGCGTGTGTGGCCGCCGAGGCTGAACTGCGTGTAAATTTTAATCCAATTGTGTGCAGCCAAAAGTGTGCAGCCCACAAATGCAAACAGGCAACACACACACTCGCATGCACGCATGCACACACGCACACACGCGCACACTTGCACTCTTTTACATGCTTATATGTGTATTTATTTTTGCGTACAGCTTTTCCAGCTGAATGCATTTGATTGTATTTTTCATTGAGCTACACGCCCCACCGCAATCCGCATCTACGGCCACGCCCACCCCATGGACAGGCCCAATCAACAGCCCACGTGGCGTTGTTCATTTCATTTGCCAGCAAATTTGTTTTCCGCTTTTATCGTTGTGCATTTTATGCTCAAAGGTGAAACACCAACAACAACAATCACATTTGCTCATGTTTTACAATACACAATAGACACGGCACAAAGTTTGAATAAACGCATATTTAGTGCGTGTGAGTGAGTGTGTGAAATTATGTGTGTGTTGTTGTGTTCGCCAGGAAAAGCTCTTAAATTTGTATCTGTGAATTACTCAGTTTTAATGCTGACACTTCTTTTTTGCCTGCAACAGTAACAAACCTATGCATAGTATCAAGACGATAGCTTTAAAACAGACGGAACACCTAAAATGCAGACCTTAATTCCTAATTCATTTTTGCACGAATGTCAGTATGTATGCATGTAGATATATATAGATATATAGATATGTATGCATGTATATACTTGTTTGCGTATGTAAGCATACATACGCATATATAGAGACGCACTTATATTTGCTTAAGCTACACGCAGTTGCAAATCAAACGCAATTTAATTTAAAATGTGGTCCTTTTCTGCGATTCTCATTAATTTAAGTAAGACTTGGGTGTTCACTAAGACTCCTCAGCAACCGACGATTACTTAAATGTATTAAATTTAAAAGCTTAAGATTAATAAACCTAAACAACAGTTTTCTAAATGATATAGACAATAATGTGCTATTAGGTTATGAACTTTTAAACTTCAGTAAAATATGTTGTAACCATAATTACCATAGTTTGTATGAAATGCTGTTCACTCCATCAAAGTGAAACCCCATGTTGCTACCTTTTGGCGTATGGAACACTTCGTGGCAACACCTCGAGGCAGCTGACGTCAGCTTTCAAGTGTCTCGACTTCTCACCTCGACGCAGCTCAACTCAGCTCATCTCCAACGGAACTGAACTGTGCTGAACTTTGTTCGTGGCGTTCCGTTTTCTCACTTTCTCATTAATAATTCCGCTTAAATGCTTTCTAATAATTTCCGCATAATTCATATCGATGAACGTTTTATGCGGCACTTACGATAAGGGCAATTCCGTTGTGCGACGAACTGCGTCGTTTCTTCCTGTTGTCCTGGCTGTTGTCCTCGCTGTGTTTGCTCACCAAACAAACAACACGTACTGGCAGACACACACATACTCACTCACACATACAAACACACACCGTCGCACACACACCTAGGCTATGTATTCATACTCGATTGATAACCTTAATAAAATGCTTCACATTATGCCAATCGATTGCACACCATGAATGTGTTTATCCTTTGCCTTTGCCTCGCTAAAGTCCACGCTGCTTTGCCTAATACAGCAGCCGGTGTGGCGGTGTTGGTAGTTGGTGGTGGTGGTGGGCGTAGGGGAGGGGTAACTGGGTGGTATATGTATTGGGGGCGTCGCACATCAATGCCGGCTGTTGCCAAAGCGCAACAATGACGAGGAGCAGCAGAAGCTGAAATACAACGGTGCCACGTTCGTGTACCTTGTTGGCCTCCAGCTTGCCACAGATTCTCCTCCGCCTCCGCTTGCTCCGGTGGCCCAGCGATGCCACGCTCATTTACTGCTAGCAGGAGCTGGGGCAGTCGGCGTTGGCATGTGGGGCTCGGCAATTGTGCAAAAAGTGCCAATAAAGCACATTCTTTGTTCGGCTTCGGCTACGGCTCGCAAAGTGCTCAACAAAGCGGGCAGGCTGGGCCAGGATAACGTGTTACGCTAGCTTTACGCCTCTGTGTGTGTGTGGGGGCTTGTGTGTGTGTGTAAGTGTGGGTGTGCCTGAGTGTGCAAGGATAATAATAATAAAGTATGAATAGGTAAAAACGTTGGCGCGCTGTGCCTGACGAGTAAACTAGGAGGAGCGGGAGCAGAAGACTCATCAGAGCATTGTAGGTGGCCATTGCCTGCGCTTGATTGCTTAGCTGTTGTGTCCATGTGCGTTTATGTGTGTGTTCTCTGATTGTTTGCCTTGCCCTGAATGTGGTTGAGGTGCAGCGACACATCCAAACACACACACACACACACACACACACGTGCACACCTCATTGATTTTATTGTGTTTTTTGCAGAGCATTCAAAGTGCTCATAAAAATGCCCACACAATAAAAACGATGATGCGGCTGATGATGACCCGGCTCCAGCGGCAGCTTAGCCACGCACACACACAATGGACCCAAAAACCCAACTAAGATATTTCGACTTTGCGCCGAGTCCCCTCCGCCCTGCGCTTACCCACTCTACCAGCCAACCTGATGTCTATTTTAGTGCTCCACATCAGCTGAAGCAGTGCCTCTGGCGGGTGCTGCTTCAAGTTGAAAATAAGCAGTTGCCATGCGTGCGTATATATGTATCTTGTGGATATGGCCTCTTGGATTTCATACATCCGTCATGCGGCTCGTCAGCCCTTTATTTTGGAGACACGTCGGCGAATGGGTCAGCTCCACTAATGAGCTCGGCCAGCAAATGGATTTTTGTAACTCATCCGAGTGCCGTGCAAATGCAGATGCAAATAATGAAAAATGCATTTTCAAAACTTTCGCTTTTCTCGTGCTGCAGCAGCGAAAATATGCAATTCCATTTTGGCAGGCAAATGCATTTCTAGCCGCCGCCGCTGCTGCTGCTGCTGCTGCTTCTGCTTTGGGCACAGATTGTGCAACAATGTTGCCGTGTTTTGTTGCCGCTACTGGCGGCAGCATCTCTGGTGTTAATTTGTTAGCACATTTCAGTTGGGGCAGACAGTGATTAATTACAGTCCAAATCCAAATATAGACGCACGGACAAGTCATTTTTGCCTTTAAAGTTAATTAGTTGAAATGCTCAAATAACAAATTTCATAAAACGTATGCTTAAAATCCAGCCTAAAAAATAAATATGCATATATATCTGTATAAATACATGTGTATATGTATATCTGACGCCAGCCCTTGCTACAGTGGACACTCGCTACCTGCGCGCATAAATTTAAAATCCGTCCTGACCACAATTTGCGCATTAAATCATTTCCAGGCCATTTCACAGCACTGGGCGCCACCGCAACGCCGCATTCATTCGTTCATTCATTCATTCACACACACATTCAGTTATTCATTCACCCAGTCAGCCATTCATTTCGATTTGCAGGTGAGCAGCCGCCTGGAATGCAGCCGAACGCCCAAAATATGCAAAAATTATACAGACCAGTGCATGCAGCGCATGGGAAATCGGGCATTGGGCGACAGCCAGGAGGAGTCTCCGGCTGCTGGTGGCCACTTCAAATATATCACGCGTGAAGTGTCTGTCTGGGGCGCGTGATTGACAAACGCCGCCGGCTGAGGCTGATGCTGACGCTGAGGCTGAGGTGCATGCAACGTTTTAGAAAAGATAAATTTAAGTAATTGTCAATATTTCAAGCGACGTAATTGCTGCCCAGTTGCCGCTGTTGCGACTGCTGCTACTCGCTGGCCAGTGTTGAACAGTGCTGCTCGCAAAAATAAAATAAATGCCGCACACACACACACTCGAAAGCAAAGGCTCGAGCGTGCCCTTTGGACACACTTTGCCCCGCTCCACTTGCCAATTCATGCTGCGGCTTTATGCAGCTGCAGTTCTATGCAGGCAGGCAACACTTCCCCCCACAATCCTCTAACCATTTGGATCTGCTGCCATTTTAACACTTGACGTTTTACCAATTTGCTGCATACAATTTTGCATGCCCATATAAAGTGTAGTATCATTTTTTTGTGATATATGTAACGCATAGAAGGAGACGCTTCCGACCACATGGTGCATATACATTCTTGATAAGTAGCAAAAGTTGAGTCTTAAAGCTTTCGTTTGTTTGGAAGAAAGTGCATACATTGGAGTCAAATGGATCGGACTACAATATTATATAGCTTCCATAGGAACATTCGGTCGAAAATTAAAACATGTTTTGTTCGATAAATTTTACGAAATTGTGAATTTGCGTCCTGCTTACATATGAGCGAAATCTAATAACCATCATAAAGCTCAATCATACTGAGTGTTTGCTTAAATAACTTTTCTGTTTTCCTAGAAATCTTGATCGAACTTTGCATAATTATAAGCGACATGTCCACAAGTGTATTCAATCTTCGTCGTGCCAAAGGCAGCCATTCATTCATGTTACATTTTTTTAGGGTTTTCCAGGACTTTTTCACTTTTTGCTGCACTGCAGCAGACAATTTTGTTGCGTGTTAACAACTGCAACAATTTAGGTTTAATTGATGCCCGCTGCAACGCTGAAGTGTCGCCGCCGGGCAGCTCATGGTTAGAGTGAGGGTGGAGGGAGGAACGGCGGGGAGCGGTAAAGGGTTCCCTTTGTGCAAGTTTTGACCACGTAGCGTGAGGTCTGGTTTTTTTTTGCACTGCTTCCGCTTGACGAGTTGTTAGATAAAAGCTATTTACATGTTGTTATTTATGATTTTGCAGTTAAAATGCGCTGTGAAATATTTGTGGCGCTCCTCTCGTTGCTGCCGAAGGACTCAACTTGGGGCTATATTACGCATACGTCATGTTGTGCACACTCCACATTCGGTTTATTTATTTAGCTTTAAAGTTGTCTCGCTTGCTGCATTTGTTGTTTATGTTTATGTTTATGGACTTGAGCGCACCTCCAACCCAGGCTGGGGGCAGCCACCGCGGCATATGCTACAAAACGGGCAACAGTTGCGCGTCTGGTCAGCAAAAAGTTGTGCTCCGGCCAGGACTAGAACTTGCGCTGGGGGTATTATCGAACACTAATCCATATATGAGCATATTACATGAAGGATAATAGCCTCCAGCGCACAACCGCTCGCTCGCTCAGCTCCTGCAACTTTATTACTTTATGCTGACTCACGTTGGAGTCGGAGTTGAAGCCGAACCAACAAGGGAAAAAAACGAAACTCATGCAAAGGTTGGCTTGTTGATTTATCGCTCGGGTCGGCTGCTCTTCACATGTGTGCGCACTTTTTGTGTGCCCCACTGTGCACAGGCACCCCGGGCGTATGATGAATATGTAATTCCAGTGTTATCCACTGCGTTGAACTTTGATTTACTAACTGCGAAATAAATATTAAATTTTCAATTACAACGACTAAAGCTGCCTCACATGTCTCCACAGTGAGCATCACAGAGCAGCCATCGCTTTTTCCATGCAATTACCTTCGCCTTGGCTGCAGGACACGCCCCGTCCTTACACGTGGCTGGCCCCACTGGCTGATGTCCTGGCTAATGGCGCGAACATTGCTGCAGTGGCCAGCACAGGAGAGTAGAGAGTGCCCAGGACTCTCGCTGACTTTGACTTTCGACTTGGTCTTGGAGTTCGACGTGGTGTCTCTACGCTTCGACAGGCTGCCTCAGTTTCCTAGCCGAGCTGCAGTTAGTTATGCGAATTGTTGCTGCTGTTGTTGTCGTTGTTTTAGTTTGCTGCCATTAAAGGAAATTGTCTGTAAAAATGTGGCCGTATTTCTTTTTGCAAGGTACTTAAAATTAAATTATTGGACACATTAACGTCTTGACTTCTGCCGTGAACGTAGACGTAGACGCAGACGTAGAAGTAGACGTAGTTGCTGCCACGTTGCTTTTCCCTGACGCAAGTAAATGCCACGTAATGACGTCATTAAAACAAGTGAAATGTGCTTTTATTGTAACGGCTGGCGGGGCACTTTTCAATTTTCTATATGCCATTGCAAAATCTCAGGCACATTGTCATTAATCTTAATAAAGTTAACAGCGCGACAAGTTTATTAAAGCCAATTCGGCGCCAGTCGAAAGTGTCAATGTGTGCGTACGCGGCTTGTATGTGTGTGTGTGTGTATTCTTAAGGTGTTTGATTTTAGCATGCGATTCGATTATAATCAAAAAAGTCCGAGTCAGCATGAGTCAGGGGACTTAAAAAGTTACCCAAGACAACAACAAATGCTCATTAGCATAAGGATCTAGCGGAAAGTATGCATTCATTCAATCATTCATTCACTCATTTATTCACATTCGCATATTCAATTGGATCAATTGAATCAATCGACAATGGCACATAAAAATGTGCGGCAACAGGTTGCGCCGCCCAGCTCAAGTGTGCCACGCCCATCGATACAAATTATATGCGAAAATTGCCAGCCAAATTCCGCCAAACGGAGCCAAGCTGACAGGCGACAAATGAGGCGTAAATGAAATTAAACGCAAGCGCGAAAATTGCAGCGCTTTTATTGGATTATAGGCAGCTTATTTGTGTGTGTGTGTGTGTGTGTGTGTGTGTGCGTGTGAGGGTGTATGTGAGAGTGTGCGTGTTTGAACAATGTGCGAATTGTAAGCTCATTTGTTGAATTAGCTGTAAGTGAATTTGAACAAAAACACGCTGCATACAAAGTAAGCCAGGCCTTTGGTATGTGCCTAGTAAAATTGTAGCTTAAAAAAAGCCAAACGCTAAAAGCAAGCTCTTTAAAGCTGCCCGCAGCAGCAATTGCCAACTTTTCATTCATTCCTGTTTGGGACAGTGCACGTCAAAAGCACACACACACACACACACTTGGCAAATGTCTGCAACTGTTTATTGTTGATAAATTGCTGCTGAGGAATTAGTGGAGACTGCAACGATGATGGAAGAGCTGGAGCTGGAGCTGAAGCTGGAGCTACATGCGAGTCGCTTCCAGTCACTGTCAAGTGGCTGTGGCCGCTTGGCCGGCTTAGCTGGCAAACACCTACGACCACGCCCCCGCTCAGACCCCACCAAGCCGAAGCCCGCCTGGCAATGCTTTAGCAGCTGCTGCGGGCTCACAATGTTTTAGAAAATGCAAATTTTTGCCTAGTCCAACTTGACCAGTATGCAGAGCCAGAAGGAGCTGGGGCTGTAGCTTACTTTAGGCCCGCAAATCTTCATGCCTGCTGGACTGCAGAGTGACACATGTCGGCAGCATGGAATCAGAATCTGTGCGTTTTATTTTGGACAACGCTGAGCTATGGCCACAGCCAGCCGCAGATAGTGCTTTCATTAAACACACAAACAAGCTCACACAGATTTATATATATACTCTATATAGTGCATGATCTGAGCTGGCAGGCGGGCATAATAAAGTTAGCCAAAGCCCGAGGGGGATGGTAAGTTTTCGGGCTTGTTTGGCATTTATTTAGTTTTAGTTTTCCCAACACACACTCAAACAAACAAAATGATATGCAAATTTGAATAACTGCGAAATGCAATTGAGGTGCCTTTTAGTTTGTCAGCTGCATAATAATCAGCATTTATTTTATTATATTTTATTTGCCTGCTGACGGGTTCACTCTTTAAGCCCACTTGAAGCTTTAAATGTAACTACTTGACCCCAAATGATCAGGTATTAACTGTGTGTGCCTCTTGTTGGAACTAAGCGCAGACTGTCCAACAACTTGCCCATAAATTGCCAGCAAATCGTTGGCCACTGCGCATAAATCTTCGATTGTCCATTTTTGTCAAAGCGGAAATGTCCAATAAATTGTAATTTTTCCTAAGCTTTTTCCCCCCGCTCTATGTGTGTGTGTGTGTATTAGTTGCAGCTCAATCATCGTTTAATATTTATGTGCCGCTCGATTGTGAAGTTTATTGGATTTGTTGAAGAGTTCCACTTGGCTCTGACGATAATTGCAGCGTCTGCCCATTGGGCAACGCCGGGCTGCAGGTGTGTTGTGTGCCCCGAATTTATTGTGTGCCCTGCAAAACAGTCGATTTGTGCTCAATTGGCTTGTTTAGCTGTTATTTATTGCATTGCTTATTGGGGCTACGTGTGGGTGAAATCATTTTGTTTCCTTCACATATATCACAAAATGCTACAGCCAGTTCTTTAGACGTGTTTAGGGAAGCAGAGAGAGTGAGAGAGAAAGTGAGAGAAAAAGAGAGAGAGAGATAGACAGAGAGAGAGAGAGAAAGAGAGAGAGAGAGAGAGAGAGGGAGAGAAAGAGAGAGAATGTAGGATTTTCTAGGTATTACTCGTGTTAAACACACTTCTGTTACTTAGATAAAGATGTTTTTTATTATTTTTTTCTGGATGTCCTGTGTGAAGTCAGCTACAAAGTGTTCAATCTGGTAACTATCTATTGTTTCCACAAATATTTTTACTTAATTTTTATATATCAATGTTTTTGATTAAAATCTCTTGAACTGGTTATAATTGAACAAAAAATCGCATTTCTATTCTGCGGTTAAGATGACTTTTTACGATTCGTATATCAGAATACATTTTTTTGTTTAATTATGATTAAGTAGTCAAATTTTGTCTACGTAGAAGAATCGTTACAAGATAAAAGGTACCGAATTTTTAATATTTCTCAGAAGCTACACAACACATACCTTAAGTGGAAAGAATATATAAGAAATAAATGGAATTATTTATATCCTCAAAAATTAGTTATGTGCAGCCAACAAGCAACCACCGGATATGTAGAAATAATGTGATTCTGTGGCAGTCTCATCGACTTGATAAAGCATCTATAATCGGTCAATTAGAGCGAAATCATGAACAAGTACGGAAATGGATCAGACCTCGGTTCCCCAAGTGACTCTCTCGATATAGTCGTCAGAATTGTAAAATCACTTGCATTGTAAAAACACTTTTTTGTAATAAATATATAACATTCAAGTATAGTCGCACTATTCTATTTAAATATGCCAGTCTATATTTCAACTTCCCATACTGGCGGAGTGGCTCAATAAGCGTCCTGTAATCTCTTTCTTCTCAATGTTTATTGATTTCTTATACGGTTTCTTAATTTCGAGCACTCACGGCTGACATACTCTAACTCAGTTAATAATAAGTGTAATTACTTTACTTTTTATAAAACCGGCTCACTTATCCAAATCTCGCGATTTTTATCGTTACTTTCATCTACTCGTTACTTTTGCTTGTTACTTTGCATTGTGATTTACATATTTATTTACATTTACATGTGCTTTATTGAAGTAACTTCTTTTTGGAGATCTTATTATGTATATTCAATTTGTAGCACATGTGTGGGATATTGTCCATCAATGCCGTCTTGCTTCATCAATTCTCAGACATCAAATTATGGAACAATAATTCGAATAATGAAGCAATTCTTTTTGATTCTGCAAACCCTGTCGGGCCCAGTACTTCTTATTTTTGTAGGTTTAATGCTTTGACTGTGCCATTGTGCCTTCATTAAACGGCAAGTGGCGCATTCTGTGCATATGTTGCACATCCTTTTCGCTCCGGCTTCCATGTGGGTGGGGCAGCATCATCACATAAACGTGTCACATCAAACAACATTGATTAAAATCTAAAATGAAATAGTAGCTGAGCTGAGCTGAGCTGAGTTGGGTAGAGCGAGCTGCCGCAGCACGTACACACAAGTACAGCAGGGAGGTGAAGGAGTATAACTCGTGCCAGCCCCTAAGTGAAAATCCATTTTTTACAAACATGCTGGCCACTCGGGCGGGTTACAATTCAAATTTCAATCAAATGCGACTACAATACCCAATACCTTTTGGGCACATGTGTTGACCACAAAGTATTGTATCATTCGCCAATGCTCCCGGGTGTCCAAAATCAAATCAAAGACTGGCCACAAAAAAAAGGAAGCTGAATAGAGGAAAAGGGTGCAGCATAAAATTGCCAACTATTGGCAAAAGCGTATTCGCACTCGCACATAAAATCAGATAAAATTTTCATTACCTTATGGCCGCACATTATCGGCATGCGGCCATCGTCTTTGGCGCCTTAAGCTCGAACTAGAACTGGAACTGACTCCGACTCCGACTCCCAACTGGACACAATGTGCTGCTGATGACGTTGAGTGTGCGGCGCAGTTGCCGTCTATGTTGTTGGTGTTGTTGTTGATGATGCTTATTGTGCGCTCCATGGCGCTGACTATAAAAAAGTAGCAAGTGTACTCAAGGAGGAAGTGCTCGACTAGAAGATACCCTGAAACCAGTGTCGACCCACCGTGTTCCGTCTTTGCCTACTTGTCACAATATGGGAAATGTGTTCTTAGTGATTTTTATGAAATAATCAGAGCTTAAATGAGCCATTTGATAGTGTGTATATGCCAACGTGTTTGTAAGTAGCAGGGGGAATGATATGTTACAAGAGAAATATCTTTAGATTCTGCGTATACTATACGAGAACCTACCTATTGTATACATTTGGTGTCCTTAGGTCTTACAAGCTTCAAGAAATGCTCAGAACACCAATGTGCTAATCGATATTTATCGATTTTGTGATGGGCGATGGCTTGAAATATCATTTTTATGCGAGAACTTTCCATGCAAATTTAAAGTGTGCAGTTTCATATATTTAATCAAAGTCGCAACATCCTTTTTAGCCATTTTCAACGGGCAAAGAGTATACAAAAAAAAACAGATATAACCCTAACGTGCGAACAGGATAGAGCGCGCTTTTGTACAACAAACGACAAACGGAAAGTGTCCAACAGGAAATCAGCAGCAACAACAACGGCGACGGCGACTCGAATTCAGTCTAGGACTAAGACTAGGACTGGAACTCGGACAGCAGCTAGAGAACCAAAATAAAAAGGGTAATAATTTTATCTTGCATTCAGATCAGACACACGTCCGTCTGCTGTCCACTCCACTCGACTCCACGCCCAGGCATTGTGCCCGCACGCTCCTGTCCTGCTTTGTACTGTCCGCGCTTTGCGAGTGGTTTCTTTTTTTACGTTGTTGCCGCATCCTTGTGGCTAGTTATGTGTGGTACTTGAAAAGTCTGCTTGAAACTTTGACAACAACCACGTCCACTTGTTATTTACATGGCCAGGGCTTATGAATATAAGAGCTACCCAGAAATCCCCGCCGCTCCGCAGCGTATTCAATTACGTGTACCTCTGCGCAGCGGTAAGCAGCCAGCTGCCAACTCGTGATAAAGTGGCCAACAAGCCACTGGGCCACTATTTTCATGTACGCGCTGTGTAGTACGTGGCTTTGCTGGGTCCAATCTATCAACATAATTGATGGCATCGATTAGTTACAACATTTTTGTGAAGACAAACGGCGTAGCTCAGTGCACAAATCGTCGATTAATTAAATATTTACTTCAAGCAGTTTGCTCTCTCTTGTGGCAATTAATTTGGCCAAACGAATCGACTAGCTGATAAACCCTTCATCTTTGTGTTTAACTAATGAAGTGCTGCTGCTCTGCGATGTTAGAACCGGGATCTACGCAAAAGAACCAGCTCGCCCTCCTTTCAAATCCGCAAGCCCCGCGGCTACACGTTTAGTTGTCATGCATCTCGTGTTCAACTGCACGGAAAAAAGTGCAAAAGCAACTCACACTCAGACTCAGACTCAGTACTCAGACTGAGCCTGAGTGTGAGACTGAGACTCGAAGAGCTGGGCGTTTATTATATATTGTAATATGTACTTTTGCTGCTCTCAGTGCGACTGAATTATTGGGTATGGCAAAGTGCGTTGTCGCCAGACTGCGGCGCGCCAAGCTCATCAACGCCCCGTGCGCTGTGCACTGTGCGCTGGGGGGGCCATAAACACACCAGGGGCACCGACGCCGCATAATTTTTCCATAACATTTTTTGGCGCCCCGACTCCGCTCTGGGCTACCTTGAAACGACATCGAGCCACTGCATTGTCGTTGTCGTGGCCCGGCCTGCCCTGGCCTGGCCTGGTGTGTACCTTGGTGCCATAAAAAGGAAGCAGGCCAACAATGGCGTCAACGGCGCTGCAATTGCCGCTAGAGCTGAGTTAGTTTCCATGTATCGCCATCGTCCTGTTGGCTGCCTGACAAAATCCAAAAATGCCCTGCTGCTAGCCGAGTTCAAAGTCAATTGTAATTTTTATGGCAAAATGCGACGCATTATGATATATATTTCATATGGATATACACTAAACTGTAATTCTCTGGGTTTGACTGGACCAAGACTGTTGTATATAATATACTTATTTGCTAATGCAATACTCTTTTTACTGTCATATATATTATTATAAAGACCTTTTGAATTGTCTGCAATTGTCTGCTTAATTTGTAAAACAAATATAAAAATACTAGCAAGTGTAACCCGAGTTTTCCTTATGGTTTTATTCTTCGAATATTATACAAACTATTACATTTTCATCCATTTCGAACTGCACGTTCAACTGCCGTTTTCATAGATATTTTAAATAAATTTGAAGTCGATACAACATAAAATAAAATATTTTCCATTTTTCTAGAAACTTTCAAAATTTTCGAAGCATGCGTTCATTCCCTGCATAATACAGTTTTGAAAATGAGTTTAAAACCGCAATAAAACTTAAACCCAAACTGTTCTCCCCATTATCCATCACACCAATGGGAAAGGTAGCTAAAAATTGTATTAAACCAATTCACTTCCACGAATGTTCCACGGGTGAAATCTTTTTATGTACGATTGTAAAAACTGTTCCTGCTGAAACTCCTGAATACTCCACGAAACGCATTCCCAACATAACTCAGGATTTCCATTTACTCAATTGTCTATCAGCAAATTAAATTAAAAATCTGCTTTGCACATACTTTAAAAAAAGCTTACGGAAAAACTCCAAAGCTTATTAAAAACTAGCCCAAAGAGTGTGGCAGCACGTGAACTACCCTGCCAAAGGGACGAGCCCTCATTAAATCCTTTAGAAAACCCGCGTTAATCCCATTAAATGGCGCAGCCTTGAAAAATGCCCAAAAAATTGTTGAAAAATATTTAAAAGAAATCAGTGCAAGTGCCCAACTTGGCGATACCTTCATTATTTTAATGGTTGATTTAACCTGACGCCGTCGACTAGGCCTGGCCCTTATCAGCCCATTGCGAAGGGCATAAGGCGGGCAAAGGAAAACGGGAGAAAGGGGTGACTAGGAGGGTGGCTGCGTGGGTTAGTTTGATCAAACAACACGTTGTTTTCATTGCTCATTAGCGGCGACAGCGCGAGTTTAATTAGCATTGACGTTACGTCTGATACTCATTACGGTCCGGCGAAAAAAGGGTAAAGGCAAATTGCTGCTGTCAGTTGCTGCCAAACTTCAATATAATTAAGCGCCAGCCGCTAGCAACACCTTGGCCAAAAAATAACCAGAAAGTGGCCAAGAAAAATGGCAAAACACTTTGATTCAATCAGCCCCAAAAAATACAATCCGCATCGAGGGTTGTACAGGCAAAAACTAATTGCCTTTTCGACATGCATTTAATCTCTATTAGAGTACACACAAAATTGATGGAAAAGTTTTTGGCGTGGCCGCATGTGTGTATCCGCCTGACTCCCTGGAGTCCCATCTGCATGTCCAGAATCAGTGGCCACTCCAGTCCTCAGTCCTCAGTCCGGCTAGTCGGGCACCTTTGCCTGTTGCCGGTTGCTCTTTGCCGTTTCATAAATTATTAAGGGGTTTGTTTTCCACACGCCACTTGGCCTTTTGTCCATTTTTGGCATTTAAAACAAATTGTTGTTGCACGTTAGTTCGATTATTTTTGCCAGAGGGTGGCAAAACTTTTGCTTCGGCCATCCTGTGTGCTGATAATGACGGAAGTCATCACGTCTGAGGCTGGCAGCTTCGGCTCCAACTCCAGCTTCAACTGATAGATGCCAATTGGCTGGAAGGTGTGAGCACGCCTCTTACATATCAATAACATTTGTTAGTTTGCCTCACGTGAACAGGATCCCAGGACCGAAGCGAAGTCCTCGTGTGCAGCAGCTGTGGCGACTGCTGATGACCTTTTAATTGAAGTGCCGGCAGCCAAGTGTAAGATTTTGTTGTTCTTCTTCACTTTCGCATTGTACTATAATTTGATCAAGGAGATGCTAGAGCATTATTGTGGCAGGGGCCTAACTTTGTTACCATTGGAAATTCGGAAATTTTGCCAACTCCAATTCAAGCTGCTCAGTCGAGCACACAAAAATGCAAATAAACGCACATAAAACAATTTGAAATCAAATTTGATGATAAAACCGAAGCCAAGCCAGGCCAAGCCGCGGGAATCCTTTAATAAACAGCCAAACAGAAATTGAACACACAAAATGTAAGTAGGCAAATTCCGCGTAGCCAGCCACGCCCATTTGCCGTTAATTAAACCCTTCGCTGGAGAAAATCTTTTGGCCAACCACGGTGAAAGTTTTTCCATTAGGGCCAAAAGGAACGGGCCAGGGGTCGGGGCCTCGACCGGGGATGGGGCCATTGCCGTTGCCATTGCCGTTGCCGTCAGCCAAACGAAATCAAAAAGTAAAAATTTATGAAGCGTTTAATTGAATTAATTAAAAGCAATAATACCTTGAAATAATTGCGCCTAATAGAAAAAGTTTTGCATCGCTGGAGTTGAAGCTGCGACTGGCCGCAATTCCAAGTGCCAAATGTAGCTGTCGACTGACAATGGGCTAACCTTTTGGCCACTTTTTGCCACTGGCTTCTTTTGACATACGCCCAGGGGCGGAAGGCGGCTGGTCGGTGGCGGGGCAAGAGTTATGTGACAAATCCTGCGCACGCTAGCCCAAGCCATAAGTCAAAATTATCAACAAGACGGCAAACGACGGCGTCTGCGGCACACAGAGCCGTGTGTCCTGTGTTCTTGCAAGCTGCCTACAGTCTGTCCCTGTTGCAGTATGTGTGTGTGTGCGTGTGTTTGTGTGTGTGTGTGTGTGGCCGAGTGGCTACTGTCACGCACGTAGGCCACGCAACATTGCGAAAAATATGTCTTTGATGTCATAAATCAATTAGGATTGCCAGGCGTCGGGCTGCTACTGTCCTGCCCAGGATCTGAGCCTTAACAGCAAACAACTTGTTAGGCGGCTCGACTCACAGGCGCCCCAACCCCCCACTTTTCTGAAGGCCTCTGTTTTAAACGCAGTTTTTACTTGTTAAACTCGTGCACAAAGTGAAAAGAGTATTTTTGGTTTTCCGCAATATTCGTCCGACTGATCGACTGTTTCTTAATAAATCTGGCTGATTTTAAAGGTGTTATTCGATTGTGAGCGAGCATTACGCAGTCGGTTGCACCCGACTGCAAAATGTTCACTTACTTTCAAGTTTAAAAAGTGACCAAGAAAAAGTTAACAACACCGTCTGCTGCTGCGTCTTCTTGATTTAAGCGTAAAATCAAGTGGCGCAAATGAAGCAAACGAAGTGGATGAACTTGAAGAACAATCCACTCACACACACATACGCACACTCACATATACTACCAAAAGCCTTTTGTTGCGTAATTATGTCACACACACACACACGTTTCCTCTCCACATAGAAAGCAAGCAAGCCTGGAGTGTCATGTGTTTAGGTGCTTTTGTGTTAGTTTATCAAACATAATTAAGAAGTTGGCACAGCCAACGCACGATTGCTTGACAATAAACAGAAGTTTAATTATTTTGCCCAGCCAAAGTCCCGCCTGGAGCATCATCAGGCTGGCAACTGATTAAACCCAGGCTCACCTTTTGACTTATGATGAGTGCCGGCACCGGCTGATGTATTGCCCGATTTATGACAGCTGACAACTGACATCTGACAGCTGGCAGCAAGCAACAGGACATCATTAAAGCCAGCGGCTGTTTGCCGAAGGAGTTGCCAGCTTTAATGCTTAATTGCCGCCCAGACAAACAGCCAAGATGGCAGCACATTTGCGTAAATCAAACAATTAGTCATGGCATCTACATTATCGGGGCCCAAAACTATGCGAATTACTCGCATTGTCCACTTTTGGCCAAAGAAAATCTTTAATGTGTCCCCGCGGTGTTGTTTGTGCCTCGTCTTACAACACTGGAAGGTGTTGTGTCCTGCACTATTTTGTTAATTTATGCGACATTCTCGTAGTTTGCCATAATAACTTCTTATAGTATCACACATACTCGCACATGCATGTCCCATCCGAAACGGGTTCCCCTGTGGGGGTTGATGCTCATCCAGAACTGGAAAGAAAGTGTCCAAAGAACAACTCGCCACTCGACGCATTCATTAATTTATGGTTTTGGGTCTTTGAATTTATGTACTGCACAAAAATACAAAAGTATTTGTTTTAAAATAAAGGGACCCGACCTAAGGTGACGGCTCTCTGCTTTCCTGACAGCCAACAAGACAGTTGAAAATTAAATTAACTTAAATACTCACTTAGCTCTTTCAAATATTCAGCTTTAACTTTTACTAGTTAACAAATGAATCCTAACTTGATTTTATATAACAGAACCTACATTGTGTGAAGCATAGAAAATCGAAGCCTTCATTCAATGCTCTTTATTCTATTTGTTTGTTGGTACTTTTATTTGATTGCAAAGATTTCTGGCTGCAAGCATTCCTCTGCTTTGAGGAAGTGAGCTTCTATTTGCTTTAAATATCTGTGAGCTTTCATGTGCTTTGAAAGCTTCTCATTAAAAGTAAATGCAGAACATAAATCTACTTTGTGTCACATGTATTTTGTTTCAAAGTAGAGATGAGCTTTAAAGGGCTTGCTTTTAAAGATGAAGAACATGGGCAGCCGTTTACTAAATCAATTTTATATCTATATGCCATAGACTATATGCTATGTACTAGCTCATTTTAAAGTGATGCCCAACATTGTGTTTTGGTGCTTTTTCCCTTCGCCTTAGCGAATTTCAAAGCATTTGCTTTTGCACATTGTCTGACACAGCACACTTGAAAGCGATGTTAACTAATCCGTAAGAATATCAGTTGAATTGATTGTGCTGCTTGTTAAATAAATTGCATAAGAGTTGCTGCCGGGTTGTATTCCGTGTAGCTACACAGAGTTCGCTGCCCCTGGCTGACAGCATTACAAGACGTGCCCCTTCCCATCCGCCAACAATATCCCTCCCCACCAACAACAATTGCAATTGTGCAACTTTTGTGTGTTCTAAGTGGATAAAAACTCGTTTGCAAGCCTCTAAAGCTCGTTTAAATTTAACATTTTATTAGCGACTCACACCTGGTGCCGGGCTTGGAGCTGGCGCTGCTGCTGTTGCTGGAAACAGCGACGCCGACGTCGATACGTTCTGCTCGCTTTCGCCCGCTTTTCGCATTTGGTAATCAGAACCAAGTCGACGACGGCGCCGGCGCCGACGCTCGCTCTGACAACGGCCAAGTTCAGTGCCCTCGAATTGTGTTGACGGTTTTCGAGTAGAATTGGCCGGAGCGTATCTACTGATATGTTTCTTTCCAGACAATTTGCATTGAAACTAGGTTAAGCGTGCCCAGGTAGAGCCATAGAACACAGTTGCGACTCGGATGTAGCACGAACCATGGACCATTGTTGATGGCTAATTTTTTCAATAGATTGCTTAATCTGTGTGTACGACACATGAGTGTCCAGTGATTGCCTCAGCGACAACAACATGAAAAGCCAATTAGCCGCGAGCTAAGCTAGCAAATCAAATGTCCAACACGTAGACCAAATGGGAAACCTGTTAATATTTCAATGACTTTGAACTTTTAAAGCGTGGTTTTTCTTCTGTTTGGTGTTGACATTAACATATTGATTGGTATTTGCTTGACCCATTTGTGGGGAGCACTTGGTGCCCACGCCACTTCCACTTTCGTTCGAAGCGCGACTTTCTTTAACAATTGCCCATGGATTTGGGGCCCAAGCTTATGCGCTGACTTTGGGCCCAATGTTTGTGGGATTTGTCAGCGCTGCTGCGGCCACTTTGTAACCAGTTTTAATGACGATGGCGTCGACGTCGTCGTCGACGTCGATTCTCAACGTTGACGCCGATTCTTGGTTGGCCTTTTATAAAAAGTCTTTGGCCAACTTTCTTGAGCTTCATTCGCGTTTCAGGCGCGATCGTCAACGTCTCGTAAAATGAAAGCTGCGCTCTGCCTTTTACCGTTGTTGGCCTTAACCAGCATGGTGTGTTCACTGCCACCTCCTCCGGCCAAGGAGGATGCACTGCCCAACACGTTTGCCAGTGAGGCCTCCCAGCTGATTGCTACCCAGCTGCTGAAGCACAACAAAGATATCGATGCAAATCAGGTGCATTCGCCGCTGGGCGTGGCCTCCATACTGGCCGTGCTGGCGGAGGCTGCAGAGGGTGAGACCTATGCGGAGTTTGGTCAGGTCTTTAGCTTTCCCAAGGAGCGGCAGGATCTAAGAGCAGCCTTTGAGCGCATTCTGGGCAGCTATCAGAATCGCGATGCAGCTGTGGCCCTGCCCTCGTTCCAGACCTGGTTCTATGTCTATCGCAACAACAGCGTGCGCGAGGACTACAAGCAGCTACTGCAGCGTCACTATTACGTCGAGGTGAAGGATATCAATAGGCAGGAGTACGACTGGAGTGAGCCCAACACCTCGCTGCAGCTGGAGGGCAGTGGCGCCGATGTCGACAGCACAGAACCAAGCAATAGCAAAGATGTCATCGGTTTCGAGACACTGAAGCGCATTAACCTGGACGACGATGCTCCCCTTGTGCAAAGTGATACCTATGGCGAGGAGGTGCTAAACAAGGAGGCATCCAAGTTCGATCGTGAGGTAGATGACAAGCAGTATGTGGAAAAACCAGTTGCATTGGCCGAAGCTGCAGAACAGCTGCAGCGGGACCAGGAACGGGAGCAGCTGACCACCGAGCTGTCGGCAACGGAAGCAGCCAGCAGCAGCACCGATGCACCAGTGGAAAAACTAGAAAAACCAGCTGAAATTGCTCTGACCGTTGAGGAAAATGTTGCAGCCAAGCAGCAGAACAAACGCAGCCATGCCGAACAGAATCCAAATGTCGAGGAGAACGAGACGGTGCGGGAGGATGAAAAGCTACGCAAGCTGCTCAACGAGCCGAGCAACGGCGGCAACCAGGTGACCGCCGGTGAACCCGAGAAGGTGCGTCTACCCCTGCAGAAACTGGAAAATGCTGTCAAGTCAATGGTCAAGGAGGGTGCCGATGAAATTATGATTGCGCTCGAGTCGCATCTGAGCACAGTTGCTCGGGTATGTCTCAGTTGGGTAGCTTAATTGTGATTCTTTCAGCTAAACACTCTTGCCCTCTCCCCTTAGGCTTATAGCGCACGCAGTCTGTTCCGACAGGACGACATTGCCTCAGCACTGAGCGCCAACTCCATAACGGGTCGTGACCTTGGCTCCAAGTCCAAGATGCTGCTCTTCAACGGACTCTACTATCGCGGCAGCTGGGCTCAGCCTTTCTATCAGCTGCGCGATGGCAGCGATGAGTTCTTCTTTATGACAAACGAAGATGCCGTGAAGACGCCCATGATGCATGCGCGTGGCAAATACAACGTGACCGATCTGCCTCACTTGAAGGCACGTCTGCTTTCAGTGCCGTACGAGAATGCCCAGTACAGTCTGTGCATTGTGCTGCCCAATGAGCCCGAAGGCCTAAGCGAGGTCATTGCCCAGCTGCAGCCCAGCGACTACAAGTACGCACGCGAGCACATGCAGCTGAAGGAGCTGCATGTGACGCTGCCCAAGTTCCAGGTGGAGGAGACCTCACGCTCCGAGGCAATGCTCCAGCAGCTGGGCCTAAAGCGTCTCTTCTCCCGCACCGAGGCTCAGCTGGGTCTCCTCTCCGAGGACGAGGACATTCATGTCGATGAGATCGTGCAGTTTGTCAATGTGCGCGTGGATGAGGGCGGCAGCAGCGCCAACTCCTTGTCTGCGGCTACAATGCAGGGCCGCTCACCTATTGCCGCCGAAACTGCTGCCACATTGCCAGTGCCCGAACCTGAGCCAGAGCCGGGCGTAGAGCTTTTCGATGTGAATCGCCCGTTCGTCTATTTCGTAATGGACTGCAAGAATGAGTTTGTCCTGGCCTCTGGTAAGGTGTATGCGCCCGAGTTCAAGGATGAGCTGCCGCCCGTCTCCATTGAGGTGGAGCTGGAGCAGTCGTAGATCGTCTCTCCCATGCATCGCTAGCTTTTAAGTTTCGTAACGAATTTTCACCGATGCGCTTCATGCAATTATCATACTCCTAAGTGCCCATAAGTAATAAACGAGATTTTTAATTTCCCAAAATAAAAAAAAAAAAAAAAAAAAAACGGAAAAGGAAAATAAGCTCCTGGTCCCGATGAGGCCGGTTTTGATTTTCCCAGCCACTTGAGCAGAGCAGAGGCAGTCTAGCGAACTCGGCGTCCATTTGCTGCGCAATCAAAACAACAATTAATTCGCTTACTCGCTGACTGCTAACAACAACAAAGGCAGCAGCAGCAGCAGAAGCAGGAAGATCAACCCTCAGGATTCAATTGTCTGTCTGTAATATGAAATGTATCTGGCGGCGGGCATCGCTAATTTCCGTGCAGCGAATTTGTCATTGCATTTGGCTTGGGTTTTGGTAAGGGTTTTTGGGACAGGGGTTGGCTATGTTTATGCGCCGTGTGTCTGCTTTGTTGACTTAGCTCAGAGTTCCATCAATTCTCAGGCTACTCAAGCGAAAGCGCGGCGCATCCGACACGTGCCCCTGCTGGCAGCCCTGGCGAATCTGACAGCCTTCTCTTCAAGTGGTCAATGGGCTGCAATTAAAAGTCTCATTAGAATGCATGATGTCTTCTTTTGCCATTATCCAAGGTGGCCAGTCAGGTTCCACATACTTCCAAGCACACACCCAGCCAACCGAGCAGCAGACAAGCAACCAGCCAATGCTAAAAATGTGTGTCTGAGCGAAGACGTAGACGAGGACGCGGACGCGTCGTGGCCTGAGGGGGAGCTCAAGGCGCCAGGCTGGCGGGCGCCAAAAGCCAGAGGTAAAAACAGGAGTAAATGCGTGCCATGATTATAGTGATGACGACTGCCACCCCAGGCTGTGCTTGTGCCCAGCAACGTAGACCAGGGCCTCGTCTTGCTGCTTCTGCTGCCGCCAGCCGAGTAGACGATGATGTTTCATCTTTTCCACATGAAAACTCACGTAACAAAAATTATGATAATCATAACTTTTTTTTTTAGTTTTTCCTTTGAATACCCCGCATTGTGGGGCAGGCGGGGGTCCTTGTTTTGTTAGCCACTGGACAAAGGAGTCGCTGGCTGGTTTGCTAAGGTATTTTTGGGCCAGGCTGGCGTCTAGTTTTTGTCTGGCGCTCGCTCTATTTTTATTAAGTCTTGCATATAAATCAATGTTGCCAGATATGCAGAAGACCACCGAAAGGTATAAAAGATTTATAAGCGCTTTTTTTGTGTTCACTTTTTTGCCGTCAACTCGTTTAAACATTGTTTAACATAATTTCCATACAAAAGTTGTCGGATGAATAAAAAGTGAGTCGTCTCTTTTGCTTGTTAGACAGTGCAGTTTTCATAAGCAAAGACACCCTTAGCTCAAACAATCAGTTGTGATGAATAACAAGTGAAAGTGCTCTAAACGGGAGAATTCACTAAGAAATACCCAACAACATGCTGCCGCTGCAAACAGCGCTCCAGCCTGAAATGGAGAGTCAAACAAATTTTTAATCTGTATATACAATACGAAAACAACCAAATTGAATGCACTAGCTCTTATGACAATCATTTGAGTCTAAAAATCAAAATATATCTTTATAATGGATTCAGGGTATGAAATGTGTAAATTTCTTTGAGATACCCTTACCTCATCCAGTACACCCACTAGCTATTTGGCCTGGCACATAAATAAACCAAATGGCCATAAATCTATCCAAATGCATCAAAGACAAACATTTAGCTTGATGGTAATTTCAACAAAGCGTCACGCCACGTCTTGGGAGATTTATGGTTCTGCTTCAAGTCTAATTACAAGTTAAGTTCGCCGAATTAAAAATGTGTCTTCCCGCGGGCAACAAGTGTGGGAAATCGCTAGAATTTTCAATTGCGCCAGCTGTTTTCTAAGAAAAACTAAACCGAAACAAGTTGAATTTCAAAATACTCTCAACCCCCAGCCCCTGAACGGAGGGCGACGTTGACATTTGCGGCGTGAAAATGTAATGAACACATGTGGACGTCAACTGGCAAGGGGCTGCTCCAGTGGAGTGATTCTGTGGGGGTGTCAAAATCAAAGCCACAACAGACTGATACACATAGCTCATGTTAGCATAACAATCTTAAACAACCCGAACTTTATTTCTGAACAATAGATAACTATATGTATGCACATTGATTGGGATGCAAATCGTCTCCTTTAGCAGTCAACGACAACTTCCTCATACCGCATGTTGCGTGGCCTTAGCCTTCTTTCATAATTCACAATGGTAAAATATTTAGCAGGCTTTGAATTTTGTTCTTTTTTGGGTCGAGCTCCCAACTAGAAGTCAGCGAAAGCTTCCTCATGCCGCATAGTCTTAGCCTTCGGCTTATGCTTACCCTCGGGATGTTTGTCGAAGTTTGAAATATCCTCAGCATTCGATATAGTTGGTAAGTAGGGCGGCGCTATGGTCTGGTTGAGCAACGCTATCCATTCCACCTCCTTGAACCACTCATGATTCTTGATATCCTTGTTGCCACCAATTAAATTGCCATATCTGAAAGAAGAGTTTCGAGAGAGTGCACATTACCAAAGGATCGATTGACTTGCCGTTTCGAGAGATCCACTTGCAACAAATGATCCACCAGATGACGTAACGCCCCAGTGAATGCACTGGGCATTTTGTAGTCACCCTCGCAGATCTTGTTGTACATAACCATGACGTCACGATTGTGAGATGCAAACGGGGAATGACCGGTAACAAACTCATAGATAAGAACACCGAATGCCCACCAGTCCACGCTGGTGCCGTAAGGCTTTGATTGTATAATTTCTGGAGGCAGATACTCAGGAGTGCCACAAAGCGTCATTGTCCGCGTTTCTACTTTCTGAAATGTAATAAGGAGTTTAGTTAGTTAATTTAGTCCGATTGAAGTTCAATTGAAATTTCTTTTGCCACCAGCGACCTTTGCAAATCCAAAATCTGTAACCTTCAGATAGCCGTTTTTGTCTATTATAATATTCTCTGGTTTCAGATCGCGATAAAGCAGACTGCAATGATGAAGATACTCTAGAGCCAGAAACACCTGGGCCGCATAAAAGCGAGCCTGTTTTTCACTAAATTTGCGAACTCTAGGGACATAGATAAGGTAATTGGCCGATAATATATCGATGAATAGCTATATCACTAACCTGCGATGGTATGTGAACAGCTCGCCTCCAAGCAGTAGCGGCAGGATCAGGTAAAGGCTGTCATTATCCTTGAATGAAGCTATCAGATAGACGGTGAACGGGAAGTGAATTGCGTTGAGAACCCGTTTCTCGCTCATGACATGCATCACCTGTTTTGTCTTTACGATCTGATCTTTGCTTAGCTGTTTCGAGGCGTAATACTCATCAGTGTCCTTTTCCTTGACTAGCTGCACCTTCCCAAACGACCCGGATCCTAGAGTGGCTTTGATTATGTAGTTGTCGAGACCACACGATGGTGACGGTGTATTGCGGGTAAACCTTTTGTTGAACTCATCCTTCAGTTTATCCAAGATGACACCGTAGTCAACTTTTGGACTAAAATACTGTGGCTCCAAAACTGATTGCCGCCCCATTCTGATCAACTCGATTTTTCAATAATATACAACTTTTAATTTACTCTTACAATTTCGAATATTTACTACAAACTTAAAGATCCATAAACTAACCAGATAGGTGAAACAAAAAGCATGGGCTACTTGATTTAATTATACCCTGATTATTGTGTGGGACTCTACCCAATGAAACAATTAGGTGACGTTTCCGACTCAATCTCTCTTCTCCCCATCCATAAATCCAATTAAAAGCACTTTCGGACAGTTTTAACAAAAATATCTTGAACCAATTTTGTCTATATTTCTTAATAATTTTGCCATATGGATGCGGGCATAATCCGCGCGTAGCTGGAAATTGCCAAATCGCTGAAACACTTATTCATTAAGTTTTCATGGAGAGCTTTGAAAATTAATTTGAAGCAAATCGGACTCAACTAAAAAGTTTGCCCTTAAAATCTTTGAATGCGCATTTTTACCAAAGATGTTTGGATTCTGCGAAAATTGTGAAACACGTTTCAAATGATTTTTCATATAGAAATGAATTTGAACGCGAAACGTCACCCACCAAATCATGGACTTCCATTTCCACCAAATACATATGAACAAAAATCTTTAAAAATTAGTTTAAGGCCGAAAAAGTATCATACAAAAGATTTTCGCGAATTTGCCATACATACGGATGGAATTCCCGAAACCCCATATGGTTTCAGCTTGCTATCTCCTACGGTTTATGCTGTGCGTTGATTACCAATCAGTCAGTTAGTCAATCAATCAGTCAGTCAGTCAGGACAAATAGTTGTATATAAAGTTTATAAAAAAATAAAATTAAGGAGGACCAACGTTTAAAAATTATTAAACAACTCGGGATGGCGATTTATTTTTGACTTCAATTTTGATTTAGCCTCAAAATTTTCAAAATTTGACAAATCTTCAATATTAGACACAGTCGGTATATAGGGCGGGCTAATTTCCTGATTGAGGACTGCAAACCAATCGACGCCTTGAAACCATGGATGATTTTTGATATCCGCAGAGCCTTCGGTTGAGTTACCTAAACTGAAGAAGCGTGCTTGAAATGCGGTCCTTAAACATATCCAGAGTGCTTACCGCTTGGAGGGATCCACCTGCAGTAGATTGTCAATCAGATTCTTTAGTTGGCCCGTAAAGAACGAGGGTGCACGATACTCAGCTAAACAAATTTTCGAGTACATCAATATAACGTCACGATTGTGCATAGAAAATGGCGAATGACCAGCCACGAACTCAAAAAGCAATACGCCAAATGCCCACCAATCGACGGACTTACTATACGGCTTCAGTTGAATAATTTCTGGCGCCAAATACTCTGGAGTGCCACAAAGCGTCGAAGTACGGTTGTCCACACGCTGAATGAAGGATGTGAATGAATGTTTTAATGAAATTCTTCGAGATATAAATGAAATGTTGCCTCACCTTGGTAAAGCCGAAATCTGTCACTTTGATATAGCCACGAGCATCCATCAGAATATTCTCTGGCTTAAGGTCTCGATACATGAGACTCATGTGATGCAGGTACTCGAGGGCGAGCAGCACCTGGACTCCATAGAAGCGGGACTGCTTCTCATTAAACTTCCGCACTCTTGGTGCATAGGAGAAAAACTGTGACTATAATTGCAGGACTAACCAAGTTAATGATAGCACTCACTTGCGATGGTAGGTGAACAACTCGCCGCCATTGATAAATGGCAGCACCAGATATAGATAATCAAAGTCCTTGGTGGCATCAATTAGATGGACCAGAAATGGGAATCGTACAGAGTTCAATACGGTCTTCTCATTGTGAACGTGATTGACCTGTTTTAGTCGCACCAGGTCCTCCTTATTCATCATCTTAGCTGCATAATAATTCTTGCCCTTCTTCTCCCTGACTAGCAACTACAGGCGGGCATATGGGGGTTGAGGGTGGATACATTAAGATAGGGACAGGTTTTAGGGACAGGATGACTCACTACAGTGCCAAAGCTGCCATTGCCAAGAACGGCGCGCTGCACATAGCTCTCTAGGTTGGTGTAGGGCGACGGTTCTTGGGCTTGCCAGCGCTGCTCAAACTCCTGCTTGAGGCTGTCGAGTATGGTGGTGTAGTCCTCCTTTGAATTGAAAGTTGTCCGCAGGTGCTGGCTACTCATAATCAGCACACAGACCACTTGAGCATTTTCCACGACAAGGATGGACAACACACAGGACTGGAGTATCTGATAACTTGTACGTACAGCTCAATAAACTGATAATTTGGACATTCATAATTATGACAGTTTTTGTATTTATATTGCTTGACAACGAACAAAACAGAAAAAGCAAAACATTTATATTTACATTTAAACGAGTCTCGGGCTATTTCAATTAGTTGGGCGAGCCACTCAAATTGGGGCAAAGGTATGACAAATAGCCACATACCCTAACCCAGACAGACACCGCAAGACCACATGACCACATCAAATGCCAATTTCCTGTGCATTGTCGGCCCACACATGTCAAAGTCACCGTCAACCTTAACGTTCACGTCACATCGACTTTTTGATGCCGTCCTGCAAAAGTAAGAAAAATTGCAAAACGTCCACTTGATAAATGATGCCAACCAAGATTACATAAGTTGGTAATTTTCTAGTACATTTATTTCTACATGTCAGCTAGTCAGTCGGAGCTCGGGCCAGCTCCAGTTGGCCAACATTTTGCACTTGGCATGCGATGATGGACATCTCTGGCGTCCAGCTCTGCAGCTGAAGTCCTCAGCCTGATGCTGATAAGAGTGAACCGGATGCTCCGGTTGTTGCATGGCTTTTAAGGTAACTGTCGACTGGCCATGTGTCCATCAGCCTGTTGTTGGACCCAAATTGACAATTAATCATTATCTTTCAGCGTTCTGAGCCTCAACTTGAACCTGACGAGTTAGTTTTTGGTGGTGTAGGGGTGGGCAAGTGGCTGAGGCAATTACAGATTGCTTTGGGTTAGGCTCTCATTTCGGGTTGTGTGTGTGCAGAGGCATGTGCAAATGTCTTTCTAAATAGGTTTGGGATTGGCTCTAATGTGACGGCATTTATTTTGGAGAACTTCATTATTGATTGACAAAAGCTGCAGCTGGAGCAGCGTAAATTGAAATCCAAACCGAATTCAATAGTAATATAGTTTACTTTGACCAGAAAAAATGTGTTTTTGTTAAGCTAAATTCTACACTTTGTATATTCACATATATGTTTTTAATACACTTAAAATTAGAAAATTTGTCACGTACTTAACATAACGCAATTCGCTCCCTTTCCCTACTCCAAACAGCTTTCACTTGCACTCTCCAGCTCTATCTCTCTCTCTCTCTCTCTCTCTCTCTCTCTCTCTCAGTCTCTCTCTCTCCCTTCCTCTAGCCTACTCTCTCATCCATTTTGAGTCTGTAAATTAGAAATCGTGCAAAAACTAAACAATATCACTTAGAACGACCCAGTCCCAATCCAAGAGCTTGGCTCATTTAACTTCCAGCCACAAGATGTGCCCCTGTCCAACACTCTCCACCCCCTCCCCACACATACATAAGATAAACTCCAGTGAGGCTAAGATATGTTAACGACTGCAATAAATAAACGGATAATATCTAGCGAGTGCTAGGCCTTCCATAAATACACATATCCACGTCCACGAGTTGGCTTCAACGGCGTCTTGGACTTGAGGAGAGATGGCGCATCTCTAAGCGGTCCTAGACCAGATTAAGTCATACGCACACGTATCACTCTCCAGGCAAACCAATGCCAATTCTTTAGCTGCTTTGGTAACACTTAAAATTCATTAGCTGTATTAGAAGGCGCTTGCCTCGGCTCGGCTTGGCTCGGCTCGACTTGACTGCGCTTGGCTTATGCAAAGTAATAGACGCCCCGATGAACTGTTGACACGCTCGACATTTGTCTTGGCGCTTGGCGCTACACTTGGCTAATATTTGTTTTAGTTATCAGTGACATTTCTCCTTTATTTTTCATGCTACGCTTAAGTAGGTGAAAGTGATGGCCAAATTCAATTATGCTGAAAGGTTTCGCTATTGTCTCGACTCACATGGAGCATACCAAACATATACCACATTTTGCGAACAGCCCTCGCCATTAGCGTTAATCTCAGCACAAACGGGATATGAATCATGGCACATTCACAAGCACTCGCTTTCGCTCTCCCTGCTGCATGCTGCAGGAATGGCGAATGCATTCACTGTGCACAGTTCAGCGGGCAGCAACAATGTAACCGTATTCCACCTCTACGCCGCCCTTCCACGTATGTGTGCAAAAGGTGTAACTAATCCGCAGGGCATGTGACTTTTGTCATGCGCCGCTGTCAGTCACTGGCCTTAAACCGCCTGCCCCTGTCCTACTCCAGTACCTATGCCGGATACCCAAACCCTTTGCCAATGCCAACAGTTTCCAGTCAATTCCACCCCAAAAAGGCGGTGGACCTGCCACCGTTTCTTCCACCTTCAATCATCGATGTGGATTGCCCGCCATTGTTGTAGTTGCTCGTTGGTTCCATGTAATCCCTTGATTTGGCCAGAGACACTGGCAGGGCCAACGGCGTTCTACGCCGCGGGTGGCAACGCTGACATTTTGCAGCTGGCTGACTTTTGTCCATGTTGAGGTAAGTTTCGGCATAAAAAATATATATATTGTTATTCATTATTATGATTATTTTAATGCGCATTTACTTAGTTCCATTGTTGGTGCACTGGACTGTGCTGACATTTGACTGTTCGCTACCTTTTGTGTTGCCAGATCGTCATAAATCAGGCATGGCCAGAACCCATTGATGATATCAGAGCAATAAATCAATTGCAAATGACATCAGGTTCTATATGCAGACAAATAACGCCACAGTTATATGATGCATACACATATCAAAATGGTTGCATACGAAATTTATATTTGAATAATCAAAGAGTTTGTATTCGTTTAAAAAAAATGTTTTTGATTCCTGATAATTTCCAGATTTTCACTGAAACTATCTTAGTTCTTCTTTTTTCTAGAGCAAATTTTCTTTCCATGTTCATTCATGTTTTATTCTTGAATTCTTTTCTTTCGGAATTTTCTTTCCCTGTTCATAGCTTATTCTTGTATAATATTTTATTAAAATATTCGTGCAACTTTGCTTATGTGAATTTTCTGTCCGTGTACTTGTTCATATTCTAAACAATAATTTTAGGGCCTTGCTGAATGAAAACAACTCATTGTATGGCATATAGAAAAGGGCGGGCAACTGAAAACTGTGGTAACCGGCCTGGTAAATGGCGTTGGCAAATAATAAAACAATGCTGGGATAAAAACAATTGCTATTGCTACAATTTTAACATTTGCCATAAATAAACATGAGCCGGTAGCATTTCCCCAGTTGCATGCATTTTTCGAGGAAATGCAAAATGCTGAACATTTTATTGAAATTCAATTAAAGTCGTATTTCAATAATTGGACACGCATGGTGCGCATTTCCGTGCCGCTCGATTTCAAAACGCCGCTCAAATTTATGAGTTTTCAATTTTTGGCCAATTGAAATGTTGCCACTTGGACTATTGGCTGCCCCAATTGTTGCTATTGTTGTTGATGTTGTCCATTTGGCGGAGGAAAACGGAAATTGGTGCAAAATTGATGCCCGCTGCCCGATGTCGAACTCCATCATGAAAGCCACGGTGCATTAGGCTGCACGTCCTTATCAGTTGGGCTCACCCTCGGCGCCTTGCCTTGGCTACTCCACGTTGGCACACACACACACGCACACGCACACCACTGCACCCCACCCCGTCTGGCACCCTTAGCGCATCTCTCACGTTAAGTGTGCAAAATTTTTGCGTGATTTGTGCGAATTTCCTCGTATTAGAACTGAGATAAAACTTACCATCGGAGGCTGTTGGCGGAGGGTTGTTTAGTTTTGGGCGACTCCTTGTTGTCATTGCTGTTGTTTAGTGCCATAAATTTTTTTTACTTGTCATATCTGGTTCTCCATTTAGGCACAGATCATTAAGTTTCTACGGCATTTCGACATTTCTATCTGATTTAAAGATTTGGCTGCCTCACTGGCAGCGATGAGAACATGTGTTTTAATAATTCTTCTTCTCTTATTCCACACATAAATATAGTTTTTTGAGCAAGTCTACATTCATAAATGGCTTTATTTATACGTGCGTATATACAATCACGTCTCTGCATTTATTAATTTGTCAATTGCGGCCTGTCATGGCTTATTAGCATTGGCTAGGCGAATTTTAATTAAAGAGGCGTTGATGGAATATTTCAAATATTATTTAGTCAACACTCGAATGGTCTAAGCAGATGCAGATATCAACAAATAAATTAAGAAGGAATCAGAATTATGATGTCTTAAAACGTAAAATGTGAACTAAAGTTAAATAGACAACTTAAATGGGAATACCTTGTTTTACATTTTTATCTTTAGATATATTCTCAACTGTTTGCCCCAACTGACTGACTTTTTGCTGATCAACACACAGAATAAGGTAAAAGGTGGACAGCTAAAAATTATATTGTAAATGAAACAAATCAAAAAATCAATACGATGCTTGGACAATCATCCAATCCAAAAATATCTACCACTCCTGGTTGAACAGTAGGTATTAAAGATTGCATGAGTGCAAGTTTAATTCTCGGCCGTAAACTCACCTTCAATGTGAAGAGACTGAATTCGAATCCAAACCACGATTGTAAAATATGCAGAAAAATTAAATTTTTGATATTCGATCAACTTCAAAAATATATTAAAAAATCTTTATAAAATGTATTTTTGAGACGTGAAGTGCAAGTAATACAAGTTTATTCGACGGACGAAGGTTAAGTAATATACTTGGCTAACACCCGTTGGTATATAAACTCTCAGATTGTTAGTCACTAACTGCCTGTTATCTTCAAGCCACTAACCCGACAATAAATAAGACTTTCCTCGCTAAAACACACTATAAGATGTCTGGCACAATAAACCGTCTGGGTGCCCCCCACCCCACCCCCTTTTATTTATTCAAAAATGGATCTTCTTGGAGTAACTAAAAGAACTATGACAAATTTCAAATAATTGATACATCACCTTTTCTACATTGTAACTTTTCTCAAATAGCACGAACTATTTGACGCATAAGCGGAAATTCCTTCAGAAGGAAGGCGGCTAGGAAAATCAACCTGAGACGTGTTCAAAGCAAAACACAACCGCAACCGCAACGAAAATGATGACATAAATTATGCTATCTATGGATGAACCACATATATGTAGATATATATCTGGGACCATAGCTACAGCATCTTCTGCATCTCTGTTGAGCAACGTCTTTAGATCTTGACTCTCCAAGATCTTATTTCTAGAGTGCGGCATTTAAATTTGACATGGGCGCGATTTGCACGCTTAATTGAGACAGGTGCCTGGGAATAGGAGCGGGAGCGGGATCGGAACCGGGAGCTGCTGCGGTAGCAATGTGGACACTGAGCAACTGTGACATGTGTTCGCTGCTGTTGCACAAGCTGCAAGATTTATCATCGTGCCACGTGTGTCATTACGGGCGCTGCGTTTTTCACGGGAATAGCGAACGACGCACGCCAAATGCAAAATTAACAACCTAATTAATACCTAGGCCTGTCAAAAGGCACCTCGACATGCCCATTCGCCCATCCGTCCCGCCGCCCAGCCGCCCAACGGTCCATTGCCGGGCAGCTGCTCCAAAAGTGTTTACCCAGTGTGAGGGCGGACGAGCCGGATAGCTGGCATAGTTGGGATCTGGGATATGAGATAGTGGGGAAATTTTCGTGATTTTAATTGGTGCCCAGAACGTAACCCTGTCTAACACATGAGTTGGAAGCGAACCGCAAACTAACTAACGGCCAGCGGGCGGGCAGTCGCTGTCAAAGTCAGCTGCTGCTGCTGGTGCTACTAAAATGGCTAAAAACGGCTAAAAATGCAAAATTGACTGCTGCCGTTTGAGAGCTTCAACCATATTGAAGGCGTTTGCGGTTGGCTGCCAGCACTTGGCCGGACGTTTATTGAACATTTTTACTTGCGGTTCAGTTCGGTTCCCTCGGGCGCGGTGGCGCGATGGGCCAGCATTTTGGCTTGGCTAACTGGCAGCTGCTTTGGCAGGCGCTTTTATTAATTTCAGCGAACGCGTCTCAATTTCACGGACAGTCATCAGTATTAAATGCAAATGGGATTTGCAAACAAAACCAGGAGCAGAGACAGCGCGAGGGAGAGAGGGAGAGAAGGAAGCTAAGCAGAGGCCAAGACAGAAAGTGCCATAGATTTGGTGGTTGTCCTGAACGAAGCCTGTAAAATTGGCCAAAAATGCGTTAAATGCAAATTGGATAAGAAGTCGTGTCGGGCTATATACCACAAGTAAGCGCGACAAGCAGGACCAGGCGATGCATATGGTTGCCAAAAACAAAAGAAAAAAATTTGAAAAAAGGAAAAAGAAGCAGCAGCAGCAACTGTATCTGAAGCAGTTGCTGAAGGATATCCGCAAGGATATGGCACTCGCATCACATGACCGGCGAGTGTGAGGCCGCGTTTCGTGTTCATTTCACAAATGAAAGCGGCGACAAACTTTAAAGTGGATTACGTTTGCCTAGCACGGCCACCAAGACCAGGATATATCCCGCCACACGCCCTGGCGCCCCTACTATATATTCCTCTCTCGCACAGTTGTGTTATGAACCGCTTTGCTATCTGCTGCCGCATGTTCTTGCAACATAAATCCGTGAGTTTTTGCGCGCAAATTTATGGCGCTGGCGACACTCGGCTCAAACTTCTGCTGCCAGCGGCATTGTTGTATTTATGACCGCGACATGACCTGATCCTGCACTAGCTCCTGTTCCAGTTCCTGTGTGCTATACTATGCGCTCTGTTGTGGGCGACTGGCGCTGAAAGTGTTGCGCGTACGTGCAACCTCAGCCTCAAGCTGCAAGCCGCAAGTCTTAAAATTGCCGCTCGGAAATTGGATTTGTTCGGGAGCCAAACTGGCATCTTAAATCTGCACGCCTGTCAATTTGCGCCTTTTTAAGCGCAATTTATGTGACCTCTTTGGGCTCTGCTCCTAATGAGCAGCGGCCGCCTTTGTCCGCCTGCAAACAAGCCAAACAGCCCGCTGGCAGCGTGCCCCAAAACTCAATTGAAGTTAATTACGTGGAAGAGGCACACAGTCACAGTTACAGTCACAGTTACAGTTACAATTACAGTCGGCCATTTACATGTTCCACTCCCCCACACAAAAAAAAACCAAAAAAATAAACATAACTGAAAAAAAAAGAACGCTTACATCGAAAGCAAACGACTTGGAGATACTCTGTGTTTTTCGTGAAAAATAGTAAGGACATAATCTGTTGGTTGGTTGTGGACATTAAAGGAAATCAGAACACCCTTGATATCTTGTAAACTAACAGAAAAACTTGTATGACCTTACTCCAGCTAAAAGCCACGATCCTTAAAACACGTTCGATGTTGCATTTTTGGGAATATTTTAGATTAAGTTTGCAGTTCAATCCTGAAACACGAAACATTGATTAGAGGTGACGTTTGTAGGTGTGACAAAAAAATCTTAAACCATTTTGACAACGGATGATAACGGACGAACGGATATCTCAAAAAATATAATATGCTGTGTGTTGACATCTAAAAGCAGGGTATAATAAAGAAATAATCCCATTTCATAGATGGAAATCAATTCAACCGGATGCATAGCGTCGATGGCGGCTGCTGACCGTTGGCCGTTGGCCGCTGCCCGCCGTCAGCCGTCCGCCGTCCGCTGCCCGCTCAGCGTCCGCTGCCCATCGCCCATCGCCAGGATGTCAATTGTGATTGAGCGCGTTTTGCTTATGGCTGCAGAATCCCATTTGTAGTTCTTGTTGTTTGCTCAACGTCTCAGCAAATGGGCAGCCAAAACGTAGCCATAATTATTGTTATGTTAATAAAGAGGACTTGTCCAGCATTTTGCCAGGATGGAGCTGTTACTTATTTAGAGGGTGGCACTGAACCCCCAATCCCAACTATGTGTTTGGCCATTGATTTTTACGTTATGTGTTTGCGCTGGGACTTTGCATAAAAATGGCTAAGTGACACAAAGTTTGCTGTATCGATAAAGATTCTGAAATACTGTATAGCCGTAGCTATATAGAGCTAACGGGCTGTTTGAGTTTCGGCTAAACGCCTGCAAGTATGCCACAAATTTCAGTCGCACGCCATTAACAGCAGACTCTCAAGTCAAGAGGCGTGGCAGACGCACTCCTTTCAGTTTTTTTTTTAGAAATTCGCCACAGTTGTTGGTAGCTGCAACTGATACGAGACGCTGGCTCAACGCCTACCCCGATAGGTGTGACACATCGTGTGATTGATGAAATGTGGCAGCCGAGAGGCCTTCCGGCTGCTGCAGACCACCAAACTAATTTCCACATTTTTCACATTTACGAAGACAAATTGAGGTGCGAACTTGGGTCGAGGCAATAAAATTGCCGAATATCAAAACAACAAAATCTTTTGCAACAGTCGGCCATAAAAAAAACGAAGAACCAAAGGAGTCTGCTTGGCAAAACAAAAAAAGGGTTTGAGTGCTTGGGCCGGAGCAGGGGGTTAGGGGTATTGCTACATTTGACACAGAAGCTTCAAAGTGTCGCCAGAGACGATGCTGCGAGTGTCAGGCATGCGAATGCCAATTGTTTTTCGATTTCGGCGCTTAAAAATGCGCAAATCCGTGAGCGGCACATTATGCGACGGCTGCGGGCGGGGCGGGGCGAGACGGGGCTGGGCGGTCGGTTTGGCAGGGTTACGGCTTGGACCTGGGCCCACTACTATAAAACTCAATATCTACAACCATAAATTTCAAGCCGCACACACACGACTTCGATACAGTTGCACAGCTGGGGAAACGTGGCGAATCGATGTCATTGCTGATTTCTATTTCTATTTCGATTTGTGTTTGTTGTTTCTTTTTTTTTTAAGTTTTCCATTTCATTTCGTTTTATGTGCGACTCACCAAAAGTTGTCAACGACAATTCGCTAGCCATAAACGTGGAAAGCCGCCCAGCCTCTAGGCTTTTCAATAAAGCTCAACACCAGCCGCAGACAAGCCCTCACCCTCCGGACATCATTTCTATTAGCATAATGTTGCTTCGACTCATCTGATTTCAGGCCCTGGCTGGCTATCAGCTTCGATTTGCTACAATTTTATTTATTGTTTTTATTTTATTTTATTTTCTTTGGACACGACAAAGTTAAACATTGAGCTCGTAAAAAAATCCAAATTACATTTTAAATAGTTCTTGTTTCGATACACAGTATTTTTTTATTGTTAATTTATGCGCATGGTAAAATTGAATTATCGAAGGTTGGCGGCAAGTGCGAACCATCAAAATTGACCATCGAAATTGCTGCCCAGAGATTTGGGAAGAGCACATTGCCTGATGCTGATATCCAGCTGTATTTTTCTGAGCAACTGCAGCCATTAATTGAGCTGCCTTTCATGCCCAATGCCACATGTCAATAGATACTCGATAATCCACGGCGTATACATTATACACAGAGCTCAAGGTCATGTCAAATGACGACCTTGAAACATGTGCGAAATGAGCTCGAGATCCATTATAATTTTGGCGCCTCGATTTGTAACATTTCCCCAATTGTGGTTCAAGTGCAAAAATGGCACAGTTCATGAAAACAGCTGAAAAGAGTCAGAGTACATGTGATTATCTAGGGCTATCACTTCAGTCGGGCAAAGTGAAAAGTGGAAACTCTGCATAAAAATAGATCGCATATGGTTATATTGTCCAGCATCTGTTTTGTATAAAATTGCGAAATTAAAATCGAAATCAAATTTTCTTCAGCTGCCTGACAGACACTTTAATGCGGCCACAAACAACCACAGCGAGCCAAAGGCCCAAAAAATTGTTCCAAGGTCAGCGCCAACGATTCAAAAGCACACGCACCGCACAGTGATCGAAGGGATCCACAGCTCCGGTGCTGACATGGTAAAGCAGCGCGTACAGATTAAAGGGCACACGCTGCTCACCCTTCATGCGCCGCCAGGTGCGCTGCACCAGGGTGCGCAGGCGCCGCACACTGGCCTGTGGGCATTCCTTTACATAGCGCTTCATGAAGATTTCCTTGAAGTTCTCGTAGGGCGTTGGCCGCAGCTCGTGGTCAGTTAGCGCCTGCCAATAGAAGCAGAACTTCTGCATGGGTTTTAGGCTCTCCCAGGTGGGCTTTGTTCTTTGACCGTCGCCCGCGCACAGACGACTAACTGTAATTTGATGCAGCTCCTTGCCGCAACGCTCCAGCTGCTGTAGTCGCTGCTCCGTTAACTTTTCGCAGGAGCCGAGCGGCTTGCAAGATTTTCTTATAAGTTCCCGGACCTTATCATCAGACTTGCCAGTCTTAACCTTATCTCTCTTTTGCACCTGCTGCTTTTGGCAGACTGGCTTCATGATGTCCATGACACTTTCGGTCAGATCCGAGTAGCGTATGAGTCGTGACTCGCATAGCGCCTCCGCATCGTAGGTGACCAGTCGTTTGGGATACTTATGCCGGATGGTATAGCTAAGACACTCCACGGGCTCCGAGTAGGATGCAGTCATAGAGATATCTGTCATATCTGAGGATTTGCATGGCCCACCCATCCCCCCGCACAAATCCAAACAAAGTAATTTGCATAGATGTTCCATAAGAGAAAAACACTTTTACGTAATTTGGCCAGGAAACAGAAATATATTTAAAGACATGCGTTTGTATTTGTGCGTGTGTGTATAGAAATGTTTTCAATTGTTTGTATCAACTTTAGCACACGAAAAGGAGCCCCCAGAGGCGCCTACTCAGCCGCAAGCCGCCTCATAATTTAGTGTTCATGAAAATATATGGTCCTATATTATAAATGCGAAAAATAGTCGTTGCTATTATCAATAAAAATCTTGCTCGAATGGGTGACTCGGTGGAAGCAGGAGGCTACAAAATGACAGCTATATTAAAAATGCTGCTGTTTGCGCAAAAAAAAAGTGACGGTGCTCCAGTCGGTGGTGCACGACTAGGAGATACCCTGGCCATGAGTCATGCATGCTTGAATTCTTGATGGTTCTATTAATCCGATTAATATATATTAAATTGTTTTGGTCTTAAATTGTACATCCAAATTGGATTTTTTGCTTTAAAGTAAATCTCTTTCTCCCTAAACCTATGTGTGTTTCTTTTACAAAATTTGAATTATTTTGGTTCTGTGTTTGCTATACCAGGATCTGAAGCTAAGTAGTAGTTAATAGAATAACTTACATTCCAAGCTTAAAGTATTCATGCCTCATAGTTTCTGCTCAAATAGATAGCCTAGGTTAGATTGACTCCTCTATTGATGCTAATCAATATACTCTTTCTTTACCTCTTTACAATGGCTACAGGGTATTGATAGAAAGATAGAAAAGGAAGCCGGCAACTGAGCATTTGGATTTGTGCAAATATTTTGGTTGGTTTTTCATATTTCCCCGGGAAATTTATGTTTTGTGCTTATTATCCAGTGGAAGTTCCCAGTCTGCGGCAACATATACATATATCCATATTCATTCTTCCGATTAAGCAGTTTTCATGGTCATCATTAAATATGTTCATATACCAGTCGCAGCAATCTGTGATGTTTGCCAAATAAAATAAGTGGCCTAAATAAAAACGTTGGCCATATTTTTGCGCTGTTTACGAGTCAATGCGAACGAAACGAGGCGACATTCGCCCGACTGTCTGTACTCCGAATGAAAATCGCTGCAATTATTAAAATTAATTTCATTTATTACATCATGAAAATAGCTCAACGTAAACGTTGCCGAAAATATGTATTTGGCCGCAGGCTGTCACAGCAATTAAGAACTGTGAGCAGCAATTTCCCAATGTCCTTAACATTCATTGATAGTCCTTTTTGCCACCCTTCCCCTGCCCCTGCCGGGAACGACATATTCTGCCGCTTCTCTCGCTGGTAATTTCAAGTTAATAACGCCGAAATATATAATGCACGTTCGATTTTCCATCATATTCTCCCTCAATTGCCAATTTGGCAGCCATTTTGCGTTTATTTCCCAATTGTCCAGCATGACATTAGCAAAGCTAAGAAATGTCCTGTCCAGGACTACCTATAAAATCTGCTTTTAATTGCTCGCAATGCTCGTCAAATGCGCATTTGTGCGTTGACAGCATTCTGTGTACTTTATGAGACAACACAAATCGATTTTAGCTAATTCATAACCAATTTAAAGATTCTCAAGTTCCCCATGCACAATTCGTACAAAATTACACTAATTAAATCAAGACTGGGAGAAAAATGGGCATGGCATTAGTCTGAACTTTCAACCGCGATCCACCGAAAACGAATTTTTATTTAGAGCCATGGACTTGCATACCTTGAATTTATAATAAAAATATTGTCTAGCATTAAATTGTTGAGTATGAGAGTCCCATTTTCCACTTTACCCTGCCTTTTATATACATCTCTCGCCTCCCACGCACAGAAGTTGCTTTTAATTCCCTTAGTTATTTGTAGCTGCCACATATGCAGGCATGATGAAATAGATCATATATCTGCAAAAAAATCAACGCCTTGCCCCTGATGGCCTTGGGCAACAAAAAATAAAATGAAAGGAAATTCCTGCTTTACGCTTTATGGCGCTTAGGTGAGCGCCAATGCCGTGTTGCGGCTAATGGCAATGCGTCGGGAGCAGCTCCCAGAACAATAAAATTCCCATTTAGACGCGAATGCTAACAGCCAACGGCAGCGCCCCAGACTCGGGCCAAGACTGATTTCCCCCTGTCCCACTTCCGCTCTAGCTGATTTCCAGTAAAGTGTGGCAGCAGCAGTTTTCCGAGTTGTTGTGTGTTTTGTGTTTACGTGAAAACAATTTTTATGGCATGTCAAAAACCTATTTTAATGCTTTTAATGAAAGCGAATTTTATTGCATTACTTTTCGATTTTACTGCCACCATGCCGGAGGAGGGGAGAGCAGCGGCGGCAGCATGTGCGTAAAAATGCACTCAAGTCAAAATGTTGACAAGATCGTAAAAACTCTGCACGGTATGCGAACCGGCGGCCACCACTCGAGGAAAACAGGTGACAAAGCAAAAACAAAGCACAGTTTTTCCATAACAAAAGCCACTTAAAGTGCCAAAATGTGGTTTTGCCGTTGCCTTCGGCACCGCAGCCCTACCGACAACGACCACATTTCCGCTGGCATTTCTGCATAAATTCAGAAGATTCCCCATAGTATGTTCAATTTGTTGGGTTTTGGTTTTTGGTTGTGCGCATTCGGGTCTTGGCTTCGGGCCTTCGACTACCTTTGCCAAATTCATTTGACCAGAAACTTAAGTTATATTTTGGAGTCGCGCCAACGGGAAAGCGGCGACAGCGGCGACAGCAGCGGGTCGACAGAGACATGTTTAGTGCCACGGCAGCAGCAGCGACAAAAGCTTTCAGCCATAAAGAGCCACCAATTCCGAGGACGACATTGTCGTCCTTCTCGTCGTCGCACACGTCGCCTGTCGGACCACTCAATGTCAGCAAAATGCACATGCAGTTCGCCTGGTTAAAGAGGGGTCGCCCGGGTCGCCGGGTAACTCGCAACTCGAAACAATGCCGCCACAGGCACAGGCTGCCCCTGGGTGCCCGGTCTACTCAGCTCTGCTTTTGGTGCTACTTCTGCTGCTGACAAGGCTGACAATACTTTGGAGTTGGACGCACTTTTGCGATCCATGTCCATGCATTAAATATTGCATGTGCACTAAATGGATTTGGGTAGCCAGGCCCAAGACTATTGACAGGGTCAGTCATGCATTGTTGGCCGGCCAAAAACTGTCGAAATGTCAGGACAAGCACAACGAACGTCTTGGCCAGTAAAACATGGCTTAAGCAGTTCTTCGGGCCCATATTCAAATTTGGTAAGCTAACCAGCGCAAATTTGCAAGCCAACTTGCGTTTTTCACTTCCTTTTTAAAGTTACACTGCAATTAGGGGTGACTGCTAACCAATACCAAATCGAAATGGCATTGTATAGGTCTATGTCTTCTGTGACGAATTCTTGGTCTGACAATAAAGTGTCATTAGGATATATTGGCCGCCATTCGCGTCGTAAAAAGCAATGGCACTCGCTCAGGCCAAAGCAACAACAAATTCGTTTCATAAGCACATAAAATGGCAACAACCAAATGCAAATTAGCTAACGATGCGCCCTGTGCTCGCTCACACAAAGCACAAAACAACAACAACAGCAAAAAAGGTGGAGCATTACCCAAAAAATAAAATTTTCGCAAGTACATAATTTTCAATGGCAACGTATAAAAAGTGGCAACGATTTTGCAACGCAGCGTTTGCTGCACTTTGAAATACCCTAGAAATAGAAAGGCAATTGTCAAAAAACATTCCGCACTTGCTACTTTTAGCATGATCATAATTATGTAACACTGAGAGTAACAATAAAATGTAGGCAGAAAAATTCAAGACTGTGACGTTTAAAAGTAAATCACATGAGGATGTTATTTAAAATTTAAATTACAATTCACCGATTAAAATAAAAATAAAAATTGTGGGACGCCTAAAGATAAATAGGATGAGGATAGTTTTTTATAAATTTTAATTAATTAAATAACATTTTTAAAAAACTATAAGCAAACTATTTCTACTCCGGGATATGAGGGTTTTTTTATCATTTGTATTACAATTCACAACCTTTTTTTTAAACAAAATTAACATAAAAAATCATTACATACAGAATCTTTCTTAAAAATACCCTTTGCATTTCGGGTAAAATAAAAAGTAAATTCAAAACTGTCATTTAGAACTTGAGTATTTTGGAAGGGCGGGGGTGGGTTTGGGGCTCTTGACTGGGGTTGAGCCGAAGAGCGCTTGACGCAAAGGCCTGACATTGTTCTCGTTGGCATATAATTACAGTTATTTGTGTAGCTAATTAATTGCTAATCAATCATAGACCAAGACACCGAAAAGGACTCGTCCCAGTTTGCTTTGTTGTTGCCTGTCACAGGATGTCTCAATGTCTGCGCTGATGCTCATGCTGATGCTGATGGTAAAAGCTGGAGCTGCTGACGCTGCCATTGGCACTTCTAAGGCGTCGTAGTCCTGCCCTGCCCAGCCTTGGCCTGCCCTTTTCGTTCATAAACAAAAAACCCAGCGAAAACAAAAGCTTAGCAAGATTGATCACAACGGTCGCCGACGGCATTGAGGCCGCATTGAGCGGCACCTGTTCGCTTACTCACGGTTATTAGCCAGGACACGCTAGCAAAGGACATGCAAATGGACGTTGGCGCAAAGTGTGCGACGTCAATGGCACTTTTTGCACCTTGCAAAGATTGTCGAGTGTTTTTGAGTAAGCCGTTGTCGGTTGTCCCGCCTCTCCGTCCGTCCATCTGGCCGCCTGTCACTCAGCCGAGTTGACGTTGGCTGACGTCAGCCTAGTCGTTTATCCTTTTGGCGCACATTTTATTTTACATAATTTGAACATTTAAGACGTGCCTGGGCATAGCCAAGAGGCTTTAGTTTTAGTTTATGCAGCCAGTGCGTAGTTCTCCACGTTTTTTTTTATTCCTCGCCCATTTTATTATTAAAAGGCATCGCATCCTTTACGCCCCAGTGAATTTTATGGCAACCAAGCCCCGCCCCCACCTCCACACACATCAAGCGAAACCCTTGTACACTTGAAGATGTTCTGGCGACAACTCGAGGAATCGCACTTTGTACTGGTTTTTGTTAAAACTTTCACGTTTGCTGTTTGCCGTTTGTGAAATTTGCAGTTAACCCAAATTTTCGGCAATTTGGTCAACATGCTGTTGGCTATATGTGTGGGTTTTATCCCATTTTCAATTCAATTGTTCTTGGCTTTGACTGGGGTACCAGCCCGCTGTCTAAGTGATAGTAAGAGCCGCTCATAATGCTTTGATGGCTCAATATGAATTCTAAAATCAACATCGTAGTTTGCGATTTAGCAGCGTAGGCTCCAGGGGGTTGGCGGGGCTTGCGGAAGATTTTAGTAGGCGCTGCCTTTCGCAGTGCACAGCATTTTGTGTGCAATGTGCAAATCCAACTTACTAAATCGGCAGATCGGTAAATCTGACACCGTGAACTATGAAGCCACCCCGCCGGTCGCTTGGGTCGCGTGACCATGTCACAACTTGCCTGCAACAATGTGTCGGGGTTTGGGCGGGGGTTAGTAGTGGGGGTAGCAACTGGCATTGTATTGAATGATTGGTAATTCGATACAGTTGTTCGATTGCCGTAGTGCGCCTCGCTTTGTTTTGGTTCATTTGCCGCGCATCGCAAATTGACAGCGCGACCCACACCCATACCCATACCCATATCTATGGACAGGCCCAAACCAATTCCCATTGCCATTCAGGGAACCCAAAGGAAACCCGTCGCCATGCCCTGTTCGCACTAATTTTCCTGCTTGTCGCGCCGTGCGAAACGTATAAATAATTTTATTTCATTTGCTTTCATATCGAAACTATTTATGGCTAATGGATTTATGGCCCGGCCTGGCCCTGCTCTGGCTCTGGCTGCAGCTTCACCCATCCGGTTCGATTCGTATATCAATATCTTAATATCTGCATTGTAACGGCACGTGTGCTGTGCCCCGTTGGCCGTATCTCCTCCGGGATGCCCTGCAGTTGTGCATTACTATGGGAAATCTATGTGTCTAAGTGCGCATAGCTCTTGTTCTTTCCCAGCGTCACCCACTGTTGGTCATCCTGTGTTGACTGTGGCGGCTTCTTATTATTCTTTAATTTTGGCAAATTGTTTTCGTTTTATGAAATTTCTTTTCACTTGATATTTTTTATTATTATTCCTAGGATTGCCCAAAAAGGTTTCCATTTCCCTTTTGCGCTGCCAGCTCCTTTCGCCTTTTAATAAATGTCCAGCAGCAACAGCAGCAGCAGAAACAACAGCTCCAGCTTCGTATTTCGTCTGGGCGCTCAAGAAATATGCACAAATTAATTTTGTTTTATTCCGGCTGAAGCAAAATTTAAATCTGGCAAGTGGAGAAAGAAATACGTCATGTCCACACTGCCACTGCCACTGCCACTCCACCATTGGCGGTTGTGGGTGTGGGTTGCAACAACAAGAAAAGGGTTTCAATTGCGTTTGGGCCCTCTCTTACGCTCTCTCGCTCTCCTGTCCAAAAAGACAGGAGCAGGACACAACTGGCAACTGTTGTCCTACGACTCGGCACGGAATTGCCATAGCCTTCGCCTTAGCCCTAACTCTTACAGACCCCCACTCCCCCCCAAAAAACTGCCGCCTTTGGTTTTCTTTTCAGTTGCGTCTTGTGAGGGGTGGATGGGAGGAGGGGTGGAGGGGTGTGAGTGTGGGTCGCTGTTATGAATGCAAATTAAAAGTATACAAATCTAATAAGTTCCATTTAAGATGCTTTAATTTGTTTCACTCGTTTCTATATTTTAGCTTTCCGCTTTCTGCTCTTGCCATTTTCCATTTCAAAATTGTTGCTAATTGTTGAGCTTTTAGCCAGCGCATTTTTAATGCAAAGTGCACCATTTCGAAGTCAACCCTCTCCCCTCTCCTTCCCCCCAACCATTCCATTTCACAAAAACAGAATGCATTTTTATGAAAATTGCATTTTGATTTGTTCGCCGAGCACTTGATGCACTTTGGTGCCAAAGCTATTGCAGAAATTGCAAATTAATAAATAATGCTCCCTAATCGTATTCTTTGGGAGCTGCCTGCTATAAACTTTATATAAACTATATTTTATGAATTGGATTTTACTTAAAATTATGAATGTTCAAAACGGAATATGTTATATGTATCAAAGCAATCTTTACCAAAATACTTATACTTGTCTTTCAAATTTATGTATCAATGGCCTGCAAATTTCTTATTTGTAACTATAATTATAGGTGAGTGCCCCTTATGGGTCGTCAGACTTCTTTCTGTATTAGCAACTAAAATATTATCTTGAACGTCTAATTTTTTAAGAGATATTCAGTTAAACTTAAAAGATTCACATAACATCGGGTGTTAGTTAGAGTGCTCCATCTCTACTTGGTCTGTTTGTTATCATCTATCAAGTTTTAAGATAAATATAATAAGGCGAGTTTAAAAATAGCAAATACTGCATTATAAATTGTTTTCTTTGTTTCTGCATTTTGTTTTTTTTCCTATGCGTATTAAGAGAGCAGCTTAATGCGATGCATGCTAAAGTATCCTTTGATTGACTAATAAAACGCTACGTGATCTGTGATAGATAGAATACCATCATTTTAATACGCAGCTAGGTAATTTCTTAGGGTTTTTATTTAGTCTCTTTGCTTTCGAAGCAAAGGTAATTTCCTCAACTAAACTGCTTGAGTTGTCCCCACCGACCAGTTGGTGGCGTATGTGACTCACATATTTAAGCAACACCCGACGCCCTGGGGGCAGCCAGCAGCAGCAGCAGCAGCAGCAGCAGCAGCGGCAGATGTCACTCGGGAGCGAGTAGAGGATTCTGGGGGCGACAATGTTGATGGCTGTTGATGATGCTGACAATGAACGCAGCCAAAGGAAAACGAATGTGAAATAAACTTTGTAAAACGTTGAGAATGGCACAAATGGAGTCGGGGTCTGAGGCGGCTGCTTTGCAGAACCCCGGTCGAATGGGGACCGGTGCTACTGTTCGACTGCTGACCATATGTTGCCGCCGCAGGCGCGCCTAGGTGTAACTACATGCCATAAAGTAGTTGTGTAATAGACTGGCCGCTCCAAAAGGGACTCGAGCTAAGGACAGCACCTTGAAGGCGCTCGCAACACCTCAGGGGCGCTTTTTGCTGAAATGTGCACAAATTTTCATGCCAGACCCAAAACCCAAAATCAACGTCAACGTCGTCACATTGTTCTGTATCCTGTGTGTGTGGGTGTCCTTTATAGTTTTGCTCATTTCATAAATATGCGTTTGTCCTTTTTACGGGTTGGGCTGGGCTGGGCTGAGCTATCCCGGCCAGGAGCAGCCTGCGGCTTTCATAACTTGAGATGGCCGGGCACACCTTTTAGCTGCCTGCCCTGCCATGTCCTGCCCATAAGGAGATTCATAATTTGATCCTGGGGTAAATACATTTTATTATGATTTTTATGTATATGCGAGCCTGCAGTTTATATGTCGGCCTAACCTTACTTCAGCCTCGTTCAACCTTGCCACAGGTTGTCCTTGTCCCGTGTCCTCAGCTGCTGTTGCCTTAAGTGCAGACTTATGAATTGGTCAGGCGGCGACATATGTGTGAGTGTGAGAGTGAGTGTGCGTATGGATGATATGGGGGTGTGGCAACTGCTTGCGGAGTGGCCATTCAGTTTGTTTGTCTTTAATATTTTGCACATAAACATATCTTTATTTATTTAGGTCGACGGCTAACTCGAGAGAAAAACTGTCGGTTAGGCAGAAAATTTATTAAAATATTGGCAACGACCAATTGGCCCATACGATTCACTTGAAGCGAGGAGAGTCGCAATGTACAATGCCACGCGGTGGCTGCCATGCAAGTCGCTTAACACTTTCACTTCAACGCTAAATTAATTAAAATTTATAGTTAGCGAGCAGGAAAAACAAAACAAATTAAGTAGGCGTTAAAATAGTTCATATTTCATTTTGGTCTTTCGTTGCGCGTTTTTATGTGGAAACCTCCAATGGCGCAGACGAACAATTGGCAAGTGTTGACAAGCGCCCAGACAAAAATATACATACATATATTTATCTTGAGAAGCTCACAATATGTTCTATGTAGCACCTAGCACTTGGACACGCCTTGACGGCACGAGTGCGGCAAGTGCAACAGAATTTTGCAACTCGCAATTGCATCTCAGTTTTCCTGGTAGTTTTTGATTTATTTCGTACAGACAGCGACAATAGGCGAAATGGCTCAGAAAAATGCAACAACAAATAAGAATTCTCCAGTTCGGTTTGATGGACTAGACTATGCCCTGTAAGAAACACAAATATTAATTGGAACGAAAATATTTTTGTGGGTGTTCATAAAAAGGCTGCAAGCAGATTAAAAGTCGAAAATACTTTTTATTTGTTACCGAAACCGAATCTTTAACCTAGCCTTTAGTCTACAATAACAGCCGAACCAAAAATTGTTGTGAATAACAAAAAATAAAAAAAAGGAAAATATATTGAAAATGAATACTGGATTTGAACCGGCGACTGCACGCTTCTAAGTTCCACGCCCAGAAGCCGAAGCCACGCAGGGTGACGACACAAGAGATTTTGCTCTCTGCTTATATACTCATTTAAAAATGTTACACGGTATAGGCAGTTGCCTGCCTTCCTGACTGCATGCATGCTGGCTAATTGGCTAGAGGAAACACCTACTCAAGTGAGCCATATAAGCACAGACTGTGGCCAACGGGGCCAAATGGTTAACTGAGCTGTCGCTGGTCATGGCCAATATGAGCTGCACATCACGTAGTCGAATTCTTTTGCACTTTCGCTTTTATTTCACTCCAGGGAGCTTGTTAGCCAAACGTGAGACGTGCATACGAGCCTTGGAGACTCAAAGCTGAGAAGGATGATGATCTACATCTACGAGTATGTGTGTGCGTGTGGGTGGGTGTGTGCGCATTTTAAATTTCCAGCTCGATACATAAAGCACTGCTCGAACCATTCGATTTGTGGGCTGTATCATGTTGCGTAAGTCAATAAAATTTTCATATTTATTGACCATTAGACAGCAGCTCGATTGGGATTTCGATATTTTTGGCACCTTGGGCGCAGCTGCGTCTCGCTGATTGCCTGCCACTCCCTCTGCCACACCCCCGGCACGGTCCACTGGGCACTCGTAGTCGGTGCTCGACAATGCGAACAATTCACGTTGACATGTTGTCTGCATAATTGCAGTACACGAGACTGACGCCAGCTCGTCGGAGCTGACAGACGTTCGCCCGTGCCCGTTTTTCTAGGTGCGAAACTCCTCGAATCCGTAACCTTTGTGAAACGAAATACCTAGGTGGCGTCAACCTACTTCGGCATGCCCGTGCCTTCGTCGAAAATAGACGCCAACTCGGCCCACAAATTGTTGCCACCAATCACCTTTGCGGCAAACAGGGTGCACGGCTGCACACTTGCCCAAGCGTTGCACAACCGCCCGCTGTGCGCGCACACCCTGTGCTAGCAAAGGTGCAACCACTTAATGGCGAATGGCCTGGTCTGCTGTGGTGTGTTCTAGCTGGCCGCTTAGGTGCTCGCATTCGGGAAAATCTTTCGCATTTAGGTACGAATTTGCGGCCAACAAATTTTCGTCGGCATTTTTGGGGCCAGGCCGTGAGTGGCTTGTCTGGTTGGCGTCTTGCCGTCGCCACCAGCGTCATCAGCAGCGTTTGGGGAAATAGCGAGAGAAAAAAATTAAATGAAAAATCATTTCATTTCAATCCATTTCACTTAAAAATACGCCACACCGTTCGAATGCTCTCGACTCGGCAATAAATTAAATTTTTTTTCAGCGCAAGAAACTAATTTTGTATTGAACGCACATTTCCTGAGAATACGTGAAAATGCAGCCGGTACATTTAATCGAAGGCGATTCGCCCAAACCCCACTCCAAAGTGGAAAAAAAAAGATCTCAAACTCATGGCTAACACAAATCAAGCGCGCCGTGTGCCACACTTTTCGGGCAAAATCCGAGCACGCTACAACGCCAACAAGACGGCCCCCAAAAAGCATTTTTCAGTTTATTTTCAAATTCAATTTCAATAATTTTTAATGGCCAACGCACGCACGTCTAGTCTGGCGTCTACTCTTTGTAGAGCCCACTCTATGCGGATCTCCCTCTAAACTCTCGGCAACCGTTTGGCTAATTAGTTGAAACTTTTTGCACAAACATCATATAAAATTTCAAGCTCAATGCGAATGATGTGCGCCATTCGACTGAATGACTGAGCACAACGAGTGCTCCTAGAAGAACATATATACTTATATATATATATACATATGAACGATCTGAATGTGCATGCCTTTGGCATGTTTGTTTACACTGGCTGTTGTGTTGCTCAACTGCTGCTTCATCAAAGAAGCAACAATTTTATATTGGCATTTGCTTTGACATTTTTCTTTTTTCAGTAATGAAAATGAATATGGCTAGAAAAATGCTAAAGGAAAACACCTTTGTGCGCGGCCGCTGTTTCCACCTATAAAACGTCCAGTGCGTGGCAAACTTTTACGAGCTGCCCCCACAGTAGAATAACCCAACCGCCCCCTCCACCCCCTAACCCATTCTGACTGTGCATCAAGCAAAGATGTGAGCACAATTTTTACGCATTGGCAACTTCCACGAATTCCACGCCGGAAATTATGACCAGCGTCGACCTCCACAGCGTCTCGGGATTGTGCGACAACAATGTTGCCAAACATTAAAATATGAAAATTCACTTAAAAACGTAAACAACAACAACTGTTGTTGCTCTTGTTGCTGTTGCTGCTGCTGCTGCTGCTCCCATTCATTGCATATTTGCCGAAACAAAAAAACCGAGAAACCAAATAAAACAAAATTTAAAAGGCGGCCGCAGAGGTGCTGCCAGCAATGAAGGCGGGAGAAAGCACTTTACGATCGATCGTTAAATAAATTGGCAAATGAATCTAAATGAGGCATGGTCAAAACAAAACATGACTGCACTTATGCGCCAAGTACCCAGCTATGCAGCTAAGTACGCAGCTATGCGGCGATGCAATTATGGGTTTTGCCTTTCAACATAATCTACGCGGCCTTTGAGCTCAACGGGCAACTATCTTATCCAATGGGCAGAGGACTTATCCACTTGTAAGTTAAAATTTATTCAAATTAAGAATTTGAAGTGGATTAACTAAAAGTTGTTTTTCAACTGGTTTAAATAAGACTGTTGACCAGCTAGTTGATAGAGTATAAGTCTTTAGAAGGGAAAATATATATTCAAGCCAAAGCATAATCTATATTTAAATTTATTAACATCCAAAGTCGAGCGAACTTAAAAGTAAATTGACTTAAATATTATTATTATTCCATATTTATTTTTTAATTTTAGTAATATTTGCGAAATTGACGAATGAGTTTTCTTAGAGGCCCAGTCATTGACACTACCAAATGATTAGGGCACTTTATTTTATTATTATTATTTGATTAGGATATACTCATAATTATATAAGAATTCGTAACTATTATTATATATTACTTAAATATTCCATTAAATAATACAAAGAGTTTTAAAAAATGAGAAGCTGATGAGATTAGAAATGAAGTATTCATTAAGCTCGCCTAATTCGTTCAGCTTCAATAAAAATGCAAACAGACAACAGACACACAAACTAATATTTAAAACATATTTTTTGAATAGATTAGAGCACAGCGGGGTTTTTATGGTGTGGTTAATCGAAATGGCCAGCTGGCTTGCGAATTACTTAAGGAACTTAATCTTTGCCACTAAATAGTTGAATATTAATGAACATCAATTTTAACGGGCACTTTCAACGCTTTTATCACTTAAACTGAGAGCGGAACACGGCTAAGTCGGGATCTGGTTCTGGGTCTGGGCGTGCAGTTCGGATCGGGCACTCGGCACTAAAAGCATAGAAATCACTGCAGCAATTAAAGTGAATTTATGAATCCCGGAATGACTGACAGATAGACGCATCGCTGCGGCATAAGGGCACGGAGCGGGCCAATATTGTATTAAAATTTTGCCATCATAAAGATTATTATTTTATGACAGCAGCCACGAATAAGTCGCAGTCATATGGACACGCGTCACAGGCAAATTCTAATAAATTTTTAATGCACTCGTTCCTGGGGCAGTCTCCTACTCCCGCCAGCTTCAACTTTTACAGCGCACTTTTATTATTGATATTTACAGCTCACATATCGATGATGCATAATTCAATAGACGACGGCTTGTCACATGTGGCATGACGTCAAGGACCAAAAAGGGCCCTCTGCTCCGTAATTAATGAAGCCATAAAAACTACAGTCAATTAATTAAAAATGCAACCGAGCAGCAAACAGAGATCCAATAGAAATCTCGTGTCCAAATATACCGCAGCACCGGGTACAGTCAAAGTTGAATGTGCCAACTGTAAAATGTGTTTTACGAGCGATCTGCACTTGGATGGCCATTACCCATTACCCAGTACCCATTACCCGTTGCCTCTTACCCAATGGCCACCTCCGCCTCCCTTCTACCGTGTTGCCCATGCTCCTTCTAGCTCGATTGCCCTTCAAGTGCTTTTGTTGTAAAGTATTTGTCAAGTAAAATGGCGTCGGCCATTGTAAAAATTTTTATTATGCACTCGTAAATGTCAAATGTAATTTAAGCGCACACGCATACTCTGGTGTGTGTCTGCGGGTGTTTCTTCGTGTGCTTGTAAGCCAGACATTCAGCTAAGTTAATTTAATAGTAAGCTAAGCGCTTGATTGAGCTGTGAGCCAACAACTTGTAGCCACATTGCCACATCGCAAGTGTGTTAGCGTTTGTGTGTGTGCGTTTAGTTATGTGTGTGTATGTATGTGATTCTTGAGTTTGTCACCAAAAGCAACATGTACCAAATGTTGCCAGAGACAGGCCGTAGAAACTACAAATTAAGTGAGTCTAAGCAAACACAGCGACATGCGACCAGGCCCAGCTCGCCAGGCTGCTGCTGGCCAGGGCAATGCAAACAATTTACAAGAACTAATCAAAATATTTGGAAATGCACGACGCGACGAGACGCACTCACTGAAAGGTGCCAGTCGCAACGGCAAACGAAGAGTTTTCTATTTCCATTTCATTTGCACATGAAACTTGGCAGCTGTCTGCTGCCCCGCCAGAGAAGCTGCGGATAAATTCAAAAGACTTGCCGAACATATGGTAACAGGTTAGACCAATAAGGAGAACTCGAGTGTTGGGTTGCTAGCGTGAGCATGCACGACTCCAACACGACGTGTTCGTGCTTAATAATATCGTGCATGTTCTTGTTTAACCAAATATCCAAATAACACGACTTGCATAACTCGACAAAGCTGAAAATTACTGAATTGTATGAAGTCATGTTGAACAAGTAGAAGTCCAACTAGGTGATACCCTGAACCTTCTACCAAAACCAGATGAAGCAACGCGCTCGCTTGCTCAAGCTGTAGCAATCTCCAACATTCAATTAAGAAAATCCAGTAAAATTATAATTAAAAACAAAACATGAATAATCACTTCTGGCTTTAGCTAGGTTGATTTTTAGGCAAGTAGTTGAGTAAAGGTATGCTTTAAATCATAAATAAAACCAGACCAAAACCGGTTCGATTCGTAACCTTTCTTGTTTTGAAATATGCAAGTCCTGTCGTGTCTAACGTGCGAATATACATATTCAGTTTTTACTTGAGGTACGTGTTCGCGTCCTTTTGAAACTCTTTGTGCACGCACCCATCTTTTGCCTGAGGCCGTCTCAAACGTGGCATCAGGAGAAGCTGCAGCAGAAGATCTCTCCATATAACGATCTGTGGCTGAGTTCTCACGCACTCGCCAGCTGAGCTGCATATTTGAACATTAATTAAATTAAATAACTAACAACAAATACATGTAAACAGTGTGACCCCCAGGGAACTGGGGAGTTGAGGAGGGGGCATACACATTATGACCAACACCTTCCACGTTTTGCGGCACGTGTCGCCCACTGAGCTGGCCAAATTAAGCAGCTCTCTCAGGCAGCGGCCGCGTGCTGATGAGCAAAGCAAACCGTAAATTGTCACATTACCACCCCTTCTGCCCACCTCCAGGCAACTTGGAAAATTGGAAAAACAGCGCATTGATTTCAAGTAACGTGTGTCGGGCGTGTGACCAGTGCCAGGGTAGCTCCTTGTCACCCCGTAATATGCACTCTGGAGAGCGTTTGCGTGTCCCGCTGACAACTGACGCAGCAGCAACAACACCTGCAAAAACACACAATGCCAGGATGTTGCCGCTGCTGTGGCTCTTGGCCACGTTAAAAGTCAAACCCCAAATGTGAGAGAAATTTGAATATTTTGGCAAAAAATTAACAACAGAATTTGTACCCTTTTTGGCGGTATGATGGGTTGGGATGATAATGAGATCCCTGAAATATAACCACTTTTTGGACTGAGACAAACTGTCGTCGTCGCTATGACGGATGCATTGACACAGCAAATTAATATTAATTTTTGTCACACGCGCCAGTGACACTTTCTCAGCAGCGAGTGCTTGAGTCCATTCGCAGGCAGGCTCAAGGCACAAAAAAATAATAATAATAACACGAAATTATTTTCAAAACATTTATTTTTGTCTGCGCCTGCGAGGGGCGGCTGCTGAAGTAGCTCTCGATGATGAGGATGATGATGCTGTATGTCTGCAAACGGGCCTCACGGTGTGTCCGCTACGCATCCTGCGACAGGATATCAAGTGAAATGATGCGCGCGTCCGACCAGCGGCGAGCGACTTGAGTAATTAGTTTGGATTTTGTGGCATTATAAAATCTCTTTTTCGTCTGCGACAGCCTCACAAATATTTATTCAAGTGTTAAAGTGTCTGCAACGCAGAAAGCAAAAAGCGTTTGCTTTTTTTCCCTTTTCGTATTTTTTTTTGTATTTAAAATTTTTGATTGCGCCCGACAGAGCGCCGTCAATCTTTGTCCGCTATGAAAAATTAGACACCTTATGCATTGAGCAAATACAAAAAATGAGCTCGAGAACTTTTGCACTGTGCCGCGGAAAACTTTTCCCAAACATTTTCATACACAATCAATCCTTGTAATTGGCCGTTACGCGTTTTCCTGCTAGCATTTTTCTAGTTTTTCCCATGAAAAACGTAGCGCTAAATGAAACTGAGAAGCACACACAAAAAACCAAAAAGGAACGAAAAAAGATGCCGCCATTTTTTGCAGCCGCGCGAAGAAATCAAAAAGCAAAAGGCAAAACTCACGAGCAGCAAAAGGAAAACGCAGAGAAAAGTTTAATTTTACTAATCACAGCAGAGTAATTACGTGGAAAATGAATTTTTTTTTTTCATGTTCCACGTTTTGCTTACCCAACGCCATCCTAACCCAGCAGCCAGCGCACAGTTTGCCATCTTAAGGTACCTTCCCGCCTCGCCCCGCCTCGCCACGCCACGGCAACTGCAGCCCCCTCGCCACTTGCCAGACCAGCCCCCAGAAGCTCTGCTTGCTAGGCAAACAAATAACTTGCAATTTGTACGTTTTAATTTTTGTGTGTTTTGGAAAATTTTTTCAATTTTACTTTGGTTATTAATCAAGCGCGTGCTCTGAACTTGGCGAAAAGTCAATGCCTGAAGCTTTCAGAGTCTTGGCCCGGCTGAGGTCAGTCTGCAGCAGCTGAGACGCCCCCAAACCTGGCTCGAGACAGACACTTGTTATGCTCATCAGGCTGTCAGATGTATCTGCATCTGTATCCGTAACTAAAACTGCTTCTGCATCTAATGCAACTGGCGGCACACATGGCCGGCCCCATTCTCGTGGGCTGCACAAGTTTCCCACAAGCCTGAAGAGTAGGCAGGCAGGCAGTCAGGCAGGCACATAAATTGTTCAAAAACTAAACACGCAATTCAAGAGTCTAATAAAGTTACGCAAACAAATGATGCGGTGCCCCCAAATGCGCAAGTGGAGCAGCGGCGAGGGTTGGGAGGGTCTGTCGGTGCCTAATGTACACAGCAGATACGAATGCAGACTGTTACAGATGCAGATACAATGTCGCTTATCCAAGAGCGTGGGGCCGCAACACTTTCCACCAATAAGTAGATCTTTTTTTTCTGTTGTTTTGTTTTTAATTGCAACGAGAGGCAAAGTGTTAAAGAGTTTATGTGCAACATTTACGGAGTGTAGCGGCTAAAAGGGGGGCAACGGCGGCACAGCAAACACACAAAGAGAGCTGCCCATTCATTTCCCATGCGGCACACACACACACCCGCCCGCTATACACACACAATTATAAACGCAATAAAATACTTTTCAAGCGAAACTCATAAATTTCCAAAGCGACGCTGGCGACAAAGAAACTGACGACGCGACTCCGGCTCCGGCTCCGATGGGTGACTTCATTGCCGACTCCGATTCCCCTGTTTTGATGCACTGGCTGCCGTGTGAATGAGTTTAACCCACCGATCTGTACATTTTGGGGCAAGATATGGGGGGAAATGGGCGTTGGCTACGCAGCTGCTCCGCCAATCGGAATAGCTGGGGCAGCCGGAGCTGCTTAGGAGCCAACGGACTTGGGTTAATCACAACAGATGTTAATGGTTTTTATGGTCGTGTTTACTATGCCCCTCTGAAACTGTATCTGTATCTGCATCTGTATCTGTGACTGTGCCGTATAAGTTGACATCATCATCATCATCAACTGCGTTGAGCGACAGGCAGGGGGAGCCTACTCCTGCACCTAGCTGCTCCCTAACTTCAGGTCCGCTTATTATGTTTAATTAAATGAGTTTAAATTCTCCGCCTGCCTGTCTCACTAGATGTTTGTTTGTTTGCTTGTTGCTGTTGAATGATTTGTGACTGTCTGCCTTCGAAGTGAAGTTGCAATGTGCTTAAACACTTATCGAGTGGGTGTGCATGTGTATGCGATAATATTCGTTAATAAACATGAGTTGACTAATTTAAATATTTTAGTTAAGTGTTTATTGCAAAATCCAATGCGGTCTAACAAGTCACATTAAGTATGTCTGAGACAAGAACTCTTAAGCTAAAACCACTTGGGAATTATAAGTTGTGTGCCACATATCAGCTCCTCGAGCTATTGTACCTACATATTAAAGATAAAGCGAAAAGATGTATTTAGCAGTTCTCGAATTAATTAACAATTAGAGTAAAAGGAAAAATTTTGATTGCATCATATAAATGTATATAAATACACATATTGAGCATCATATAAATATCCTTGAATTTCGTCTTTAGTACAATAATATCTGACACATCAAATAAATATACATTTAAAGTGAATTTTGGTGTTGGTGAACCAATGGAAAACCTTGAACATCTGTATCCCATTGGGCTGAAGTAAGTCGGATAAGTAGCACAATCAATTACTGCCCACAATTGCATTACACATGCCTCGAGTTGCACACATGAAAGTTCCTAAAAATAAAACTAAAACCCAAGTCGGCTGGGAAAGCGGAACGGAACTGGACGGAACGATCTCTGGGCACATGTCGCATGTGGAAAATAAATTGCCAAACAAATATCAACATGACAAATTGATAAATTCATGTTATTATTTCACTGATGCCTGCTTAGGCATGCGAGTGTGTGCGTGTGTGCGTATTCGTATTTAGTTTTGTCCGCTTTCACACATTAACCAAATGAAAATTCGGTGTTGACGCATTTGTTTTACTCATTTCTCGCCGGCTGCTGCTGCTGCTGCTGTTGCTGCTGCTGCGACAAATGAGCCACAGGCTGCGGCACAGCTGAAGCGGCTACTTGCAGCATGGAGGCAGACAACGGACGCAATCACAGAGCAATAGATGGAAACTAGGCAAATGGTAATGGAAATGGATACATTGAGCACGTTGCGACATTTGTCAACCGCATATACGATGCGAGTATGTATGTACATATATACTTCCACATGGCCCCAGTAATGCCCTGCACCTCCCCGCAAACGTTCCCTATCCACAAGTCGTAGTCATTGCCTCTGCCTTTGCCAGGCTACTGTCGGAATTTTAATGATGCGCGAAATGTTAATTTTTCATCTCGATCGCTCAGTGGGGCGTACAGTGCGCTGGCTTGTGGGCGTGGCCGAGCAAAGCACTTAATGAGCCAACAACAGTTGCCGCCGGCTGAGTCAATTTCACTGTCTTTTGTTGGCTTTTAATTAACGTTGATCACCTCAATTGAAGCACGTCGCATGTGAGTCCCGCTCTATACCCTGTGTGTCTGTGTTTGTGTGTGTGTGTTGCTCTGTCACCAATTAAGGAGCTCAAACTGGAACCAAATCTACCCTCCAGTTGGCATTACATGTGGGTACTCAACGGCTGCTTCTGCCTCTGCTGCTGCTGGTGTATTATGCGGCGACTTGGCCATCTACTCGTAATTCCCATTAATTGAGCCGAATGGGTAGAGGGTATTTTCTATCTGATATTAAGTTACCACAGCGCCGACATCGAGGTAACATTCGTTAAGAATATGTGCCCCTCGGTGGGTCGCGTGTTTAATAATAATAATTTCTTTGGAATATGCTTATAAAAATATGCCTAAGTCATGGTCTAATTAAAATCAATTGACTTAATTGAAAGCACAACACAAAAACTTGTGCGACTACGACATGAAGGTAGCAATTTGATCATACGCATAATTTATGGCCAGCTTCAAATAGTTGGCGGCATGGGGTATGGGAACGAGAATGGGACTGGGTACTAGATACCCTTTGCGAAACATTGTTGCGAGTGGCCATAAATCAGCATCAGCAGCTGTACAAGTACAAGTTTTGTCTCTTTAAATTGGCATAAATCTACAGTTTGGAACTAAACAACTATATCTCTCTTCCTCTTAGCGCTATGAGTATATGGTATATATTCGTACATGACATTGTTAATTTTTCAAAATCTCGCGACAGCTTTTCGCTTGGGCGGCTTTGGCAATTGGTAATTGCCTGTTGGCCAGGCCCTAAGCAAGTGCCATATTTTATTGGCCTGCCACTCGGGCGCTGATATATGGCCGCAGAAATGATAAATCTCAGACATAAGTTTAATTTGGCCATCCAATTTGTTTATAACCCATGCATTCGGACGAGACAGCAGCCAAATTTTTGGATCTTATCGCCAGCCAAGTCGCTGCAATGGCACAAATCATCTGACCAAATTGTTTCGAGTTTCGAGTTGTATGCAGTTTTCTTGCCCAATCTTGGCGCGTGGGCCGCAAAAATCTGCCATCGTAAATTATGTAAATTGGCCAAAAATGCGTTTTGCCGGCGACGCAATTATCAATTCAAGCCAAAAGTCATGAACGTTGCCCATGGAAAACAGATAAAGCCAAGATAAGAAATAAATAGCTCTAAATATATAATTACAAAAAAAAAACATTTACAATTTACCTCAGTCATAAACCTATATCGAAAAATATATCTTAAGGTGACTAAGGCTGACTTAGTCATTGACTATCAAATGTGAAAAACCGTTGTACGAAATTTTTTTCCAATATCTACTATGATCGGCCGGCAACTTATTATCTAACAAAATATAATGCGAAACGTTATTCAGCGTTATTCAGTTGTGGAAGATTTAAATCATTCCACTCCCGGAAAAGACAGGGAAACTTTTTTTAATCATCGTTTCGGACAAGGCCGGGTAATACTCGCTATATTTGACATCCTAAGCCGAATACAGACGAAGTTTACTTCGTTTTTAATTATGATTCCTGTTTGCATTTATGCATGCATGTTTATATGTATTTGTGCATATATGTGCATTCCAGTTCTAACAAAAGTTATTTTAAATTTTGCTCTTCTCTGCGATTCTCGTGAATTTAAGTTTGACTTATAGCAACATCTTTATCTAAGAAACTTTATCTTCCTTTATGTGTGTCGTTATCCTACTAATAAATAGATGGCAATAAAATATACAGTAAGAATATTTGTTAAAGCAATTAAGATTTAGGTTCGAGTTATTAAGGACAAAATATTAATCCAGTACAGTACATACGTAAGTATTGGAGGTTGGGCATGATAGGCATTGAATAAATAAGTTTTTTTTATAAGTTAGTTATCCCAACGTATTTATCACTTGGTAGGCAATTTTTTAAAGTGAGAAGCATACCTTACTTTTAAAATGATTCAACGCACTTACGGATAGCAACAACGAAATGTGCACATAACATTAAATGGGTTCATATACAACCCGCATCATATGTGAAAAATGTACAACAACAACAGAAACTACAACAAGACCAGGCCAAAGGCAAACAAAACAAATTTCAATTTAGCTTAAAGATTTTGCACATAAAATTTGTAACACTCAATTAGTTTAAACGACAACAAAAATGTTGCCAGCCAGCAACAATGGCAACAGCAACAACAACAACAACAACAGCAATAACAACAATTGCCCGCTATACGAAACGTTTTAGCAACCCTCGCTAGTGGCTCGTGAGTCGCTGAGTAAATCGCATAAATGCGGCGACGTATGAATTTCATTTAATATGATTAGTGTGGGCCGCTGCTCCTGGTCTACTTATACTTATACAGATACATATGTGAGGTTGTTGAGACAGAAGTGCACTGGTGGGTTGTTCAGTTGGGCAGGGGTAGGTGGTGGCGGGGGCAGCTCAGGGCAGGGTTCATATATTGGGTCATAAAAATATTTACGCTGCATACTTGTGGGCGCTGCAGCATAAATCAAGCCAAAGAGAGCATTATGACGAGCCAGTGAAAGTGGCAAGGGGTGGGGAAAAGAGAGAGAAAAAGAGGGACAGAGAGAGAGAGAGAGAGAGAGAGAGAGAGAGAGAGAAGTAGAAAGAAATCGCTGCCCTAATAAGAGTTAAAAGGTGGTGAAATGCGAGTATCAACAGCTCTTGAGCATGTGAAGCGCCAGGGTTGCAAGGGGATCGAAAAAGAATAAGTTGAAAGAAGCAGACCTTGGAATAATCTAAGCAGGCGCAGAACAAAATCAATTTAATTTCGCTAATGTAGTGTAATACTCAAGCAGTTACGGTTAGTACTCGGTCACAAGTGCTTCAAGCGATGTTCAGCCTGGAAAAAAACGATTAGCAACAAATGCTCCATTTGAAGCGGCATACCTACTCCAGTCCCGAACTGCCCTACCCTGGTACAGCCACCCCGCTGACCATGTCGTGGCATGGTAGAGCTTTGTCAGGACACTAAAACAAAATCTTCATTAATTCTGATCGATGACCATAAATCCTTTTCGGTGTTTCACTTCTTTTTCCATTGCTGTTGCCGTTGCCGCTGCCGCTGCTGATGTTGCATTGTTGCAGCAATCAAATGATTGAACACTTACGAATGGGGCAGGGCAGCAAAGCTCGCTGTTGGCCTAAGACAGGATGAACATGGCATTTGGCATTCCATCGGGAGCAGGCGGGCAGGCGGCACGCAGCAAGCAGCTCATACAAATTCGACAGCTGAAAGCGTTTCCGGTTCCGTTTTCTTGTCTTTGTTTGTCCACATTTCTCGTTTCGCTACGCTCTTTACTTTTGCCTTTGCTCGGCTTTTTGTTTTCCTTTGCTTTGCCACTGTCCATCGGTGCAGCCGACCGCGTTTATTTGTTGCTCGTAATTTATTTACTGTCCGCATTCGGTTCGAAACTGAGCTACGTAGCTGCTTCTAAAGATGCCACTGAAACTGTTCGTGCCATTGGAGCTGTGCCCTGTGCCCTGTGCCCTGTGCCCCTCACAGTTGCAACTTGTTAGTTAAATATTGCCAGTAGCTGGCAACTCTTCTTGCAGCTGCTTGTTGCTCTGCCAGTGAGTGATAAATTAATCGCTACATCAGTTTTTAATTCCGTGTTGCTGACGATTTATCTTTTAGCATGCGTTGGCGTGTGCCGAATCCAACCCCCCGCCAAGCCAACGCTGTGTATGGCACACTGAGGCCAGGCACTAGAAAAGGTGAAAGTTTTAAAACTCAATTGTTTTTCCTTATCAAATGACATTGTAAACATTTAGCAGCGTAGCAAATGCAAGATCCCGGTCACGGTCCCATCATCAACAGACTCTGCTATCGATGCTATGATTCGAAAGACCTTATACCCTTTAATTTGTTGAGAATTACAAGCATACCAGAGTGCATTTCTATGCGCCTCAAAGCTGGCTTAGAGAAATAAAAAGCGGTTTCTAAATCAGCAAAATGAGTAGAGAGTATAGGATATATTTACGAAAATATTCAAATGATCTTCAAATCTTGATGGTTCATGCTATAGATTTCTTGCTAGTATATTTTGTACAACTATAATACTGATTAATTTTGTGCTCCTTGCTTTTTTTCGCCACTTTCTGACCACTGTGGCTCGGCTGGCATTGCTGGTGGCAGTGCATAATATTCCAACTGGTACCCACAACGACTCTGGTCCTGCCCCTTGGCCTCGCCGATGTCGCGCACTGTTTAAAATGATATATGGCAAAAATTTTGACAAATGTACAAAAATGAGTCATGAGTTCGTCGTGCAAACAAAACGCGTTAGTTGTTCTTGTTGCCCCCAAAACAGTTGTTCTTGTTGGTGCTGATGCTGATGCTGCTTGGTCTCACTATTTGCTGTTGACTTTTTCATGTACTTGCCATCGTCGTCAACGTCGCCGTTGTTTTACTTTTTAGTATCCATAACACAAACAAGCGCTGAATCTGGAGATGGAGCCATTTGCTCCTCTGCTTACACATGTTTTTCCGTGCATTTCTAGTTGGTCTGACTGCAGGAGCAAGGCGAAGGCCATGGGGATGGTGACCAGGCGCTAACATTTCTCATTTGTAATTTACCTTGCCTTTACCACAAATTGTGTCGCACGCAACGAACGAGATTCCTCCTGAGATTGCCCCATTTCGCGTGGAATTTGGATAGGAAATACAGGCTGACAAGCTTAATAATATACATAGATGTGTGTCCAGGATGTTCACAATGTTTCGGAGAACATTCGAAAACAGAATTAAATAATAATAAGGCTATGCTGGAACATATAGGATCTAGTGAGTTTTGAAGCAATGTCAATTCAAAGTAACTCCAATGTCTCTCGTAGACCGTTTCCACAGCGTCTGGGAATACGAGCTCCGGACTTAAAAAATATATTGTTTAAATACTGATAAGCTCGTAGAATATGGCAGATCGGTCAAACAACGATAGAGGTAACAACAATCATGACCGTGACTATCGTGGCAATTCCCAAGAATATCGTAACTTTCACAATCGCAACCGTGACTTTCGGGATCGCAACAGGGAAGTGCCAACCGATCCGCCATACATTGCCTTTGTTGGCAACCTGCCCAAGGGTCTCGTCCAGGGCGATGTTATGAAGATTTTCGATGATTTCGAAGTAAAGAGCGTGCGCCTGATCAAAGATCGGGAGACTGACGAGTTCAAGGGCTACGGCTACGTGGAATTTACGACATTGGAACAGCTAAAGCGTGCGTTATCCCGCAATGGACGCATTAAACTGGACAATTTGTCGGCGCCGCTGCGCATCGATATTGCCGATCATCGGCGTCAGGGCGGCCCTGGTGGCGTCATCGGAGGAGCTGCGTCCAGCAGTGGCGGCAATCACAATCAGCGCCGCAACTTTCGACGCGACAATAGTGTTGGCTCTCAAAGCTACCAGGGCCAATATTCGCGGAAGCAAAACAGCCCAGGTCGTCCGGTAGGCAATCGTTCGTCCAATACAAACTTTCACATGAGCAGACAGGAGGGCAGCCCGCGGCAAGGCGGTTATCGCGGCGGGCGTGGCGGTGGCGAGCGAAGAGGTGGTGGCGGAAGGGGCGGCGGTGGAGGCGCCGGCAGCGGTGGCGCCGGCGGAGGTGGTAGCGGAGGTGGTGGCGGCGGAGGTAGAAGCCACCATAATAACGATGGCTACCAGGGCAACGACGGCAGCAACAGCAGCGATTTTGGCTCCCTCGGCGGCGGCAGCCACGACACGTCCAGCCTGGGCAGTCCCAGGCAGAGCGTGGAGCCGCACATATCATCGACGAGCTTTCAAAGTAGTCGTAGCTTTCCGCACTACACAAACAACAACAATTATAACAATAATCGGTAAGCATGTTATAGTGAAGCAATGTTTCACTTATCTGTCCACACTACTCGCCCAGATATAATGATCGCAACAACAACAACTATAGGCGTGGAGGACCTCCGCGCCAGCGAAGCATCAGCAATGACAACGGCCACTACTCGAACTTTGGCCAAAACCGGACACGAGATCGTCGCGGTCACTACAACCCAAATGAAAGGTATAACCAATCGCTGAGCGGTGGCACCAGCCCACCATTTGCCAATCTCGACGACGATGATCGTCCAAAGATTGTGCTACAGCCGCGCACCGTAACCGAACCGATCAATGCGCTGGCCGAGACCAAGCAGGCGGCCAGCATTTTTGGCAATGCCAAGCCCCGCAAGAGTCAGCCCTCTCCGCATAATACGCCGCATGGCGAACCGGAGCAGTTGAATGATTCGCAACCTGGTGGCAGCCACCAAGCTGTGGATCCAGACCCCCCAATATAAATATATATATAAACATAACATGTAGCTTAGCTTAAAATGCGAAAATTACTTAATCACCTTCAATCGAAACAACAACCACTACAATAGCTGCTACGGGGAGGCACAAAATTTAAGAATTTAAGAAGCAACCAGCCTTCCCCTTCTGATTTAATCTTTATATTCTATACACTCTGTACACTTTCCGCAGGGCATATCAAAATGGGGCGGCTCGTTGTCTACTCTAACATATTGAAATAAATTTATATGTGACTGTGTTCATTTTATACAAAATTTACACATTCATATACAGCAATAAATCGGCATACATCATAAGCTCTACAGGGTATATGCAGCATATACTTAGCATATTGGAATTATGCACAAAATCTCTATATATATCGATTGATCGACTGACTGACTGATTGTCCATCTACGCACGGCCCAAGCCGTTGCAGCTAGGAAACTGAACATTTGACTAGTTACCTTATGTGAAGGAGGTGAAAGATAAGACCGGGGTCTTAAAAATCCCACCCAAAGGTATATAAATCTCGCGACAAACGTTTGTATGAAAATTTTTGGCTTAGCATCCAAAGATATTTGTTCAAACACATTTCAGGGGTGTCTCACACTTTTTTTGAAAATCCATTCCACCTTGGTGGATATGCTGATCGAAATTAAGTGGCTCAAATTCATTTTCAAAGCTGCTTGTGAAATTCATAAATTTAAATTCCTCGGTGGAAAATTCGATTCAAAGATATTGGGGTAAATTTTGGTTTGTTCGGCTTAAAACTTAATTTCAAAGTTTTGCATAACAATTAAATGACTGGGATTCAGACTCACAAGTAGACTAAAATCAAATGAGATATCAATATTAGCTACAATGCTGTCGAATATACTCTCTGGCAGGGCTTAAGCAATGGGTTGCGTCAACACATCAAGCACGAAGCTGAGGGATCGAACCCCAGTGAAACCAAATTATTAAGTATTTCATTTATTTACTTTTATTTAAATTGGAAAATGTGTTTTTTTCTTTTGTGCAATTGAGACAATATCTGTTAAAAACAATTATTATGATCAACTTTTATTTTTACAATATTCATTTGACCCAGACAATCGCGGCTATTTTTTTCTGGTAGACTTATAATAATTAAATTGTTCTCCCAGGGGTATCGAGCTAGTGACACTTCATTTTCAGTTGACTCAGAGGTTCCACATTTCAGGTCCCTGACATGATTAAAGTAGATAAATTTCTGCATGTGTTCAAGTTGTTGCAAAACGCCGAATCTGTTTTGGGTATCTCTTAATTGGTATTGAACGTAATCTCATACAAATTCGCCTGCTGCCGCTTCTAACTGGCCCATAAATTTCAAAAGTTAATGCGCAGTGACAAAAAGAAGGCATAAGCGCCAAAACGACATAACCACACGACTAGGACAAGGATAAGGAAGCGGGACTTCGACTGGGACTGCGGCACACCTAAGCGGGCAGCTGGCAAAAAGGACATTCGCGGACTGTTCGCGCCGCATTAACTAGTCAACTCGAACTAATTGAATTGAATGAGATTAAAGAATTTCACGCCGAAATGAAGATGTCGGCAGCCAAGCGAGACGTGATCCGGGCCTGGGCTTCCCAGCCAGGAGCTCCTGGTATGGTATTTATGGGCCAAAGATTTACGAGCCACAACAAGGCACTTGGAGCTGAAATGGAGCCGCATCCTGTGCCCGGCAAATTGGCTTAATTTCTTTTTAATTTGCTTCCGCTGCTTACGCTCTACACAGCACTCCAAGAAATTCAATTTGAAAAGTGGCCGCCCGGACATGAGGTGAACAGGACTGAAAGCTAAAAACTGAAAACTGGCCGCTTCGGTTTGTTTCCATTTCAATTTTCGGGGCACAGGCTGATTTGCCTATGTGCGTATACACCCCTGTCGCAAAGTCAATTTACGCACGAACATTTTCAATTTGGTGCGAGGCACAAACCGCAGGACCCCCGCCTGGAGGAACTGGGCAGTCACCCCCGCCCCGTTTTGGGCGCTGCACTTTATAGAAATCCCGCGTAAAATTCACGGCATTAAAGGACTTTTCTTTCAAACATTTTATTTTTATTTCTTTTGAAGTTCGCCGCCCATTTTATTTGCCTTTTTCCTTAGCACTTTTCCGCGCTTTTTTCCTATTTTCTCTTCTCTTTTTTTTGCGTTAATGTGTCACACGCACTTTGTAAGCAATTGTTGTCGGCCGCGTTGGCGTCTGGCAAAGTTGACGACGTTGACGCCCATGGCGCAATTATTATGATTATTGGGTACAGCTGCACTTGGCCAGCAACAAGACCCTCCTCCAGGGCGACGGCCACTTATAAACAAAATTGTAATTTACCTCAGCTCAAAAAGCTCCACACTGAGGCGGTTGATGCTGCTGCTGCTGCTGCTGATTTTCCAGCTTCCAGCCGCCTTCTGCTGGCATTTTGAACCACTTTCATCAGCAGCAGCAGCCGCCAAGTTGAAGTGTTGTCCTGTTGTTGTTCATTAGGACGGCGGGCGGGCGGACTTGAATCCTGTGCTTTGGACGCTGTTAGTCGCCTCGGGGGTCACGCGTTCATAATCGCGCTGAATGACTTCATAATGAAAATATTAAAGGTGTTTTTTGTTGTGTTGCTTAGCCGGCGGCCAGGATACATTACTTGGCCGGGGCAGGAGTCACCGCCGCCGCTGCTGCTACTGCTTTGTGCCCAGCACAAAGGGCGCCAAGTTTATGTTTATGTCAAGCGCAAGTTCGAGCAGAGCTGGGCGTAATTTAATCATAAAGCGCCTTATTTTTTTCATTAAATATAAGTGCAACAGCGGCAGGATGAGTAAACATTTAAGTGGGGAATGCGGGGCACAGCATACGCAGAGTCTGCAAAGAGTTGACCAGCGCAGCTGACAATTGATTGAAAAGCCAATGACTACGATATACCCGGCTCCTGTATATCTGAAGGCAGGTGGGAAAAGACAGCCTGGAACTGGAACCCGGATCGCTTAGAGAGTACATCTACCTACATCTGCAATACCAAAAGTTCTCTTCTTATTTGTAGACCACAGCTTGAAAGTTGTGGAGGATGTAGATACAATGGAAAATATTTTGTTTCTTGTTGGCAGACAGACAAATGAGACTATGCATTGGCCCAATATACCCTGTTAGCTGTTTTTAAGATTTTGACCAAGCGTTCTACTTGCAATATTTGCAATTTGCAGATGGTCAATGACAGCTATCAGGAATCAAATTGTATTTGCGCTTTCAACAATTCCCAAGAAACAATTAAAGCAACCCCAGACTTGCTATTGCCAGGGGTAATACACATTTTAAATATAGTTGTGGCTAATTGTCATGCTATCGACGGCGTCTTATCAGCAGCAGCAACAACAACAATCGCAATGACAACAAGCAATTCAGCCGAAATTTATGCAACACAAACGAGCAGACGGGGCACACAGTTTGCAGCACAGACACATACGCACAGATAACGGTCTGTGGCATATTAAGTCAAAAATGCTGCGTCTCCAGTGGTCGTCTTTTGGCTATTAAAATGCTAGCATTTGCAGGTTTATCTAAAGGCACAACAACAGCATAACAACAGCAACAACTACGAGTCGGAGATAATGTATCGACAGGACACGAGGAGGTGAGCGCACATCTAGACGTGGCTCTTAATGAACGCAGCACGGCCTTGCAAGCGGCCAGTACAGTGGAGTCCATTAAAAAGGACTAAATGGCAATTAAACATTTGAGTTTGGCCTAGGACGCTGCCCGACAACTGACCGTTGCCGGCGAGTCTCAGCAATTAAGGCTCCCTTTGCACTTCTGGCCGAGAGGACACTTGGCAATTAAGCCGACAACATTTTTGGGCAAAAGTTGGCGCTGCCAATCCCTTAGCGACAATTTCGGACTGCCCCGTCTCTGTGTTTGGGTGTGTGTGTCGACGTTATCCTTTTTACCTATCTTGAATGCTGCTGCTGCTGGACCCATTCCACCGTTGCCCCCACTGCTCCTCCTGCTGCCGCTGCACTTGCTGCTGCTGTTGTTGGGGAAAACTTAAATGAGTTTGTTGTGCAGCCCCAAAGAGCATTTAAATGAGCTGGGCACAAGTTTTGATTGGCTCGCCGAAAGATTTATCTGCGCGCTCTTAAAGCAGCTAAAGTCAGAAATTCAAATACCTCAAATCTTAGACAATGTCAGAGGGCAATGCATAAAAATGCCCCAAATACTCTACCGGAATCCAGAAGAGACACATGTCTATGTCTAGGCGCATAGAAGTAGCTCGGTGTTGGTGGGGGGCGTGGCACACACGCGCGGCACAGGCATTGTCGATATGCTCATTTAAAATAATTTATTGCAATGAGCTGACACTCATTGCCAGTTAAAAGTGGCATGCCACTCTGACACTTGCCACACACACACACATACCCATATGCACGAATTTAAAAATAAAAATAAATACTTATCGAGTGGCAGCGGCAAAGATAAATTGCGCAAAATAGAAAAATGCTCTAATTAAAATTATGCACAAATATTTTGGGAATTCGTTTAGCCATGCGACACAAGTCGCAAGCAACATGGAAATCTTGAAAGACTTTGAGATTTGGAAATCTCTTCTGCTGCTGCCTGTACTGCTGCTGCCTGTACTGCTGCTGCCTCTGCTGCTGCTGGTGCTGCGTTCTTATTGATGGCGTGCCAATTAAAATTGATTGGAAATTCCTTGCATGCCACGCACGTGGGCGGCGGCAACGTCGTTTGCTAAGCAGCTGCCCCAAAAGGAGTCCTGTTGCTCGGCAAAATACCAGCTGCATGCCGGATTCATGCATTAGCATAAATAAAACACTGCGAGAATGACGATGGAAGTCTGCACTTTAAACATGATACATTTACATTTCAGAGATATTTTTGATATTTCACGAATCGTGAATATATATTAGATAAATCGAAATCTGTGAAAATGGTGGGTAAAGCAAGCTACATTTAAACTCTCTTTCGAAAAATAATAAATATATTGGGCAATTTTTTTAAAGGGTTTCAACTTATTTTCAACCAGCAACAATCTATAATATTTTCGAAACTCTGGTATTATCTCATTTAAACTTATTTTCTAGTTTCTCTTCTTATTTATTGTTAAATATTCACAAACGTGGATATATAGTATCTATATATGTTTATTTATAAAAGAGTTTCCCTTTTGAGTCAAAAGTAAGCCAAGGGGGTGGGGTTGTTGAAAAATTCGGTAAACTCCTTTTGTAGTATATATAGTGGCTTATGACATACTACATGCAATCCTAACTAGAATTTTATGTATTTTTTCTTCGAGTGTATGCGATATGGAGACAGCTTTTGAAGTCGTTCATCACAAGGCCTGACCATTTCGGTTGACTGCATTTGAAACTCATTTCGCGTTTGTCAATTAACACTTTTGTTAAGTAAGCTATAAAAACTGGAATTGGCAACAATTGAAATCGAAGCAGATGTCTAAAGACGCGCATTTAACCCTCATTTCTGTTAATGTAGCAAATAAAACGGTCCACCTTAATGGATTTCTGTTACGCGGTCTAACTTCAAATTGGACAGAAGGTGACGTCCAAATCCTCATCCACGTTTAGAGCCCACTTGCCGCATGCACACGCTGTGCAGCTGATTGTCCTTGAATCGTTGCCCGTTGCCACTTAATCCAATCGCGCACATGTTGAGCTCTAACAATGAGCGCTGCCTCTGGCCGGCAACTGCCTCTGCCACTGCCACTGCCACCCCCTCGTGGCAGGGTTGTGCGTGCGTGGTGTGTACCTTAAGCGGCTTTCACCTTGACGTCGCAACGCTGCAACCACCACAAAGTGCACCACTGCTGCCTTGGGCTTGATTTTCGCACCAGTGTGCCGTAAAGGGGGGTTCACTAAAAGTCGGCCAGGACCAACTGTTGTGAAATTTGTACGTGTGTTTTTGTGTTTTGCCAGACTTATCACACACACGCACGGGCGCACGACTTCACCGACCGACCGAGAGGAGTGTGGGGTGGATCACCTTGCGGGGTGTTGACTTTGCCTCAGTCTGACGCATTATGATGTATTCGAATTAAAATTAAAAGCGCTGTCCGTCAGCATTTGACATGCAGTCAGAGAAGCCAGCACCCAATCCAGACTCACACCCTTATGCTGTGCCTGCTCAGGTTGCCATTAATGAAGCCTTTGTAAGTTGGGTCGCTGCGCAGACAGGCTCGCCTAATTAATCCTGCAACAAAATAGCACAGCAATTGGAGCGAAAAGTCATATATGTCGCTCTCTCTCTCTCTCTTTCTCTCTCTAAGGCTGGTGCCGCTCGTTAAGTAAGCCACAAAGATGCGCAACAAATTACGCAGCACTTGGAGGCGCAACCAAGTGACGAGAGGCAACATCTGCCCGCGCCTTTGCCGCCGCCTTTTGACTGGCATTAACTAAAGACCGCCACTTGACTCAAATTGTGTAAAAATTAAACAAAATATGGTGCCCCAAAAAGAAAACAAAACTTGCCGCACCAAATGAAACATCATTCAGCTGTCAAAATCATTAAGATATGTGAAATCGCTTAAATATGGCCGCAAGACGTTGCGACAGCCCCAGCTAAACTCAGCTTTTTGGGGGTACTCGCAAAAAATGAAAGGAAAACAAAAAAGACAAGCTTTCTTTGCCACGCCGACAATTAAATACCCTTTAAATACTATAGAAGCTTAATGCAGATGAAGTGAGAGAATAGTTTCATTTTCAAAAATATATGTTTGTTAATTAGATTTAGCTCATATACAAGGAGCATAGTGAATCCCTTTAAGGACCAAGTTTGGGTAAATCATCTTTATATGTGTGAAAAATGATATTTATCTATATGATATAGTGAACCGATTCGGCCTCTTCCCAATTATGTTCTGCCTACAACAAGTACCCGAAAATATGCCTATCGACTCGGCTCTAGACCTGGCACTAGAAATATATATATACTCTATACGATTGGAATGGTCTTTATCCATGCATCACACAGTTCGTGTGAAAATAATAATACCCTCTGAAAGGGTATGTGAATTCGAACATATGTAAAGACTTAAACAGCCACATGGCAATTCAACTCAACCAACCTATAAACAACAAAAATTTCTTCTTTTTTTTTATAAATTCAAATTTATGCCTGTCTCATTTTGAAGAACTCGACGGCTTCATTTGCCACACGTTTTCTTTGCAGTGCCAAACATTTTTATTACAAATTCGTGAGTTTTGCTCTGAATGGCAGCTCGGCGAGGCTCGCTTGTGCTTATGATTTTCGATACCCCTGCTCAAAGTGGAACTTTAGTGTAAAGGCATAACTCAGAGATCTGAGAGTTGGCAGATGGGAAATTTGGGAAGTATGCGCAAAAAATAAAACGCTGGCAACTACAGAAAAACAAATTTATAAATAAAGATCCGCAGGAAGAGTTTAAAATCTTTGATTCTTGCGAAACTTTGTCATTTTACCTTATCTGCAGACATCTTACTGACCATATTTGTACTAAGAAAATACACTTTTAGAGCTTTCTGCTTTGTTTTCCAAAATTTGTAACGCTCTCTGTATTTCGTTCCCATATAAAGGCAAGTCAGTTGTGCATACTAAAGTATTTTAGGACATTCCGAATTTATAAATAGATTAGGGTATAGTACGGTCATGCAATCTGTAAACTCTAGACTCGCAGTTGCTAACTAGCTAGCTAGTTGTTTAATTTTTCTTTTTTTCCAATATTATGCAAGCGTGGAGCAATAAAAATGCCCGAACACTCCAAAAACTATTTCGGTGCGGGTCCGTTGTATAGCTTCCTCGATAGGGCAGCTGTCGCAGCTATGCTGTGCGGACTGTGCGTATGCCATACGATACGGCCATCATTGACGATTGTCTTAAGAGAGGCATTCAAATTTCGGTGCGTTTATTGAAATATGAACAGCGACGACGACGCTGGCGATAAAAGTGGCGGAGCGAACCAAATTTTCATATAAAGTACCTTTTGTTGGCATTTTAATGGTGCGCTTTATGGAAGGATTAAGCACATAAACTTGTCAATAACTCGAGTGCCGGAGAGTTTGAGCCAGCGAAGTACGAACCGTAGTCCATATCCACTTCTTAATAATGTCACCGCAGACGCTTTGACACAACTCACACACAACTCAGACATAACACACGCACACACACCGAACGAGCCATCTTATTTATGAGCTCAACATGAAATTACTGCCGCATATGGTGAACCCAAGAGTTGAGCGACTTATTAAGTACAAAAACAAGAGAAGAACACATTATTGATATTCGACGGTGGGGCCATGGGCCAAATACTCATAAGTACTCAATGTGAATAGATAGAGGAAAGGCGAAATCTATCTGTTTTCCATATGTAAAGTGTACTCAATGATTTTTATAGATACGATATAAATATAATTATGTTCTGATTATGATTATGATATTATGACAGCGATAAACAACGCATGAACAATAATGCTTGAGTTAGCTCACATGATAGTTAAAAAACACTTGTGTATATTTGGTATTATATGATTTATCATATTCGTGTTTTTTATACACATGGGATATTCAGGACTTTAAGCATTTTTAATGTAACTATTAAATCTATACGTAAGAATGTTTATTTAGACTGATTGATTGACTGACTGACCGATTGTTTATCAACACACCATATTCCATATTCCACCCGTATTGAAAGTGAACAAACTCTATGTTGGGCGTATGTCTATATGTTTAGGTGATGTATAAATGTATGAAGTTATGTACACAGATATACATGTTACGCCCAGACAAAGTTACCTTACTGCAAATTTGAAAGCAAACGTACTTGGAAATTATGCTCTATTTTGCGATCGTCATGAATTTGAGTATGCCTTTTGCACTTCCTCTGTTTCTCTCGCTCTCTCTCTCTCTCATTTTAATTCTCCTTCTAACACGCTCCCTACATCTTTTGTTTTTTTCCAGTGATCTGTGTGGATAAAAATCTGTCTTTCTTCTACTAAAAGATGACAATCAAATAATTGTGCGAATTTGAATTTTTGGGTAAGATACATTTATAAGATACGTTTATTAAAGAAAGTTAATTCTTTAAATTCAAATTCGGTCATATGAATGAATGAAGTTTAAAAATCTATCAGATATTAAATCAACATATTCATACCTTACGTTAAACAACATAGAAAAATCTATTCGTTTTGTAACCTTTAGAAAATTTCACATATTTTCACTCTGCAAACATCCGCTCCAGGAAGACGCTATTTAGCAACGCTCTTAGGTTCTCGATATATTTATATATAAATATATATATCTTTTTTTGGTGCCATACAAAGTGGAGGCAAGCAAATTGCAAGCCATCCAGAAGATTACATGCCCCGCGGCAATTATTTTACGATGCACAAAGGTATTGTTAAAAAGCGGGGAAGCCAAAAGAGATAGAGGCAGGCATCAGCCGGCACAGAATAAACAGGCAAGCAAGCCAAACAGCCAAGCAAAGTCAAATATGTTGAAATGCGGCCAGCCAGGATGCGGATGAGATTGGAACAGGATGAGCGGATGAACGGGCGAACGGGCGATGAGCGAATGGCAAATGGGGAGCGCAGTCAAGAGCTTGCCGCAGTTCAATATGCAGCGGCAGGCAATATTAAAATATCTTAAGGATATTATGTTATTACGCACACATTACACAACGGACCGGCGCAGAGGGTTCCCGGGTAGGGGTTAGGGGAGTAGGATGGCAGCCGGCAACTCCACTCAAATGAGATAATTCCCTGTAAAATAATAATAATAAAATAAGCAGCAGGCGACGGGCAGGGCAAGACCTAACCCCCCCAACCCTCGCACAGTTTTTATGATATTCATATTTTCGCATACCGCCCCGCCAGCCGTCAGGCCCGCCCCCTGGCCAATTTTAAGTGCTTTTCAATATGAGCAAAATGCATTTAAGGTATCTCAGCTACGGCGAGGTCCACGTTTTGTTTGCCCACGCTGGGATTTGTGTAGCCGCCGGCCATCTAGTGGGACGGTGGGCTGAAATTGGAGGGCGTGCCAGTGGTTGCTTGGCGCATAAGTTGAGGGATTTTCGTCTTAAAACAAAACACACAATCCCGTGCTGCAGGGTTGCCAAAGCTGTCGACTCGGCAGAAAAATGGCGTACAATTTTTAGTTTTGATCTAAATGCGTCAATAAATTCTAACACTTTCAGTTGGTAGACAGAAACAAAAGTCATTTCGGGCTAACAATAAAAAAGCCGCCAAGTTTGCTTTCTTACTCATTTTGTTATACCCTGTAATCATTGAGCATACATAAACCGGCACTCACATTGTGCCTATGTATGTGACAGAGAAAAGAAAAAAAAACGGTGCTGTAAAGTTAACATATTCTTGGAAAGGGAGACTTTGTAGCCAAGAGATAACAAATTGTATAAATAATCCCTCAAAAATATATCTGAAGCTTTAATTATTCACCTCAATTTTAAGGTTAACTACATAAATGTCTATGAGTATAACACGAAGGTTTGCCAAATGTGTTGTGAGTACGATCTTCGACGTGTTTCCCTACATTAAGATCAATAAATATCGAGTTCTTATACCAATTTTTAATGCAAGCGAGGTATGTAGTGTGAATTAAAAGTTAAACTTACCAAATGCAGCAAAATGATAGGCACAATAATACCCAATGTCAAATCAATAAATATCGATATTCTTCCCTTTTTTGCAGTTATTCGATTACACACATTCTCCTTACATGTGTGCACAGGGTACTTTTTAGTCTAGCACTTCCAATTGGAACTCTTTATGCTCTGACTAGGTTTTTTTTTTGGTTTTTGCCACCTCAGCAAGTTTGTCAGAGTTCTAGTCTTAGTCTTGGCCTTATCAATGGGCTCATTTTAAAATCAACGCCCGCTTATTTACGAGTTGTATCCCGTTCGGTACTCGCCAGGGCATTGTCTAAGTTTCTCATTTCATTTATGGCTGCGAATGAGCTCAAACTTATCGCCCGATGTGCATCTGCCCAGCCATTCCAGAGATGGAGACAGCGATGGAGATGGCGATGGAGTTTCAGGGACTGAGTCAGTTGGTCGCTTGGTCGCTGTAACAATAAAAGGTTTTTATGCGCTCCAGGGATAAGCCGAGCCCAGCCAAGTGACGTATCAGCAGTAGCTACACGGCAGAGAGTTCTCAGTTGCCAGCAATCCAGCGGACATGGCAGCTGTCTCGCCCTTATGTGGCACGCTTCTTGCCATCTCGTTCATTGTGCTGCGTTGCAAATTTATTGTAACTGATAAACGTTAATAAATTAATTAGAATTATTGAAATGCGTGGCCTGCTACTGGCGGCTGCTGCTGCATTCAGGGTTCTAGGTCCTGTGCCTGTTTGCGTGCTTCCTGCTGCAAAGCTCCAAAATGCAAACACAGTCATGGACGCCATTATGCGCTGATTTGTGTTGCATGCTTTGTGGCACACAGTTGCTGTTGCTACTGCAGCTGCATTTGCAGTTGCAGTCACAGTTGACACTGCACAACTGCCACACGCATGCACTTTGAATTAGTTTGTTTGAACTCGACGCTTATCTCAAGTAGTAGATTTTCGGCATTTTGTAGCCATTTTTGGATGCCTCGTCGGACACGCAACGCATTTTGGCCATTTTCATTTGCATTTTGCCAAAACGGCACCAAAAACGATTGCGACACTTTTATCAATAAAATTTACGCAACGCATTAGAATATTGAAAATATGATATAATATGCGCCAGTTACAAATGCTGCTTAAATTTCTTCCGTTCAGTTATTGCTGCCAGACTTTGCCAACAAATTAAATGTCCAGGTCTATGGGTTTTGGTCACCTTTTCTAGTCAGACGCAAGGATAAACTTGAAGCGTCGTGTTTCATCATTTTATGCGAAGGGTATATTGAGATTCTTGTGAAATGTGTTACGTTCTAAATAAAGCAAATTTAATCCCATATTTAATTATTTGTATCTATATGAGGGGTTTCATAGTTCTGAGCGAGCTCTTTTTAAATAACGTGGTAGAGAATATATATAACCAGAAAGCAAAATATATCCTAAGCGGACTCCCACGGCTATAGTTTTTTGGCTTGCTTAAAAAAATTACAGCTAAATAACTTGGAGATCCAATAGAGATCTTTTCCCAAAAGAGCTGTTCGTTAATAGAGCTCACACTGTATCACACGGATGTATAGCAAAGCATATGATAACTAAGCCAGGGTATTTAATAAGTCGCCAATCCGAGCTTGACTGTTTTTTTTCATGTTTTTTAATGCCATTAAAAGTTTTTGCTCGCTTTTAGCCAAAGTTTTTAGCACTAAGGTGCCTTTTTTATTGGCCGCCTGTATCCAGACGTGTTCGCCCCGCAGGAATTTGGCTCAAGGTGGCGTAAAAAAAGCAAAAAAAAAAAAAAGGACAAGTCAAGAAAAAACGGAAAATAAAAAATTGAATAAAACTTTTTTAGCGCACAAATGTTTTGCTGCTAATTGAAAATATCTGTTGGGTTCAATTAGACGGCGACTTTTGGCGTCGTCGGTCGCACCGTGCGGCAACTTAAGCGCTGCCCACACAATCGCCGCAGCCAAAAACTTTGCCAGTGTTGAGCAATGGTAAATAAAAAAAAAAGAAAATACGCTTATTTAAGCACTTTTTGCAAACATTTTTTTGGACTGTGTGTGGCTGACTTGCCGGCTTGTTGAGGTTGACCGGGCCAGGGCTGGTAACTGATAGAGCGCTTGATACGATTCGATACGATTGTTAGTGCAAATTAAAAAGTTTCCAAAACTTGTGGCATACAAATGAGTTGCAGCGTACCTGCAGCTAAAGTTCCTGCCAAACTAACAGCTTACCAATCAGAAATCTAAAACTTTTTGTGCCAAACTTACAATTTCCTTACTTATTTTGGGTATGTTCAAAGAATATGAACTATGCATCACTAAGAAAGAGATATATTATTATTAAAATTTAATTGTCATTATTTTAAGATATAATCCAATTGGACTCGTAGTCCACAGTTTATATTGCTTAAGCCACGTTATGCTTGAGCAAAAGCCAATTTCTAAAGTCAGGCAGATTTACTTCTATCAACGACTTTTAAGTCGATCAAGTAACTATGAATTTAAGATTTAGCTAACTGAGAGAGCTCTTCTTATGTTTCGATTCGTCTTTTAGCGTAAAAGGTTTTCCAAGCTTGTGACGTACAAATTAGTTTCAGCATGCTGCAAAAGTTCCCGGTAAGCTCACAACTTATCTGTTATGGTAACTAAATAATTTAAAATTGGAACGTACAATTTGTTTACTTTTTGTGTACAATCAAAAGAAATATGAGAAGAATCAAATCTGAATCAATGGATAAGAATTGGAATTTTAGAATATTAACATAATTTTAGAATATTAATTAACATAAATGGTCAATATTGTTATATACACTCCAATTGGAATCCTAGCCCACAATTCCTATCATCCAATCAGGATACCCTTGACAAAATATCCATTCCTAGTGTAAGCCTGATTTAGTGCTAGCACTATTAACTCGATAAGTAATCATGCTGTAAAAGGTCTGAAAGCATTTTCGATTCGATTCAGCTTTATGCCTCTAACATCTCCGATTAAAGAACCCCGTTGTTAGTATAACTATTCCCCAGCTAGAGTCAATTAATCTCTGCTGCCCAACTATGTTTGCCGTAACTAATGAATCACCAAACATTAAGCTCACATGTGTACCGTGTTGCCCCTGATAATAGGTAAGGTACACATATAATTAAACAAAATCAACCGTCAGATGATGCTGAACACAAATTGTCAATTAAAAGGTATTTAAGCATAATACCCAGGTCACGGCCTCGCCAAGCGCTTAATCCACGTAAATTAGTGCAAAAATCAAGTGGATGCGATACCTTTGGCCGCCATTTGCTGGCTTGTGCCGACAGCGACACAGCCCACATGACCTGCACCTGCCCCTGCCCATGCCCTGGCCCCAAAATGCGCATGCCCATCCCTCGTGGTGGCACACGGTAAACACGGTGTTGGCGGCAACCGACACCAATAAAGCCAACAAAGCGTTTTTAGGGTTAAGTCCATGTCAAAGTGTCAGTTTAGTATCGGTATCATGTCATGTTGTTCCACAGATTGCCTGAGCGTGTGTGTGTGTGTGTGTGTGTGTGTGTGTGTATGGGTGAGAGGGAGGTAGGTAAGTGTGCGTGGCATGGGGTTTTAATTTCGTGTGCGGCAACATGATGCCAAACGTGTGGCAGTCGCCCCCAACCTGAGCCTCGGTCTGTGCGTTGAGGTGCAACGTTTTACTAATGAATTTAACAAGGCTTTGCCTTGTCTGGACAGCAGGGGCAAGTTGCATGCTGCACGTTGCATACTCATTAAAATGTCAGTGCAAATGGAGTTGGAGTTGGAACTGAAACTGTTGCCCTAGACCTGGCATCAGCTGCACTTTGTTGCCGTTCTGTTTATCCTGCCAACATATTTTTCAAATGTTTCGTTTTGCATAAGTGAAAGGCCAAAAAGGAAGATAACGGCGGACAGCCCCAAACCCCAGAGCCATGTGGCCATGTGGCCAGGACACACGACATTGGCGTCAACAACAACAACAACGACAACAACAGCAACAACAATGGCGCGCAAATTTACGGCTCACCTACGCGACTAGAAGCTGTAAAGATGGAAAAATCTTTGGGGTTTGAGCTGGACAGCTGCCTCGCACACACACATATGCGCATGTGGGTGTATGAATGCGTGTTCGTATGTGATATCTGCGTATATGTGCGGCTTATTTAAATTTGTTTTTATGCGCCATGGCGCAGCCAGTGACTGGGCAGCTACTCCACATTCAGGTTCGCTGTTAATCCAATAAAATTGCGTAATTAAATTTGTGCATCATTTGGCGTTTGTCATGAACAACGTGGTCGTTGTCTTTATTGTTGTTGTTGTTGTTGTCGTTGCCACTGTTTGTTGTGGTGACAAATTTAAAACCTGTTGTCATTGCCGTGTGGGAGGTGGCAGCCGGAGCTAAGGCAACCCTTCAACAAATCGCAGTGAAAAAATTGTTGTGCACGTCGTAATTTTTCAATTGTTGCATAATTGAAGGCAACCAGCGCACACGACGCAGGACAATGCCTCACGTGCCGCAGCTGCAAAGTATGCTGCACAGTATGGAAGCCAAAAAAAAAAAATGTCCACAAAAAATGAACAAAAATATTGGCAGCCAATGGCAAATTGTCGAAGGATTGAAAGGTCCTCGGTGCTGGTGCAAATATCGAGGTGTGGACATTGACTGCTTGTTGATGTGTGGCTGAGCTTCATTTTTTTTTCATTTTTTTGGAGGGGTGTGAGGCATTTGCCACACAAGGGAATCATGTTTGACGTTGACTGGCAATTGTGTGGCACGCAGTGGAAAAAACGCTTTTTAATTGTTGAATGTTTTGCGTTTAACCGCAGCACAAAAATTATGCAGGCGTCTGTCTGATAAATTCGCCTCGACGCAATTCAGAAATTGATAAACGCAAGACGAGTGACTGCGCCACACGTTGCACGCAGTTTCCGCAGGAAGTGTCTGTGTGTGTGGGTGTGAGTGTGTGTGCCGATACAAGCGACCAGATAACACGCTCGCAGACGTAGAGATGCAACTGCCGCCAAGCTGACTCAAAAGGCCGCTGACTTTTCAGCAATGCGATAAAGTTTTTCCCTTTTCTTTCTTATTTCTTTTTTTTTTTTGCGGCCACAGTTGCAACGTGCGGCAACATGAAAAACGGCAACTTAAGTGCGCAGCAATCTAAACGAGGCATAGTTTTAACTACTGCTCGCAGCAGGCTTAGTGCCCAGTCCCAAGTGCCAAGTGCCAAGTGCCAAGCACAGCCCGTCACTTTTTCGCTTATCAGCCGCCGTCCGATGAGTCTTCTATGTTCCCTGCCCTAGCCGCAGCCCCTCGCTGCCCCTAGGGCTGCCCCTGGTAGCCCGCTTTGAGCATTTGCGTGTGCTCGTTTCGCAGCTTCATTCAATCAGAGCGTCTGTTGGATAGAAAACCGCTACGAAATCTTTTCCCTTTTTTTTTTTAAATATGAAATGTTTTCTGATAAGCGAAACTGCGTCAAACGGCAGCGTTGCTTGTGGCATATATTTGTTTTTGGCTTTTTTAATACCCTGTAACAAAAATGGGTTAAATGGAGGTATCATAAAGTTGAGATAATGCATTTCGGTGCAGATTTTTCGATAGCCTAGGCGGTTGCCTCATACTATATATATATAGAGGAAATACACTGGCTACATATAACTCACAATTATTGCATGCATTGCATGCATGTTAATATAATAATAATAAGCAATACATCTTTCAATTATTGTATACATAATATCTAGCATCGAATCCCAGGCGCATAGAGATAAAGTGATGCCTTGGCTAGTTTTTAACATTCTCTAATATTCAAATAAAAGAAATAATTATTAAAAAATTAATGAAAGTAATACAATAATTATAATAAAAGCAAAAATAATAACACTACTATTATTAATATGAGGGGTAGTCTATCTATAAGAAAGTTAGTAGTCTATCCTTAAGATTAAATGATATGCAGCCATTTAATTTAACAAAAAGAGCCCACATTATCTAAGAACCCTATGCAATGGATTAATAACTAATGTTTTGGGACACTCAAGGCTTGGGTACATGGTATCCATAGTCGTGGTACTCCTTAATAGTTAATTTCTTACTTATTTTTTGTTCGTTTTTTGGATGATTATAACGGATACATTTTCGTATATGTGATGAAATGTAATTTAGCACATTTCTGGGAAATGTGACAAAATTGAGGAACTCTGAAAAGCTGTCGCCCGCTGCGGCCAACGCATTCGCATTCGCAGTCGCTTTTGCTTTTGCTTTGACTTTGGCTTTAATTAAAAAGTTGCGCTTTGTGCCAGGCGACAGCCAACAGCATTCAGATTCATATGCATATTCAGATTTTTATATCGCGCCTTATGTTATTAAAATAAGAGTAATTTTGTAGTTGTTGATGTTGCAGTTGTTATGATTGCTTAAAGCTGGAGCAACTCGCAGCAGCAACAGCAGCTGCTGCTGTTGGTCAAGTAAACCGAAAAGCAAATGCACTAAGCAATATTAGTATGTGAAAGATATTAACAGCATACTTGGCATTACAATATGGCCATATAAGACGTTGGCCAATGCCAGGCAAGCAACAGGAAACAATTTTTCATAGAATTCCAGTCTTTATTAGCCGCCCACTCTATACAAATGAGAAGCAACAAGAACAACAACAGCAAGGCGAATACTCGTTATAGCTATGACTATGCAGCAGAGTCTTCTGTGGCATGCTTGCATTTTTGCTTAGCGAGTGCCTTGGCCAGGACCGGGACCAGGACATGCCCTGGCATGTCTCATAAGACAATATAAAGTATGACAGCCATTTGGCAACACTTTGCAGGCCGTTAGCAGCGTCACCAAAACCTCCTTCGGGCCAAGAGCAGCCAAGCCGAGGCCAAGATAACTTTTTAAATTGTTAATGTGCGCGCTCAGACAAAAGAGCTGTCATAATTCGCAGCAAAATATTGTCACCAGCTTATGTGTAAGGACTTACATGATGCCAATTTACAACGCCTGGCAACACATTAGCCATTATGGCCATTTTAGCCAGTCTTGGCTTGCCTTTAGCCGGAAGTGCGCGCCATTTTCTAATAATGTAACGGATGTAATTAATATGTGCAATGAATGTGGCAACTCTTCAACAATTGGCTCTATGCTTATGGCCCTTATGGCCATATAATGAGAGATAATCACCGACTTGCAGAATTAACAGCATCTCAAACAAATGTCTTCGAAGCGGGAAATGAAAAAAAATAATTTCCAACAACCAAGTAGAATATACTCTTCCGGATCTTCAAACTTCCTATACTTTAGCAAGCCAGAAGTGATATTTATTATCTATGCCAGTTTGGCTGTGGTTGTCCGATTCTTGAAACAAATAAAGAAAAAACAAAAATATGTATCTTAGATTCTCAACAAGGATATATGAGGAATTCTAAATAAAATGTACCATTATGAAGCTTTGCAAGGTTAATGCTAAAAAATGCATCTCATGATTATTAACGCTAAGAATTTTATAATTTGTAAACAAATTATGGAAGAAAGGCTGACTATTCAAACTGGGCATTACAGCAATTCCGAAAACCATGCGATTATTGAAATTCCAATAAATTTTCATTTGAAATAATAGTATATTTTTCGCCCAGTGTAAGGAACAAAGCTAATCATTCTAGGAAAGCCTAGTAATTATTTTCAAATCCATTTATCATCAAGCATAGTATACAATTTCAATAAGATTTTTACGAAATAAAAACTATAAAATTTACATTGCAGTTATTTACCCTAGTCCCATAGACATTCAATATTTAATCGGTTATTTTTGTTTGAGTTAATATTGAAATCATGTCCTCTGCCACCAAAATGGATAAGGCCATGCTTGTCGAATTCAGCGCCTCCTACATGTTTTACATTGAGAAGCACAAGCTGTTGGATATCATGAGTCGCCTCTTGGCGGAAGCGACATTGCACAACATTGAGAATGTGCGTCGCTGGCTGGGCGAGAACATAAGGCACGTAGCCCAAGACATCTACACGAAGGCTATGAATGCATTTCATCTGGGTGTAGCTGGTGACTTCTATCAGCTGCCGAAGAACTTCTTTCATCGTATTGTGCTGCATGGACGAGCCGGCTCGGGCAGGCGTTCGCTGGCCCATGTGCTGGCTCAGCGCTGGAATCTGCTCATAATAGATGCTGATGTCCTAGCCTATCATCACATCAATGGATCTGTGCGGAATAAGAATGAGGAACTGCTGAATCGGGGTATAGAAAACTTAAACGTTTATGAACTTTCGGAAGCCGTTGGCAACATAATACAGGAGCGTTTGCTCAAGGAGGATGCACTGCATCGTGGCTGGATATTGTTCAACTATCCGAACAATCGCTGCGAGGCACGCGAGCTCTTCGAGGGCTTCACCGTGCCGCCCAATCGCCTGATCTTCCTTCAGATTGATGAGCAAATGGCACGCATGCGCCTGCTGATGCGTAGCTATAGGCCCAGTCCGCAGGATAACATCACCTATCTGGACTATCAGATGCATCAGTTCCGGAAGAGTGAGCCCGCGCTAAATGCCTATCTCAGCCGTCGTCGCGAGGTGCTCTATGTGGATGCCACCGAGTGCTTCGAGACTGTCAAGTGCCGCATCATGTCGCAGCTGACCAAGACGCCCTATGTCCTGGGCTACAAGTACAGCGAGAATAGCGCACTCGACTGAATGGCCTGCTGCTCCGATTACAATCTCCATTTCCACATAAATTATTAAATGTTACGCGCCACAAACTTGCCTCGAAGACTGAACAAAAAAAAACCGTGTTCAATAATTTTGTATGTCATTGCTTTGTTTATTATTTACTCAAGTGGATGCTGTGGTTGTTGTTGTTGTTATCGATGTGACGGTTATTGTCGTTGTTGTTATTGTTCCTGTGGTTGGGGATCAAAATGCTGTGCTTATCAGCTTTCTTTTGCCCGGGAACCGAAACCTCGTCTAATATTTCGAGCAGCCCCACGAAAGCGTAAACATTTTTCGTTTAGGTAAACAAAAAAAAAACCAAGAGAAAAGTGATTTGAAATTATTGCTATTTGAATTTTCCACCACTGAGAGAAAACCCAACACAATACAACAACCAAAAATGTAGAAAAAACAATAAAAAGAAAAACAAATGATTTTATGACCACAACTTAAGTGCTCAATTTTTAATTGTTTGACGACGCTGATAAGTAGCCGAGACAAAAATGGGCGACTGAAGGCGGTTGGAGGTTGTGGGCGGGGTTAGGTGGCTGCTTTTATGGCACCCAAAAGTTCAATCAAAGTTTTTTACTCCCTGTTGATTTAATGCTGCCCGCAGCTGGGCCTTGGGCGCATTTCATTAGCCTCGCAGGTTGATAACCATGACGCAATATTTGTCCCATTCCCAATGCCCCAGTGTACCATAAGCTAAATGAGGTACAAAGCTCAGAAATAATTAAAAACAACAAAAAAAACGCACATAATTGTTGAGAGCAAAAAAACTGCATTTTATTGCACCACATGGCACTCGGATTAGCATTAGCGCACCACCTTGATGTCATGAGTGAAGCAGCAGCGTTTGGAAGTGACGGGATCCTTCAGGGCCCAGCGTATGGTGTAGGATCTCAGGGGGAACTTCGCCTCAATGGGAACAGTCAGTGTGTAGGTTTGCTGAACGCCAGCCTTAATCGGACAGCTGGTCGCCTTGCAGGCCTCACGATCCATGGTAACCAAAGGCAGCTCCTCCGTTTCACTTTTTGCCCAGCCCAAGGAAGCCTCCAGACGGTCTGCATCGAACTTGGGCGTAAACTCGAAGGATATCGTGGACGGACGGCGACGGCGTATATGGCAAGCAGCGTTTTGTTCCGCCTGCGCGCACGGCTCCACCCGCACCTGATCAATGGTGCACGTATCCACACTATCCGCGCAGGGCTGGAAGTTGACAACCTCAGCGTTGGTCAGTGCAGCCAGCAGAAGCAGCAACGACAACAACCTCGTAGTGAGATGCAACATGGCGAGTTGAGTGTTGGAAACTGAATGCGCTGTTCGGATGAGCTCACAATTTGTACTTAACCCAGGCCCACGAGCTGCCTACGACGTCTTATCACCCGGTCATAGGTGAACTGTGAATTGTGAGCGTCACTGATAAGCGCTCTTATGCACGTCCTGTGGACAGATAAGACTGGACTGAGATAAGAGCTCGAGCATATGCCACTCAACTTAGCTATGTCTAAGGTAGCGTAACTAATTGCCCCAGCGACAACTCTTTATGAGCATTTAGACACGAATATATGTTTGTCGATAGGCTGACAAGCACTCAAACGTTTGTCAGAGGTACGCTACTCAACATGTATTTGAACAAGTACAGCTGAAAAAGTCGCCTTAATCTTAAGAAATACATGATCGTACTTTATTTTATCGAGTTTTAGTCAATTAAGTTTTCAAAATTATATTTTTAATGTCCCCAGTATATTTAATCTGATTTCAATAACATAACTATTTGGGCTGATCAAGGCCTTCGACTAGCATTAAAAATTGTCATAAATAATTTTTGCATTGTGACGAGTAGATACTAATTTTTTATAAGCATTTCAAACAATACTCAAGTTTGAATCCAATATATTCGATAGAGTTTCACAAGAATAAAAAGAATTCCTTGACCCGAGCTATAGTCATAAATTCTCTTATACAAAACGCTGAACAAGTTTATTTTCCGTTGCATATTAACATAAAGAAATATTGCCCTTCTATACGATTCTCATGGTTGCAAGTAAGCCATACGTATTTTCATACTTTAATTTTTATTGTCATATTAAAGAGTTTTACACCAATATAATAAAATTTCGTTCCTATATATATGTTAGTATGTATGTAGTTGGTTAGTATTGTATTAGAATTAGCGCACCACCTTGATGTCATGGGTGAAACAGCACCGTTTGGAGGTAACGGGATCCGTCAGGGCCCAACGTATGGTATAGGCACTGAGGGGGAACTTGGCCTCAACGGGCGCAGTCAGTGTGTAGGTTTGCTGAACGCCAGCCCTAACCGGGCAGGTGGTCGCCTTGCAGGCCTCACGATCCAAGGTAACCAAAGGCAGCTCCTCCGTTTCACTTTTCACCCAGCCCAAGGAGGCCTCCAGACGGTCTGCATCGAACTTGGGCGTAAACTCGAAGGATATCTTGGACGGATGGCGTCGACGTATGTGGCAGGCCGCGTTTCGTTCCGCCTGAACGCACGGTTCTACCCGCACCTGATCAATGGTGCACATATCCACAGTATCCGCGCAGGGATGAAAGTTGACAACCTCAGCGTTGGCCAGCGCGGCGAGCAGCAGCAACAGCAACGGCAGCAAAACGGTAGAGAGATGCAACATGGTGCTTTGAGTGTTGGGAACAGAATGCACTGTGGGAATGATCTCACAATTTTATACATAACCCAGGCCAACGGGCTGCATGCATATTCTTTCCGTAAGCTCATGGGTTAAATGTGAGCGTCACTGATAAGAGCTCTGATGCATGTCTCGTGGACAGATAAGACTTGACTTAGTTAAGAACTCTAACTCGTGCCTCACTCAACTAAGCTATGTATGCCCAAGGTAGCTTAACTAATTGCCCCAGCAAAAACTATTCATTAGCATTCAGACACGAATAGTTGTTTGTCAACAAGCCTACACACAATCACACTTTTACCAGAGGTACACTACTCAACATGGATTTGAACATTTTTAGCTGGAAAACATAAACATACATACATGATTTCAATATATTCTGCGATTCTCCCGATTGCAAGTAAACAGGTTTTCTTCCTTTGATATTAAGTGTTATGTTAGTAGAGTTATGTATGTGTTGTTGTATATGCATAGTTACAAATAAGAATATATTCCAAGGCAGATCAGAACTGAGCATGTTCTGGTAGCAAATGAAATCAATCTTGGACTCATTAAAAATATCGGTTTGTTGTAGAGTGTAAACAACTCTGCCTGTGTTTCCAAATAGCACATGTATCGACACGCTATCAGGCAGACTACTTGGGGCAATGTTCAGCAAGTTGAACAAATACACAGTGGGGCTCACAAACAGAAAGACAGACAGCTGGACAGACAAACAGACGAATAGTTGTCAGTCACAAGCTGCGCGCACGTCGGAAATTTGAGACGATTCCCGCGAGAGGAGTGCACTTCAATCTTGAATGCATCGACTAGAATGAAGCGCAGTTCGGAGCCTGTCAATATGCCAGGCCACGACGACAATTGCACGGCTCATTTGCGGGCACATATGTCAACAGGCGGCAATAGTAACAACGACAACAACAGCAACAATAGCAACAACATTTCTAACAAATTTGACTAAAAAGTGACAACATTTCAGAAAAGAACCCGACCCCGACACGCTTTAACAACACTTACGACTCGATGTCGCAATTTGATGCTATATTTTTATCATGCCCAAAGGAGGCAATTAAATGGGAAAAATATATCACATTCATTTTCGGATGCAAAACATGTTTTTTAGCGCTAAAATACAAACAAGTTTCTCTCTTTCTCTCTCAAACAAAAAAAAAATCAACAAAAATTGATAGAAAAGTTTTGCGGCGAGCGCATAATTAACAGTCGTTCAGTCAAAGTTTGATGAAAACACGTTTTCCGCTTTCCTCTGCGCTTTATATAAATTTTTTTATAATATTTTTCGCATAAATTATAAAATTTTTAACATTTTCCCTTTTCCCGTTGCGTCGCGCTGGCCTTTTTATCGCCAACGACTTTGCGCCTTTATCAAAGTCCACTGAACGGTGAATCAACAAAACCGAAAAAAAGCATATCCAAAACAGAATTAATTCATTAAAAAAATATGCAAAGCATTAAAAAAAAAATTACCAAGAACTCGTTGATGGGGTGCCAAAGAACAAAATACAAAAACAAAACAGAAAACTGGAAAAAAATGAAATTTATGTTTTATTACTTAATGAACTTACCGCAAATTAAGCCAAGGGTGGACCAAAAGAACACAGCCGAGTCCAAGTTAGCGGCCGACGCCTTGTCTTCAATTAATATGCAAAAAATGTCAACACCAACGGCTGCTGCTCATCAAGTTCTTGAGCCGCGGGAAAGTGTGTCCGGCCGTTGTGTGATGTGATGAAAGCAAATTGGTTGGCAATTAATGACAAGTTCTTTTAATTGAACACGTGATGAAGGCGCTGGCCAAGGCGTGAAAAGGGTTAATCAAGTGTAGCATATTACTGTCTTTCAAATACAAAACAAATTTTGTCAAACAGATCGATCTTAAACCAAGAATACACCAAATACACGTAAATATGATCCCAGACACCAACGACTGCTTTCAAGTTAAAACGCTCATTTAAATGTAAGCTACATTGCATTGCAACTACTTTGTCAGAGATAGCTATAAAAAACCTCATAAGCCACATTTGAACGAGCATTACATATCCCTTGTAGAAAGATTTATAATTTTGTCATGATATATGCAACGCTTTTTGTGAAAAAGACTCCGATCTCTCCGATCCCAACTTATCCCTTAACCTAAAAGCTATCAAGATGAATCTTTGCATATGACTTTAAATTGACGGAGCTATTGTTTATCGCCCAACAAAAAAGTGTCTGAGTTAGGAATGCCTGACTAACATATACTCTCAACGTAGTTGCTCTGATTCTCAGCAATGATTAAGGTGTCATTCGAGTTTTCGCGGGCACATTAAGAAAATCTTATATTAAATAGCATTTCAAACAATATAGAACTCTGTCAACTATGTGAACTTCTAGCAAAGACTTGCTAAAGCCAAAAGCTAGCCATCATTTGCGGACCAAATGTAGCTTGTGATTTGCTTAGATTTAGACGATGCTTCTTTCGAACTGGTAAACACGCCCCGGCTCTAATGGAGGGCAGCGAAGTTGGGCAAATCACCTCAAGCGCCATAAAAAGGCAAATGAAATAAAAGCAAAAGCCGCTGCCAGCAGACAAAACGAAAAAATAATGAGTACTCGGATGGAGCAGCCAGCCCAGCGGTTGAGTACACTCGTATCGTGAAGATTTTTATTTCTTGGAATAATCTGGGAGCGAGCACACGACTAATCTTCATTTAATTTCATTTGCGCCAGCGACTGAAATTGAAACCGAAATCGCAATCGCAGGGAAGTCGGAGATGTAGCTGGGAGTCAGGGTCGAGATACCTTGGTGAGAGCAACGGGCATTGCCAGTGACTGGCAAGGACAATGTAAGGACATTGGCAGACTGTAGCTGAGACGGGAACAGAGACAGAGCCAATTGGTATCGGGCGGGGTAGAGGACATCTGCAACATTTCATTGGCTGTGGCAACGTTGGCGGCGTCAAGGAGATCAAAAGTATGCGACACCGTGGCTTAATTCGATTTTAACAATTGCATGGCAGCTCGCACAGCCAATGGCAATAGCCCAGCGACGCCTCCACCCCCGCCAGTGGACTCTAATTGAACGCCACCGAGGGAAGGCAGCGCCCGAAAAACCGAGACGGAGACGGAGACGTAGACGGAGCCAGAGCTGCTCCTGCTTGGCGCACATAAAATTAATCCGACGTGTGGCGCCGGCAGCTTCGTCAGCGTCTTGAACAATTTGAATTTAAATGTCGCCTTGCTTTTATTTCGATTTTTATTTGTGCTCTTAAGCTAAATACAAAAAAAAAAAAAATAACAGATATAAAACAAAATAAAAAAAGCACGAGCAGTGCCAAGGAACCTTTGCGAATTGAATTAAAAGTGTAACTGAACGTGTCCTTGTCCTTGTCTGGCACGTGCTCCGCACTGGGCTCTGGGCTCTTGCCAATGGCTTAGGTGTCGGTTTTGTGCCTCCACTCATGCTCAATTCCTCAAGTCTTTCCCCCCGGCTACAACCCGCACAATCTACGCATCTATTGAGAGTTTTATTGCTTGGAATAATTAGCTGAATTAAGCACACAAATTAATTGGCGCCGTCAACGGAGCATATGTGGAAAAAAAATAACCAGCAGCCACAATCGAGCTAAAGAATTTGGCAGATACGAGCCAAGCTGATTTAGTTTTATAGGCATTTGGCTAAATATTGGAGCTCAAGCAGATTTATGCAGTTCACTGAATGAAATACTCAGATGCGTTTCGCTGCTGATAAAAAAGAAAGAAAAATATGCTTATTTTGGTTCAGGCATCGCATTCGCCATCCCGCTCTTCCCAATGCTCTTCCTCTTTCGCCTTGTTTCCAGCTTATCGCACACATGAATTTCACATAAATTGTTTGTTTATCAAACTCAACAACATTCCGAACCCGAAAATGCATAAGAATTAAAAAAAAACCTGTCATTTGCTGCAACTAAATTTCTTGGTATGATACAAAAACTTCAATGATAAAAAAAAAATGTAAAAGTAATCCTAAACGAAATTCTTTAAGTGAATATTAAATAACCAGTAGTATTATTTTGTTTTATTAAAAGATGTTAACTAGAGCTCGAATCGAAATGTTAATGCTCAAATATCATATTTAGTATACATTTTTATTCCCTTGTAGAGGGTATTATTATTTAGTCATGAAATGTGTAATATATAGAAGGAGACATTCCGACCCCATAGCTATGTTGATATAGGCATGTCCGTCTATTCGAAGTCTTTAATGGAAACTAGCCTTTCAGTTTAAAAGCTTTCGTCTTAAGACTTTGCAATGGTCCCTTTTCCTGTTGCAGGCAGATCATATGTTAGAACTGTCTGGATCGGACTACAATTTATATATCTGCCATACAATAGATCGGTCAAAAGTAGGTTCTTGAATGAAACCCTTTGTTTATGATGATATTTTACACAAACTTTTAGTTCCACTATGAAGTCCATACATATGCAGAGTCTTATCAACATCGGACCACTATATCATATAGCTGCTATAGGAAAGGTCGGTCGGATTGTAGGGCCTTATATGGCTACTTATTCTGTTTTCAAAGATATTTTTATTAAACTCAGCATTCTCGAGCTTCGCTATTATCACACATCTGTTATATATTAGTTCAGTCCTGAGAAATTTCATTTATTTCGATAGTATAAATACTTGAAACTGTGTTCCGTAGTTCATTATGCGATTTTATCATGAACATGTAAATGTTTTCTATTGCTAAAATAATTTATCTCTGATCTCAGGAGCCCGTATTTAAGTTACTGCTGTTTGTTACTTATGTAAAGACGCCCGCTGCATGTGGCACTTGCAATATGTTGCAACAACAACAACAACAGCAAAAGCATTTTATGCAAAAAGGTTTTTAATTTAAATTTCTCGAGTTGACGTGTGGCATGTGCCGTCGTCCTCGCCTTTGTCCCTTGACGTTTACATCTGCAGAAATGTGGGCAACGTCTCCGTGGCGCATGGCCAAAGAAACTACCCACATGGCCAGGCCCTGAATACACCCACATCCATATCCACACCCACACACACGCACATTCATGTAGTACACACACTCTCACACACACACACATAGCCATGCACAATTGACGCTTACATTGTTCTCGAGAATTATTATGTGGTTTCCATCAGGGGTCGCCGCACATGTGTGCCGCGACCCGCCCACATTCCGAGCCTTGGTCTTATCAGTGTGCAACACTTAGGTGAAGTACAGGAGCGTCTGTCAGAAACGGTTAAATTTCGTACCAAAAACTGTAAATTTATCAGCCGCAGCAGCAGCAGCAACAGCAGCACATGGGCAACCCTTCTAGGGCTGCGGATAATAGCTTAAGTAGTTAAATGTATCAGGCGGGCGGGTGGGCGGTCGTTGTGCTCGGGAGGTGTGCATCTTGGCTTGTGGTCCACTCGAGAGTAAGACAAATTTCCTTAAGCCCACGTCCCGACCACAGGCAGCAGCTCAGCTCAGCTTGGCAATTAATAAAAGCAGCTCGACTCCAAGACGCCCAGCTTCTTTGGAGCAGCTCATGTGTGACCCATAAATTTCAATTTTATTGGCCAAGGTGTTGTTGGGCCGGCAAAACTTTTAATTGTAATTAATTTGCCCTTTTAGGGGCGCCAGCCAGCAGCAGCACATCAGCCCGTGGGTGGTCCTGGGTCGAGCTGCCCGCTTTTCAAGTGCTGCCAACATAAACACACGGCTATTTATGCCAGCCAAGATTGAAACATTGAAATGCAATGCAGCATTATTTGAATACCCTAGTAAAGGGTATCTCAATTTTATCACGATCTATATAGCGCATAGACGGTGATAATAAAGAATATATATTCTTCGTCATAAATCTGTCTATCGCACGGATCGAACCAGAATATCATATAACTTTTATATGTGCATCAGTCAAAAGTTAAGTTCTTGTATGAACAACGGTTTTGTTTATAAAAGATCTTGTACAAATTCAAGAGATTCCTCAACATCGTACTACTATATCTATGGGTCTGTATTAGCTTGGGCTCCGTGTAGAAAACATTGCTGTTGTTTAAGGGTTTGGTTTTTCTCCAAACAAATCTGAAATGGGAACATTATAGAGCTGATATTGTAACAAGCTTTTGCCATTTCTTAGGACATTTCTAGGACTTGTCTCCGCAAGGGTATTTAATCTTCGACATGCCATTGATAGTCGTTCTCTCGTGGTTTTTTTTTCTCTTTTTTTTTTGGCCGCCACGATTCGCCCGCGGCACAGTTTGCGCCGTTTGCCAGTTTTGACTGACGTTTTGTTTGTTTTGCAAAAAGCCAAATCCCATTGGGTGGTCCGCTACCATCTTAGCGCGGTGCCTGCCTGTGCCAGGCATCTCGAGGTTAGCCATGGACCAGAGAGCAGAAAATGCCTTGTCAGGTGCAAACACATTGAACTTGTCAAGCGGCGGAATTGTGGCAACATTGTCTGCATTTTGTTGACATCAAGGACACGTAGAAATTAAATACTATTTTTACAATATGGTGCAAATGTCCTAAAGCAAATTCACAAATATTTCAACTTCACATAGCTACATTTATTTTAAAACTGTACAAAAACTATTGATATATATTTTGCTTAATATAAACGGCATTTAAGCGTGATATTGAATGGATTAGTTTCTTCAATTACGGAGTCAGAGTCTACCGAGGTAAGCTGTTTAATGTCTTAGTCTTGATAACTTGCGGTTTATTATACATATAATAAATACCTAATATCCGTGAAATAATACGTGGCAACTCTTAAAATCTAAACAAGTCCAAATTAAGATAGAATTTTCGAATTTTTGCCATTTAGCAAACAGATTAACTTGTAATTGTTGAAAACGTCAATGGCAAAAAGTGACAAAAAATATGGTCTGAAGACTTGTAAAGGAAATCTGGTGTAGATGCGCTTTTAGATAAGTCACAGAATTAAAACAGAGTTCCATAAAATGAAAATCAAACAAGAAAAACAAACAGGAAACGGAGAAGAAAAAGAAGGAAGAAAGAAAAAGAAGGTATTATCTTAGCTTCTGAGTCAAACAAAAGTGATAAGCAATTAAAGCTTTAGCACACACAAAGGTGGTAGGACCCGCCAATAAGAAAAATCCCTAAGTTAAGTTATATTAATCAAAAATAAGACAATAAACGATTACAGTCTATGATCAAAATTATAGTCACATATCTGTGGCACATAACAAAGTAGCATAACAACACGACTCTGTGGAACCTTTTCAATCTTAACTTGTACCTCATTGCCAGACCCCCCCAATCCTCGTCCCCGTGCCCGTCCCTGCCCACTGGTCCTGCCCCCTCCACTGGTGCAGCCCATATGCAAATGACTCGCACAAAATGTTTTGTGCTGTTTGGCATTCGGTGCGTCTTTATCACTCGAGAGTTGGCGAACAACTCGCAGTTCGGGCCGGGGCAAAACTTGTCTAATAAGTTTGCATATCCCGCAGGATATAAAGCAGACAAGCAGCAAACGCAGCTCACAAGTTGCACAGCAAGCAAATAACGAGGACTATAAAGCGAAAAGGAAACCCAACGGCCAAGGCAGCCAGCTCCAAGAAAGGAGACAGGCGACAAGTGTGCGCCATGTGCCCAGCTTTAAGCCTGTCCAAACGAACAACTCAGCTGGGAGCGGCACATCCTTGTTGACCCAAAGACAAGCTCCTTAAAGGTGTGTGCCTCATATGCATACGAACTGGGCCCAATTTATAAAATTTAACTGTAGCTCATTAATGGGCTGCTTTCAAGCATTCGCATCGGGTAGTTGCTCGTTTAACTATTAAGACTAATGAGGGTCGCTCTCTGCCAGGCTGCAAATTTATCAGTCAAGCTGCATGATTTCATGGCAGGCAGCTGCTGTTTTCTATCTGAAGCTGAACTTGATTTGCAGATACTTCAGTGGGCGATGGCGACATCATCTGGCTCCATGTCACGTCAAACAGATTTTTGCCGCATGTGGGCGTCTGTCTTTTGGAAGGTGGCGTTCTTTCGTTTTAAGAATTCAGATTTCATTTGCAATGCCAGCAAATTTCAGCACGTTTCGTATTTCGCTGCGGTGTGTATGTGTTCCTGTGTGCATGTGTGTGTGTGTGCCTGAGTGTGTTTGCCTTGTGCTTTCCGCGAAACATTTTTTGGGTGGTCAAAAAAAAAACCAACAAAAAAAAACGACGCCAAGCAAAACAAAGTCAACAGTGAAATGCCAAGCCACAATTTTGTTTATTTACTATACGCTGAACCCACGAAGAATGGGTAAAAGGGTGTCTGCGACATACAGAAGCAGGCATCTTCGAAGCTCGAACCCACCAAGCATAATCTACATACTCTTCCAGGGCGACAAACTGAGACAATCAAGCTAACTTGTTAGGTAGGCTCTCATATGGAAAACATCTTATAATTAAAGTAAGAGTTTAGCGATTTGGTATATATGCACTTTTATAGGTTATATTTCTAAACCTGAAAACATCGTAAGCATCAGGTCATAAGCACGGAAGCTGTTCAAGAATGCATTTCTTATAGGCACAGGAGGGAAAAAGAAGCATGCCTGCATGCCTTTGTAGAATATGCGTACAGAAAGAAGTCTGAATATTTGTAACAACAGCTTGGGGTTTAGCACAGGGTATCTATCAGTCGGAAGCAATCTTGCTTTTCTTTTATGCCTTTTTTGTCGCCAATTCGTTTGGGATCCGCAGATCGAAGGGCATATAGTATATGGAACACCTCTTGGCCGCAAAGTGTTAAAGTTCTGCTACATATGCTTCACACACACACACACATACACAGGGACACACACGTCTGTTAGTCCCCAAAAGCAATTTGCGGACGTGCATGAAAAACTTTTACTGGCAGCAAATTGAAATTAATGTGAAGTTTCAGTAAAAGTGGCTTAAATGCACACACGGGCCGCATTTTGGGAATTGCACAACGGCGACGACGACGACGCTGAAACTTTTCGAATCCAGCTTTATATAGGAGTAGAAGCTGCCAGTTCTTTGGCCACAGATACTTATGTTATTTTCAAATACTTGGCCCACACACACCCACTCACACACACACACACACACACACACACACTCAAACAGGCTATTCGAAAATAGTTTGCTCGGGCTTCGGTTTTCATTGCCGAGTTTTAAGCCGCCAAAGCTGTTGATTATAAGTTCTTTAGTGGGCGGGCTTAGGCAGTAGCAGGCACACCTCACACAGAAGCACAAAATACACACACACACACACACTCATACACACAGCACGTGGCTGGTAATAGATACTCTTGTGGCCCTGCCTCTCAATCCGCATTGAGCCAAGACAAACAAAGGCGCAAAGTGCTGCAGCTTCTCCAAGAGGGAGCTGGAGGAAAGGCAGTTACCTTCGTACTCCTGGCAAGAATTCGGTTCGATTTGTGTCTGTGTTGAGCTAACGATTTGTGAATTGCACTTCCTGTCTGTAAATAAGAGAAAACTATAAATTCTGCAAAATGTGCTCAACTCTCAAATCCTCGAGCGCAATTTGCATGCGTGCTGCCTCAGTTAGGTGCTCTGTTTGCGAATCGGAATCAGAATGGGAATCGGAGTCGGAGTCGGAGTCGAAATCAGAGTCAGAGTTGGAGTCAGAGTCTAAGGAACTTGGCTAGGTTGCCTGACTGGCTGGCGTCTTGGGGCTGCCTTCTTGGTTGTAACTCGTGCGTTTGTGTTTGCCTTTTGTATTTGTTAGTTTAACAGCAAAACTTTGCCTTTTAAATCGAAAACTAGAAAAACGTTGCATTTTATTACGCTGCACGCGTTCTGAATTGTGGCTCGAGACTCGAGCGGAGGTGGCAACAACTTCAAGGACTTTGAAAAGCCAATTTGCCTGAGAGTTGTCATCAAGTCTGGCAGTTTACGATCTCTATATGCTCTATATCTTCTATGGGAAATGGGTTTATGATTTATCAGTGAATATATGTTTGTATTAAGCTCGTGCCTCTGGTGGCAGCCCACCAAAATACTAGATGTTGTTGTAGTAAATAAAAGGGGGTTTTATTTAAAAATTTAAACTGGCTCATAAATGTTTTATATATTTCAAATTATTTAAAAAATACTATATTGTTAAATGGATCAGAAAATATATTTAAATGGTTTGTCTTGAGAAATTACTGACAAACAAAAAATTTATTTTAATGAAGTTCACTTTTTCAAATGGTTCAGAAATGAGTTCTTAATTGTTTATTTCTACAAAATTAGTCTTTTTTTTATAATTTTTTATTTATTTTGACTGTTTTGACTCAGACTCGATTTCGAAATAGTTTGTAAGATGGTTAACAACCGGTTCATTAAAACGATTTATAATTTTGAAACTACCTTCTTATGGCGCAGGAACCCGAAACTACGACATGCGATGATACGATAAAAAGATGATATTAATACAGGTAAGTTCTATAAAAAGCTTTTTAGCCCCACTTCAAACTTAGTTTAAGATGTAACATAAAATATGTTGTGCCCAAGATGTAGATATCTCAGGTTGTTGTTTGAAAGTTATTACTATTAAATATTAGATTACAGAGTATTTATCAGGCCAGCAGCATTATGTCTAGCTGCTTTTCGAACACGTGGCAACGCCAGCTACCTTAAAAGGCAGCTTTTGTTTAATGGTGTGCTCCGAGTTGCCCAAGAGAACATATCCTGCTTCTATTCGATAGCTATTCAAAATATTTCGCTATTTGTTTGGCTGTGAGCTTCGTTTGGTTGATGCCATTGGCTCGATGTTTGCAATTTTCTTGCGCATTTCTTTGCATTTAATATTTGTTTGTTTGCTTGTGCATAACGGCAAAAAGTGTTTTCCACAGGAAAAGGCAAAAGGAACTCGCATCTGTGTGTGTTTGTGTGAGCTGTTTGTTTTAAGTGAATAATGCAAATTTTATGCTCTTATATAAGCGCAAAACTTTTGCACATGAACATGAAAATATGTGTGTAGAATATACACACACACACACTCCCACACGCGCACACTCTTTGGAATGCAAACTTTTATTGTGGGTTAAAATGAACTTCCGCTGGCTGCAGCCGGAAGTTCATAATTTCAGCTGATTTGCGAAAACTTTTGCCAATTTTTCCATTTTTTTTTGGCATTTATTTTGCAGTGCGTCTTCGCTTGACTGTTTAAGGCAATTTGCTTGGCGCTGTTGACTTGACAAAGACATTTCGCTGGCCAATTTTGAGTTGCTGCGCTGGCTGCGAGTGAGGCACAACAACAAACAACACGGCCATTTGATTTGTTTACACAAAGGACAGACGGATCGACAAACTGGCAACAGCAACAGCAGTGACCAAAAGGCGTAGGTACACAAGCGCATCTCCTAGATACACAAAAAGCAAATGCCAAATGCCTCTGCCTCCGCCTCCGCCTCTTCCCCTAGATCTGGCTCTGGCTCTACCTCAGGCATGAGCCCTTTGCACTCCTGACTGCCTGCGCGTTTTGGTGCACATGTGTTTGCCAAATGTTTGCCACGGCATGTGAAAAATCTACCCAAGCCCGATGCGAATGCTCTCTGTGACTGTGCGTGCGTGTGTGTGCGCATGTGTGTGTGTGTGCGGCAGCAGAGGTGTGATTCGAAAACGGAATCGTGGCTCGGCATGGCCACGCCAAGGCAAACGGAAATCAAATGCAGACATAGCACCGAATGCACCCTTAGTGTCTGCCATATCCTTTGGCCCGTATCATACATTTTCTACAGTTTTTATTTTAGGTAAAAATTTCACACATTTTGTTTATGCGACCGCCTGCCGTGCGGCTGTCTAAAAGGCGTTATCGGCGCTACCACGGACAATGTCAGGGCGTTAGGAATTCAGCCTAGAGTTATGAATGAAAATGTGCCAAGCGTAAATAGATACAAATACTTTAAAATACCTTTAAAAGCGTGCCAATTGGATGCTGCATTTGTATTGGTGAGCTTTCAAACGCCGCACTTCAAGCGTTGAGCTGTGTGCTTGTTAAAGTTCTAGGAGCTGGCGATCAGTAGCTGCGTACATGTATGTGTACATATGCAGCTTTTCTGGATCTTCTTAGCTAGTACTGCATATGATGTGTATATTTTGGAGAGCTTTTGAACATAAAATGCGCGGTTATATGCTTTTGGTGCTAGCTATTGCTTGGCAAATGATTCCCACTTGCATTACTGAACTTACAACCCTGCCTGTAAATATTTATGAATGCTTGCAATAAGACACAACAATTCTAAGACAAAAACTTCTCTGTATATGCACACATGCGCTCGAATTTTGCGTCTATATTGGTGAGCTTTTAAGCTTTTCGCTAGACACGCCTGGCATCAAGCTGTTTGGCTGCATGCGTGAGTTGTGTGCATGCAAAAGCTCTCCAAGTTGAAGATCACGAGCTGCATGTTGGCTAGCAGTTGAACTGAGTCAACGACTGCTCTGTGCGGGCTTGGCAATTGCAATCACTCAAAATGTGTCAAACATTTGACCCACTATGAAGTACACTTCCCGTTAAAGTGCAAAGTCCAAGCGCAGCTTTGGTATTTCGCTTTAATTAGACATGCGGCTCAAAAGTGTTGTGCATATCATTTGTCTTCATCAAAGAAATGTTGATAATATCATTTAAGGGGCTGCACATTTGCTGTGCGCTGTCATCTACAATTTTTGGCGCCAGCAAATGCATTAAATTGCAATGCAAACCGAAACCAGTTGAGGAGGCTGCCAAAGTGGCGCCTATTATAAGTTAAACAATTAAAATTATATGGCAAATGTGACAAGTGGCTGGCGCATACCTCAATTAGCATTTGAAAGAGTCCAATGAGAAACAGTCATACCGACAGACAGTCGGACAAACGGGCAGCGAATAGAAGTAGGCACCGTCCCCCAGCCCAACCCCCTCTATGATTAACGCTCGCCGCGCCTAATTACAACAGTTATTTTTAGCTAAATGACAACATAGCCATCATTACCCCTGGCCAGCAGCCAGCCGAGTGTCAATTAAAGCTGCACGGCCTGGCTCCAGGACATTGACATCTCTTGCCCCAGCAGCCGAGTGCATGCGAGGAGTGGCAGGCGGCGTTCTCTGTCGAAGTGTCGCGCGGAATGTGCACTGAGCGAGAACATTACACAACAGTCAATTAAAATTAATAACTTTTGCAAATACAACAAAAAAAAAAAGAAGAAGAAGAAAACATACGTATACACACATTTGTAACTGGGCATGTGTGTGCCCCGTTTCACATGTGTCAGTTGAGCCGGGCACAACGAAAATGTATCCGACAGATACGCGAAAAATACTCGCTCTGAGCTGCGCTTGAGCACGCACACGCGCTTTTCGTTTAAAAACCATTTCAAGTTGTGTTTGCTTTTTTTTATTTGTTAATTTTAGCTGCCGCTTTTTATGAACTGCTGCAGCAACCGAATGTGCTCGCATAAAGCAACAAAACTGTTTGCAGCAACTGCAACAAGCGGCAGCGGCATGAGGCAACTTTTTGACGTTGAGCGCTTTATTAGTTGCAAGTGAAATGGAAAAGTGAAAGAAAATATGACAAACCAATTCTTTTTGGCGAACGTTACTCAATTAAGCAACGATCAGCTGTTGGCAGAAATCAAATCAGTATCAACATCGATCAAAGGCACAAAAGCTATATTGCAATCGAAACATGGGAGATGCATGATTAGATACTTAATTATACTATATTTTGTCAGAATATATTGTCAGTGAAGATATTCATAGGTCTCTAACAAGTCAATGTAGGAATTTTAATAGTCTTTTTAAAATGTTGAGATTTTATGAAAATAAGTCTTCCACATTTGTTTAAAGACATACTTTATTAAGATAAAATAATTTTACTGTCTCACCTTCTTTGACTCAAAGACTCAAATTAAATTTAATTATTTGTATAGCCTTGTATAGAGTATTATAATTTTGTCACGAAGTGTTCTACTCATATATATCCGACCCAATAAAGTATATATATTCTAGATCAGCATCAACAGCCGAGTTGCTATGGCCATGTCATGTCTGTCTGTCTGTCCGTGTGTTTATATGGAAACTAGTCTCTCAGTTTTAAAGCTATAATCTTGAGATTTGGCAAATTATTTTATCCATTCTGCCTTCTTCTTATTGCATAGTTTTTCTTGATTATTTTGCAGTCCACTAGGAGCACTAAGCTTATATTCAATTCACAATTGTTCCGGTTCTTTAATCTCAGCTAAACCTTTGAGTAACTATGGCAACTATGAACTTTGTTCGATTCCCCGTCTCCTCGTTGTTCATGCATTCTTTACCTTAAATATATTCAATTTATATGCCACGAATAACACCACATGGACAGGCACGGCCACAGACGCCGCTGCATTGTGAAAAACTCGCGCTTCATTAAACACAAGCCGCATTATTCGCACCTTGGGCTACAAAGCGACGGCTAAGAACATTATAGAAACAAAAAAAAAGGGAACACGAAAAAAATGAATAATACAGGCAATACAATTTTGGGAACGTGGCCCGTATGCAACAACTGTGGCACAGGATTCGCCCGCTCAGCAACAGGGCTGACTGTCTGCCAGGTTCTGGCTGCGGCTCGCCTTTCAATCAATTAATCTAATTTAAATTTTCTTTTGTCGTACGCGTTTTTTCGTTTTTTCCTTGAGCCACCACCATTAAACAGGTTTTTAGCATTTTGTTGTGGCTCTAAAGGTTTTTGCATCATCATCAGCAACAAGAACAACAACAACAATAAATCGCGCCAGGTTGCAGCGCATTCAGAGCCGGTGCTAAGTATCATTAGCGGCCCGACATTGAGGGTAGAAGCCACACACATACACACACAGACACACACAGACACACACAGACACGCACCCCTTTGGAATATGTAAATCCGGTAACAAACAGAAAAGACTACAAAAAACTTCAAATGCAATTGAGTTATGCGACTCATCAGCTTAAAAGCCGCAAACGTTGGCCGTGTGTGCAAAAAGGCAACGGAAATGCGCTTTAAATGCCCATTTGGTGTAGCCAAAGTGCAATGAGCCATTTCCGGTTGGCTAGAGTAACCAAAAAAGGCCAAAAAACGCCAAAAAATGGCCAATATGGCCAAAAACTACAGCATAAATGTTAAGCAAAACCACAGACACGCACGCAGACATTGAGCTGCAAAAAAACGCAACGCAGACAAAACCCAGCTGCCAGCCGTCCAATATGGCCAAAACTGACAGGCGCCACGCCCCCCCAAACGCAACAAAAAAGGCAAGCAGCCGAGGAAGGTGCACAACAAAAACTGTAACGTGTGCCAAAAACAAAGCTGCCATGGAAGCTGTAGTCGAGCCGCGGGCCCTGCCATCTGTCAGTATCCAACAACAAGTGGAGCATTTGAGCTGGCAAAAGCGGTATCCTGGCCGCAGGATTTGTTGCAGCTTTTCAGATGTTCAGATTTCCAGGTGGCATGGCAGCCTGGTTGCCTGGCGATTTGCCACTTGACTTCTTGCGCCGGCTTATGAGCTTTGCTACACCTTAGACCATGTTCAGCTCATAACTCATAAAAGGCACAACACATCAAATCAATCAAAATCGTGCAGCGTGCCGGCTACAAATGTATGTACATTAATGCCATTGAATCCACCTCAATGAGCTGCACCCCACCACCACCACCACCAGAGTGCGGAGCAATCGAACAATTGAACAATCGCAAAAGAGCCCGAGTTTAACAGAAGGATTAATGCTGGTACGCAGACGGGCATGTGCTGGCGCAGAGCAGCTTCTGTTACCGTTCCCCTGCCCTGTTCGTCTGCTCGTGCCCGTTCCGGCCCCTGGCTTGGCCAAAAGGTGTCGCGCTTAAAACTCGGCGTGCCGCTTTGCAACCCTAAATTGCATTTTATGCGCATCTCGCTCGTGCCCTGATCAGCACTTTTCATTATGCTAAAACCGTAAATAAAGAGGGTTGCCCCGCGCCCGGGTTGGGGGTAGGTGTGCATTTCGTGTGCCAGCGCGTCAGGTAAGCCAGAAAGATGAGCCGGCCGAGGTGAGCCGCTGCCCGACCGTGACAGATTGGCTAGCTGCGAAATGCTGACATACGGGACTGAATGCGGTACGAAAACGTCAGGGACTGGGCGGTGGGGGAGGGGTTGGTTCATCGAGTTTCATATAGGCAAACTAGTCGAACTGCCTTGCAGCCGGCCGACAACCTCTCAGCGTGCCAATTGGCAATGCTGTCGGGCAAAAGTCATTGCATACTTTGCGGCAGCTTCCGGCTCTTTGGCCGGTTTCCTGTTGCCAACGACGTGCGACGCACGAGCTGCTGGGGATTTACCTTCTCCAATGTGGCTCGTGCCCTCGCACAGCAGTCAGCAGCACCAACAACAACAACAGCAGCAGCTGCTGAAATAATACGGCTTCAGCGCCGTCCAGTGGGCTATTTATTTATCTTTTATATCTGACAAAGCAGCAGGCAGCCTCACGTGTATATACATAGGTATTCTCCACAATGTGTTGGCTTAATATACCCTTCAACATTATCTCAATCGAAATAAAATATAATACACACTTGAACTAGTTTGTTAATGATCTCCAGCATAACATTCAAATCAGATTTCCATATATCTGTCAATTTATAAAATGTAAAACTATAAAAAATTAACATAATTATTCAATTAATTTCTTAAATATTCATTTAAAAAACAGTTTTTATATAAGGAAATGTTGTTAACAACAACATATAACAGTTAATAACTTTAAATTTAATTTATGTTTCAATTAAACAAAGAATTCGATTTGATAAAGGAGCTGTATATAAACATATATTCCTATAAGAACTAAACAATTTTCTGATTGTCTAGATGAATCTAAATCTGAGAATAGAAATATGCAAACATATATCTCTTAAAAACATAAAGATAGAAAGGGTCAGGATTCAGTTATTCTATGTAACAATCTCAGTAGGTGCTTGTTCTTGCTCTTTTATATATACATATGTACATACATACATACATATACGAGCTAGTGTAGATGCTGTCGTGTACTGTAATATATTGCATATGTATGTAATTGTATATGCCATTTATTTGTATATAAGAAGTCGAGAGATCGATTTGCCATATGAATGATAAGCAAAGATTATATGTTACTTTATATATATGCTAGAGAACCAAAAGTTCGGTGCATTGAAATCGCATTTAGCCTCTTTTCATATGAGCAGGGCTCAAGTGAAGGGCGGTTTGAAGGTGGACCGTGGCGCATTTCAGTGGCTGTTTCAGCGCTAATCATTAAATCTCTGCTAACACACACACACACACACACACACACACACACATACAGAAACACACACGCGTGTGCATGCCAAAAGTCGATAAAGGTGCATGGCATTGGCTTTGTATTGTTTTTGTTGCGGCTGCCTGCAAATGCTATCATCAACACACACACACACATAGGCACACACAGGCACACACAAACATATTAGCAGAGCCCTTGTGATGATGTGTGTGTGCGTGTGGAAGGTGTAACTGTAAAAGCTACCCCCAATAAGTGCTGCGTAGCCTTAGCCACGTGGGTCGCAATTTCGCAATAATTTCGCCCAAAATCACAAAATAGCAACAACAACAACATGAATAGGAATAAACAAGTAAAAATGTTGCGATCGGGTATAACCGACTGCTCAATGCCCTTTAACAGCTTAATAACAGCTTATTAAAAGACATCGATTCGAGTGGGCGTGGTCGAACACTTTAATATAAATTTCTTTGACCACATGCACGCATATACCGACTTTTTATCAAATAGTGGGTATTTAGCGAGACTTGCACAAAACCAATATACTCCTATCTCGCTTGCGAGCGGGCATAAAAACCATTTGAAAGACCTTAATGAGTAAACGTGGCGGCTGCGATGACGCACATGTTGTCGCCAGTTGTCCTTGACGCCGCCCCGTAGCTGCCCCGTTGCTGCTGCTGCTGCTGCTGTTGATGATGATGATGACGGTGATTACTTACAACAAACAGCATCAGCAGCAGCAGTGGCAGCATCAGCGGCAGCAGCAGCCGGCGGTAGCTGCAGGCGCTTTTTGGCACAAATGAGGGCTGCAACCCCATGCGATGATATCAGCCGCGGTGCACGATCCCAGATTGAGGTGAAAAAAAGAGCTCGATGAGCAATTGCAAAAGGTGCGTCGCACATGTGACTGCCAAACCACCACCACCACCACCAGCAGCAGCAGCAGCAGCAGCAGCAACAACAACAACAACTGCAACAACAACAACAACAATCAGAGCCTGAAACTTGTATTCATTTCTTTTCGCATCGCTTTGATTTTGCTGCTCGATTGCTCAGCGTTCAACGTTCAATGCTGAATGAATCCTGCGTCCCGCTGCCTGCTGCCCGCGGCCCGCTGTCTTCGTCCTGCTGCATCCTGTGGTAGGTCGCGTGCCGCAATCTCGTTTTTTATTGTGCTTTTTCGGCGCGCGCGTTCATTTGCTTATTTGTTTGTTCACTTCGTGCGCTGCGCGGCAGCCGCATCAAGGTAAACTTTGGCCACCCATCCTTGAGGTCCTTCTCCTCCTCCTCCTCCGTTTTTTCGTGCTGTTATTGTTTTTTGTTTTTGTTGTGCGCGCGCCGCCAGCGAAATGGGATTTATTATTATTTTTTATGCTTTAAATATTGTTTCAATAAAGGCAGACAATTTCATTTTTTATCAGCCAGAGCCTGGCGTGTCCTGGCGCTGCCTTTGCAAATGGCTTTCTGCTTCTTAGCCCTTTCTATTTTGGCGCAACCTTTTAGCGGCTAAAGTTACATCAATCGAGGCAACTAAACTCAAGTATTTATTTGCGCAGCTGCGATTCACGTTGAAGTAAATGTATCTGTATCTATTTCTATATTGTTAATTTGAGCCAGCGATGACACTATCGACACGCTTTTGACAGCTGCGATGAAAACACGAAAAAGATCTCAAGAAATTCCAAGGTCACAAGAGAGATTTTAAATATCCAAAAAAAACTTGACATAAGCAAGAGAAATAATGAAAACGTTCGAAAAGTTACGAAAAATGTGAAATGTACGAAGAGCCGATTATTTCGATTAGCCTAAAAATGAAGTTTATAATATAGAAAGCTATAAATAGAAAGAATAAGGGGAATGTTTTAAATTAAAAGTAAGGGAAGTAAAGTAAGGAATAAAATTAAAGTAAAAGAAATGCTTTAAATTAAAATATTAAATCAATCAATAAAATACTATACACTAATAAGCCGTTATTATTTATTATTCATAAATTATATATATATATATATATGTATATATCTTATCTATCGTTTGGTTTATTTCGTGACGTTTCGTGCTCCCATCTCCAACTTGAAGTGCTGCCGTCAGTGCAAACAATTTTTGCGTAAAATAAACAGTGGGATCAAAATATTAAATTACCAAATGAAATTTTTGAAGTGCAGTGAAAACGGTAAACTACTTACAACATGGATATATAAATATGTACATATATATGAGGGCAGTTTGTTACGCGCTCCTCTTCTTCCAATATGTGCACTCTCCCTCTTGCTCAATCAATGCAGGTAAAACCGTTACGAACAGCTTGGAACTGGGCAAAGCCGCAAATCGAATACAGCAGAAAGCACGTGCCTAGCGCGCTCTCGCTCTCGCTTGCACCTCTTCTTTCGCTCTCACGCTCTTGCTCTTTCTGGCTGCTCTGCGTTCGGTGAATGAAAACGTAGGCAGGCTGGCAAAGAACAGAGAGGGAGAGAAAGAGAGAGAGGCACATTCGAAAGGGATAATGTGCGTGCCATTCAAATACTGCTGTTACCGTTGTCCTTGCTGTCAAGTCTTTGTTATTTCAGAGATCGATGGAAAGTCAACAATTGACAGTTATGAAAACAGATGATGATAATGATGATTCGATTGTTATGCTTCCTCTGCTTCATATCTTCATCTCGTTGTTGTTTTTTGGATGTTCTCAATGCCAGGGCACGCGTCCTAGCCGCCTTTGCAGGCCACGTTAAGCCGTTAGCCGAGCGTTGAACCTAAGCTGCAATTGCAACTAGAAGTCAAGTAAACAGTTTCACATCACAAAACAAAATCTTCCCACACTCGTCGCATGCACTTGACTGTCCCACCCGATCGAAACCCCCCCCCCCCCCCCCCCACTCCCACCCCCTTTCCCAGGCATGTGTATTAGAAACAAAAATTTGACATTTGCCTGCACTTAACTGTCACATAAAGTGTTAAATGAAATGAGCAGAAGCAGCCACAAAAACGCGCCGACTGCAGCAACACTTGAGATTGAGAGCGACCCCAATTGCAAACCACCAAGCAGCAGCAGCACCACCAACACCACACTCGCACACACACACATAGTACTCACCACTGGCAACACCATTTAGAACGCCAAGTATTTATGCTGTCATTACATTTCGGCTCGGTTCGGTTTCGGGTTTTTTGATACCCTAGACACTAAAGTTGGTAGAGGGGTATTTCGAACTACTGTGAATCTATATAACAGAAATGTGTAGGAAAGAGAGGAAGAGGTATGTATCTTAAATTGAAACTAGTCAAATAGGTTATACGTATATTAAAGCATGTTTTTTTAATTATATTTATTGAACTCTACAATAGTTATCCCAAAACGAATTCCGCAAGAATCTTGCTTCACAACAGAGCAATACAGAGCATCAGGCAGTCGATCAGGCCCGACTAGACCCAACTGACTTTTGTTTTTTTTTTTTGGTAAAATGCCGCGCTAAAGTTTACTGCTAATTAAAAATTGTAGAAACGAGAAACATGCATGCAATTCAATACCCAGAAACCCAACCGCCCGCAATTGAAAATGTTGAGATGAAGATATCCACAAATATATATATATATATATATATCCAGATACATGTGTATATAGAGGACCCGCCTTGTACGCGTAATGTGTGAAAAACCGCTGCGCCCTTATGCTGGGGTCACCTCTTGAAAGGATTGGAATTGTTTTCCCACCGAATTTGATCGAAGCCCCTGCGCCCCTGCCGCCCGGCCGGAGCGGGGGGTTTGAGTGCCGCTCACTTTTAGGTTATCCGTAATTATAAAGTGAAATAAATTGATTGCTTAACGGCAAAGTTAATGACAGCTATCGTCGGCTTCCTTCCTCTGCGCCGCCGATGACGTCAGCGACAGCGAGAACGGCGCGAAGTACTCGCATTTATCGCACTTTCATGTGGGACCCGCAGCAGCGGCAGCGACAGCGACAGCGACGGCAGCAGATGACGGCGCGACGTTTGGCACGGCGTGAAACTGCAATTGCAATTGCATTGGGCAAACGTCGATCGACAAATCCAATTTAAATTAAGAACACTCAACATTTAGGTACCTTAAACAAAGTGGGTCGACGGCGCACTCATATTCTCACGGTGTGAGTGCCCACCGGGCAGTGGGATGAACTAATGCTGATGCTGATGCGGGATAGCTTCAATCAAGTAAACCACCAAATACATATACATGCACACACACATATATGCATATATGTGTAATTGCTATACATATTGTTAACAAGGGCAGCCGTTATTCAATTTCAATAAGATATCAACTAGAGTTTGCGGGATTTACTTGGTCGCTTGGCGCAAGTAAAGCCCCCCATTCAGATACGGGGCTTATTATTGACTCATTGTATTTGCTAAGAAGCGCGTTCTTTTTATTGACATTTAGCATTTTCTCTAATGATTAACGATTCTTTTGTATTAATATGATTTTAAGATTGTTTTTTATACTTGTATAACCACATTTTTTTAATGAATCATTTTGTCAACATGGACCAAAGGCAGCCTTGCTTCTTAAATATACATTTCTTATAATTTTTCTTAAAAGGTTTTAGTTAAACTTCAGAATATATAAAAAATACTATTTACACGCTAATGCATATGCTATTTTTAAGGAATACTTCACAGAATTAAAGCTTAAATATCCATGCACAAATATCTCGTAGTTCCGTAAACTAGCTTCAGTAACCAGAAACTTTTTATGGATGGTTTTACTATTATTATTAAGACATACTATTAGCAACAAAAGCAAGAGAAACAAAGCCTTAAACCTTAAACATTCTGTTCTTAGCTTTTTTAAATGTTTTTTAAAACATTTTTAATTCCTTTTGCGTTGTATAAACTATTTAAATATAAATTTATTTCATTATATTTTCATTGCTTAATGCTTTACGATTCACGGTAAAAGCCATATTCCATTCCCGTTCAATGGCCGCCTACAGCGGCCGGCAGCCAATGAGGCGGCAACAGGTGCAAAGCGACCAATGCCAAATGAGCAGCGCACACCTAGCGAGAGGCAAACACCTCGCTCATTAGCGCACCCACGCGAGCACACACACACCCACACTCGCACGCAGTAAAGAGCGAAAACTAATTAACATACAAAATGAATGCGGTGGGAGAAACAACAAAAACAAAAAAAAAAAAAAACAAAAATAAAAACAAAAAAACCGCTAAACGGCGTTCGCTTTGCTCATTCTCGCGCTCTTGGCGTCAACGGCAACGTCAGCGTCAGCGTCAGCGTCAGCGTCAGCGTCGTTGTTGGCGTCAAGTGAGAAAAGTATTGAAGCTCCACCTTTTTACACGTACACAGACACACACACGCACACACTAAAAAGCAGCAGCGAGTGAGAAATGCACATGTGTATATGTATGTGTGTGTGTGTGTAATTTTTGTTTTTGGGAGCGGGGAGAACACATGTTAACCGCATTAAAAATTAATGTACAAATTGTTTATTATGTTGTTGAGTTTGCTTTTTCGCCGTCGGGCCCACACACACGCACACATTTGTGTTAATGTGTCTGTATGTGTGTGTGTGTGGTTGTTGGGCTTTGATGACTTTTGACTATGCAATCATTGCAAGAGTTTCAGGATTTTTTTTTATTTATGTTTTGCCTTTGATTTCTTTGGACGGCTTCAACTTGTTGATTGAGAGTCGAAAACAATATTTTTTCCCATTTGGAGCATTTCTTTTGAATTTGTTGCCCAAATGTTGTCGTTGTTGTTATTTTTATTGGCCGTTTGCATGGCTGATGTGCGTGATGGACATTCTCAAGAACTTTTGCTTCTTGTCAACGTCAACAAAATGTCAAATGTGTTGCAATCCCAGGCGAAAAGTGGCCTGGAAATTCTAGCACACAAACTTGCTCATAAAATAAGCCTCAAGCACGCTGAGAAAATGTTAAGTGCAAATGATTTTAGCTTTATTGATGAGTAAAATATGGCAGATTTCTTAAGAAATTTAAACTCTTGTTTATTTTACAATCTACTTCAAAGGCAATTAAAAAATTTAATATTAATCTTTAAAATATATATATGTTTTTCCATTTACACACATTTACACACATTTGCCATTCTAGTAAATGCAATCATTTCTGTAAGACTAACAGTCTAACGTTCCGCCTTTACGTCAAAGTCAATATCGTAATGTTAGAGGCATGTTAACAACAGCGGCGCATTAACAGCATACGATAAAGCGTCAGCCCCAGTCTATAACAGAAACATAACAGAGCACTCTCTCCAATTGGCCGCAGCACCACCAGCACTCACTCACACACACACACACACACACGCGCGCGCATAGGCAGGAGGTGGGGGCGTACGTTTGTCGACGCTGCCGCGCCAGCATATCACCTCGGCAGCGCTGCCACCCCGCACACAGACAAGGACACACACTATCAACAAACGGTGCACCGTTACACGTTGCCGTTCTGCTATATGCCCGCTGCCTGTTATTGGTGTATGGGTGTTACACACACACACAAACACACACATATACACGCAAGCTACCACATAACAAATGTGCTCGGCGCTCTCGTGCTCAGTTGCGCTCTCGGGCGTTCACTCTTGCCTCTGTGCCTTTTGTCGTGCCGAGCACAAATATACTGAAGCACCCTCACACACATGCACAGAGATGCTGTCGCTGAAACTGAAGCAGTGACTGAGGCTGCTCAACGTAGAAAACAGAAATCAACAGAAACCGTTAGTTGAATTCTAGACGTCGCGTCGGCCGCACACGCGCTGCTCCCCCACAGCGCTAAGAAGCCAACGCATTGAAAAACAATTGTAGAAATCGCCGAGTCGAAAAAGTATCTGTCAGATACACGCAACGGCGCGCAGTGTGCTCCAACTTCAAGAATAAAGTAACCAAAAATAAAAAAGAAAAAAAAACGCGCCAAGTGCAAAATGTTGTAAATTCATACATGCATAAAATGAGAAATTAACAAAAAATATTCAAGAAAATAATCAAGAAACTAGCCAGCCAGCCCAATGGCCGCTACACGTGTGTGCTTAACAAATATCTAACCGATCCAAGATCCGAAACACTCTAAGCAAACCCCACAGAACCCAACCGAAATCAATCAAGCCAAGAAAACACTTGTGAAAGCCATTGAACAAAGAAAGTGTCGTACGCAACAAAAAAAGCATTCCAATGTTGTCCTGTTTGGCGCCATCGTCTACACGTTTTGGCCAAGAGGATAACATAATACAGCAGAGCATGCCATCATCCACAGCCTTCTCCATGCAGTGTAAGTCAGCCAATTCCAGAGATCAAGCACTTTTCAGATCCAGCGATGAGTCAGCTTGCCTTCAATTGTCTAGAAATTCACTTTGCATTATCAGCGCAATGCAATTGAACTTTGTGTGTGTGTGCGTTGGTGTGTTGGTGTGTGTCCCACTCTGTGTGTTCAATTCATTCAACTTTTGCAAAGCGCGCCAAAAGCTAAACAAATCCGTGTTTCGAGCTTCGCTCATTGTCAATGTCAACAGTTCCGCAGAAACGCCGCCATTTTCAACGGCTGTGTGGTCCCCAACGATCCACCAAATACAAATTCACCTTAAACGAGAAAACAACACAGCAAAAAATATCAGTAAATAACAATAAAACACACACACACACACACACACACACAACTGAACAGAGAGTACTTGGCATCGGATTTCCATTTTCATTACCTCCTACGCTCAGGCGCTGAGCCCCTTGCCCCTCCCGATCGACGCTCTTTGAATTCAGCGACCACAAGCTGCGCACTGGCTATGCAGGCGCTGTTTAATCACCTCCAGCTACAGTTTTGAAAATAAACACCTCTGAGGTACACACACACACACACACACAGCACACTCACGAGTAACCAGAAAAAAAGGGTCCTAATCGTAAAGAACCCCAAGATCAGCTAGCTAGGGAGAATTGGAAATACCCTTTTGGATTATGAGTTTATCAACTTATAGTGAACATTTTTAATATTATTTCACTTTTTAAAGGGCAGCTAGCATTATATATATTTCTTCTTACATTATCATGATTATAATTAAACTTATTATGCATATTATTATCATTATTATTATAAACAAACTTATTATTATTATTTGAAGTATTATCATAATAAGAATAATCATTACTCTCTACAATTATTAATACTATTTTTACTAGTATCATTATTATTATTTTTATCATTATCATTATTATTTATATTATTATTGTTTTTGGTTATTATTACTGAAGTTATTGTCATTATTAATATCATTAAAGCAAAAATAAAGAGATGTATAAAAGACTTAAACGAAAACTTAAGTTCGTTGAATACATCTTTTTGAGAACTTTTTTTAAATTATATAATATTAATATATATAAATTAATAAATTTAAACATTATATTTCTCATATATTTTCAAATTGAAGCACTTGATCATAGGCAGACTTTTATGAACTTTGCGTCTTCTGATGCTAAAGATTATTATTTTATATTTATTATATTATATTCTCATAGCATGATTGAAATATTAATTTTTGCTATTACGTCGGGAATCATTAATATATTTGTCGCCCAGCTTGATATTTTCTTAAATTTTTAAGTGAACAAAATATTGAACTTGCATTTTAAACAAACCTTTTTTTTTTAATTTAATCCCCTCAATAAGGATATTTCGTATGCTTTAGATGCGAAATACTGCTGAGGGTTCTTTTAATGTGGTTTGAGGGGTAACAGCTCAGGTTGCATTTACCTGTCAGAATTGTTTTTGTTTCATTTATTTATGGTTGTATTTAACTCATTATGCGGGCTCTTTTATAGAGCTTTTGTGGATCGCACGATTTCGTCGGCGACCAATTGCAAACGCATTCGAATTTGATTTGTTGGCAGCGGTTGGCAGCGCGTTGCCTTGGCCAACTGCTCGGCAGGCGTAAGATGCGATTAGTTGGCGCAGGGGCAGGGGCGGGGCAGAGGCAGACAGAGGCAGACAGGTAGGCAGCCACCACCGCAATGGCTGAGAGTCAAGTGCTGGCGCCTCCTACAACGTCAACGTCACCACCATTCAAACAAACACACACACACGCACAGCAGCTCACCTGTGTGTGACATGCGCACGCGAACAGGTAGAACTGTCTCCGTCTCCGTTCCACTCGGCAGCTCGTGAGCCGGCCGTAAACCTGGTTAACCTGTTCGACTTTATGACTGAGTTATGGCCATTGTCAGTGGCAAATGGCAGCTTGTGGGTTCATTGATTGATTGTGCAGCGGGTTTTCCCCTACTTTTCTTTTCGTTCTTCGCTTTGTGGGCCATTACGAAAAGTTGCTGAACAGTTCTCTTGAAATCAAATAAAATGCCGAACAGCCAATCAAAGTGTAAACAAAACATAAAACTGTCAGTGGGCGCAGCTCATCAACGCCCCGACTAAAGTGAAGGTGTTAACAAATGCAGCACGGCAAGAAAAATTAATTTCAAATATCTTTTATTTGTTGCTGGAAATTGGAAATTTTTGTTAACTGGAACCGAAAATGAGCTACAAATTTATGGCGCAATATCATTATAGCCACTGCCCACGTATACGTCCACGTCTAGATGCACGTCTACGTCCACATTCACATTTCAAAGCTGTGACAATTAATAAGCACTGCTAAACATACGGATTAATTGCACATGTTCGCAGCGACTGACGAGCGCGGAGGGGAACCGTAGCGCATGGGAAATGCTAATGCGAGGGCAGTTCCTTGAGTTGTCAGCAATTATTGATCTATTATGGCTTATATGCCAGATATTAAAGCCAATTTCTGCTTAATTCTAGCTAAAAGTATTGAAAGCGCATTTGAAATATTTAATGCAAATACAAATCTTGATTTTTAGAGATTTTCGGAAAATAGTTTTGTTTAGCAGATGGAATACACTCGGATATAACAAAGGGAAATACTTTTCTCCATGTATTACAAAAGGCCTAGTACTAGTCTAGATATATTCATAATCTTAATATATAGTCAGAATACAATCCGTATATTCCTAGCCTTTTGAAAACTATATTCTCCCTTTTTTATGTTTCTTTAAAATTATAAGCCAAAACTTGCTTAAAGATAAATTTTTTTAAAGTTATTCTTTTTGAAATTTCAAAATCTATGTTTTTTTTATTAATAAATTGCTTTTCAAACTAAAAAATTAATTTTAAATTAACATTTTTTTAGAAAAAAAAGTTCTTTTTAAAAAACATATATCTAAGATCTAAGAAACGACTCTCGTTGGCTGCTCGTGTGTTCGGGCCAAACAATAAATTATAATTTATGGGCATTTAAGTAGCGCCCTCTGCTTTTTTCTTCTTCTACTTTTTCTTCTGCCGTGCAAAGTGGCAGCAGCAACTTGTTGTTGTTGTTGTTGTTGTAGCTGGATCGCGGCTAAAAGCCACCGAAAAAGAGCGCAGCTAATCGATCGATCAGACAGCGCTGTGCACAGTGCACAGTGCACAGGTTGCCCCATATAAATGCGTAGATACATTTCAAACATGCTGAGTAGGTATTTGGAAGATACAGATACAAATGTATCTGGCTGGCGACGTGTGCGCTTTTTCCGGTTGTTTGTTGTTTGTCTGGGCCGCCTTTTGATGTCACCGGGCAGCTGCGGCCGCGATGTATATTAATCGCTGCTACATTGAAAACGCTGTTCGCTTCTCGCTGCCCGCTGCCCGCTGCCCGCTTCTCGCTGCCCGCTTCTCGCTGCCCGCTTCTTGCGGCTCGCATGCGAAACTCGTTTGCTGCTGCTTTTGGGGCGTGTGTTTGTCGCGTTTCGAAATTGTTCCGAAATGTCATAAATCAAAAATGTTGGTATCCCCAAACGACGAGGCTAAAAACCTGTCTGTCGCTGTGTTATCACCTACACACAAATTATGTATTTGGTAACGCGCCCCACCACCCCCTCCTTAGGCTTTTAGGCCCACTGCCACAGCATTTAGTCTGCCTCGTGCAACACTAAATCAATGCTGAAAGCTGTGCTAATTTCTTGACGGCCAGGAATATACTTACATACATGATCACGATTCTTTGTAGTTCTGTTGTGTTTTTGTATAGCCTGATAACATAATTAGAAACTAAAGGTGTATTTATAAATATTTTGTTTACTTCTTACTTAACAGCATATCTGTTACATGATTTTCATGCATTAAGGCTATATTCCTTTGACTCATTCATCTTTCTATCTGCAATGAAAGCTCTCTTCGTGATCCTTAATATCGATAAGTAATCGATAACTGCATACACCACAAGATAAATAAGTTATCGATAATAGGTCGTATATTTTTGGACATTTCTTTTATTTTAGATCGGGAAACACAAAATGTGCCTTGAATATTCTAGATTTCTGTCGAATCAAAATATCAAAAGATATACCAAATACTTTCTCTTTGTACAGACCCTTTAATTGAAAAGATACAGATTTTTGAAAGGTCTGCAGAATTTTATAATTAATTAAAATTAAATGAATTATAAAGAACTCCTCATATATTAATGTATTTAACATTCATTCATTAATGAATAATTTAGAGCTGTTTTCTGTTTCTTGATTATATTTTTCAGTTGAAATACAATGTAAACTTTCGATTTGTATCGATCTAACCTAGCTACACAAGGTTCATTCATATCGATTGTAGTTTCCATAGCTTGTGCCATTTATTTATATTTTTATTTTTCTGGTTATTTTTTCATTAGCTAAAGAAATCCTTGGGGCATATTTTCAACACATACTCCAGCCGAGCCAGCATTGGGCAAAGTCGTAAAGTTCCTCCATCATTTATCTCTAGTCAGGCTCCCGGCACGGTGTGCTGCTAATTAATCATTTTGCTGCCGTCAGTGAATGTCAGTTTTATATGCTGGTGCTGTCGGTGCTGCCATTTATATTGCTACCGGCTCTCGGCCTATCTGATGGCGTCTCACGTTGACATACGCTCCCGACTGGCTCGACTGGCTCGACTGGCTCTCCTGGGCAGGAGTCTGTGCCGGTAATCGAAATTAAGCAAACTTTTGCCCAAACTATTTGCAAGTGGCAGGCGCAGAATGATTAATTTGAACAGGCGCAGTTAATGCTCAAAAGACAACTTGTTTGTTTAAGCACAGACTCTAGACTGATCGCATCTAAATAGGTGTGTGTGTGTGTGTGTGTGTGTGTGTTTTTGAGCAGCTGCCAAGTGCCGCTGCTTGCCGTGCAACATTGTAAAAATCGCTAAATAAATATATCAGTGTGCCTTTGAAGGACTCTTTCTCGCCAGGACAATAAATCAAGGGGCGCGGCAGCACACAAAGGTACTGGGAATTACTTTGATATCCTGCCTGGCGCAACTGCTGCGGCGACCGTGCAACCTGCCGCAGCTTTGTGCAAATTATTTGCCGCATTTTACTTTTATTTTTGCCATTTTGCTTACAAGTAAATTGTTTGCCAATATTTTTTTCTCTTTTATTTGCCACTTTTTTGTGCCCATTGCTGTTGCCTTTGTGCACACAATTGAAACAAAGATAACTTTGAAACAGTTGTAAAGTGAAAATTGCACGGAATGTTGAACGTTCAGCCAGCCAGCCAGCAGCTACCCCTACTAAGCCCCAACCCCCCACCCCATCCCACCCGAATCCCAACCCCAAACCCCAATAGCAGCGCCTCCAAAATGAAAATGCTGCCGAAAAAAATGGCGTTACAGCTGTTATTTTTTTGTTTTATTTGCTTATTTATTTAATGCCAGCCACACGAAGAGACAACAACGCCCAAAAAGAATATATAAAAGAAAAAGTGCCAAAAAATATAAATAAAAAACAGAAATCGAGGCGCAAACAAAGCGAACGCGGCCAACCCAAAAGGTGTAGCCAAAGGGCATGCAAAATTGCAGCAGCAGCAGCAGCAATGGCAGGTGGAGATGGAGGTAGGAGCAGGGGAAGTGTGGTAGGGGTAGCTGGCTTGGGGCACAGCAGTGAGGGGGGCGGGGACAGCACTCACTTGCACAGTGCTACGGGTGGTTGGAGTCGATATTCAAACTGCTCTTAACGCTTGCCAGGCACAATTTAACATGTAAACGATTTTTGTTAACTGGTCGCAGTACCACGGTGGGGCAGGGGGGCTGTCAGGCAAGAGGGTGGGGGGGATAACCAATAGCGCATCGCATTGGTTACACTCTGATTGCCGTTCAATTGCAATAAATTTCGCACAATTGCACAATAATTGTTAAAAGTTTAAAACAAACAAAAAATAGAGGGAAAGAGAGAGAGAGAGAGAGTGAGAGAGGGAGGAAGAAAAATAGTAACAAAAAATTATTCGACACGTTTCAGTTGGCTTTTTTACGATGCACTGATAAAAATTGATTATGTTCGAATATTTCAATTAGCTCACAATTTGAATCTCACTTAATGCAGCTGGAAATAAATCGCTTTCAAATAATCTAATAATATATTAGGCGAGGCTTAAAACAATTAACCTACACAGGCCTTAAGAATAATATGTTAGAGCATGTAAACTTTGCCTGATCAGAAGTCTAATCAAGGCTTTAGCTAGTCATTCAATTATTAGATCATATCCACAGTATAAACTAGCCTTAAGTATAGCATGATGTGTAAGAAATATATATTTTATTGAATTTTAATTCTAGCTAAATCTAAATATGATAAAAGAAATGTTTTATTATAATATATCGATATAATTAGACAACTTCTTCGATTACAAATTCTTCTATACCTTATCCTTGCTACATTACGCCCCTCTAGCACAATCTATGCGCAGTTGCTGCAAGTTTCCCCCTCCGTTCCAACTTGGGATATATATATATATATATACAGTTTTACATTGGCATATTTTCCCTAATTGCAAGTCGACAGCAACAAACGCCTACGCAGCGGCCAGATATGCAGACCCCGCAGATTTTTTCAAGGTAAATCACAAAAATAGAGTTTGGAACAGGCAGGGCGCATGCATATAGACATACATATGCTGCGATCAGCCCGCCCGGCTGCCCGGCTGCCCGCCTGCCTGACAGAGGACACACATATGCCCAGCAGCAGCAGCAGCAGGAGTCGAACTCAGTCAGTGACGGACACGGCTCGGTTGGCTATTAAAATTTCACACTCAGCAAAGCAAATGCTACAAATAAAATAAACCTGGCAGCAGCAGCAGCAGCAGCAACAGCAGCAACTGCAGCAGCAATGCGCTGCACAAATAAATAACAAGAAGGAACGTCTCTCTTTGGCACGCTGAAGATCGAATACCCTTGCAGAGGGTTACAAACACGGCCGCTCCCATTCCGATCGATTGTTTCTATATCAACTATATAATGTAGTAGGCCGACTTCTAAAGGTTATCCAGATTAGAATTTTGAAGCCCATAATTTCTGAGTTTGCTCAAGATATCTTCAAAGTCATTATTGCGTTATCTCCCTGTATATATATATATATATATTATATAGTAGTCTGATTTGTAAATGTAGCAGGGGAAATACCGAATTTGGCAACCGATCCGTCTTGTTGCAGCCTTATGATAATGCAGTCCGATTCGTCCAATATCGACATATGCACTACCTGCAACAGAAAGAGGGAAGCAGATAGACGGGCATAGGATCAAGATTCTATATAATTTATTTACCTCTGTGCCCTGCACAGTTCGTGACAAAATTGTGTTACCCTTCATCAGGGTATGGACACTAAGTAAAGGGCAAAATGCCTCGGCGTTGGTGCAGTTGCTCCGTTTTGGCATCTACTCCCTTTACGGCTCTTGCTGCATTACCCGAAACTCTATTTATAGGCAGCCGCAGCCGCAGTCGCAGTCGCAGCGACGTCTGCTCGGCGTTGCTCGCTGTGGCTGCCACCTTTGGCATTGCCACTTGAGGCTGTTTTACCTAAGCCACCTTTGTGCCCGGCGAGCGTATATACTCATGCATACGGAAAGTATAACCCGACTCGCATGCACCTTTATATATGTACATACCTACGCTCTGTAAGTGCCCTGCGAGTTCCAAATTTAGCACGCCTCGGCGATTATTACTTAGCATTTGAGTCGGGGTCCCGGGCATATGTTTTTCATATGCGGCTCAAGTGCTGCCACTTGAGAACGGACATTCAGGCAGCAAGAAGAAGAGCGCGCGCGCGCATGGAGTTGCCAGACCGATCATTGTAAACTTTCGCACGCCCACGCCACGTTTTGGGTATTTTCGGTATTTTAGCATTCGATATCGAAGCATTTCACATTTTACACCTAAACAAATTGGCCTTCCCACCGGTTTACATTTACACGCCAATTAATTGCTAAATAAATAAATTAATGCTTGAGAGAGGTGTCGCTTACATTATCAAACACAATTAGGCCCCAGCACTGGGCGTGTGTGTGTGTGTGTGTGTGTTTATTGCCGTCTGCCATTTGCAGCTAATTTTATGTAAATTTATTTAATAAATATGCTAAAAATGTCGCTAGCTGCAAATGAGCGGCTGCAACGAGTTGTGTCTGTTTATAATTAAGTGCTAAAATTTATGTTTATTATTTACACAAAAACTCGCAAAGCGATTGTCATTGAAAGCGGCGCCACCTGTCGGCTATTTGTCTGAAACTGCGTCAGCGCTTTCGCAGCAGCAACAACAATTAAACAATTAGAATTGTCTAAAGTAGCAACAAATTCCCTTACCTGAGCAGCTAAAAGATAAACAAAAATACAAAAAAATCTATAGGAAATGTCATCGGTTTACATTTCGCTTGGGCGTGTTTGACAAGCGCCTGTCATTGAAATATTAAAAACACTTTAAAAACTGACAGCCAAATCAGCATGAGAAATGTTCCATCAGCCCAGAACTGGGCGCAGGTAAAAGCCGTCCGCCTGCAACCGCTGGCCATAAATTAAACGTGAAAATCGTTGCGAGAACTGAAAGTAAAAAGCTGGCAAAATGAAATGAAACGAAATAAATAAATTGGCATTAGCCGAGCTTAGCTGAAAAATGTCTGGGGCTAATAAAAGCTGGCAATAAAAAGCACATAAAATTAGTGGAACGCAGAAGCCAACAACAACAGCAGCCACAACTAACAAATACAGATACAAATGTATCTGTCGCCTTGCACGTTAGCACAAATGTAGTTTTTATTTTTCATTGATTTACGCTCTCTCCCCCCTCAACCCACATACATATTATTTATAATATACATATACCCCACTATACGCTACGCCCCCCCGTTACTTCTACTATTTTGGGCCGCGCCGCGCGTGTAGCACAGGTGAACCAGCATTGACACCAATTGCTTGATTCCATTCTGTGCCGTCACCAGTGGACCGCAAAAGTTGAGCAACCCGAGCCACAACAAAGAACCACACGGAATTTCATGTGCCGCTATCACACGAGAGCTCAATTTGATATTTTTATTGTTTTAAATTGTGGTTTTTGTTGCTTTGGCAAACGTGTGGCATAAATTCTAGGCAGCTATCACATCTATTCTGTCAAAATATTTGCGCCTTTGGAGCTGTCAAATCATTTAACAGCTGGCATTTCCCACAATTCTTACGATATTCTAAGTTAAGTTCATCAAATCTGGCATTTTGATATGCATTTGTGTCGCATCTAATAGCATTAAATTTAAATTTTCATTTTTTTTTTTGCAAATCAACAGGTGTTTTTATTTGTTTTGGCATAAACTGTTAACACAACATGAACTCGTTTTTAGAGCTAACAGCTGACTGTTAAAGTGCGCTGTAAAGGCAAGCATCTGTTAATTAACAAGAAACTTCAAATAAATAACTGATCTGCATGAAATTTGGCCCAAATTCTACTAAAAATAAGCGCTTTGAGCTTTAGAAGTGGTCCACAAGAATTGAACCATGAAATCATATTCATAAAAGACATTCCATCAGCCAAAAATAGATTAAGATACACAGCATATTTCCTGGCTGCTTGGGCAAATCTGCTTTGATGGGTTCTCTCTCCTGACTATAAAACACTATCAATCAACTTCAATTGGCCTGCGTAAGCGCCAAATAGTTGGCCAGCAACAACAACAAGACTAAAGCAACAATTGCAGGGCAAACAAACAGAAACATTTGATGCGACTATCAAAATTCGTTTGAGATCTGTTGTTTTTTTTCACTTCACAAATTGAAATTAATTTGCAGACACTTTCAATATTTCAATACCACTGCTTACATATGACAATGAAAAACAAATATCAATGCTCAACTAAGAGATACCCTGTACGCAGGCAGCAACTCACTTGTGCTTACATTAATAAATAATTAAAACAATTGCAATTAATTTGTTCAAGACTGCGAAAAGCCTCCAAGGCTAAGACAGAAGTTCTTGAATGAGTTCTTGACCAAGAAAGTTTACCCATTCAATGAGCAGCACTTTAGCATACCCTGGCTACGCACTTTTAATTGTTACAGGGTATTAAAAAGAAATAAGTGCAAAATGCGAAACGGCTTTTTCCACGTTGCGTTAATAATTTCTGTTATGAAAAATTGATTGAACTAAATGAGCTGGTGACACACTTGTTGAGTGTTGAGTGTCGCACACACTCTCACACACACACGCGCACACACACTCAGCCCAGATACCCCCAGGCATTCAAGCCCGAAGCCCACCATTATGATGATGAAAAAAGCCATAAAATTTGTTTGGTGTTTTAATATATTTTTTTCTCTTTGTGGTTCACGTTTTAACAACTTGCATATTTTATGAAGATGAGCGAATGGCCGACAGATTCATTTAATAAAAACGTCATTAAACGGGCAGCAAGAAATAAATTTTCACAAAATTATTAACTGAAATGTAGACGCGACCAGAAAGTGCTGTAATACAAGCAGCTGTTGCTACATTTTATTGATGGTTTTGATGGCATTTAAAATGGAGCAAAGTCGGAGTGTACGAGCTCTAATTAGAATGATTAGCATTGGGCGTTAGGCGAGGGAGTGGCTGCAGACGCAATGCGGGTCACGTTGCATGCCACAAATAAAAGTAATTGAAATTACCTCCAAGAAACTTAGAGCCCGCATCTCGGAAAAGCAAATCAAACTGTATCTGAATCAATTAACTGTGTAATATCAATAAAAAAAAAAATGATATAAAAGAAAACCTTATAGGAAAAACTATTGAAAGTGAAAATAACAACAGAACGTGCAACGAACTCTGCTTTAGATTGCGCTTGATTGCTAGGCCGGCCACAAGATACAGATACAGATACATTCCACAGATACAGTTACATCCCACAGATACATATACGGCTATAGCTACAGATACAAGAGCAAGGTATGCGCGTACACAGACCCATTAATTTAGCGCTGCACATGTGAGTGCCCCTATGAGCGGCGTCTGTCTGCAGGCGGTTAATTGGCTTAAATTAAGGTAGCGATCAAATAGCAGCAACAGCAGCACCAGCAGCAGCAGCAGCAGCAACAACAAAGACTCCCATTGTGAGATACACACAGCGTGAGCTGAAACTCCATTTTGTACCTTGCAACGTGCCTGGGCCCAGTCGCAGATACAACAAAGTTGCTTATTTACCAAGCGACTCAGCGGCCATAAGTATCTCACACACACACACACTAACACATACACAGTCATTTACCATGTGTGTGTGTGTATAGCAATTGGCTGACCCTCGGCATCGGCATTGCCAGCGACGTCGTCATTGAACAAAGCAATCTTCAAGATACTTTTTTTTCGTTTTTTTCTGTTTTTTGTTTTTTTTTTTTTTTGTCTTCTGCCTTGCCTTGCCGTTCACGTTCTATATGATCTCCTTTTTCGCATGCTTGAACGCTTTTTTAAACTGATTAAGTCGACTCTTCAGCCAGTTCCAGTGTGTGCACGTGTGTGTGTGTGTGTGTGTGTGTAAACCAGTTCCACTCTTTTATTTTTTCTGCTTTTGATTGGCGCATGAGATCATCGCCTTTTACGTGGAATCGTTGCGTGAAGGCAACGGCAACGGCCACGGCAACGGCAACGGCAACCACAATGCCACAGGCGGGGCAGGCTGTTGTGGCAGGGGTTGTGGCTCGTAGCACTGACTTTGCCAGCGGTAAAGTTGATTTGCCACGAAATTAATGTCGATCTTCGGTGCTTAAGCTTAAGTTGCCTCTATCCACACGGCAGCCCCTCTTCTCAGACCCCTTCCCCCTCTGAAGTCCCTCTGCTGCTGCTGCTGCTGCTCCACTTGCTTATTGTGGCCCTTATGTGTGGCATGCCATTTAGGTCTGCTTCTTGCTGCTTATCGCCTGTGCAGATCTCACAGTTAATTTGTTTTCATTAAAAAATGCTGCTTAATTGCAAAATGGCCGTCTTCAGTTTGAGGAACACTTACGTTAGGTTCTGCAAAGAAATATAATCGATTTAATTTGTTTTTGTTTTTTAGATTATGCAACAGCGCACAGAGAAACAAAAGCTAAACATTCAAATTATTATTTTGTTTCTTTTAAATTTGTATAGATTTTATATTTGTAATATAAGTTTTTGGTAATTTATTTAGCATTTCCCTTTCACAATATTTATTCACAATCTTTGCTATTTTAAATATATTTTATGAGAGTTATTTAAACCAATAACATTTTTCAATATTTTAAGCTTATATATAGGCGTATGCTTTCTCTTGGTGATTAACGAAAATAATCGAAATTTTAACAAAACTATTTTTAGTGTTTTTACAAACTTTTTTAAAGAATTTTTTACAAATTCAAAGACTTGGTAAACAGTTTTCATGTATCCACTTTGGGCATCATATTTCCTATTCCATTACATGCCTTGACTCACACTTAACTCTCGGTCTCTCTCCCCCTCTCATCTTCTAAAACTGCAGTTTCCTCTTTGGCCTCCAATTTGCATCATCACCAAGCACACAGCAAGCCCAGCAATGTGGCTGCCAATCCGGAGATCGCGGCCAGCGCCACAGCCAATGCAGCCGAAGACTGTTTGGTCAAGTGCACGCAGTGCCACAAGCGCTTCAATGAGTTTCAGGTAAGTCTCCGCTTGGCTGACATGCGTTTCTTGATGGACCATAACCATGACACCTTCCTCCTCTCTTAGTCGTTTAGCGAGCACATTGCCAACGAGCATCCGCACGACAAGCTCAACTATGAGCCACATCGTGTCGCTGCTGAGGCTACGCAGCCAGAGAGCGAGGCGGACGAGGATGAGCAGAGTAATTTGAGCAGCAGCAGTCGCCGCTATGCCAAGTCCCCAAACAACAACAACAACAACAGCGAGTTGGCCAAGAATCAAAACAACAACAACAACAACAATAACAGCCACAGTGGCAACAGCAGCCACAGAAGCCAGCACTCGCCTCTGTGCTCCCCAGTTGCCACCACGCCCAGCGATTTGTTTGCCCACCTGCCGCATCCGCCGCCGCAGCTGCCCGCCCATTTGCATGCACAGTTCATGGCCGCCGCTGCCCTGGCCATGCAGTCCGCACGCTCCGCCAGTTCACCCAGCCACCAACAGCAGCACCAGCAGCAGCAGCAACAACAGCAGCAGCCGCAGCTGCAGCAGGCCTTGCTGTTGCCACCGCCACAGCCCGGCAGCAACAGCAGCGTCGGCAGCAATTCCGCTTATGATATGGACTTGAGTGCTCCCCGTTCCACCTCCAGCCCGGGCTCCACAACGGGCGATCTCAGCGCCGCCTTTCCCTGCATGCAATGCACTGCGGCCTTTGCCAGCCGCGAGCAGCTCGAACAACATCAGCTGCTGCACTCACCCCCGGGCCCGCAAACCACGCAGAATGTGACTCAGGTGAGTTGCTCTCTCTCTTTCTATATATATATATATCATTTATATAAATATTTAATTGGCTAGCTCGAGGTGCGGAGTTATTTATATTTATTTTTTTAACTGATTATAATAAGTGTTACCTGGTGCGACGTATTCGAACAGTTAGACAGGGCTCTCAGGATTTTCGACCACAAAGGTGGAAAATAGGTGAAAGCCTGACAGCCGCAACTTTATTATTGGCGGAAAAAAAGTGGATAGCTCAATTCAATTCATTTAATCGCGTATTATTTACTTGCTATTGTGACACATTTGAAACGTTTCAGCGAATTACAAAAATCCACTCAAACTATCGGAAAAGGGTAAATAACTAAAATTTAAGACTTAACACGCACATGCAGACTAGATCGTGAGTCAGCGGACTCTGCGAAGTGGTGATCAAATATTTCTTATACAAGTCGCAGTTGTTGTGGCCGGGCGCAGGGTTAAAGTTCATGTTGTACGAGTCAGCGCAACAAGCGCAACTTACTCATGCGTCTGATCTATGTCCACCACCCCCGCCCCCTCAACACCAACAGCAGCTCAAACCCGCTCAAAAAACTGATCATAAACACGCACAGCGCCCGCTTCAGTTGATCTTTGAGCAACGCACATTGAACACAATGCGCGCGCTTTGTTCAGATTGTTGTTGTTGCTGATGTTGTTGTTGCTGTTGTTGTTGTTGTTGTCGTGTTTGTTGTTGTTGTTGGCTCCGCATGTGAGCGGAAAGTGGGCAACGGATAACGACGGTGCCAAGCACAGCATCAACCTTATGAATGTGCCCACGTTTCCTGTTGACACAATATAAATTATATATATTTTATACAATATATATCGAAGGCAAATGAGTAAATAATTAAGCCCCAGATAAAAACTAAACACATGGGACAGGCCATTTTTTCTCCTTTATTTTTTGTAATTTTTTTTAGTTTTTTCTGTATACTTTTTTCTTTGTAGTTTTTTTTTTTTTTTTTTTTGTGCGAAGATAACAAATATGCTGTGGGTTTTTCCAACATTCAAGAGGTTTTCTTTTCGTGGAATTAAAATGATTGTTGTTATTTTCTTATGCTTACGTAAAGTTTATCAGCAAGGCAACGGCAACAACGAAAACGACAACAACAACAGCAGCAACAACAACAACGAACAACGCAGAGCGAACACTATAAACTATGATAAGCAACACCGTCATAATAAAAAACGAAAACAAGCACCAAATACTGGCATTAAATAAAAACGTAGGCGTTTACCAAAACCCCCCACACACACACACATACACACACACACACTCACATAGAGACACACCGACGAAAAAACCCAATGACGCGCCACACAACAAAAACAAGAAGAAGCAGTAGAAGAAAAAATATGAAGATGGGGCAACAAAAAGTATTATCAGGGGAGCATTGGCTAAGAAAAAACCGAGTGAGATACAAGTACAATAAAGTGAGATAGCAAGTGCGTACACGTCTGTCACACTTTGTGGCGGCCTATCATAAGGTCTATGTAGTATATAAGGTCTAGAAGTATGTGTGCTTGTGTGTGTGCGTGTGTGTGTGTGTGGCTGTCCGTCACACACTCGTAACTCCCAATTGTGCAGTTGTTGTTCTGCGTTCGCGTTCGTCTTGGGCTGGCCGTGTGATAAGGCATTAAAATAAATGTTGCTACAGGCAGGCCCTGATAAGACGTACCAACACTTATACGCTTACGGCCTACCCACTCCTCTTCACAATAATAAAAAACACACTCACACACTCACACACACACACACACACACACACTGGTCTGCCTTACACGGCCAGCGATAAGCGTCAAGTTGTGTATTGAGGGAGGGACACACACACACACACACACACACACTCGCACACCTTGTGGCATGAGGCACCCAGCGGCTATTAAAGCCACATAAATTATAATTTTGTTGCATTTCTCTTCTTCTACTTGGGTTTTTTGGCTGGGCCAGCTGCAAAGGGGGCGGCCCGCAGCCACAAGCATTGTACGCCCCCCATCACGCATTGCTCATAAATTCATATGGCTAGTTCGGCTTTTTATCTAGCTTCATTTTTTGCTTTTTGCTGCTTTTTTGTTACCTTCATGCGAGTAGAGCCGAGCTGAAATGAAAAAGTTGGACAGCTTCAAGCTATCTGATTTTTCATATGAGCCGCCAGTTGTACGTTTGCTCGTCTCAGCAGTTACAGTGAAAAGTGCCTAAAATGCCTGGTGAAGATTCATAGGTGGGCATATCTAAGCGAAGTAGTAGAATCATCAACTGTCTGTCCGAGCTGTTCAAGTGAGACTTTGGGGCAGCTGCACAATGTGCGGACGGTTTGGAGCTCTAGAGCTTCGGATAAGGGTCGGGATATGTGGATAAACAAACCAAAGGCCACAGTAGCTAATAATAATTACTTATGAGCTTCATGTATAGAACAAATATAATTATATAGTCGAAAATTAACCATAAATAATTGAGGAGTAAAGATAGTTACAATTATTATCATCAAAGCTTGGATTTAAAAAAGGTTAATCTCTATATAATCAACTGTTTGACCTGATGGACTGACTGACAGATTGATAGACAGACTGACTGACTGATGGACTGACTGACAGACTGATTGACAGAATTACAGACTCTCTGAATGATTGACTGACTGATTGACTGACTGATTGACTGACTGATTGACGCGGGCAACTAAAATTTGTACTTAGTATATTATAAAGCTAACCTTACCTTTAGACAGTGTTCACTGTAGCTGCTGCATTTAGTACTTCTGTATATTTTTATTTTTTTGGCAACTGCTGGCGTTATTAATATTTACCTAAGCCGTCACAAGCAGGGGTCGGCATCAGGCATCAAAAAGCTAATAAAGCCGCAAGAGCAGCACATCGAGTTGTGAGTGGGTTTATTAAGCCTGACAGCGTCCAGTCGCTGGGCGGGGGCGGGGGTTGCCGGCGCGCCATGGTCGGGTCAACCTGTTTGCACTTTTGTTGCAGCCACACAGCTGGGGCACGTTTGGCTGCGGGGCACACATAATTTACGGCTTTGTTAATGACATTTAAACATTGAAACACATGCAAAGTGCACAAATGGCAACAGGATATTGGCCAACAGTGGGTTGACATATTGCAACTATGGCCAATACGCATTTATTGCCATATTCATAATTTATGGGCGGGGGGGGTCTTTACACGTGTACACGCGCATTAAATTATTATGTGTGAAAACAATTAATTATGCAACAACAACAACAGCCGCGCGCATTGCTCATTATTGAAATCATGCACATAAGTAGGCAACACAAGTTGTTGTTTTTTTTTTTGTTTTTGTTTAAATAACAATTGTTATTGAAAAGCCATTTAAATTGGCCGCAGACGTCGCGCGGCTTTAAAGTTAACAACGTGCAACATTTTGTTGCAAAGGTCAACATCATTAACCAACGCTTCAGCGTGACAGACAGAGAGAGAGAGAGAGAGAGAGAGAGAGAGAGAGAGGGAGAGAGAGATGGCATGCAAGGCCGTAATTGTTGAGCAAATGGCAGCACATAAATTATTGGCCAAACCCGAAATGTGTTGGCCAAAAGCAACAACAAAAAATTGACTGACACTGGCAAACTTTCAGCCATAACAATGCGAGTGCCAGAAAAAGTGCAGCAATTAAATATTTGCTTAACTGCGCTGCACACACACACGCACGGACACACACACGCGTGCACAAATAAAAACAGTCGCAACTTTTTGGCCACAATTCATTTGTGGGTCCGGCGCTAAAAGTTGCCACCTTTTTGGCCGCCACAGACCATGGTCGGCCATGTGTCTGCACACGAAACATTTCAAATTGAAAAATTATATGCACTTTAGGTGTCCTACCCCATGGCCAGCTCCAGCTCCAGCTCCAGCTTCAACTCCAGCTTCAGCTTCAGCACCAGCTCCAGCTCTTCAGCTCTTCAGCTCCGGCTCCAGTTCCGGCTCCTGACATCGTCGTCTCGGCGCCGTTCGCCACTTGACGAACAGCGCTGAAAAATTAATAGCAATTTATTTACTACACTGCGGACACCCATTCCCATACCCAATCCCAATCCACAGTCCCAGCTCCAGTTCGCCACTTTTAAATGTATTTTTATGTATTTCTCTGGACGCTGCCCTTTGACCGCGCGCGCACAAAGTTTAAAAATTATTCGCAATTAAAGCAAACAAATTAAAAATAAAAGTATCAAAAAAAAAATTCGTTGTAAAAAAGGGGAGCTTTTAAACGCATGTTTACAAATAATGAAAATTTATTGAAATTTAAAAGTTCTGTAACATTTATTCAGGCCCCATGCAAATTAAATATATGTTGGAAATTTATAAATCATAAAGTTGATAAAGCCTTGACACTTATTTTACTCCGTGGTCAATTTATTAAGCTGCAGATGCCTCACTTATTTTTATTCCTATATATATCGGGTCCTCTTAGTATCTATATCTATCCAGATTGTAGTTAACAGAAACTGCTTTCTGCGCAACCATTCCAGCTTTAACTTTCTATCTATAAGGTTGTCAAAGATATCGGCTCTCTTTATTATCCAGATTCTAGTCAGCACCTTGTTGTTGTCATTAAGAGCAACCAATTCCTGCGGATCCTGTTTCCCAAAATATCTTTTAGCTACTTCCTAAACAGCTTCTCAAATACCTAGATTCCACGCACTCCAGCAGCACCTGCCCATTTTTTACCAGAACACATGCCAAGCTATTTTTCCCCCTCCAGACATTTTACCTTCTGCGTAGAATGGAAAATCTTTTTACAATCATTTTCATTTGCTCTCGGGACTTGGATCAACTTTCACCGTGCACAACATAAATTATGCGGCCCCGTGTGTTCTCGGTAAATGCTGCTTCTTCTTCTACTCACATGGAATTTCCCTTGAACATTTTCCCTTTTCCCTCGACTTGCCGTGCAAGTCCCGTGGGCTCTTTTCTCTTTCGGGCATTCTGACGTTTATTGTGCGGTTGGGTCGAATGATATGTTTAATGAAGTTGGAAGACAGAGTGAGAGATAGAGAGAGAGAGAAGCAGAGAGAGAGAGAGAGAGAGAGAGAGAGAGAGAGAGAGAGAGGCAGACTTGACTTTTGAGCCGTTACATAGATCTTATTAGGACTTTTGTACTGCCCAAGTGGACATTTTGTAACATGGCCAATTTTCCTTTGAGCAGTTTTTTATGGCACTCACAACCTGTGTTACATAGTTTCCACAAAAGAAGAAGCAGACGAAGAAAAGGTCTACAGTCTAGGGTCGTAAAAATGGAAAATCATAATAAAAATCATTTCTAAAGCAGCTGCTGTCTCCCAGACGAGCAATATGTATCTTAAAGCTATTCAAATGGCATAATTTCGTTATTTTATATTATTTTTGTTATTAATGTGAGGTTTCTTTTGATTTGGCAACATTTTGTTGAAGCTTTTATCAAAAGTAATAAATTGAATTTATTTTGCGGCGGCGCCTAATTTATGTTCTCCTAATACACAACTAATTTCGCATGTTTAGACGAGACGAGTTCTCAACTCAGGAAAAACTGAAAAATATTCGAGCGCCCAGCCCCACGCATCATTGGGCAAAACGTTTTATTTATAAACAATTAAATTTGATTTGTCGTGCGTTGGCAGCGAACGCAAACTGAGAATTCGACGTGTTTCCGCTTGTCTGCGATTATTATTATTATTATCTGGAATATTGTAAGTCTTTAGGTAAAGGTTTATCAGCTGCATTTGAGAAATGCGCCATAAAATATTGAAAAATGCGGCAGGCGAAATAAATTGCGAGCGCTTAAAAGTATTTTCCTGTTAATCAACTTTGGAAAACGAAGAAAAAGAAAAGGAAAAAAACCCAAAATAAAAGAAAATACATAATGTACGACAGGCAGGCGGCAAGTGCGCAAAAATCACCAGAGACCAATAGCCAAATGGCGACTTTAGCCGCTTTTGCTCTTAGCCCAGAAGTGAATGTTGTTGAACTTTTACCACGAAATACACTTGGGAAAAAAACAAAAACTTAAATAATAAAACATATATATATATATATTTATATGAAAATTGATTGTTTGCTGCGACTGAAAAAAACAACAAATGTGTGCGGCTTATCTATGGGGGCGCACCTCTACATGGACGCTAATCGGACGAGTTCAAAAACCCTACTCGGAACGGCAAACGCTTGCGGTACCTAGGCAAAAACCACTTTCGATAACGATAACCCAATCGAACTGAACAGAACGTGCTCTGACTTACTAGCACTGGGTATAGGTACATATAGTATGCGATTAAGCACTCGCCTTATTTATGTGTTTTCTTTAATTTTCATTTTGTTCTACTCTTATGGTAAGGTAGTACGTCAATGCTAACTAGAAATTCATTCATTGCTCTAATCAGGCGCAGCCTTATTATGTCTATACTATATATACATATATACTCTTGTTCATTGTGGGTTGTTGTTTCCACTAGCGCAGCTGCCGCACAGATAAGCACAAGCCTAGAGAATTGGGTCGCAGTTGCTATAAAGCAGTTAGGCATTTATTATTTTCTGTTTTTTTGTTTTTTTTGTTTTATTTTTTCTGCTTAAACATTTTGTTTTTGTGGCATCGTTAATAAATTTTGGTTTGTTTCTGCTTTATCTTTTTGATTCTGCAAGCAGAAATGTGTTTAGACTGACCTCAAAACAAGAAGGAAAAAAAAAAAAAAAAAAGCATGTCGTTTGTTGTTATTTTTGTTTACGCGTCGCCACAGGCGACAGGTGCGTCTTTATATATATTATCATATATAGTATTTATATATAAATATTTCCATGCTGACGGCGGCATTTTGTCAAGTTTTTAGCGGCCAGCAATTCGTTTGAACATGTCACTTTAAAAGCTTGTTGGCCCCGCAACAGGCCAGCCCAGCCCGGCCCAGCCCATCTCGGCCCAGTGCCATTCTTTAGAGCCAATTATGTGCGCTATTATGGCCAAATTCTCGTGTCACTCAATGCATGAAACGTTCGTGAAATACTTTCACAAATTAGCGGTGTCTGTGCCCGAGATACACACACACACAGACACACACACGTACATATCAAGATCTTATATCTTATATGTACATACATACATATATATTTTTACTTTGACTTGATTATTCTATTAGTGCGCTTGTCACAGCTCCTCGTGTCGCCATCTCTGTCGCCGTCTCTGTCTGTCGCAGTCTGTCGGATTGGCGCCCACCTACGTTGCTTTATAATTATAGCAAAAGGCTACTGTCGCCTGCAATTAGCGTTGCCGGACCTGCTGGACGCTCAATGCGTTTTCTCTCGCTCTCGCACACTGTCAGCAACGTTTAGCTTGATTTGTGCTTTGAAGCGGCTGTGTGTGTGGTCTGCTGCTGCTGCATGGCATACAGTTTCCGGCAAGATTTTTTTGGCTGATTTTACAAGGCACGCCTTTTGGCTTGATAACAAGCCAACCGCCGATAAGCAGCAACTGCTGCAAATACATACGTACAGGGCATTAACGTGCACGTGTGTGTGTGTGTGTGTGTGTGTGTGTGTGTGTGTGTGAGTGTGTGTGTGTGCATTTACTGAGCACAGCTCGTGTGTCAGTGACATCATTGTAAGCTCAGAATTTGTGTGTGGAATGCTGGCTTAAGGTACAGGCGACGCTCTTAATTGGCTGCCATGAGCCGTAGAATTCTTTTGAAATTTTGTTAATTAGGCAAACAAACTGACAAACTACACACACACACATACATGCACACAAATGTGTAGCGAATTTCGGCGGCTTTCAAGCTGTTTTTCGGCCTTAGCATTCGTACTTTGAGCTCTTGTAGGAGCCCTGCCAGAGAGAGAGAGAGAGAGAGAGAGATAGATAGGCGCACGTGTGTGAGGCTAATCTAAAAGCGCAAAGGTTAAACGCACTGAATCTCTTGTGCTCAATGGAATATACTCTTCATTTGAACGAATCAATTTCCAGGTCAGCCTCAAGTGCATCCTTAGCTCTCCAGCCAGGCACTTGAGTCATCAGAGATGATGTTCCACTCGGTGCCAGGGCATCTTTGTGTGACCATTATTAACGAAAGGTAGCTACAATTGGCATTTCCGCTCGCACAGTAAAAAAAAAAAGTGAATAAGATTCTGTGTGACGCATGCAATAATACTGTAGCTCACCTTTTGTAAAACGGTGTACAGTTATTTGTGCGCTGTATGGCTGCCATTTTATTTTACATTTAATTGATAACAATAAAAATAACAACCGCGCTTGTGCGACAACAAAGCGTGTTCATAATGTCCACACTGTACTTAAACACTTAAACAGAGGTGGGCGTATTTACTCTTTGCTCTTTCCACACACTGCTGCGGCACATGCACATACCACACATGCATACATATGCATACATGTGGAGCGACAGAGAGAGCAAGAGCGTAACTTCACGCCGTGACGAGGCGATAGCAATAGCGATAACGAGTTTTGCTTTATGTGTGTGCGAGCGCAACAGGTAGACGTAGCCGTAGCCATATTGGAGAGCATGTTAAAACTCGTTCGCTTTTTTGTTTTTTTTTTTTTCTTTGGTTTGTTTTGTTCGTATGCTCGCTCGCTCGCTCTCGCACCTGCAAATGGCGACTGCTCTGACTGTGGTGACGTCAGCGCACAAATCAGATTTATATCAGCATTTAAGAGAACAGGTAAAACAACATGTCTTAGCCCTCCCTTCCTAACTCATAACCAGCGGAAGCGGAAATTTATGTTGCTGCTCTTCCGCTCCATCAGCCGACGCCAGCCGGCGCTCACATTTCACTCAAAGCGAAAATCCAATTGTAGTTTAAAGTTTTTCACTTTAGAAAAACAAAACAAATTTTCCCCAATGATGTTGTTGTTGTTTTTTAATGAGCAAACGGCTGTTAAATAAACAAATTAGGCCTAAAAACTGGCCGCGCATAATTATTGGGCGTATTTTGTGTTTTTTTTTCTTCCACTTGCTATACAAATAAACACATTGTCACCGTTAATGTACAAACTAATTAGACTGGAGAGAAGCCGCTAGCCGAGGCCCATTTATATTGCTATTTTGATGACCCTGGGCTGCTGTATACACCCCCTCCCCCTACTTCCCTTGTTACTATAAGCTTGTGATCTCATGTCAAGAGCTCGTTTTTAAATTAGTTATGTGTTGAAATGACTAATGGCTGGTCACACTAAAAGATATGCACGCGTACACACATACACACATACATACATATGCATGTACGTATGTTAATTGAATTCATAGAAAGCTGCTGCTGAGTAACCTATCAAAGTCCAAGCCACGGCAAGCGCACTCTCTTACTTTGCAAAGCCAGAGAATACGCGTCATGCAAGTCAAGGTTCAGCAAAAACAAAGAGCGTAACAGTGCCTGTTACAGATGTATGTATGTACATATGAATGTGTGCGAATGTGTGCATACAACAGGCAGATTTTAAAGCGTATTGAGCAGACATATTGAAAATTGATCGCTGATAAAAAAGTGCAGCAACGGCACCGCACCAACGACAATGTCATGAACTTTACAACAATAACAGTCTGGCGTGTTTTATATTTATTTATAAAGGGAAACAAATAGCTGAGGTGAGCTGCACTGCAGCAGCAGAGAGTTCAACGGCAGCACGTAAACAACCGCATAGGCAGGGTGTCGCGGGGAAGGGTGGGACGGTGGCCTGCAACACGTGTTGCCATATGTTGGCCGAGTGAAAGTGCCGCAAATCTTTCAGCGCACTGGCTAAGTGGAGCCCCTTGCGCCCAAACCTGTCAGTCAGGCGGCTTGTGCTTTCATTGTGCACCTTTTCCAACACGGGCAACAGCAACAACAACAACAACAACAACAACAAAGTTGCATTTGATGCGTTCAATTTGTTGCCAAACAAATCAAAGACAAACAAACGCATTTCGTTTTGATTAGCATCAGCTGCTGAAACGATACGATTTGATTTGGTTTAGGTTTTAATTCTTTTTTCCGTTAGCTTTTTTGTTTATTTCTTCACTTGCCGGCGTTTGTTGTTGTTTATGTTTCCATTTCTTATTGACGCTTTGTCGCAATATATCCCATTGAAGTTTTGTTTTAATTTATTTTCCATCATACCAAACTCGACGTGCACTCGGCACACTCACTACAATGTGCGTGTATGGACTACTTTTAATGTTGTTTTTTTTTTTTTTTTGCTTATCTTCTTTGCTTTGCCTACGCTTTCATTATTACACACATGCGTACATGTTTCAATGACAGTTGCAAGCTGACTGCTATTTCACCTCAATTGGCACTGTCCTTTTGCCGTTGCTTCAGTCTGTTTCTGTCTGTTGTAGTTACAATTTCGTGATTCGCGCAGTGCGCATATCGCTTGATTTTTTAATTAAGTCTGTTTTTTTTTTTTTTTTGTATCAGTTTTGAGTTTTATACATTTAATCAGCTAAACTCTATTAATCTGCTTGTTAAACGCAGCAACGCCACAAAAAATAACAGATTGTTGGTGCTTCTGCGTTTTTTTCTGCTTTGCGGTTTCGGTTTTGCTTTGCGGGCTTTGAAACAAATAAAAAACCGTTAGAATTCGAACGGCGCAGCAAAACAAATAAATACACACGATTTGTTGTTTTAAACAACTTTTATTACCTGTGCGTCGGTCTTGTGTGCGTGTGCGTGTGTGCGTGTGCGTGTGTGCGTTACGTTTTGCGAATGTATGCGTAACGAGTCTCAAAATAAAAAGTAGGCACAACAAAAGCTACAACAACAACTACAGCAACAACAACAATGTCAGCACTTGAGCTATTGACGTGCAGATTGAATGAGATGCTGAAGGAGCGCCAACAAGCACAAGTGAGCGTCAGCGTGAGCGAGAGCGAGAGAGTGCACAACAGCGTAATGGACAAAAGCTGCACTGTATATAATTGCATTTATGTCTTATTTGAAATCAATTAAAAAAAACAAGGAATTCAAAAAAAGCATTCACTATATATTCTCCCGCCTCTCTCTTCTCTTTGCAGACCTGCAAAATATGCCACAAGGCCTTTGCGAACGTTTATCGCCTGCAGCGTCACATGATCAGCCACGACGAGTCGGCTTTGCTGCGCAAATTCAAATGCCTTCAGTGCGACAAGGCCTTCAAGTTCAAGCATCATCTGAAGGAGCATGTGCGGATCCATTCCGGCGAGAAGCCTTTTGGCTGCGACAACTGCGGCAAACGCTTCTCCCACTCGGGCAGCTTCTCCTCCCACATGACATCCAAGAAGTGCATCAGCATGGGCCTCAAGCTGAACAACAATCGCCAAATGCTCAAAACTCTGGACAAGAAGGCCAGCGCTGGACGCTCCCCAACAGATCAACAGCAGCAGCAGCAGCTGGCGGGCAAACGTTCCTGCAAGCTGCCGGAGCCGGTGCTGCCCAATCCGATGAATTACTTTGCTGGCGATGCCCAAGCTGCACCCGCAGCTGCCAATGCTCCCGCGCCCTTTTATCCCAACTACAGCGCGATGAATGCGGCCTTGTTGGCATTCCCCAATGCTTTTATGGCCGCTGCGCTGGATCCGCGCATGCATCCCTACAGCATACAGCGACTGCTGGAGCTGACGGCTGCCGGTCAGCAGCAGCGAGAAGAGCAGCAGGAGCGGCTGGAGCAGGAGCATAGAGAGGAGCAGCCGCTCTATGAGCCCAGCAAGGATGATGATGAGACGCCCGATGAGCCCAAGCTGGTTATGGATCTAGAGGAGTCGGAGCCCAAGCCAGCGGCCACGGCCGAGCTGCCCGCTGCGGAACCACTCGAAGATGCCACCGCCGTCAAGCAGGAGCCCAGTCGCGAGCCAACGCCACCAGACACGCCCAAGTCCATCAAACTGGAGCAGGAGGAGCTGGAGGCAGCGCCCGTGGATCAAACGCGTGCGCAGACACCCCAAGATCTGCGCTGCAGTCGCTGCGCCAAGCAATTCAATCATCCCACAGAGCTGGTGCAGCACGAGAAGGTGCTGTGCGGCCTCATTAAGGAGGAGCTGGAGCAGCACTACCATCAACAACAACAACAGCAACAACAACAACAGCAGCAGCAGCAACAACAACAGCCGAGCTTTGCTTTGCTACCCTCGGCAAGTGATGCGGACGAGGATGACGAGGAGGAGGAGGAGCCCCGTCAGGATTACCATGCAGGCAGCAGCGACAGCGGCGAGCGCAAAGTGCGCGTGCGCACCGCCATCAACGAGGAGCAGCAGCAGCAACTGAAACAGCATTACGCCCACAATGCGCGACCCAGTCGGGATGAGTTCCGGCTGATAGCCGCCCGTCTGCAGCTGGATGCGCGCGTCGTCCAGGTCTGGTTCCAGAACAATCGCTCACGCGAGCGCAAGCTGCAGAGCTATGCCAGCAGCGGAGAGCCCACGGCTGCCGCTCCAACATTGCCCCAGCCGCGCGCTGGCGAGGATCAGCCACTGGATCTGTCCGTTAAGCGCGATGCCTCGCCGCTGTACGGCCTGCCCCCTCAGCCGGCAGCTGCACAGCCCGCGCCCGCTGACTTTCAGGAGACCATGGCCATTAATCTGAGCCGCAAACTATCCAGCTCGGCATCCATGTCGCCGGCTTCGCTGTCGCCCTGCTCGGGCGCCTCCTCGTTGCAGCAATCGGCCGCAGCCGCCGCTGCTGCTGCAGCGCTTTATTTTGCGCCTCCCTCGCCGCCCGGCATGCACGAGGCAGGGCACACGTTGCCAACGCACAGCGCAGCGTCGCGTGGACAGGCGTTTCCCAGCCTGCCGCCATACATGCTGCCACGGCTGCCCATGGAGGCGCTCTTCCAGATGCGACCCGGCGGCGACTATGCGCCCAATCCGCTCATGAACAGTATTAAGATGCCCGACTATCGCGGCACCAGCCTCAGTCCCGGCGGCTCCGAGAAGCGTTCGTGGCGCGACGATGATTCGCGCATCTCGCACGAGGACGACTATGTGCTGGCGGGCGGCGGTCTGTTGCCGCCCAAACCGAAGCGCGCCAAGGCCGAGACGCACGGGCATGCCGGCGATCCGGATCTGCCCTTCGTTTGCGATCAGTGCGACAAGGCGTTCGCCAAGCAGAGCTCCCTGGCGCGTCACAAGTACGAGCATTCCGGTGAGTCAGTCATTTCAGGCGAGGCACAAGCAACCGCCGCTAATCCCAGTTCCTATTTGCAGGTCAGCGACCCTACCAGTGCATGGACTGCCCTAAGGCCTTTAAGCACAAGCATCATTTGACGGAGCACAAGCGTCTGCATTCCGGCGAGAAGCCGTTCCAGTGCTCCAAATGCCTGAAACGCTTCTCCCACTCGGGCAGCTATAGCCAGCACATGAACCACCGTTACTCCTACTGCAAGCCCTACAGGGAATAGGTAAGCGACACCTCAGTGCCGCCCACCTGCGTCACAGCTGCCAATGCTGCTGCTACGGGGACAGCGCGTGCGCGCCGCGGCCCCGTCGCCCACTCGGCCAGGATGAGCAACAATAACAACAACCACCTGCAGCACCATCCGCAGAACAGCAACTATCCGCATCAGCTGGCCGCCATGGCGGCGTTCCAACAACATCAGCAGCAACAACAACAGCAACATCACCACCAGCAGCAGCAGCGACTGCAGCAACGTCTGCCCTGCCAGCCACTTGGTTGGCCACCGTCCGTGCCTGGCGCTGGCGTCATGATGCCGCCACCGCCCAGCAACAATATGCAGCAGCGCAGCGCAGTGCCGCCGCAAGCAGCTCCACCAACAGCACCACCACCACCACCGCTGCTGTCCGGGCCGACAACAACTGGTGTGTACGGCCAAGGGCCGCCAGCACAGCCGCCGCCCTCCTTCTTTGCCAGTCCGCTGCACCATACAGCGTTAATGGCACCACCGCACCCGCTGCCCAATGAACGCTTCGCGGCGCCACTAACGACGCCCACGGGCGCACCGTCCCACGGCGGGCATGCGTTCAGTTTCTTCAATGCGAAAATGTTGTTGAACTGAGCAGAAATAACAGCAGCAGCAGCAACATTAACAGCAGCCACATAACATAACATAAGTCTAACAGTGAACTAACAGTGCACTTAAATGTTGTACTTAAAACAGACGCAAAAATCTCAAATTGTGCAGGAACACAAAACACACACAAGACAACAACAATACACAAAGAAACACGAATATAGAAAGGAACATTATAATTTTAATAATACTTATAATAATGGTTAAATACTCCAGATGCAACTGGCAGCCAACTCAGTAGAGCGCAGATGAAATATTTTTTATAGCCATATTTTGCCCGTGTCATTTTTTGTTGCCACAAAAGTAAAACGAAAAACGCAAAAATAGGAAAAACCAAAACAAACAAAATATGAAAAGAAAAGAAAACCTTTCGTTTGAGCGAATTTATTATTTTTAGTTTATCTTTTTGCATAATGTTTTTAGTATTTTAAATAATTTACGCTTAAGTTGAAATCAGTTTTTGTTTCATATATGAATACCGTATATATATATATATATATTTATATATTTTTATACATTCGAACTATTTACGTTTAGTTTTTTTAGGAGCGAAAAGAAAAACCCAGTACCAAGTGCTGCAAAATACTCAAAAGCTTATTTCTTTATCGGTTCGAACAGACACGTGCCACAATTATCATTTTATTAAATATTAACAACTATGCTTTATTATCGGAATAAATGTAAAACTTATTTGGTTTAATTATTAGCTTTAAAATGTAGTCAAACTGTGTAAATACACTACATTTTTGGACCACAACAACAAACAGCAAACGTTAACTTGACAATATTGTATTTAATGAAAGAAAATTAAAAAAAAAAAAAAAGAAAACAATGCCGAGCTAGATGCTCTCTCGCAAAAGTATTAAACATCAGCCAACTGTATTAAAGCCAGGGTTTAAAAAAAAAATACAAAACTTAATAAATTATGCCACACACCACACACACACACACACACACACGCCATAAACACACACAAACAAATGTAACTTATGTTAATGAAAACCCACCGCTTGCTGCGCGTTTCAAGTTCATACTTAAAAGAAAATGTTTTATTCTAAAATACACAGCTATTTTTATTTGTTTATTTTGTATGAAAGTTGAAATATTTATGTAACATAATAACTACACGATAATCGAAAGAGAAGAAGTATATCTAAAGGAGACACCTATACGATCATTCCATTTAGCTAGAGTTGCGCTCGAAGAAGGTGCCCCGCCCCATGCCACCTGCGACATGCCACGTGCCACATGCCACATGCCACATGCATTTAAATGATGAACCTTCGGCTACTTGAGCGAAAAAGTAAAACTCGATGTTTTGTAAATGTAATATGCTTATGTAAGTGCTATGCTAGGTTGCGTAATTCGAGCACAAATTCATAAAAATTAACATTTAATACAAATATTTAATATATATACACAAACTACACACAAAAACCTAAAGCTAAAGCGCAAAACAACAACTTAATTTGGCCTTATTAAACATTATTTAACAATTAATTAATCACAAACAAAAAAATTTATATATATAAGCTAAAAACGTTTACAAAAACCAAAAACAAACATTTAAATTTAGTAAGTTAACGAAAAAAAAAAAAACAAACAAAAACAAATACTTTTGGAAAAGTCTCTAAAGAAAACTATTAGCAAATTTCAATGTGCGTATTGATGTAAAGAAAATCCTTCTCCTCAGAAAAACAAAAAAAAAGAAAACAAAGAAAAGAAAAAAACTATTAACATTAACTATTGAAATGTTTACAAGGACAATAAATTTCTAAATAATTAGAATGCTTTCAAATTTTTGCTCCAAATTAATTCAATTCAAATAATTTAATCGCATAGCCAAAAAATTAAATAAATAAATCAAACAACAGCAATAAAATACGAAAACAAGAAAATAAATAACAAGTTTAAAAACGCGAAAAAGGTTTCCAGAACAACGAAAATTGTTTTATTAATGTTTATTATTGTGCTATGTCTAAACAAAACCCACACGTAAATAATTAACAAACAATTTCTCAAATTTTCTTTTGCTTTTCCAAAACAACTAAAAAAAAAAAAACAACAAAAATATGCATTTATTACTTAATTAATTTTTATATTTGTATTTTAAAAAACAAAAACCCAACTTTATATATATGCAAATATATATTTTGTAAATTATTTCGCAAGAAAAAAAGCTAGAGAATCCAAATACACAAAAAATAAATATTATAAAAACTGCAATTCTTTCAACTAAATAAAAATAACAAAACATACAGCACTCGTTTAGCATAAATTATATAATTAATAAATATATGAATTAGACTAGTTAAACGTACAGACGCAATGTCTTTATAAATGTTAACTTACAAGAAAGAAGCGAATTAATTATAATTAAGCGCAAATATTTTAATTGTGATGCAGATGCCGGCGATAATATTTGCACTCTAGGGCCTTATATGAGATACACACACCAACACACACACACACACTGAAAGAAACACACCTGTTAGTTATTTAAATTAAGCCTAATTAAGGTGCATATAGTGCATACTATTAAGTTCCCAATCATTTAATTGTCCACCGCAGCCTCTGTTAAAGTTGTTCGCCAAACTTTTCATGTAAATAAGCGTGAGAAAATTGACCATATATACCATGATGATAGTTGGGATCGCATCTGACGAAGGTTTCGCTACAGAGTATGTGCTTGTATTATTTGTTTTATGTTTATACAAACATCTATGTTTAGTTATGCGTTGAGACACTGGCATCAAATGTTAATTGCTATACAAGTACACGTGAAATAAACACAACAGTTTAAATAACTTATATTTCAAATATTATGCATAAATGTATTTTAATCAAAATAAGCCAAAAGGATAAAACATTTTTGTCTTGATACATTTACAAAATTATTATAATTATTAAATTTACAATGTGAAAATAAAAAAAAAAAACAAATTATTAAAATTTAAAATATTCACCTCATTTTAATCATTGCAACAACTATTTCAATTTTGATTAACTGATGTCCCGGAAATATAAATTTCACTGCTCATTCTGCGTCAAGAACTGCTTAAACAATCGCTTTCAGGTGCGAATTCAATCATAAAAAGTATTCAAAAAATGTTTAAGGAAATTTAAAAATTGAAACTAAATGGCAAGCTAAATAATTCTCGAGTTCAAGCTGCGTCCGAGAAGATAGTTTAATTTCGGAAAAGGTCCAAAAGGTCAGCTTCGACAATTTTAGGATAACTATGCTAAATTTAAAATATTTCACAAAAAAAATTGGCAATAATTAATTATTAACTTTATGTAGTTGGCCCAGATGGAGGCTTTTTGAAAATCTTTTAAATAATGCGATCTTGTTAAGATTAAGATTACTTACCCAAATTTGAAGAGGATGGACTTAGAACTGAAAGAGAAGCTTAGCTCTATTAGAAGAATCAGTCAAATCATGACTTCAAAATATTGCCAAGATATTTTCCCAGATATATTCAACAAACTCAGCATTTACGAGCTTCTCGTCTTTTCGGCGTGCTCAAGTAATTTCCGAATGCCTAACTGGGAACCAGAGCATGTCGGGATCAGGTCCAGAGTCTTGCCAAACATATGAGTGGATGCTTAAGGCGCTACCCAAACAAGAAAAACGCAACAGAAGTTAAATTTGTTTACATATTTTGCTTTCCATTTATTAATTTGTTATTGTAAATCGATTGGCCAAGGCACGCGTAGTGTTATATTCTTCTTCTTTCCTTTCAGTAAAAACAATCTCGGGCCAATAAGAAAAAAAAAGTGTGAACAAATCGCATTTTACCAACGAGCTTACAACAAACAAAAAATGTTTTATGTACCTTTGCTTAGACATGAAAAATTACACTAAATTATTGTTAGCGAATTATAAACTAAAAAACATCTTAGCGCTAGAAATGTATTGCATATATAAAACTATCAATTAATTTTCTTTTACACGTTATATTTAATCTGTTTATAGATATTGATTTTTGTTGTTGTTTCTCTTTTCATTTCTTATAGAAGTTCTGTTGAATATTATAAAAAAAAAAAAACAATTTCATTTGGCATTCAACAAGTTCGTCTAACATTGCTATATATGCAGCTAGTTTTAATAATATTTAAATATATATATATAAATTTATGTATAGAATATGCATAGAGTCTACACGATAGATACATTTTAGTTTGTTCTTTTATATTATATTTTTTTTTTGGGGGGGAGGAGGGTTTTGGGGGGCGCTTAATACATTCAAAGATTGTAGAATGAGCAGTGATACAAAGTGATAGAAAGTTGAGTTTAGAGCGCGCCCGCGGGCATATTATTTAAGAGTAGAGTTGTATAGATTAGGCTTATAAGACCCGCTTATATCGCTAACTTGTTGCGATGCTGTGCTCTGGATCGGTTCTCGATGGATCCTCGCACAAAATAATTTGTTGTCAAGCTAAAGTTTCAAAGTTTCCGTCAATGGCCCCAACTTTCCAGCCTGCTGAAAAAGTTGCCATCGACTGAACGCTGTAAATTGGTCCAGGCTTAGTTAAATTCGCTTCTCCTATGAGTTCTTTCTAGTATAGTTCTTTTCCTCAAGGCATATGTCATATGCATATTTATATGGGTGTGTGTGTCTGTGTGTGTGTGTGTGTAAGTGTGTATAGCTTTTGAGCACCAGGAAATTGGTTCAATTGGTTGTCCAAGTCTATATAAATTTAACATGTATTCATAGTATATATTAATATTCATTTCATTGACCTCAACGTTAATCATCATAAATATCGTACATAACTATTTGTTTTATATGTATATAGATATATTTTTTATATATGTATTTGTATATGTATATGTATGTGTATATACGTACGAGTACGTGTTGTAGTGTACAAGATCTTTAGTTTACAAAAAATCAAAAGTTATGACTCATTTCATTTAAATTTATTCAGTTCCTGCATTCAAGCACATATATATATATATATATACATATATGTTTGTATGTATGTGTAGTCCCTTTTCTAATCAACCGTATATCATTTGTTATAAATATGTATGCTATATCTGCATATAGTTCGTCTTGCTGATGTTCTAATATTAAAAAAAAAAACATACAAAATGCCAGAAATTTAAAACATTATTTGCTCAGTGCCTCAACATTTTTTTTGCTTCTCTTTTTTGGCAACAAATTCAACTAAAACACTAAATGAATATTTTGTTATAAGAAACTGTTTAGACTTAACAGCGCTGCTGTTAATACGCTGTTAGCACACTGTTAACGGCTGTTAAGGTGCGTTTGGGTGGGTGTGTGTGTGTGTGTGTATGTGTGTGTGCACGGTCTCTTTACACGTGTTTTGTGACTATTTGACTAACAATGAAAATGTTTGATTGATTGACGGCATCTCAGACAAAGACCGGCGCCTGGTCGTCCGTCATGTCCGACTGCTGTCGGTCATCGAAAAATCGCCTAAAGGTAAATTCGAAAAATCCATGGAATTGCCTATCATTCAGATCGATATCGTCGCCGCTACTCAAATTGGAATCATTCGAGCGCAGCTTGTCAGGATCGACGGGATCAAAATTGGACGTGTCTGTGGGATGTTTTATTTCCGGTATATAGGGCGCCTTCTGCTTGCGCATGTCCGCAAAATCGATGCCCTTGAAGAACTCGTGTGCCTTGACCTCATCCACGCTCTTGCCCAGCCGCTTGTCCGCAGAAGCGCACAGTCGCCGTATTAGATCCGTGGCCTCGCGTGTTAGTTGCGCCTGCGGCGGTATATGCAACGTCTTCTCCCAGTTTATGACCTGGAATTAGTCGATTGTGAACCCAATGATCCCAAAGGGTATATGACAACACGCACCTTTTGCTGCGTCTCCATGGGGCTGTTGGCCAGAAACGGTGGCTGACCCACCAGCATCTCGTAGAGTATGACACCCACGCTCCAGTAATCGCACAGCTGAGTGTAGCCGCTGCGTTCCAGCACCTCAGGCGCTATATAGTTGGGTGTGCCGACTAGCGAGTGCGCCAGGACTCTTTGATGATCGCGCATGCGTCGCCTGTTCAGAGGAGACAAAGGAGGATTTACATAGAAAATAGTTTTCAAGCAGCTGATGTGGATGCACCCACCTCTCGAGCACTGTGGGCTTGGTGCCGTTCTCCGAAAAGTCCTCCCAAGGCTCCATGGAGTCCTGTCGCGAATGATTGCCTAAAAATAGAGCCAAGTGAGCATCTTAGAGATTTTCATACAATGCGGGGCCACATACCATTCTCCTGGTAGTATTTGGAGTTGTGCGTCCATCTAAATCCAGTGCATAGACCAAAATCGGTGAGTTTTATGTGCCCGTCCCGGTCGATGAGTATGTTGTCAGGCTTGATGTCCCTGCAAACACAACAATCAATTATCAAATATCTATGACATTTAATGCAACAAGAAGGATCCACGATTATGTAGGTGAGTGTTGGATATTTATTAATTATTAGTCTTAGGAAAGTTAAGAGGACTTATTCCGAAAATAACAAATGGGTTAGGCAACGGCTTTTCCTCAATTTTATTCAATACGGCTTTCGTCTTTCCTCCTAATTCTCTGCTGATCTCTTGTTTCTGTTCCTATTCTGTTATACAGCTGTAAAGCCTCTTCTACTGTAAATTACCTACTGCTGTTAATCTTCTGCTGCTGTTAATGCGATACTGCTGTTATTCGTCTGATACTCTTTTGCTGCTGTTATTCCTCTGCTGCTGTTAATCACCTGCTGCTGTTATTCGTCTGATACTCTTTTGCTGCTGTTATTCCTCTGCTGCTGTTAATCATCTGCTGCTGTTATTCCTCCTCTGCTGTTAATTACCTACTGCTATTATTTATCTGCTACTGTTAATTATCTGCTGCTGTTAACTCTCCTCTGCTTATTAATTTGTTCCTTTGAATACCCAACTTTTCTTAAATACATAATTATGGAGTACAATTCATTTGGTTAAATCGTTACTTAGAGCAAGAACAAAAACTAAACTAAACTAAGATAATCTATGCTCCTATTTGACCAAAGCCATGGTTCCCATAGGAATAATCGTTTCTGCTTCTATAGCGCCTTTTTACTTGTGAGTACTTAAATTACCTGTGAATGAAGCCCATTTTATGCACACTGTCCACGGCACAGGTGACCTCGGCTATGTAAAAACGTGCCAACGGTTCCTCAAAGATGCCCAGCTTGATCAGCAGCGACATCAGATCGCCGCCTGGCAAAGAGTGTAATCAAATTATTATAAAAGGATTCCCATTTGATGAACTGGCATGCCAAGGACCTTACCGGGTATGTAGTCCATAACGAAATATAAATTATCCTTATCCTGAAAACTATAGTAGAGCTTGACAACCCAATTGTTGTCGGCCTCGGCCAGAATATCACGTTCGGCTTTCACATGAGCCACCTGGTTCCGCTTGAGGACATCCGCTTTGCGCAGCGTTTTCATAGCATACAAATGATCGGAGGTGTCGATCTTGCGGACCAGCGTCACCTCGCCAAAGGCGCCAACGCCAATTATCTTGATCTTGACGAACATGCTCTTGTCCATTTTGGCCCGCTTGAGGCGTATGTAGTTGCTCTCCTTCTGGCTGAGCATTTTGCGCATCTCGATCTGTGTCTCGTCGGAGAGGCCCACCTTGAGCATTTCCTTCTCCAGCTGATTCTTGCGGAATGTGCGCTGGCGATAGGACTTGATCACATTCTCGATATGCTGCTCCATAAAGAATTTGAATGCCTGCGGCGAGTACTGGCGTATCCGGAACTCTTTGCGCTCCTCCTCCTTCTCCTTGGAGATCTTCTTACGTTCGGGTATGGGCGAGGCGTGCTTGATCTTCTTGCAGGCGGCGGCGGCTGCAGCAGCAGCAGCAGCGGCGGCAGCAGTTGCTGTCGTCGTGGAGCCATTGCTGCCACTCGAGCTGTTGCCGTTGCCTCCTGCCCCACCGCCTCCTCCACTGCCGCCGTACTTGGCTGGCGGAATGGGCGGCGTTGTGGCCAAGTTGCTGTTGCTGATTTGTATGTTGTTGTTGTTGCTGTTGCCCGCTGGCTTCAGCTCAGGCGCCTGGTTGACACTGTTGTTGTTGTTGCTGCTGCTGCCCAGCTCGGGCGTGGTCACGCGTGCGCTCTGATAAGGCGGCGGCGGCGGCAGCTGACGATTCGCATTGCCATTGCTGCTCACGGGCAGCGGCTGTTAAAATAGAAAAGAATTCAACATGAGTTGCTGTTGGCAATATTTTGTGGTACAGTGAAAACTCGCATGAGGACCAGCTCTGGCCAGGCCACAATTTAAACAACAATTGTGCGAAAATGGGCAAAAGGAAATCGATAGTCTTGAAAGCGAACATCTGCCTAGGCAGGCAAGAACTGGTAGCTGTTCGCTTAAGCCAGCTTTCACTGTAATTAGACGCACCTTTTGTTGCTGCTGCTGCTGCTGCTGTTGCGCCTGCAACTGTTGCTGTTGCGCCTGCAACTGTTGCTGCTGCTGCTGTGCCTGCAGCGCACGCAGTGTCTGCAACTGTTGCTGCTGCTGCTGTTGTTGTTGCTGCTGCTGCTGCTGCTGCTGCTGTTGTTGTTGTTGCTGCTGCTGTTGCAGCTGCTGCTGCTGCTGTTGTGGCTGCGGCGTTGTGGCCGCCTTGGCCTGCATGCTCTTGGCATAGGAGGGCGGTTCCATGCAGACCGCTTTGCCCACCACAGCGCCATTCAGGGCGCTGGCCATTAGCGGCGGGGTTGTGGGCGTGGGCGGCTTCACTGCGCCGGCCACCACCACCGGGCTGGGCCCCAGGAGCGGCGAATGCTGCTGTGCGGCCGCTGCCGCTTGCTGTTGCTGCTGCACCACCGCCGGCGACTTTTGCGGATAGGAGGGCGGTGCGGCGAGCACATGCACGGGCGAATTGCTGGCGGAGGCGCTGACCGGCGATTGGGGCGCCACAGCTGTCTGGAGCACAGGCTTCTGCACCTGCGTGGACTTGACGCTCTGCATGATGATGGGCTGCTGGGTGCGCGCCTGGTAGGCACGTGGCTGCGGCCGGGCCACGCCCGCGGAGGCGGGCAGTATGCCGCTGGCATTGCTCACGGTTATCGGACTGGGCGAGCCCGCCGAGGTGGCCGAATAGATGCCGCTGCTGGGCGATTTGCGGTAATCGGATTGCTGCGACTGCGTCGGCGACTGGCGCGACTGCATGGAGGCCGTGTAGCTGGGCGGCGGCGGTGCCGCGTTCACCACCACCGTATTGATGAGATATGGCGGAGGTGGCTCAACAACGGCACCGCTGCCCGCGCCCGGATACATGTTGAGCGCCTTCATCTGCTGCGTCAGCTGCTGCTGCGCCTTGATCCCGCTGCCATTTTGCGGGATGACTGGCGAGGTGCCGCGCGTCGTCGGGCAGCTGGGCGTGATCGCAGCCGGGCGATTCAGTGCGGGCGAACGCCGCTTGAACATCTGATTGGTGGGTGGCGGTGGGGGCGGCGTCGCTGAGCTGCCCACCCCGGTGGGATTGCGCGGCGGCGGCGCTGGCGGCGCCGCATCACTGAAGCTGCTGGGCGAGGGCGAGTACTGGCCGGTGCTGGCCCGGCCGCTGAGTTGCTGGTGGGTGTGCGAGTGCGGGCTGTCCGAACGGGAGCTGCCGGCGCCAGAGTCCAGCGCCGGACTGCAGCGCAGATAATGCGTCGGTGTCTCGCGCTCAATGCTGGGCTTGCGTATCAGCTTGGGCGGTATCAGTGCGTTGATCATCTTTGGCACGTGGCCGTTGGCCGTGGGCAGTGCAACGGCGACAGCGGCCGGCGATGGTGGCACGACCACATCCGGCGAGGGAGACGCCGATGCCGATGGTGGCTCCAGTGGCAGCTTTGCGTGGTGGTAATCGGGTGCATCGTTGCGGCCATTGGCGGCGGTATATCGCAGAGGTGTGTAATTCTGTATCGAGTAGCAAACAAAATCGATAAGTTAAGCTGCCAGGTATATCGATAACAGTAAATGTTTAAACTATCGATACGGATATCAGCAAGAATACCCTATAACGATTTTTCATACCTATTGCAAATTTGATAAGCTAAGTAAAATCGATAATATCGACCAGCAAAATTATCGATAAATCTTAAGTAATTCTAGTTAGCTAGATAGATTAAGCTATAAGTTAATAACAATATAGTAAAATTCACATTAAACTATACAAACATCTATAGAAAGATTGCGTTTTTTCTATAAAATGAACATTTTTATAAAATTCAAGCCAAATATTACTCATTAATAGATATGTATGTATCCCAACCCCCACTGACTACGCCACTGGCCGAGCAACATTCCTGCGCTGTGAGAAACTTTGTGTATGCATGTATAAATATAAGTATGTGTGTGTGTGTGTGTTTGGTAGCAGTTCGAAAACTAAACAAAAGGCGCGCATACAAAATAAAAACAAAAATGCGAACAGCGCCTAAAACAAAAGGCACAAGAAATGCGGTGGTCAAAGCAATGAAATCAAATTCTTGCCATCGTTCAGAAATTCCTAAAAGTCAGGAGCACACACACACACACGCACAGAATCAGAGAGCAAACGAAACAGGCGCACAAGAGAGAGCGCGTAAAGCGATCAACAACAACAACAACAATGGCAGCAAAGCGATCGCCGGCTGACAGATTGCAGCAAACAGACAACAACAACAGGGCAGCCTTCAGTAAGAGTGTATGTGTGCCTGAGTGTGTGTGTGCACTTTGCTGCTGCTACCCGTTTTACGCATTCTTTTGATGCTACTACATCATCTTGTTTCTTTTGTGTCTGATCCTCGAATTTGGACTTTGCGTGAGGGATGGCCATAAATATCGTGATGGCAACGTGACATATATAATATATGTATGTATGTGCACAGTCACGCACGATCACGAAATTGAGTGTCAGATCAAATGTTAAAAGCGAACGCTGTTAATGTTAATGTTACTGTACATATACAAACAGATAGACTAGAACAGCTGTAAATTTGAATTTATGGCAAGATGTTTAAGTGAAATCAACACAAGACAAATTGAAGATGAATCTATATAAATACAGTTGTTATTTTTAGACAATATTTACTACGCATCACTAGCAGATATATGTATATACGTACTTTATCTGCTATCCGCCGTTTTAACCCTCAAGTGGGCGAACGTTTGATGTGCGGCCAGACTAATTAAAACCAAGGACGCGAAACCCAACAAAAGAGACCCCCAACAGACTGTGCGTCGCGTTTGTCGTCCGCCTGATCCGATCCGTCTTACAAGCAAGCCAATTGATGGCTAATTAGCCGAAAAGCCAATGGGCGCACTAAATCAGCTGAACCGTTAGAGCTCGTGTCACGACAAATAATTCAAATTAAAATAAATTGGATTTGCGGAAAGGTGGTAAACACTTTCGCTAATCCATTTAAATGCCCAGGCAATGCAATTGCCAATGGGCAATACGTAAACCTAGATACAAGGGCGAACATTTCGGACATTTATCGCCTTGACCGAAATAACTTTGAACCTGACAATATGTGTGTACAGATATCTGTAGATATATAGATATTTCATTTTGTTCAAGCAATAATAATATAAAGCGAAAATAATGTGGAATATTTTGTGCTTTTCTTGGCCCATACACATACATAAACATAATTTGGCCAAAAGATACATCAAAATTCTTGGCAACTGGCGAATCTACATCTATACATGCCGTATATCCCAGTGCTATTGTATGTAAATATTTGCACATAACATACATACATATGTATATACAAATATATATATATTTTTTTGGGAATGCAAAAAGATTTTTGTTGGTTTTGTTGTCTTTTGTTATTATTAGAGACGGGCCATGTTAATTTCTGGCTTCAGCCGAAAATTATATATATATTTGTATACTTATTTATTTAGGTGAAAATTCCTAGGAAAATCGCGACGCGTCGCACAGAAATCGTAAAAATTTAAATGAAAATCGCACACCAGGGAATAATAATTTTTGTTCAACGCACAAAATAAATCTGGGCAACGCTCCCAATTGGGGGAATTCAGATGAACTTTTAAATACTGCGGCAATTAGAAAGATATTTTCTGTCTATAAGAATTAATATCGGATACATATATAATCGAATGATTTGGTGTTTGTTAGGAATGCCCCTAATATTCGAATCGTTAACTACAGTTAATAAAATGAAGATATACACTAGATATTATATCTAAAATCTCTATTATCTCGATTTAGTTTAAGCATAAACATTTACTATCTAACTGTGCGCATACTTTTGTCTGCAGCTGTATATGATTTATAAATAACTTTTGGGCTTATGACAACCAATTAGAGCTTAAAGCCGGATTACACACACACATACATGTACGTTGTACCAAAGTAATGTGTGTGTGTGTGTGTGTGTGTGTGTGTGTGAATTGGTAGTCCCAGAGCATGGACACCGAAGAGTTAGCACGGCAGCAAGGGGGGCGGGGTGCGGGGGCAGTTGTGCATTGTTTGATTGCCTTTGCGTGTTGACTAATTTATTTATGCATATTTTTTTGTATTTTGTCGCTCGTATTTATATTTTAATTTTTATATTGCCATTTAGCCCAGCGTCGTCGGCATTTGGCGTTGGCGTCTGCTGTTAAATGTATTTCGACCGTTTTGTTATTTTAATTAGTTCTACGTAAGCTATTCAAATATTTATTTATTTATATTAGTTGTTTTTTGCCTTTATTTGGTCCGAACTCGTGCGGGCCGGCTGGTTCGTGTCTCTGCTATGCTCTGTTATTTATAGCATTGTCACAAACGCGGCACGATCGTTTTATGGTAGCTGGCGGCGCTGCTGTTAAAAGTTAAAAGTCGCGTCCAAAAGAAGCAGCGAAGCGTGGGCGTGAACATGGCCGCCGAAAGTGTTGAGCGGTCGGTCCATGAATAAATTGTATTTATTTATCGTTTTGGACAGCCCACATATGGTTTGGGGGCGGGGGCGGTACAGCAATTCGCCATATATGAACAGATTATGGCCTGGTATTTAGTGCGCAGCATGACTAATTAGCCAAAGGCCACGTGGCCGGGCGAAAGTTGGCTAATAATGAGAGATGCAAGACTCAAAGCCTGCAGCATAAAATTCCAACTGTCAATGTGGCTGGTCAAAACAATTTGCCGCATCCCGCCGTCAGCAACAGTTTTTTTTATGGCCAAAAAAAAAACCGGCAACTCCTCGGGTTCTTGGCTCGGGTTTGGCGGCGCGGCTAAGCCACAGGAATGCCTGGCTAATCGTATGGATCGAGCGCTCGATCATAATTTACAATCGCACAAACAGTAGCTGGCAGTAGAATCGTAAAATTTTAAATTAATGACCCGTCAGATCATATTTAAGCATTTTTATGACTTGTGTCCAGTTGCTGCCACCGCTGCCCCCGCTGCCGCAACATGAGGCTGCACTTTCAGCCGGGCAAAACAATCGATAAGCCAGAGAGCAAACAGTTTATAAATGATTATTTGCCAAACAGTGTTGGCAAATTGTATGAAACGATTTTCATAAGTGAGAAATGCAAGCTCTCTTTTGCTCTGCTTTGTTGAACTCTTTTTGCGCCATTTGGTTTTGTGCGCACTTTATCAGCAATGCTTTTGGAGCTTTTGACAGCTGTGACGTCAATGCTTAATATCCAGGCCGATCGCATGCACACATACGCAAAGCTAAAGGCGCGCACGCATTTACTCACGCATGCCAAGCGTAAGCGGGAGAAAGAGAGCGAGAGAGCAAGACACAGAGTACTGGACACATTGTCTGGCAGCACAATTCGCCCACTCAGCTGTCATATAACAGTTGTGTGCGCGTGTGTCTGTGTGTGTGTGTGTGTGTAATAGCAGAAGGTCAATTGCATTTCGTTGGCAGTTCATTAATTTCATTTCAAGCTCTCTGCATCTATTTTTAGCACAAACAAACACACTCACACACACACACCCACACCATTTCTATTTGCTTTGCCCCTGAGCTGCGACTAACATTTTCTTTTGGTCAGCCTAATTGCTAACTCCTGTTGCGGCCAAAAAGTCGCCCACACGCAGCAGCAGCAGCGGCAGCTGCTGTGACAAATGTCTTGGCCAACATTGATGTATTATTACTGTATTTTAAAGCTCTGGCACAGGTGAACAACAACACGCGGCGATGTCGGCTCGTGCCATCAGCTGAACATGTTTCCACAATGCGCCCACGCAGCCGCCAAAGCTAAATTGTTGTATTTTGTTTTATTGTTGTTATTCTTTTTCATTGCTTGTCGCATGCGACATGCGTTTTATCTAGTTGTTAATTTTTTATTAGTTGTCGTGTTTTGGGTTTCTTTTCTGTGCTGCCCCTTCTTCTTCTTGTTTTCTACGCATGAAAAATGTTGCCGCATCATTTGTAACGCACTCAAACTGATAAATTGCAAGAGGGAGAGAGTGAGAGAGAGAGGCAGATGGACTGAGTAACTAAGTGAGTGTTCTGCTCTTCTTCTTGCTACTTAACACATTCCCGTTCTTTCTCCATTTTGTTTTCTTTATTGCGTTTTCTATAATATTGCATAGTTAGCTGCGTTTATTTCGTAGAAAACAAGAATTCTTTGACATATTTACAGTTTTCTCAGGGTTTTATGGTTTTCTGTATGAATCATCAAGGGAATTTTATTCTCATAAATGCCAGCTAATCAGTGCTCATGGTCAAGGAAATTCTCAAGTGTGTTAACATTTAAAAAAGTTCCCCTTCTACCTTTTGTATTGGCACTAACAATATCTGATAAGCGTGTTTCTTATCAATAGTCAAAGTTAATAGCTTGTCGTCATCACGTTTTAATTTTTATTATAAGCTATTTTTGCTTTCGACCATCTCTGCAGACCTGGACTTGTATTTTTAGCTTATTTTGATATTATACTTCGGTGTAAAAACTTATTTTCATTTTCAACTAATTGTATAATTTACTTTATTTATATTTTTAAATAATATTACTTTTGAAGTTTTAATTTAATCAAACAAATTTTGTTCATTTCGCTCACCTGATTATTTCTATGATTATTTTGTACTTCGAATCGGGTTAGATCCTGTTTAATGCTCTCGAGCGCTTCCGCTGTGTATTTATCATTGGGGCGACCGCCCCTTTTTTCGCCCGCTGGATGCATTATGCTGCTGCTTCTTCTCTTTGTGATATTTAGCACTCATATCACAAAATGCTGCACACTCACACACGCGCACGACACGAACAGACACACGAGCACTCCCACTCCACTCCGCTCACTCTCGCACTCCACTCACACTCTCACACACACACGCACACACGCACTTAGCAAGACGCAGATGCGCTCACTAAACAGCAGCAGCAGCAGCAGCGATTTAATTTAAATAAATACTTTATGTTTATTTCTGTGTGCGTGTGTGTGTGTGAGAGAGAGAAGCTTTTTCTTCTTCTGCTTCTTGTAGCTGCTGTTGTCGTTTTTTGCTTTTGCTTTTGCTGTTGTTGTTGCTGTTGTTGTTGTGGTTTGTAGTTTGCTTTTGCTTTGATTTCAGGCACTTTTTTGCTTTTGTATTTGAAACGCGCGTGTTGACTTTTTTTGTATGATGAACTACTTACTAGCCTCGGCTTAAGGTAAGTATGCGTCTATTAAGCTTTATTAAGTTTTATTGTCGTTGTTTTTTTCTTTTATTTACCACTCGCTGAATTCTTCACTAAGGCACTTCATTTGCATTATAATAAAAACATATTCCTTTTGTTGCTTGTTGCACAAATTCATTTTGCATGTAAATATATTCACAGTTATCTGTGTATGCTGTTAAGTCTTCATGTTGTATCACATTTTGTGCTGCTGCCCCTTTTATTCATTTCATTTTATATTTTATCACAAATTCTGGCACTCATCATCATCATCGTCGTCGCAATACAATTAATATTTTAGGCGGGCACTGCAAGTCACTCGATGAATGAATTTCAATTTTTGAATACCAAATATACGCATACATACGTATATGTATGTATGTATGTACGCATGTATGTATGTATGACTGACGTTGATTTTGATTTGATTTAGCCGAGGTAGAGCACAACACTCGGCTTGACGGAATTTTAATTAATAATATACACGATCGATGTCGCCAACTTGCTGAAAATAGACAGAAAACAGACGATATAAAATAACTTAAGCTGTGGAGCAGCGCCAACGCAAGGGTGTTTCGAGCTAGCTAGATACCCTGTACGAAATCATTCAGTAAACACAAGCATACATTTCATTGAAACATATTTAGTTTTCCATTCTATATGCATACCCTATATATATGTGCGGGTTTGATTAACGACACCCTACATACCAAATTTCACTATTCTACTTTTTACAAAAAAAACCTAAGCGTCCGCTCAACAGAGTTTTAACAGTACATACAGAGGTCACATATATATATATATATATACTTTATATATCTATCACATGTAATTTATCGACTGTGCATTTGCTTTTTCTTTAATGTTACATGCAGTTTCCCAAGTGAGCATACCCTTCATGACAACATTTGCGTTACAGGGTATTTCAAAAATTGTCACACGCTATGCAGATGCGACGCGTTTTAAAGGCAACTAAGCAGCTCCATCACTCATGCACACACACACACACACACGCGCACTCACATACACACACTCTCACTCACTCACGCAGCACTCATTTACATGCCGAAGACGTGAGTCAGAAGAGAGACACGCAGCCAGCCACAAAATGCTGTTGTTGAAAATTCTGTTACAGTTTTTTTTTTTTTGTTGAGAGTATGAAACACAACCGAATTGGCAGCACTCGTCATATTGGTATGATTTGCACGCTTTGCAAAGGTGACTCTCAACTGGAAATTTGGAAAGTCTGGCGGCGCATGATCATAATTTATGCATTGAGTAGCGCATTATGTCATAACCATATTCCGGGAAGCGTATAAATTCCCTCAAACTCATTTTTATGACGAACCATTAAATTCACACATTACCAAATTGACGAATCAGTGATGGGCTTGGGGCAGGGCTAAGGGCAAGGGAGGCATTGGCGTGCGCACCTGACTATGAAATCGAGCCATCTACAGGTACACACACACACTCACACTAACACACACACAGCTGTACAAATATGTAAACAAACAAACGAAATAGTCGAAAATAGTTCACCAAACTGTGCCAAGTGCAAATGAGTAAACCGAAAAGCAATTGCAGCTCTGTTTTTGTGTATGCAAAATATTAACAATGTATAATAACATATGTAGGTACATTCATATCCAGTACATAAAATCTGTAAAAAACGACTCCAATAAGCAGCTTGAGCTTCATAAAGCTTTATCAAACTGACATGCAGGAAAAGGTCCCTTGTAAGGACAAGAGTGCAATGTAACGGTGCGCTACATTTTTACTCTTGCTATGTTAACGTAACATAGTTTACAGCTGTTTACATTTAATGTTAAGGCCTTGGAATGATTGTTCATCAAGCTTATTTACTTTTATTTCTTTTAATCGGTGTTCATGTAAAGTTAAAACTGTAAGTCAAATATTATCAAGACTGTTGCAACACTGATTAATTTATAATATTTAAGTCTAACTTTAATGCAACATAAAGCTGTTAAAACTAAATGTTTATATTTAATGGTAACTTTTTGGAATGTAAATAATTTCCGCTGGCAATTTAGATTCCTTCTACCGTTATTGATCTCCTTATGCATCATGGCAATGAAATACTTTAAGAGAATTGTAATTAATAATGGGAAATTATAAGGACTTTTATAATTGTTGTAGTTACTTTAATGTTAATGTCATAGCTGTTAATATAACATAGAACTGTAATAACAGCGCTCAGCTGTTAAACCAAATTCTCAAAGATACCTTATACTAATTGGAGCCTCGCTTGTACGTTAAGTATGGATAATGTCTTTTTCTTTTGATTAATTTATATTTAAGTAAAGCTTTAATCTTAATGTAGAAACGTTTCCCCTACAAGCTTATCTCTTTTTAATTATCTGCGACTAAGAAAAATGATAAAGAATTTATTGTAAATCAGATTCATTTATAATACCGATAGAGGAGCTTCGTAAACACGTTTGTGTTGCTACTTTGGGCTAATCTAAGCTGCTGGAATGTAAAACTGAGTTCGCCGTACAATTCGTACATAAGTATGTATGTTTATATATATGTCTATCATCGTAAATGTCTGTTCGTAAATTTAGCTTGTGTACATATTTTGCACTGACAAAAGAGTTTAATTATTTTGTTGACAAAAGTTAACTTTTGCGCCTTGTTTTGTTGACGCTACGCATTTTGCTATAGTGCTGTGGAATGCTGAATTTAGAGACTTCGGATGTAGACGAGTATATGTACATACTTAGATAAGCGAGACTGAAGGTGCTTGGGATAATAAACAAACACGCGCCAAATCCAAATGTCAACAGAGTTGGCCCCCAGAGCGAGACACACGCCCCCCATCCCCCTCACAACAGTGCAATTGTTGCACACCCAACAGTTTTTGCCAATTTGGGAAATTTTCACATTCCATACATTCCGCAGCAGAAAAAAAAAACAGAGAAAAAGATATAAATATATCCAATAACTAATTAACAATACAAATAAGCCAAGGCAGAATACAGACACACACACACACACACAAGCACGCACATGTGTGTGTGAGTCTGTGTCTGTGAGGCAGAGAGAGAGAGAGAGGGGGATTTTTGATGCGTTATTAAGCGGCTCGTTGAATGCGACGCTATTGGAATTTTTAATTGTTTAATTGCGGTCAAATTTTTGCTTGCTTGACTTGAAAGACAATATACCGAATTTTCGACATTTTTATGAGCTATTATGAGCATTAGACAATCATAGGTAATACGAAAATCACATCAGACAAATGCCTGAAGCACGGACAGTTCGTTGTGTAAAGAGAGCAGAAGATACATAGCTCTCTCTGTCAGTTAGTTTGACAGAAATGTTTACAGCGCTGCTGTTGATTACATGGCCTCTGTTAAGCTGTATGTTAATGGCGCATGTAAGAGCCTATTTTTAGTTAGTTTCTCTATTACACTCAAACGACATTAAAAATCATCGTTAAAATGCGTGAGATTGTGCGACTGTCCGTGTTCGTGTGTGTGTGTGTGTGGGGGAGTCGCGTGCGCCTGTAAAAAGCATAAGAAATTGGCCATCAAAATGCAAGGCAAGTGCAAAAACAAATAAAATACATAACAGAAATGCCACTCGCAGGCCAAAGAGACTAGCGCAAACAGAGAGTCCGAGTGCGAGAGCAAGCTCTCTCTCACACACACACACACACATGCAGAGGTGATCTCGCTCGCTCGTTTGCCTCACTGGGCAGAAGATAAAAATAGTATTAGTTGCTGATTATTATTGCAAAAATGCGCATTCCTCGGCGACTTATCCCCTAAAGGCGGCTGCTGCTCCACTCTACGCGCGCTCCGTGTTTTCGTTTCGTTTTCCCTTTTTTCATGCACACACACACACACACACACACACTTACACTCGCACACAAACATACATACATACATATGTACGTGTGCAGTTGCAGCAGGCATGTTTCAAAATGTGTGGAAAAAGAGAAGAAAATAAGAAAAAAAATTGAAGCAAGAAGCAAGAAAAACGAGCTAAATTGCATTTTCGTCGTCGTCGTCGACGTTGTCGCTCGCCGATTGCAACTTGCAGCAGCCAGCGACGACGACGTCGCAAACAGTGGCGCGCTTCTAGGCCCCCCCCCCCCCCCCCCCCCCTCTCTAAGTCTGAATGCGCTGCCTGCCATCAATGGCCAAACGCCCACCCAGCGTCGCGCGCTGCCCCCTTCACCCTAACACAACACACAAACTAGCCGCAGCAGCAGCAGCAGCAGCAGACTGGCCCCGGCTTGAATTGGCTTGGCCAGGCCTGGTCACTTTTTATCGTTCATTTACTTTTAAAAAGCAGCAGCAGAAACAACAACAACAACAACAGATCACTGTATTTATTGCCCTGCTCATGCCTGGACTCTGTGTAAGTGTGTGCGCGTGTGTTTTTGGAATGCACACGATCACATAGACAACGCCTCACCTGTTTAGTCGCTGCCTGCAGGCGGAGCAGCCCACAAAAGCAGCAGCAACACACACACGTACACAGGCACACACACACACACACACACACACACATTAATCCAGTACGAATTGCATGCTGGAATGTGAATGGAATCTCAACAATTTTCAGCGTCGCTGACGTTGACGCCGCTGACGTCGTCGTCGTCGTTTGGCGCAACATTTTGCACGTCAAGCCGAAAAAAATTAAATATAAATAAATCATGTAAAAAGCAACAACATACAATTGCAACATTCAACATTTCAAATGCACACATGCAAATACATACGCTTATGTATGTCACACTCTTAACAGAGCCCAAACACAAATAAGCTGCTTGAGAAATTATTGTCGCACTGACATTGAGGCGAATTTCTCAGCAGCAGCGGCAGCGGCAGCGGCAGAGGCAGCGCAGTAGCTGCGTCGTCGCTGATGCCTCTAATTACAAGCGCACCCGCAGTTGTTACTCTTCTTCTTCTTCTTCTTGCTGTTGTTGTTGTTGTTGTTGCTGTTGTCTTGCAGTTACTTGTGCCACATTTTGCATCTCGCATATTTACATTTACATTGCAAATACATTGTTTTTTTCTCTTTATGTTCACAACCATAGGGGTATTCCCTTAAGTCGCACAAGTTATTTTGCCAAGCGTAATCGCATACGGTAACACTTGAAATGAATCTCAAATAAATATAAATTGTTCAGGTATTCGCAGTGGGACCAAAATTGGAACTGTGTACAACTTAAACACCTTCAATATATCAATTTTTAGATTGAAGTTCTATTTTTATCTCTCAATAGAAATAGTAAAATTAGAAAAGTTTCAGTTTTAAAGGTACATTTCAGAAATATTACAAATTTACCAATTTAAACGAAAATTGTTCCACTTTGCGAATCACAATCACGTTATTTATTTTAAGCGTTATGTGCAACATTTACTGCCTACTTTTGATAATTTTTATTTGCGCTAAAAGATAAGAGTGCAACAATTTCTGTTGACATTTTTGTATTCAAATTGTTTTTCTTTATTCAACTTAGATCACATTTCAGGTTCCCTGTATAAACAGATTCACCTGCCGTATAATTGCGCTACCAAATGATACACTCAGGTATACATATATTGGATGACAGCAAACTGATTGTTTTCCCAGCTTGTTCTACTGTTTATGTTGTCACTGTTTATGAAGAAACCCAACATATCGAATGAACAGTTGTTTAATAGCTCATTATTTCCCATTGTAGCGAAGGCAATTGTCTATATTGGTTCATTTAAGCTACCAGAAGTATCAAAACTCTTTCGACAAATACCAGAACATAGCTAAATGTTACGATTCGTTGCAGCTGTAGCTGTTATCGATAATACTTTGAAACATGTATAAAATATGTGAAAATGAAACTTATAATACATTTTAACTAATTTCAGGTTACATCTGTTATCGATAACATTTTGTGAGGAATAAGTAACATCTGCTCCTGATATCGATAACATTTTAGGTACAGAAAACTTGAAGGGACTATCCCTAATATTCAAGGCAGCTGCCATGCTAAGAAGCTGTTGTTTTTGCTATAATTATTATTATTGTTCTTTCACTTGCAACCAATTGTTTGCGTTTGATTTTTTTTCATTCTCCAACTGTTGCTGCTTCTGCGGCTGCGGCTATTGCTATTTGTTGCACTTGTTTTACGCCCACCAAATGATGAGTTTTGACACCTGAATTATTACGGCAATTAGCCGCAGATGGCATTTGAGAGTGATTAAAGGACAGCGGGGAGAGGTGCATAATTATGCACACATGCAAACACACACACACACACACACACACACACGCACGCAAGCACACACAAAACAAATGCAACAGAATGAAAAAGGGATGGAAGAAGGGCGTGCAGCTAGAGCGGAGCAGTTGCAGCTGAAGAATTTAATCCGATTTGTAGTAAAGTAACGAGCGCGCAGATGTTGCGAGCAACGACATCGCAGAGCGTAGGGGAGGGGAGGGCCATAGAGTTAGGAAAAGCAACACACGCACACCAACACATACATACAACTACACTCGCACACACACACACACTGACACTCACGAACTGCGCGTAGTGAGAAGAAAAATATGTAAATAGATGAACCGTTGCATGCATTTGGCATTTTATTTTGGATTTTCCACAAAGCTACAAAATGCACTCACACACTTGCGTTTTCTTTGTAGATTTTCTTGAATATATATATATATATATTTTTTTTTTAGAAAGAGAAACAGAGCCAACCAGCACAATTGGAAATACATACATACACGAGACACATATACACACACGCATGCACGAACTGAGAAGTACTGAATTTTCGATCGAAAAGCACACGTCTCGCGCACTATTTTCACAGCATGTCGTTGCGTTTTTCTTAAAATTTACCTTCACGCGCTGCGTTTTTGCACTTTTCACAAATTTTCCTCCACCTCCACGCGCTGCGTTGTTTTAATTAATAATAATAGATGGACGATAGATTGTGGTGGTTACGCGATAGACTGTGCGCAGAATGTGGTGGTTAGACGATAGCTTGAATTACAGGCTTGCAGAGCGTTTAGTTATCGAAAACTATATTCAAAGTTGGCAGCGCTGAATCCTTGTAGACAACTAATAGCTGACTACTTCGAAACACATTTAATACTGGCGGGCAGCAAAATATTTAAAAATGATTGCAAAAAATTTATAAGTAAAAGGGAAATATAAAGCGTTATATTTGTGTGGTTAACTTCAACATATGATTTCCATATGTATATTCTATTGGTATTTTGATTAGAATTTTCGTAAATCTTAAAAAATTAAATATGGCTTCAATCGTTGTCTTGGTCACACAGTTTGAGCAATAATCCTAATTAAGCGCATTTTTTGCATTTTGAACGGGAAAATTATTGAAATACAATTAGTGCACACATGTACATGTTAATATATGTATTTTTATTATTTGTTTGTTGCAGTATTTGTAATATTATTTAATATTTAGTATGTTTTGTTAAAAATGAGTATTTCGGAGCTGCATTAAAACGGTCATACTGGTCACACTGCACGCAGTTCTCTGCGCGCACTTTAGTTGAGCGGCTGTTTGCGCGGTACACTAAGTTCCTTTCGCGGTCAGTTGGCATTGTTTTCGTGTATTGTCGCTATCTCAATGCTTGTTTTAACTAACAAAAAGTGTTGGCCAGTTTGAATTGCATGTAAACGGGTTGAGCTATTTATTTATTTGTGAAAATCGGTAATCGTTAGTGTTTGGCCAGCGTTGGCATCTACATATCTGCATATGCGTATATGCGTGTGCTTTTAGGTGTGAGATGGCGAAAATCAATAACAAAGCAAAGTAAATAAAACGCAGGCGAAAAGTGCATACGAAAGTGGCTGCAGCAATGCAAACAAGAAGAAGAAGAAGAAGAATAGCGGCTGTAGTGTAAACGTTCTGTTGACTGAGACAGCGAGCAGCTTTAGGCCAGGCCCAGGAGTTGTAGTTGTAGTTGTTGTTTTTGCAACAACAAATAAATACATACACACACACATACATACACACAAGTGGCGACGTGACGTGAATTTGTAAAGTGCGCCGTTATAAACGTTTTTTGTTGTTGCTGCTGCTGCGTCTGCCTTTGCATTTTGTGCGGGACTCTTGAAAACTCTGCCGCCGCCGCATTTGTTTTATGCTATATATTTTGTTGTTATGTACATATATATATTTTAATTAATTCCCATTCTGGTTCTTCAGCTGCGAATAGGGTCATAACAAAACACGCAAAAAGCGTTTTAATTCCGAGTATTTCTTCAAAAAAAAAAAAAAAAAACAATATATAAGCGTGTCTGTCTGTGCGCCTCGTGCATGTGTGTTTGTAAACAGAACAACGCGCGTGATTCATACCTTTATACACCGGGGGCAGCACAGGAAAAGTCGTCGACGACAGCGCGTATTGTTGTTGGCCAGAAAGACACGGACACGAAGCCGTCCATTGAACTGCTGCCGCTGACGACGACGACGACCACTGCTGCTGCTGCTGCTGCGACGCGACTGCGACGCAATTGCTTCCTGGCAAAACGACAACAACGGCAACAACATGGACAAAAGTGAGTATGCTGAACACAAAGAAGAAGCAGAACAGCGAACACGAAAAAACAAAACTATGAAATTCGTGCCTTGCTGCACTTTTGTTGTTGTTGCTGCTGCTGCTGCTGCTTCTTCTTCTTCTTCTGCTGGCTACGTTTTTAGGGTGGGTCCATCTTTCCCGTTTATCTATGCCTTTTGCGCTCTGCGCTTTGCGCTCACATTCGCATTGTTGGGTGTGTCTCAGGGTGGGCGTGCAAGAGTTGTATTTGTTGTTGTTGTTGCACAAGGACATTAAGACAACAAGTTTGTGCTTGTTGTTGTTGTTGTTGCTGCAACTAAATATTGCGGTACTTAAAGCTAATGTTAATGTACGCAAGGCAAAGCTTTGGATTTTCGCAAGTCAAATAAGCAAAATAAAAAGTTCTGAGACCGGTTTTACGGTTGTTTTTTTGTTAAATAAGAATTTGTTGATGATTTCATGCGGCAAAGAGTTAAGAGCGTTTTTTTTGTGCTTTTGTTTTGGCTGCGAACGTGCGGGATTTGCTGGGAAACATAATGTGAATAGTTAAGACAAAAGATTTACATTTGTAGAACAGTAATGGAAATAGAAGCAGGTAAAAAAGTGTGTTGCATAATTACCAAAGTCATGTAGAGTTGGTAAGTTTCACAAAAATACACACTTCAGAGCGTTAAGCCAGAAATTATGCGTAAAGGTAAAAAAAAAAAAAATTACCAGCAGAACATTTCCCATGAAGGTCCGAGAATGTTGGTGAATCATACGAAAATGTTGTATAAAGTGAGTATTGCAGAGTTTGGGAGATTTTATTAGATATAATAGATAATAGATGCATACACTAATCGAGATTTATTAGATCGTGATATTTTATATTTGAATGTCTAGGAAAAAAGTGCGAATTGAGGAACAAGTTCGAGTGTGTCAAAAGAGAAAATAAACTGACCAAAAAGCTTTTCATTTTATTTCTTAAAACTTGTAACTTACTTATCTAATATGCGAGGAAACATTTAAAAAAAAACAACTAACAAAAGTATGAGGCACATTTCTGCTCATGAACTCTGGTACTATCAAAGTTGCCAGCATTCTTCTTCTACCAGCAACTGCTCGCCTACGATAAAGAAGAAAACAGGAAGAGTCTCAGCTAACGGTTATTGACTATAACTATAAGTATGTACAGTCAGTCTATGGCTGCACTGATAAGGCGAGACTAAATGCCGTCGAGCGTGCAATACTAATAAATCATGGGTTTGCTTTCTTTGTCAACCTCAAGATTGCCCGAGTGTTTGTTGTTGTTGCTGATGTTGCTGATAATGTAACAGATCGGTTGCATACATACATACATATATTCATTTCAGTCCCGCATCTCACTCCCCTGCCGCCGGCTCAAGTGTATCTTTACTCAGCTCCGCAGATGATTTCTTTTGATGAGCAATTCGAGGCACACAATGGAGCTCGTCGTCGAATGGTTTTGTCTGGGCCGCATTTGCATCCCGAACAAAAGACGCCGCAGCTCTCTTCCGTTTGTTGTTGCTTTTTAAGTGATTCCATTTGAAAACTAAAAGTGAAAAAGTGAAAAATCGTTCAAATACAAAAGCGAAACAGCAGCAGGCCATAAATGCGCTGATGATGACCAACAGGAAATGCCCGAGCACACACAATAGTTGTTGCCTTTTTGTTTATGGGTAACTTAATGCCCCATACTTACGGAAAAAGAAAAATAGTATATATATTCTTGATCAGTAGTAAAAGTCGAACTCATCTAACCATGCACTCAGAGACTTTAAGAACTAGGGGCACAAAATTGAGCATGTAAACTCTAATATACTTTTTACAAAGCTCAAATTAAGTTATCGATAACTCTAAGGCATTTCTTCGAATTCGATTATTATCGATTTTTGATTTCTGGTGAAACTAGTCAGATAAATATCTTCTTATATAATTCCAACTCCAAACTGGAGGGGGTCAATTGGGGCATATAAATTGTCAGCAACTTTTCAGAAAGTTGAAATTAAACTATCGATAACTTCAAACAATTTCTCCGAATTCGATTAATATCGATTTTTAAAAATTGTCAGATAAATTGTCATAGACTTCTTTCAAAGTTCAATTTAGGTTATCGATAACTCCGACATGTTACGAATTCGATTAAAATCAATCTTTTATTTTAGGGATCAGATTACGGAGTTTGTAATAACAAATGACAGATTATTGTTTATCTTAAACAGATGACATTTATTTTATTCCTTACATATTTCGGAGATTTTAGGAACTTAAGGTACCAAATTTTTCATTTCGATTCATATTTAGTAGAAACAGATCAACAATAATTTAGTTTAATTTTGTAAATCTAAAATTTTATTCAAGAATGAATTTTGTGTGGCAAAGAGAAGTAAAGAAGAAGAAAATCTGCACATATATGCTTAACTGTGTGGCTGCAAGTACAGGGTAACTGCTAGTCGAGCAGCCGCGACTGTAGCGCATTTGTTTCTCTTCTTTGAGGTAATCACTTCGTGCAATCTTTATTTGAATACGAGTCGCTTATCAGCTGCGCCAATTGGCATTTGATAAATTGCTTGTGGCAAGCCCTGCGCCTTGTGGGCGTGGCAATTGCTTTTCTCTTCATTTCTCTCAGCTCTGCGTGGGTCGTTAGCCACTGCCAATGGCTTAAGCCATGGCCAAGCCCAAGAGCCGACTTCCTTTCATTTGCCTACGACTTCTTGACTGTCTCGGCCAAGAGTATTCACATTCACATTCGCAGTCGCAGTCGCAGTCGAGCGAATGATTCATCAGATCCACGTTGAGTTTTGTCACGCCAAGTGCGAAAACTGCGCATTGCTTCAAAATTATGCGAATTTATTAGCCCAGCCCGGGGGCCAAATGAACAATCAGCCGCATGCAAATAACTGTGAATGCATTCAATTTGCAACCGGCTTTGGACATTTGAGTCAGCTCATGAATCTTTGAATTACTCACCGTGGAACTAGTTGAATGTGCCGGCATTCAGTTTGCTCTGCGCTCGCTTATCTTATCGCCAGTTTTGGCTACTCAACTTATCAGAGCGTACAGTTTTTTTCTTCTGCTTCTTTCTCTCTCTATTTTTTTTAAACACATTTATATGGAAACATATCGAGTTTGGATGCCTTAAATACAAAACTTTTCTTGCTCAAGTTTTGACTGACACCAAAAAAAAAAACAAGTAAAATTCTTCTCGCCTTTTGAGAGTGAGTGATCGACTGGGAGATACCCTGAACTCAGCGTCAAGCGGTCTTTGCAAATATTCTATCTTCCTTCTATACAGACATACAGAAATACCCACACACATATACACACAAGCGCACGTCAGAAGCGGGAGTGCTTCTTCTTCCCTTTGCATTGCAGTTTATTTGCTTAACTTCGGTGTTTATTGTCCGATCTTTATGCAATTTTCAGCGCTTGAATATGGCATATAAAAGTGTATATACATATTTACCAAGGCGGAAGGCTCTACAGAGAAACGTTGACCTGATCAAGAATATGTATACTTTATGGGCTCGGAGATGCTTCGTTTTGCCTTTGTTTTCTTTGTATATAGACACAAGTTCTCACATAATGCAGCTACTGTGCTTCTTCTTGCCTCAGCCGCATATGTGTTTAATTTGCGAACGTGTTAAAATGTTGATTGATTAAATATGACACCACAAGGCTTAGTATACACCAACGAGTAAGAATATCTTTGGAAAAGTTTGCAATTTTAGAAAGGTTACTAATAAAATATTCTTCTACAAGTCAAATTTCCTCCTGCTGCCTGTAACATAGATGTGCATAAGACCAATATACCCTCTTTAGCTCAATTTCAATGTGTAAAGGGTATACAAAATGAAAAACTATGCCAAGTTTAGTAAATGTTTGCGCTGCTTAGGCAAACATACATCATGTAAGCATATATGTGTGCATGTGTGTGTGTATATATATATGTGTGTGTATATATCTATGTGTGCACAAATATATGTGTGCATATATATAAATGCTGCCTGCTTGATTGGGCCTCAGTTTCTCGGCCGCACGTTTTATGCTCTTTATCAGCCGATTGGGTTTAGGCGTCATTAACTCTGGCCGCAAACAGCAAGAAATGCGGGCAAGCGTCTGCCAAGCCATATAAATACAAAACACACACACACACACACACACACACACACATCGGCATATCATTGAACTGATAAGCGGCAACTGAACTCAAGGCCTCGTCTTCGTCTTCGTCTTCGTCGCGTCCTCAAGCCGCCCTTCAATGGCGCTCGACTGTCGCAATTGAAACTCAATAAGTGAAAAGTGACTGTTCTTTATACAATTTCAATTCCCAGAATTTTCCAGTGTTTTCCAAACAAATTCAATTGGCAAGAGTTGAGTCAAGCGGCATTTTGGTTACTCAATTATTGACAGATGGATTGAAGCGCTCGAGTGCTCCACTTTTCTCATTATATATGTATCTGGCAATAGAGAACGAATTGAGAATTCGAAAAAGATAAAAATGTTCTCTGCCTCTTTTTCCTTTAAAAAGACACACATTTGAGATTAATTCAATAGATGGACAAAGTTTTGCAATTATAAATTACATAAAATAAATAAAATAACTTGTTTGCTGAAATTTGCAAATTGGCAAACGGACAGAAAGTAGTTCGTGATAAAAAAAAATGTGTGCATATTTATGATAAGCTTATTAAGCATATAGCATATTTATAAGTTTTCCACATAGACACACGTCCACAAAAATATATTTAATGGAATATGCTTTATTTGGATTATTGAACTTGGCAATTTGGAAAAGCTTACTCCCGACCAGATTAGGCACAGGGTAAAATAGTTTTTACGGCTATTTGCGCTCGACTTGAAAGAGGCTATCAGGGAAATTTTCTCTTGTATATAAACCTTCATTTTCATTTAACATGCTATCTCTTAACTAATTATGTCTATAAATAACTTAGCATAAAACTTCATTAAAAAGCTGATGGAATTCCAAGTGCAATTGTTCCGAAGGAAATGGAAAACTGTTTTGTCTGAGGCGCCATTAGGAAAATGTAATCAGTAAAAGCCGCTTAATGGCAGCTGACCCCGTGATGGGCACACTCAACTACCCGCCCCCCGCCCTCCGCCAGCAGTCGCCCAACCAATTCAATTGGTTGTGAGTGATGTGAGTGTATATAAATAGTCGTTTAGTCTTGTGGCTAAACACTTTCCATCGTAAAGTCTTTTTTAATTAAACCCGGGACACGCATAAATCAAGCGGACGCGTTTTCCATTTGCAGCGCACAATGTGGCTGGCCTTGGCAATGAAAATGCCGAGGGAGAGAGGGCGGCGCAGGCGTTGCGTCGGCTTCAATGCAGCTGTGGGCGTGGTCATGACAAATCACACGTGTGACAATGACACCAAGGCAACAATGAGTTAATCAAGCTGAATGATATAAGCACACGAATCAATTCCGATAAGGCTACACTCACTCCCTCTCTCTCTCTCCCTTTCTCTCTCTGTCTCTCTCTCTGTTTCTCTCTCACACACACACGTATTCCATATTACGTGGCAGCAACATTTTTGGCTTTTATCAGTTGGATTACATTGTCTTGGCGCCGTGATTCATGCATTGCGATAGCTAAATAAATATTAAAGCTTATAATTGAAATACATTACACACTGAAAAACTATTTAGAATAACCCGACTAAATATACACTAACACAGGGCTTAGTTCTCTGGTCGGAGAATGTGTAACGCCTTGTTCAAAACGTGTAATCAACTCTTGTGTGTTGTATATGTATAAATAATAAATATATTTTATATATATATTATATACTTGTGTATGTTTCATAACAAAGTAAAGGCTTAATTTAATTTAATTTAATTTATACCCAAAATTGGCATCTGCCAAACATATTTTGGTAAATGCAATGCTTGAGGGTAAAGTAAAGCTCACCTAATAGCTTTTTTTCTGGCCAATTGGTTTGGCTTAAGTTTCCGTTTTTAGTAAATAATTGTAGTTTTAACTTAGATCAAAATATAAATAGGTTGAAAAGAAAGTTATTTAGTTTTCACAAATAATAGTTGATTAGACTGTAAGCTACACATGTTTAGATAACATTTATCTATATATTTGATCATGCATTATCTTATCTGGCACATTTGCAAGTGTATTCAAACTTCGGCAATTGCTCTTCTTCATTGCTGTTGTTTGGTCAACATTTTGTTTGCTTTTGTTTTATTTGTCAGTTAGCACGCAACATTTGCGCTCTCAATTGTGACCCTGGCCATGAACTTTACCAATTACCGTTACATGCCAGTCATGTAAAGCAAAAGTCAAGGTCATGAATGTGCCTAGGTTCAAGGACAACGAGGCAAAAAGGCCCGTCTCTGCGTATACTGCAGGATGTGTGTAAACGGGGTATATTTATGTTTATGCTTATAATTCTCAAGTGGTTATAGCTACGGACTGAAGACAAGGCCTTTAAATTAAGAGCCGATAGCAGAGTCTCAGAAGTATTCTGATGGATGTAGTCTGATAGATAAAGATAGTTCTTAAGACAGCTTAATATACAACCTGCGCAATCTTAGTGTTTGTACCTTATTGTTATATATAATATAGAAAATGGTTTTTACGGTCTACGTTTGGTAATTAACTTTTCAAATTAATAGCGCTTAGAACTTCGTATAACATATATACTTGTGGGAATTTATGAGCCTTGAGTCACACACATCTGATCGATCGATCTATTTTTTGCGCTAAGTTCTATAGTATTACAGCTTCGAATCGACATCAAAACTAGTTGATAGGCTTTAAGAAGCCTTATAAAGAGGCTTGGATTCAAGTGAATTTTAACTCATAAAATTCAGTAATCACAATCTTGTGCCGATTCGGTTTCATAAACTTCAAGCTAAGCAAATGCATATATGTAAAATGTAACTAAACTAATTAATACTTTAACTTTACCGCGTATACTCTATATCTTGACTATTTTTTTATTGCAGTCTGACTTCTGTCTTACTTAATTACCCAACTTTGAACTAATTTCAACTTTTTATTATGTTTCTTAAGCAATGCCCGTTTCAGCCTGCTTGAACTTAATTTCATTTTTTATTCCTAACTCATTTTTTTTATGGGACACCCCCCGACCTGGTTGTGAAAACAATTTTCAAGCATGTAACTCTTAAGTGTAGACATATAAACCAAGCCTTGGCCAGATTCCACCCCCTTCTCAGAAGTATGTTGTATGTATATAGATTTATGGCTGCCAGCCACGCCTCCGCAGCCCCTGTACCTGTAGTTTTTTTTGGTTTCTTTTAAGTGTGTTAAAAACGCACGCAAACGCAATTTAACATTTACGGTTCATGGCCCAAAAAAAAAAAAAACCAAATTCAAAGCCAGCCAAAAAACTGATTGTTAAGCCAATTAGCATGTGATTCTTCAAGTGCAGACGAGGGACTGGGGGGGGGGGGGGGGGCGGATTATCTTCAGACACACACACACACACCTACGCGAGGTGTTTGCTTGGAAAGGTGCTGCCGACCGGACCGCACCTTGCCAAGAGCCACAAGAACCGGTTAGCCCCGCAGCCCCCTCGTAATATCCGCTTGTTGCAACCGGCTGCGTTTTTATGTGTTCCGCAAATTGATTCATTTCTATGCGTAGCTTTATTAACGATCCAAAAAAATCCGTCTATAAGCTGGCTAAGAGTGTGTTAATTTAGCGGAACTGTAGCCAACGTTTCAATAGAAGAGCTCATTGAGCAAAGCTGAGGAAAAGGAAAGATTGATAGTAAGACGCAGCTATCATAGCTGAAGAATGCAAAGGTTGAGAAACCTATTAATCATCTGCTTGCAAAATCTGGCTACTCACAAATCTTTAAGATTGTTTTTGGGCTGGAAGATATATGCCTTTACCCCACAAATCAAGCAAAAGAAACTTCACTTAAAACTTTCAATGTGCGTGTTATTAGATGGTCTTAAATCTCAGGAAAGTCATTTTAGGCTTATTTAGGTTAGGTTAATTGTTAAGCACAAGCAAGTTGGAGTGCTCTAGTCAGTATGTCCGACTAGGGGATACCCTGAACCTTCCTTTACCAATACCAAATGCAGCTCATGCTCAGGAACATGTCAAGAAACCAAAGATATTGGCTCAAAAAACGAGATTTCGATATCAATTCTTATCGATTGTTTTAAAAAGGGGAAAGTTCTCGATTATCTGAAACTAACTCGTATTGCGCGAGCACTAAGAGGACCTACATTCAAAATTTCAAGTCTCTAGCTCTTATAGGTTCTGAGATCGACGCACTCTTACATACGGTCCGACGTACAGACAGACGGACGGACAGACGGACATGTCTAGATCGATTCGGCTATTGATGCCATCCAAGAATATGTATACTTTATGCGGGAGATGCTTCCTTCTCGCTGTTACAAATGCATTATTCCCGTATATACCTTATAATGTCAATGGGTTCGGGCTATAATAATAATTATATACTTATGTATATATTTTAAAGATCTCTAAAGTTCAATTTTTTGTTACGTATCAGCTTCATTCTTTTCTACACCTTTTCCTATCTATCCGATTTTAATAGAGTACAACCAAGTCGTGCTAACTTTTCCGACCCGTTTTCAAGGCACTTGGATTTAGTTTTCATATGTAATTTACATATTTTTATGGCAAATTGAGTTTGTGCGACTTTGACATTGGATCAGCTTTTTAGGCACAGCTCAGGCATTAGGAAACGCCCACCACCGCACACAAACGCCCCCTGGCGGTCAAGAGTGCAAGAATACAAGCAAGCTTGTCGTTTTCTTCAATTTTGACACATTTGCACGATTTTCCAGTCCGGAACTTGACGAATTTTTCACACGACACCGCGCACCACGGTCGTCGCCTCATTTTTCAGCGGTTGCCGTTGCCCCTGTTGTTGTTGTTGTTGTTGTAGTTGTAGTTGTAGTTGTTGTAGCTGTTCGTGGTGGTAGTTTTCACCACTTAATGCTGCAACTTTTCACCATTTCTCAGCATTTAGCTGGCGCGCCTCATTTCACAACGAACGCTTTGCCTTTTGCTGGCAGTCAGTCGGTCGTCGCTGCATGCTTCCCATTCTACACTATACGTGTGCATGTGTGTGTGCCTGTGTGTGTAGTGCAATTGTATTTGTAGTTGTTAGCTGGCTTGAGCTTTGCGGTCGCTGTATATTAAAGCGCACATTCAGATGCGATGTGTTTGGCCAAAAGAAAGGAAAGAAAAACGTTCAAAAAATAACAATAAATGAGAAATGCAAGTGCACGACTAGACAATGCCCTGTACACAGTTCTAAAGTGTACACAGCCAAGTCTATTTACTTAAATTTGGTTCATTTGACCAATTCTTGCAAAAGCAAACAAATCTAAATATAAGTAAAAACACTATTTGTAAATATAGAAGTGTCTAGCTTCGATTTCAGCATTAATTCTTAATCGAAAAACACAATTAAATTCAAGATTTACTTTTTGCCATATATAGTGTAGTATTAATCTATTAATGTTTTTAAGCAACTGACTAAAATTTGAAGAATTTTGCTGAACATTAAGTCTAATTAGAACTGAGAGCCAGGCAAGGGAGTAAGCTTTTCGTGCACCTCAAGAATATAGCTAGTTGCCAAACATTGGCAAATTTTTGCTATGCACTTGCCCAGTCATTATACAGGGTATCAAAAGACAACAACAAATAAGCACATTAAAGGTTCATTTGGCTGACGCTTTGCCTCTTGGCTCTTGGCTCTGTCGCGTGGGGTTAAACTGTAACTGAAATACGGCCGTGTTGGCCCAGTTACAAATCGGCGGCGACTTGAACGTTGCTTGGCAGCACTTTTGCCACTTCTCTCTACCAGTCTTTGGCTCGTTTGCCCTCTCTTTTCCCTCTCTCTCTCTCTCTCTCTCTCTCTCTCTCTCTCTCTCTCTCTCTCTCTCTCTCTCTCTCTCGACAGTCTTGGGCAACTTCTAATGCTGTCGTCTTCTGCAAATAAAGTGAAATTATTATGTGCGCCACACAAAGCCGCTTTGGATTGGATTTGACAGCTACTTCAACGTTGGTGGTCCACTCCCCTCGCCCTGTCCGCTGCTGACTGCTGTTCGCTTCTCGTCAAATTAAAAGCATTTCGATTCGCACATGTCTCTTAACGATTCGTCTTAATTGTTCATTATCGATGCCATTAGAGTCGGTCTGCATCAGTTATTACACATTGCTAAATGGCTTACACTCGAAGGCTCTAAACAGACGTCGATTTCAGTTCCCCAATCCACTTCACATCCTCGACATTGTCGCACACGTCATTTATTAGCCTTATGATCGTCCCCAACACTTTTGACCCATATAAAGTGCTTGCAACAACATCACGTATTATAGGAATTTATTTGCTCGGATACCCTAAGTTCTTAGTTCTGTGCAGACAGAAGGGTGGCTCGTTTCGCACGAATCGAGTGCTGCATCCAACTGAATGAGGGGCGAGGACTGAGCTGCGCTAGAGGCAGAGGAAGAAATATAACCACCACAGTGCTTAGTTAATGTTAATAATGCAACTAAATTCATAAAATTTTCAGGTACATCGATACATGATCGAGATAAAGGAGACATGTCCGACCAGGTTTCGAAGTATACATTCATCAAGCAGCAATATTCACCTAACTTCTTATTTATAGGGTATTCCGTTGGCACAATCTCTAGTTTAATTTTAGCTTTCCTGTTATTTCATTCATTTCCAGTTGTTTATCAATGTTCTAATGCACTTAGCTTAACTAACGTGTGCTCTAGTCCTTTCCCTCACCCGCTGTCGCGACACGAAGCTAATAAATATGTCCATTTTTGTTTCTTTTTGCGTCTCAAACATGCACAGACTCTATATAAAAACACAGTCATAAAAAGTTATGAAAAAAAGTGAGTCAATCGCGTGGGGGCAGCAACCTCCAATAAAAAATAAGTTTGGATTTGTTGTTGTTGCTATTTAAATTGATCCGAAGGCAAGCGGGCCAAGTGTCGCTTATAAGTGATTATGGTACCGGTATTGCTCTTGATATTGTTATTTGTGTGTTATTGTTATGTTATATCGTAACGTACTAAATATATATATATATATATATATCTGTATGAATTGTTGCCCATGGCATTGTTGTCATTATGCGTCATGACATATTGTTTTGGGGTTTCTGGTCTGCGGTGAGACTGAAAATGGTCGTCGGCTATGATGACTGACAAATGCGCTATATGTGTTGAAAATGTTGAAAGGCGGTGAAGAATTGAAGATGCAGAAAAGATCTTAACATTAATTTTAAAGTCTACAGATCCGAATCAGATGGAATATAAAAAAAAGCAGACAGAATATTTTCAAAATGTTTATTATACTTATAACAAATGTTAAGCATTTTCTCAGCTAGAAAAAAACAATCTGTATATCTCTGGAAATACCGCCGATAAGTATTAACAATTACTCATCATTGCAAATGCCTAGCTATATAAATAAGTGTACATGCAGCAAAAGTTTATGACAACAATTTAATTGTCAACAAATCCACTGCTGATAACAACTATGAACAATAGCAAAAGGAATATGTATCAAAAGGGATATCACAATTCGGTGCTTAACTAATTCAATTGACATGGGCACAGTCACTGCCAATAGTATTCGTTCGTAACCCAATTTTGACGCCTAGTTGACTGATGCCCACGAATCGCGTTGTTTATTATTATGTATTATCATTCCCGTTCCGTGCGTAGCTCCAAACATGGAGACAAAGAGCGCGTCATGTAACTTTTACTTTTTTAGGCATTTAAAAAATAAACAAAAAATCAACAAAAATGCGAGTGTCACGTAGCAAACCGATAGACGGCAGACACATTAGCAAACAGGGCGAGTGCGGGAGCGGGAGCGGGAGCGGGCACGTGGGAAATAGACTAGAGGATTGCGCAATAGTATATATTTGCACTTGGACATTGCCATTATAAATGCGCGTGTCCCATATAAGGTTACCCCATTGGCTTACTAACCGAACATATCTCTCTTTCTCTCTCTGCCACTCTCACCAGCAATCTGCGCTGTTGTCGAGTACGAGTACGCCGCCAAGGAACCAGATGAACTGGATCTACACAAGGGTGCCATCATACATCGCATCAAACAGATGCCCGGCGGCTGGTGGCAGGGCACACTGAAGGCCACCGGCGTAACGGGCATGTTTCCGGATAATTTTGTGCGCGTACTGGAGCCAAGCAGCAATGGCAACCACAGCGATGACAGTGCTGTGGTGCAGCTCAGGTTGGTGACGCAATCTGCATAGCAGACAACAGACAAATGACATTGGCTGAAAATTAGCGAGAGGAAATTATAAAAAGAAACCTTTTTTTTTGAGTGAAAACTTTAATAGTTTTCAGATAGACAAAATGTTAATCACTTCGGTTTTAGTTAATTACAATTTTGACAAACTATTTCTAAGTAAATTCATTAATTTATAAATAATATTCAAGCCGACGGCTTTGCTTTAAAAGTGATATTTAGCTTTGCATGAATTCCATAAGGTGTTTTTTTTTATATTATTATCTTAATTTTGATTTAAAAATAATATTTGTATGTTATATATTTTGTGTATATCAAAAGCTTAAAGCTTACATATTTTAAAGCAATTGAAAGCTCTACTAGCTTTTAATCTTAAATAAATCACATTTTAAACAGAGTTTTTAGCTTGAAAAAAAAAGTTTGATAATATGAAATAAGAATAAATAGAATTAAAAGCATTTCATCTTAAACCAAAGCTCAAATACGCATCTCACTCTTCAAGCAGTTGCCTTAAAGCTTTTATTTGATATGCACAAACATATTCTTAATTCCTCTCACAGCTAATGTCATTCAGACTAAAACTAATATTTGCAATTTCTCTCTTTGCATATGTGTAATATAATTTTTGCACTCTTTGTCTCTCTTTTCTTTTCATTTATTTTTTTGCTCTCAGGGAGAAATCAGCGACATCGAATCGCCGCTGTAAAGTCATCTACAGTTACACACAAGTCAACGACGACGAACTGACGCTGGCCGTGGGTGATGTCATTGAATTCCTAGGGGAGGTATGTACACACACAAACACACATACACACCCAAGCACACACATACCATATACATTTGGTGCCCACAACCCCCATTTAACCTCTTTGCCAATAAGTTTTGACGCAACCCAATAACACAAACTGAAAGCGAATATTCAATTTTTTTTTTTTGTTTTTTGTGGCATTTCGCTCTCATTTAGGTCGAGGAAGGCTGGTGGCGCGGACGTTTGCGCAGCAAAGTTGGCGTATTTCCCTCAAATTTTGTGCAACATATCGAACCATCGCCGATTCTGGCCTCCAAGCGGCCGCCAACGATTGGTGCAACGGTCACTACATCGGCGCTAACAGCCAAAGCTGCCAACATAGCGACAACAACAACAACAGGAGCAGCAGCGGCAGCAACGGGCACAACAGCAGCAGCAGCAACTGCAACAGCTGCTCCTGCAGTATCTGCAACGGCAGCAGCTGCACCTGCCACCAATACAAGCACAGCGAAGCAGCAATCAAAAAGCAGAGCCACGGCGTCCACTGTGAATGCAGCAGCGGTGGCTGCGGCGGCAGCGGCGGCGGCGGCAGCGCCCACGTTACCACCGAAACCGCAGCGTGACTTTTGTCGCGTAGAGTTTCCCTATGCGCCGCAGAATGAGGATGAGCTGGAGTTGAAGGTGGATGACATTATCAGTGTCATCAGCATGGAGCTGCCGGACAAGGGCTGGTGGAAGGGCGAGCTGCATGGCAAAGTGGGTGTGTTTCCGGATAATTTTGTCAAGCTCTTGCCACCCTCCGAAGGTGAGTGCAGCAATAACAAAACCAACAACAAGAATAATCATGCCTAGCCTCATTTGAATTTCTCCATGTGTTTTGATTTGGTCTGTAAACTGCATCGCGCATCATTTGCCGTCATTAGCTATCAACTGCATCGTCGCATCTTCGTGTTTCGCGTCTAATTGGATGCAATCCCACCTTCCCCTCCCGAACGCATTCATATTGTATATTCAGGCCCGCAACGGCCAGTCGATTGACGTGTTTCCAGCCTCTGCGCTGCAATGTGACATCGACCCGCAGCCCGCAACCCGCCTTATCTAAAGACAATAACTGTTTCGCCTCGCTAATTGAATTAATTAAAAAATTTAAAAAAGAAAAACACTTGTCAAGTTTATGCGTAGAGTGTCGAGTGTCAAATTTAAACACCAATCGTGCTCGGAAGCTTCTTTATCATATTGATAAGATTGTGTGTGACCAAGTCTACCAAGAATTATATTGAACCACTTAAATGAAGCAAAACTTTTATTGTTTTCTGTTAAAATGGTTCTAGCTATAAAGTTACTCGACTTATTAAAAAGGGCTGTTAATTACAATTTCTTTAAAATTATTCATTTAAAATCATTTAAATATCAAATAGTTAATAGTGCAGGACTATCTAAATAATCAGATATGAAAATTACTTGTAAACTAGCATAAAAAGTATCTTTAATTGTATACAAATTGCTCGATAAACCTTGTTTAATTACGAAAAGTAATTGTTGCATATACCTACATATGCATAGGCCTCTTTATCAATGTCTGATAACAATTTGTCATTGGTTCTATATCTTATTTTAATGTGTCAAGGCTTATGAAGAGCTTACAATTGTCCACATGTTATGTTAAGCGGGATATTAAAATATAACTTTATAATAAATTATTATCGTTTAGAGTAGGGGGTTTTCCTAGATTTTTTTTGCCTATATTTATATATTTTTTAAAATTATATAATGCTGATTTGGCGACCTTTTCGTTTTCAAATGTTTATCATAATACTTTAGACACCTAAAGTAGGAAACTTCTCGGACTTTACAAATACAATAAATGTAGTGCTGATTTAGTTATATATACACATATATGTAGTTATAATAGAGCGCAAAATCGCAGCCTTATCAACTTTGCTGCTTCTATTGATAAGGCATATGCACCTTTGCCTAGGGTTTATAGTTTGTAAGTCTTTAGATTGTGCATACATATAGAAATGACATGATGTCTATGCACTTATCTGTCGATCTAGTGCTTCCGCTTCTTCCTCTTAAAAACTCTGCAGCCCAAATTCGGACATTTCTTTGCCCCACTCGAATAATCACACAACACTTCACATCACTTCAGATGCACTTCACAAATGCACAGACATTCAATTCACGACGCGAGTCATTTCTTACACATTAAACGAATCGCTGCATACAACATCAAGTTAACGAATTATATATATATATATTTCTTATGTTTATTATTACTTGCATTTTGTTGAACGACATTTATTAGCATTTTGTTTACGTTTCACTATCGCTCTTATGTCTATTTTCTTGCTCTACGAGTAATTCAAGATTTTATACGTTTGTTTTTTTTTGTATATTTCTTTTCTTTTTATCGTGTTTATACGTATATGTATATATATGACTTGATGTCGCTGTCTCTGTGTAATTTTCCTCTACACTTTTCTTCTTCTTTTTCTTCTACTCCTTTTCTATCTTTTTCGTGTGTAATAAAAAAAATACTTCATTGCAACGACAACAACGGCAACAACTACACTCTGCTACACGATACCACTCCACTCCACCACTCCAAACACACACACACACACTTACACCAACTGCACCGACGTTCCGGCAGCTCCTGTGCCCCCTCCACGTCCCCGGGCACGAGCACGCGGCGGTGCGGCAGCGGCAACGACTGCGGCTCCGGGACCGCAACGCGGCGGCTCTTTCGAGTTCTTGGGCGCTCGTATGGCCAGCTTTATCACGACGATTTGTATGTAAACGAGTTTTTCCAGTGTTGGCGGCGCAGCCTCAAGAGTTTTTCTTTTCGTTTTTGGCCAGTTTTTAGTTTTCAGTTTTTAGTTTTCATTTTCCTTTCTCCGGCCCGAGGCGTTTTAGATGTGAAATGGAAAATTGCTTGGCTCTTTTGGCCATGCACATAATTTCTATGATTTATTTTCCATTTTCATTATTGTTATTATTTATCTAGCTTTATCTGGCTTTCTTTGGCTTTGGCGCCGGCAATGCTCTCTAAAACATGAAGCCCCGTCTACGCCTGGCAGAAAATCAAAGTCTCGGAAAATCTCAGCCAAAGCTGTTTGGCGTCATTTTCCTTTGCCATTTCGATTGCGGTTTGTCGTGTTTGTTTTCGCTTTTAGTTGTCAATTTGCATGGCTTAACTTGTTTTTTTTTTCCTTCTCTTATTGTTACTTTTTATCTTATTTTTATTTGCTTAACATTTTTTTTGTCTGTTAAGCATTTTGTAGACTTGGCGTTTTAAGCGCGTTTCTGGCGCTGTTATAAACGCGCGAACGTTGCTTAACTTAGTTGCCTAATTAGCTGGGTGTTTGGCATTTTGTTTATAAATATTTAAATATATGTTTAACCCGATCCATGTTGCATACTTTGCGGTTGCCCTTTAAATAATAACATTTTTATTATACCAAGCTACTTATACTGATTACTTGATAGCTTTGCTTAGCCTGCACATTTTTTCAGGGTATTTCGAGTACGTTGAGCAACTTGCAACCTTTTTGAAACGGCTTTTCATTTGTACCCTTCATCAGTTTTTCATATCTTATGTACTCATACATATATTCTTTTGACTTTTACAGTTAATGTTTTTCTATACTAAACTTTTCTACTTACTTAAAATACAAAAGTTAAACAATTAATTGAGAGATAAATATTTGATGATTGTCTCATTGATCGAAGTTGAAAATTGGAAAGAACTGTAATAAGTATTTGCAAAAAAAAAAAAAACTTAAATAATATTAATAATATTTACTGGCTTAGTAAACTAACATATATTTGCCTTCATTAAATATTTGCCACGCATAAATGCTGCAAGGGTTTTAATTCTGAATTCGCCTCAGTTTCACGTTGATTTGTTATTAAAATAATCTCTTGCTAAGCTTTTATCTACAAGAATTCGACTTTATAAAGCAAACATATATTATCCACTTAATTGTAGAGTATTCAGCATTCGTTGCGTCTACTTGCGATGCTCGTATATAAATCAAAATTTTTTATTTTTTGTTTTTGCTTTGCCATTAGCTTTTGTCAACGTCGCAGTTCCAAAGGCAAAAACAACAAGAACGCAAAACCACCTTCGCCAGCAACAACAGCAACAACCACAAAAGCGGCAACAACTACAACAACAACAACAACAACAACAGCAACAACAGCAACAACTCAGGCAGCACAATATTAAAACATCAGTTGCTGTAACTGGTTTTTTCTGCTATGCTTATTGTTTTTGTTGCGGCTTTTGTTCCAAATTGGTGTCGTGCTCTTTGTCTCTCCCTCTCTCTCTCTTTTGATCTTTTCACATGCCTCGCCTGGTTGACTCTCTTAGCTCATTATCATTGGATATCATAATGATCATAAGCATTGCCTGTTATGAACTTCATTATGGGCGCACATTAGCGGCGATTATCAGAGACGAGCCCCACAACAAAACGCGCGCTTCACTTGTTGGCAGCAACAGGCCAGCCGCTGCCCGCTGCCCGCTCCCCGCCCTTTGTCCTCCGTCCGCTGCCTTATTGTTTTAGCTTCGTCTTATCAACATTGTTGCCAGAGAGCGGCACTCGCTCCCTTGCTCTCTCGCATTGGAACGCTCTCTCTCTCTCTCTCTCTCTCTCTCTCTCTCTCTCTCTCTCTCTCTCTCTCTCTCTCTCTCTCTCTCTCTCTCTCTCTCTCTCTCTCTCTCTCTCTCTCTCTCTCTCTCTCTCTCTCTCTCTCTGGCTGCGCTTGTTGTACCTTTGCCAGCATTTTTGTTTACCTTTTTGGCTCAGTACGTTTTGATTTCTTGACCATTTACGTTATTGAATTATATTTCTTTTTGGTGCGGCAAGTTTTTTCTTCGTTTTGTTTTGTTTGTGTGTTTTTTTTATTTTGCGCAGCTTTTTCTTGGCTGGCTGTTGTTGTTCTTGCTTTTCTTTCGCTTAGCTGGTGCGTGTGCTACAATTACCGTTCTTGCGGGTTTTGCTACTTTCTGCAATTGCATTTGCCACATGGCCTAAAACCACTGAGTTTAACTAATTGGCAAATGTGCGGCTTGCGAGTTGTCGCTTTGAAAATTAAAGCATATAATTATATATACACGTGTGTGTGTGTGTGTGTGCGTGTGTGTGTGTTTGTGTGAGATTGATGATTAGCCTGTAAAAAGTTGAAATGAAACGCAGTCATCATTAAATCAAAGCAGGCAGCTAAGTTTGTTGCCTAAGTCTTTCGTTTTGCTTATGTGTTTGTGTGTGGTGCGTGTGTATGTGTGAGTGCGCGCTCTTCGTTTTGCCGCTGGCAACAACAACAACGAAATCAACACTAACACAATGACAACACTCAATTACTTAATACTTAAAAATAAAATATAAGTAAAAAAAATCACAAATATTAAATTCCGATTCGCGCACAACTTTTTGCTGCTGCTGCTGCTGTTGTTTGGTGTTGTTGTTGCTTGTGTCTGTTTGTCATTTGGTAGCACAGTGAAAGTCGTTGGCGCATTCGTCTTTGCCATTTACAATTATCAACGGCTCTGCGCCAAGCTGTCTATTCTATGGTTACCTTTTTGTTGCCTCCATTTGTTATTGTTGTTGCTGTTGCTATTGTTTTGTTTTGTTTTGCTTGACCTTTACACATTTAAGCGTTACTCAATCAGCGCTTGCTTTGATTTCTGTTGCCATCATCAACATTTATTGCCGTTTATTTATGTATGCGACTCGCGTTTGCCTGTTTGTTATTTGTCGCTCTGTAGTAGAGATGTGCGCGTGTCGTGACACGCACGAGAGAATACACAAGACGTTGTAGTGGAAACCAGTTATTGCCACAGCCAGTGGGATAAAGCGGCAATAGTCGAGCTAGTTAATATTTCATTTCCAGAGTGAAAGGGCAAAAGTAAAGAAACAACTAATTCAATTATTTTTGTTGTTGTTGTTGTAGCTGCAATAGGGCTTACTTTTGTTTGGAAAATAAATTAACTTAAATTAATCATTAAAAAGAATTTGTAGTCATAAGAACATACTTGTCATGTTATAGCATCAGTTGCTGGCCGATTCTTGGCAAAACAGATAAAATATATTCGAGAAAAAAAGAAAAAGTATAAAGAATAGGTCACAACTATTTAAAAGAAACCCATCTTAAAACATGAAGACAAATTTTTGTTACATATTTTTTAGACTGTTATTAACATTTTTATTTTTTTTTAAAGCCGTAAGATTAGTTAGCAGGAAAACATTTTTTTTACAAAACAAAATATTAGATAAAATATTGTTGCTGAGACAGTTCCCCAAGCTTAAAACCGTTTCAAAAGTAAGGACACAAAGTCTAGAAATTTAATCTTTTCAAAAATCATGTACTTCTTATCCTATGTGATTCAATGTGTGCGTGTCACGCGCCCATCTCTAGCTGATCATTTGTAGTATGTTGAGTGAATTTGCGTTTGCATGCGCTCCTACGCTAGCGCTTTGTTTGACATTCGCGTTAATTTATTGACATTTGGCAACAGTTGAGCAGCGAAACCCGTTTGGCTGTTTGGTTTGCATTGTCGCTCAGCTGTTGCGGTAGTCGTTTGGCTGTTGCCATTCTGAGCGTTAGTCACACCGAAGCTCGTATCGACGTGCTCATCTTTAATAATAAACACAGCTCAAGTGAACTCGTCTGGACTGGACGCGTCTTGAAGTGGCGCTGATTGTAGTGGTTGGGTGGCCAAAAATGCAGCCCACATTCAGCGATGATGAGAACAGAAACTTCATTGTCTAAAATGATCTTCACTCTTTTCTGCCCTTTTGCAGTCGCGCCCATTAACGAGCCAGCAGCAGTCGCCAGCACGCAGCAATCACAGCGCAAGATAAGCAACACGAGCCACATGACCACAACGAACTCCAACAGCAGCAGCAGCAGCAGCACAGCCACCACGACGGTGACGCAGCAGCAACAGCAGCATCAGCAGCATCAGCAGAGCAGCGCTTCAACCACATCGAAGGTATACATCAAAAAGACGGGCAGCAGCAGCAATTCGTCTGGTTCGGGACGCAAGGAGAGCTTCGGATCGCGCGATTCGCTAAATGATATACTCAGCGAAACGGGCCTGCCCATTGGCACTGTGGCCGCCCAGCGCAAGTCGCTGGAGAATAAGAACCTCGATCTGAGCAAGCTGCCCGGCGGTGGCAAGCAGCAGGGCAACACGATCATAACAACAACAACAACATCCACAAGCAACAGCAGCAGCAGCAACAACACTTCAGCTTCTGCGTACGCGGAGCTGCGCAAGAGCCTGGACAATATGGATGAGAAGATCAAGTCACCCACACCCCCTGTGGTGGGCAAAAAGCCCAGTGTGCCGCTCAAGAAGACGCCCACGGGCAGTGTCTCAGGTAGGTTGTGAATTCGATAGAAATGAAATAACTCAAAGAGGAATCGCTACGGCAAAAAGTGCGGTAAATGCAAGGCTTCAGTTGGGAGTTCTCGATAAATATTCGAGTTCAAGAATTCAAGCATGTTGAATAAATTATATACCATAGTAAGGACCGCGAGAAGCACAGACAATGGGAAGGGATAGACTCAGTATAGGTAGTAAAAATTCTAGATGTCGTAGGTATTGTACTTAAAGTAGAAAGGAATAAAAAAGGAAGTCTTAATGCAATTTGTAAACTAAATATTGTAAGCAGAAGCCGTAGAGTATGAAATAAGTGATAAGAAAAGTGGAGTAGAAGTAGCTGAAGAAGTAGTTAACGATATAGAATTAGAAGTTTATGTCGTAGAAGCAGTTGTAGTAGAAGTAGACAAAGCCAAATGATTAGTGGAAGTACTAAGAAGACAAAGAAAGAAGTAAACCATTGAGTATAGAAGAAGTCGTGGAAGCTTTGGAAAGAAAAAAGAATACGAGTTGAAGTCGTTGAATGTAATATAACTTTCGAAATAGAAGTCGTAGAAGAAGACTTAGAAGGACTTAAAAGGGTAAAAAAGCAATAATCATTGAGAGCAAAATTAGTAAAAGTAAGTCGTACAAGAAGTAAAATACGTAGCAGAAGTCTTGGGAGAAGTCGTAGATTTAAAAGAATTAATACAAGCAAAGCTGCCCAACGAGTTTAAGTCGAACCAGTTCGAGCCCGAAACTGTTTAATTTAAATAAAGTTGCATTCTTTTTGATTTATTTCATTTGCTTGATTCCATAAAAAGTATCATCCAATTAATTGAGACTGTTTTCAACGGCATTTCCAGGCAACATTTTGGGCGCCGGCATGAAGAAGAAGAGCGCGGAGAGCAAACTAACTAGCGCCGTGTCGCACGACGTCTCCGATGGCTTGGCCGGCAGTAAATTAGCAGGCGGACAGCTGCCCGAGTCGGGCGCGGCTGGCAATGTGGTCATGAGACGTGCCGCTACCATAGCCGTTGAGGATGCGGACTTTGATCGTGTCGAGCGCGGCTCCATACTGCAAGATATGCGCGCCGGTCGCGTCAAGGCGCCCAAACGTCGCCCGCCCTCGGCGGCCATAAATGTGCTGGGCGAGAGCAACAACAATTCGGTGTATGTCAATGGCAGCGGCATGGCCAGCAGTGCCAGCGAGCTAAGTGAAGATGGTGGCCCTGCTGGCAAGCAGGCGGCGACGGGCTCATCCGACGACAATTCGACCGGCGAGGAGCCGCAGTTGGCCAAGCCAAAGCCACGTGAATGGGAGAAGAAAAAGGCGCCCTGGATGGAGGAGCTGAAAGCGTCACAGGTGACACGCAAAAAGACCTCGCCCAATGTTGAGCCACGCGGCGGTGCCATCTCCGTGGCCGAGCGCACTTCAAAGCTGTTTGCCGCCGAGCAGGCGACAGCCACAACCAGCGTGGTGACCACCAGCGCAATCAGCAGCAGCAGCAACTCTATATCCAGCAGCAGTGCGACTGCAACGAAAGTGCAATCGAGTGCGGTGACTTCCTCCAGCATCATGCAGCAGTCCATGTTCGTGGAGAGCAGCACCAGCAGCAGCAGCCAGAAGGTGGAGGCAGCCAACAGCAGCAGCAGCAACAGCACAAGCATTTTGACCAGCAGCAACAACAGCCACGATGCCGTCATGTCCAAGAGCATGTCTGCGACAAAGTCGTCAGCCACAGCAGCGCCAATAGCAGCTCCGGCCGCCAGCAGCGATGAGGAGTCACGCGCGGCACGCCCCAACAGTTTATCGATACGCAATCGCAGCGTTTCGCCGCTGGTGAAAACCTCCAGTGCCAGCAGCAGCACGCAGCCGGAGAGGAGCAACAATGTCAGCGTCAATGAGAGTCCGGCGACAACGCTGCTCAACAATCATCATCAGGTTGCGGCAGAGTCTTTGCCGCGGGTGCAACAGTTGGAGGGTCGTGTGGATAAGTTGGAGGCGATCGTGTTGAAGCAGCAGCGGACCATTGAGGAGCTGGTGCGTATGCTGCGCGAGGAGACGGAGCGGGTGAAGGTGCTGCGCGGCGAACTGGATAAATATGCGCAGTGCGTGACGCAAGTTTGAAGCAGTTTGGAGTTCCAAAAATCGGAATTCAAACCAAGATCTGCCCTCATTGTCGTGCCTGCACCCTGATTGTTGTTTTTGTTGGCCCCGCTTAGCTGTGTGCGTTTGCTTTAGAGATTTCTGTAGTTAAAATCCATTTTTAGCTAGCTTTAATCTATGTTTTGTTTTTCCATTCCAAATAGAAATCTAAATGGAACATTTAATTATCGTTTTTACATTCCAATGCTTGTCAAACTGTATCCGAGACAATCCCAACACTGAAGCGCATAAAACGCAACGTGTACTTATCAGCCGAAATTGAAGTTCAATCCCAGCCAGTTTTTAGCGAGCTGCCTTTTAATCGTATATCCTCTATATACTATATATGCATATGTAAAACTGTATAATTATGTTATTTTTCGATAATTTTGCCATTTTTTTTTACAACTCCAAAATTTGGTATAAATTGCATGCAGTAACTGTTTCAGTTCCGATACGAGTATATATATATGTATATCTACATCTATTTTTTGATAAGTATTTTTACAATATTCTGAAAACTTTGTGGGCATTGTGTGATTTTTTAAAACGAGCTGCGCTTTAGCATAAGCATATCCCCAATTACAGTTTGTTTTGTTCATATGATTATGATTATTTTTATGATGTATTAAAGTTATGAAACATGTACTATAAATACTAAAAGAAAGATATACAAACACATATAAATAAATAATAAAGTTCGATGAAGATGCCTAAACATTAAGTAATCCAAATAAATAATTAAATTTAAATGTTTCAATCTCTGTTTTTTGTTTTTTAGTAATTGCCATCACATCATCAAGTCAATTAAAAATTTCATATCCAAAGCGAAACATTGCAATCTTAGACACTTCTAACATATATCTGTAGATATGTAGTTGTAGTGACCATGCATATAACAATAAACCTTCTAATCAATGGCTAAATATTTATTTTTCTAAACAGACAGCAAACACGTCGCGGGAAATTTGATAATTGGAGGTTTTGAAGCAAGAAATTCAGCACTAGCCAGTTTTTAATGTACAGCAATTCCTTTCTTATTTTGTGATAAGCTAACTAATATTTAAATATTGTGCATTTGGAACGTTAAATCATTTAAAAACCCAACAAAATACGGCTAGCTAGCCAATAAGATTAAACATAAATCATTAATATCCAATTATTAGCAAAATGTTGCAATTTATTTTGATAATAACACGTTTAATATTGCTTGTAAATATTGTAAATGCGTATATGGCTTGATAATAAATATTGATAATAAATTTGAGAGTGATTTTTAGCTTAATAAGCTGCATATCATAAAATCAAAAAAGGTCCAAATTATTATTCGAATTTTTAAACTTATATTCTCGTTAGATAATGTGGCGGTGGTCGATAAGCTATCTGTTTGCTTTCGCAGCTAACTTAACGCTTCTCAACTCTGCGTTCGCCACCAACTTCACGCAATGCAAAGTTAATTTAACAGTTTTATGTTAAGTGAGCTAATATCGGTGTAAGCTTGTTTTAGCTTTATGCGCTCGTAGATGCAGTTGCTATCAACAACAGCTCACGAACATTGAAAGTCTCGCCCCGATGACCGTTGGTCGAGCACGAAGCTCACGAGAAGCCGACTCTTTGACAGTGGAACGAACTGTCCGTTCTTTCTGAGCCGAAGCTTGTGGGCTGCTTTGATGTTGATCCGTAAAAGCTGTTGCTATTGTGGTTGTGTTGTGCGTGTTCAACACCAGCAAATCTAAGCTAATCAGCATGTTGGACTGTGGTTTATTGTTGAAATTGTTTGGTTCGAAAATATATATTGGCGTGTAGTTTATATTAAGGTGTTCTTCGTGGTAGCTTAATATTTACTTATTTAAAATTGATGGAATTCTTATTTAAAATAGATTTCATCGAAGCTGAATGACGGTCTTCAGTCAGTATTATGAAGAGGATTGAATTATACTTATAAGTTATACTGATTCTGTTTTTGTATTAATAAGGAAAAAATAAATTGTGCTAAAAACAGTAAATGCTCTCCTAAGGGAGATTGTGAAATTCCCCGAGGGACGCTGACCGTGAGTAAAGCTTTAACTGTATAAACTAATATGCCATCATTTAACTAAATTAGTTTTGATAATGCCTTACAAATTTGCACCAATTCTTGTGAACCTGCCTCACTGTGCGCCGCCTGCCAGCCTGTGAATGTACGTATGTGTGTGTGTGGGTACATGCACGTGTGCTTGTATGTGTTTGTACTTGTGTTTTTGCCTTTCTTGTGCGCTGCTGCTGCTGCTTGTTGTTGTTGTTGTTGTTGTTGTTGTTGCTGCTGCTGTTGTTGCCTTGGCACTTGGCGGCTGCGACTGGCTGTGTCTCTGGCTGTGCCTCAGTCTCTGGCTTACTGAGCTTTTGCCAGCCTTCTTGGGCGCTAGCCAGCAGCAAGCACTTATCAGTTTTCTGATCGCTGTGGGAATTCAGTTAATTGTGGACGCTGTAGCCAAACGGACGCACGGCACAACCTGCACAAAAATACACTTCAAATTCGATTCTCGAACATAATTTGTTGTTGCCGCTGCTCGTTTGTCACGTGAAAGTCATTTTCCAGGCACTGCGACTGCAACTGGCCTTAAGACAAGAAGTTTTTCTTAAGCATTTGCCAGCCCCGAGCACAGCTGAAAACATATTTAAGGACCGTACCAAAAGTTATCTAGAAATATTTTGTATACGCAACGTTGGCCCCAAACAGCAACGCGACAAATCATCAAACAAATTGCATTAAATGCAAGCATTTCGACAAAGTCAGTTAAATATATAGTTTTCAGAGTGTGTGAGTGCGGCTAAGATAAAAAAAAATAAAAATAAAAACATAAACAGTATAAATAAATAACAACGAACTGTAAACCCAAAACTGGTAAAAAGCAAAAGGAATTAATTTAAAATTAAAACGAACACATTTTTTAAAAGCCATAAACAAATCGTCGTAAATATTCGTACACTTATAGCGCGCGCCAATATTGCTCCAATTTGGCAGACGGCTTAGCAACAAATGCATTGAATAACAACAACAACAACAACAATACCAATAGCAACAACAACAACAAGAACAACAAGACACGGCTCGCAATATAGAAAGCAAACAATCAAATACAAATAATCAAATTCAATAGCGACTACAACAACAAACCACGCCAACAACTACAACACGGGATTAAAATCCAGCTAAAACAACAACAACAACAACAACAGCGAGAACAACAACAAATGTGGTGGGTGCATTGGTAAGCTCAGCGGGTAAAAAAAAGTAACGGTTAATACATAAAAACAAAAAAAAAAACACAAAATCACTGAAATTGGCCAAAACGTTTTTCTTATACAATTTTTTTATGCGCAAACGCGTTTTCATGCTTAGCATTTTTTTGGCTTTAAGTTTTTTGCTGCTTGTACTCGCAGTTTGTTTTTTTTCTTGCCAAGTTTTAATTTTTGCTGCCTTGCTCAACGCTGTTTGTTTTTGTTGCTCTCGTACATTTTTTGACGGCTATAAAGTGGATTTGTCTTCAATTGTGTTTAGAAATCTGCACGGCCCAAGCCAAAGCCAAAGCCAAAGCCTAAGCCAGAGCTCAAGCCAAAGCCAGAGCCAAAGAGACTGCAACTGCTCTGAAAATATGTCGGCCAAAAAGGTGCAGAAAAAAAGGCATTCAAAAAACCGAAGAAAAAAAAACTAAATAAATAGCCAGTGGTTAGCTTCAAGGTCACCGATGAAAGTGTGTGTGTGTGTGTGTGTGTGTGTGTGTGTGTGTGTGTGTGTGTGTGTGTGTGTGTGTGTGTGTGTGTGTGTGTGTGTGTGTGTGTGTGTATGTGTGTGTTGCTGCTGCTGTGCCTTACAGTTAGCCTTTGTGCATTAGCCATCGAAATCGATTGAAAATGCTTTTTGTTTTCTTTTTCTCTTTGACGCCTTTGTCTCCTGTTTGATTGACAGGCGTGTAGATCAATTTTGATTGAGCAGATGTTTATCGCACGGTTTCTCATAGATTGCCGCAATGTCCGGCCGTTATTTTTGAATGTACTTTATGGACAAATGAGCTCTCACGCAGGGCTTGTCAAATTGTGGGACGTGCAACTATAATTTAGTAATTTGCCTCAGCTAGATGCAGCTGTTATTTTGACGCCCCAATCTATTACCAACTTGTTTGTCATAATTAACGGCTTCATGTAATTGAGTATTGGCCTCTGCCTGTGTGTGTGTGTGTGTGTTGTGTGTGTGTTTCTGTCTATTTATGGAGCTTTTATCTAGGGCTCAAGTTTTGTAAGTCAATATTTCTTTTGTCTAGCTTGCATTTTATTCATGGTACATTGCCAAATGAATTTAGTTGCTTTTAATTGAAAATTGTATCGACTTATAGCTAAGTTTTTTTTTTCAGATTTTCTATCTTCCTTTTTAATTATGCGTCATATGTAGTTTTCGAATGAGTTTCTTGCACATTTGATTTGACTTTAAGGCAATTGTATTGCCCTTTTCTTTATGAAAAGAAGAAGCAAACATAAAAAGTGAACATTTTTGTTGAATTTGAACCGGCGACCTACTGCTGGTAAGTCAGACGCTTCGACCTCTGAGCCAAGCAGCTTTTCAGGAAAAGTCTTGCATGCATAAAAATAGAAATCCGTTTATTTTAACCTACTTCTTGGGTACTTTTACATTTTCTCCATATTTATATTTGAAAAGTGGCAACGATTAAACGAATTTATTAACAATTTCTGTAATTTATTTGCGGCACATTCTATGCCAAATTGCAAAACGGCAGCCCATTGCCAAACTCAACTCGTTCAACTATTTTAATACAAATTATTATTAAAAGCTTAATTGCGGTGCAGTCGGCAACGAGCCAAACATACTCCGTAATACCAACTAGATAGCAGCAGCAGCAGCAGCAGCAGCAGCAAAAATGCTTCGCCTGAGCTTTGGCCAAAACAATTAACGCCGCTAAGCAAAATTAACAAATTGTTTGCAGCCGTTGCCAACAACAGTAGCAAATGATAGGCAAAAAAACCTGTTGCACTATTTATATTTCGTTTCAACTGCAATGGCAAACTATATGACAATAATTATGATGATAAAACAAGTGCGAATGCTTAATTATGGAGTGTTAGTCTAGCAAATGCCCTATATAAAGTCTACATCAGCAGAAATCTCTAAAATAAGAGGATTGTAATTCTAATCTAAAAGATGCTCTGTATTTTTATTAAAAAGTTGGCAATTCTTTCACTCTCAACAAAAAAAGTGAAATAAATGTAGGCTATATAGAATCTATAAGTACACATACCAAATAAGCTTAAGCTGCACAAGGCTGGGCTCTGCGACTTATGTTGTCGAAGAACATAAATTTATATTAGAGTTATTTGTGCAACTGTTACAAAACCTTATGACAACCTGGCTTAGACATTTTTAATGGCAACAGGGTATGCGAGAAGTGCAATAAACTCTTAAGAAATTCCATGGAAATATAAACAACTTTATGGTCGCGGCCACTTGCTTAACTTTGCTTTACTTTTGCTTGACTATTATTTGGCAGTCTGCCTGGCTGCAAACCTGAAAAAATAAAATAAAAAAATAAAAAAATAGCGCATACGCCGAGTGGCCTCTCCCTTGGCTTGGCTTTGAGCCTGCCCGTCCCTCAACTCGCTGCGGTCGCCGTCAATTGTTAATGAATTGCAATCGGGCTTTTTTCTGCCTCGTCGCGTGTGATTTTGCCTTTGTTTCGAGAATGTTTGACAATTTGTCACATAGTCCAACACTTGATTCCACCGGCGACCCATTTGTTACACACTTTATGTTGCGATGGCGATTGCGACTCCGATTCGATTCAATTTGATTCGATTTTATTGTGCTGTCCCATGTCGTACTTAGTAGCAATTTATTTGCCTCTGACTGTGTCTTTGCCATGCTCCTAGCTCACTTCTGGTTTTAAATCAAGTTTATTAACCGGAATTGCCAGCATTCTATTGTACCCCTAGGTTTATTGTCTATTGCTTTTCTGGGCGTATCCATGGCTATCGATTAGCATTCTAATTTATATACTAACTGCTCGAATATCGCACAATTTTGACGCCAATGGGCATGCACGAGAGTCAACCAAGTCGGCCAAGTCCAAGACCAAGAACAAGACCAACACCAAGTGCCATTGCCAAGTGACATAGACATATTCTTTTACCCGCCACCAATAAAATATTAATAATTGCAACTCCATTCTGAGCGCACAATATAGTTTTTCCACTCCCACAACATTCTCAGGCCTTTGCGACTTTTTATGCTTATCATTTTGTTTTTATTTATTGAATGCTAAAGTTGACAAAATTTTGCAAATTAACTCAAGCTTGTTTCTAAATACTTTCACCGGTCTTCTCAAAGGCTTTATATAGTCAAAACTAAGGGGATTTTCGTTGGGAATACAATTTTGTTTATAGTGTGATAAGACATCAATCTATATTGATTTGACTTCTATTTTAGCATTTAACTGCCAGAAAATATAGATCGATATAGATATGCCAGAATAAATCAATTTTAAGCTCAATGTCAGCATGTAATATATTAGTTTTTAAAAATATATTTCAGGATTTCATTATTAGAAAACATTTTGAATATTTTTAAAATTTGACTTGAAAAGTTCGCAAATGCTAACACTCAACATTTTGGTAACATTGCTATAAAGCAAGCTGTTCTTTCATTGGATAAGCTTATTTTTGTAATTAAGAATCTTTAAATTGTTAAGAAAGGTTTTAAGCAAAGACATTCCGAGGCGTTATGACGACAATTTTTAATCATTTATCAATACCATACTGTAAACCCTGATAACTTGGCCAAAACTAAACAGATTTTTCGCGCTTTATACACTATTTTCGTTTAACAACTAAATTTCATGCATTTATATAAAAGTTAGCTCTGCATTTTCGAGAATTTTTGGATACCCATATGCACGTTGAATAGATTTACGTAAAGTTCAAACAAGTTATGCTCGGGCAAATATCGAATACGTTTTTGGCCTTAACGCTAGCGAGCTTACAGCTGATGCCGAGTTTCTATTGCTGGTTCTGTTTCTGGCTCTGATATGGGTGCAGCTCTTAACTGAACTGGCCAGTTTAATAAGTGGATACACATGTCGGAGAGTGCAGTGGAGCAGGCGCCTGGTTTCGAGATAACAACGACCTTTGCGGAATGTGATTAGAACTTTTACTTTTCGCCTTATGATCGGTTATACAAGCAACAACAACAACAACAAGAATAGCTTAAAAACTAGCTGTCAAGCTGTCAAAGATAATACAGCTTAGAAGAAATGCGTCACAAGCGGATTGAGACAAGAGACAAGTGAAGACTAGAAGAACAAGAAGCAGCCCTCTTTTGCACGCCGAATATTAAATACTCTTATATATATGACAGCTGTGTATTATATAAGTGCGATTCTGGCTAGTCCAACAAGGCTTAATCAACTAGGTTCTCAAGTGCCGATCAAAAATATATTTAGTTATTTAGAATCATAAGATCTGCGCGTTACAAACCTGGTAGCCAATTTATAGTACTCTGCACAAGGGTATAATGAGAAGCAGTAGCAGAATCTAAAAGATAGTGTATAAAAAGGAATTTCCATAACCAACAGTTGGCCGTGTCTAATTAATAAGCCAAGTTTAGCTTAGACGTTTTTTTGTTAGCCAAGAAACTTTCATTTTTAATGAGCCGAATTCTGGCCATAAACATATTGCTTTGTTTTGCACACACACAAATTCCTGGATAATTAAAAGCCATTGAACGCTCTGCGGCCCAAAGCTGCGACTATGAGTAATTATATGGCCCGTGAAGAAGGCTTGATAAGAATTAGAACTGGTTTTACGATGCTGGCCAATTGGCTAGCATTTCGGCTTGTGTTTCGCTTACGTTGCTGCTGTTTTTTCTACATTTTTTGGCCAACAACTATTTGTAGCTCTTTTTTTTGCATACTCTTGTTGAAGGTATCATAAGTTTGTCAGTCGATAGAGTCATGGTCAAGAGGAATAGATCGAAAAACATTTTTTTCTGTTCTTCAAGATATTTTGAACAATCTTGGCCTAAACGAGCTTCACTATCCTACACACATGTCCCTATGTCCACAAGAGTATTTAGTCTTCGGATTGCCAAAGAAAGCCATTTATTCTTGTGTATTCGCTGTGAGCTGAAGCCACATTTGACTTGACTCTGAGTTTACGGCTTAATTACGGACTTGGCTTAGCGGAAATGCCTGATACAGTGTCTGCGCGCTAATTACTTAGAAGCTTTAATTAAATTAAGGTAAGATTGAGGCATAAAGGGCGCCAATTGGCAATAAGAATCAACTAAAGGCTAATGTGCGCCGGCGGCAATCTGAGTATGCTAACGATTTGGCCAACTTGGCTTAGACACACAATGCACAGGCCCAGCCAGGCCTCAATGACATGCCAATTGTTGTGGCTATCAAAATATTTGTCATTAATTATAAATATTTTGAAATTGCTTAAGAAAAAACAGCTTAGCAGATGCTAAGTCTTGGGCTGGGGCTGCCTGCGGCTGCGGCTGGAACTGCTGCAACTTGTTGCGACTTGTTGTGGCAAATGCTGCCCCGCCGCAGCGAAACAGTCGCTGCGCCAGACAAGTTCAATGATTCTTCTAGCCGTGACTCAATCGCATTTGGCAACTTTTAAAAATGAGCTGCAAATGTTTAAATATTTTTATCTGTTTTGCTGTTTAGCTGTATTTTTGCCTGCCCCCCGCTCGCTCTGCGCAAGTGTGAAATGCACCTTGACATTTGAGTATCTTCTGCAGCCTCTGCTTCATCGCTTTACCCCCTCTCTGCATACTTTTAACCGCTTATTGATTACCGATCGCAATGAATTTGTTTTAGCTTTGCTAATGCTAATGCCAGGCAATGGCTTTTGTAAATTATGCATCATTTTGCAATTTTGATGTTCACCTGAGCGATGATTGTCACGGCGTCAAGACCCCAGCCGACAATCATTTTGATGTTCTGGCCTCACGCGCCCATTTAACCATTTATACATATTAAACAGTCTGGATTAATGGCTGGAAGCAGACAGCATTCCATTTTGAATACTATGGTTCGCGTCTTTGTTTCTCGCAAGTCTTTTAAAGTTTCAATAGAAAAGCTCTATTATAAACTAAATTATATTATAAATATATAAAAAAGTAAATATGTTTATTTATAGATTTATATTTATTAATGCTTATTGTACTTATTTAATTATTAATGCTTTAGTGCATTTTTCGAGTACTGATCTAATGTCAAAAGCTTCAAAGGTTTGCAATATTATTGTTAAGCTAAAGGAATTCTTGTTGTGAGCCCAACTAATTTTTTACAATTAATTTTGAATTAGTCAACTAATTCATATAATGAAATAATAGAAATGTCGGATTAAGCTGGTTCGGCTCAAACCCGGCCTTGATTTCGAATAATACTCGATATCCATTCATGAATTTAAATTGGAGTGTGAGCTGCCGTTTTGTTGTAGATTTTTCTTAATACCATAAATATTTATATCCCTTAGTTAGTAAGTTAGTTATATAAAAGAAATGTTTCATCTATTTAAAAAAAAGGAAATCCATTTATACCTAAATGCAACAGCCTTACATAAGACATTTTTTATGTGTGCTTCAATTTAACAGATCATTCCAATGTATTTTATAAATGTGTGTACAAATTAAATATATGCATATTTTTTATACAAATACTTTGGATATTGTCTAAGGTATCACCTAGTCGTGCACTCTCGCGTGGCCATGCCAAAAACCCCCTTAAAAGTTTTCATTTGTCTTTCCATTGGAATGAACGCACTGCTTAATTACTCGCCTCTTCTGTTCTTTAATTTCAGTGATTAACAAGACACATCATCAAATACCTTCACACGCACACACACACAGCTATCGGCACAGCAACACGCAAAGCGGTAAGACGGTGACCCTGGAGCATGTCATCCATTTTCAGCATGATTCAACTGCAGAAACGACAAACGGCCAAATGAATCACTTGTCGCGCAAAGAAAGTGAGCTTCATTAAGAAGTCGATAAAAACGAGAGTCGAAATCAAAGTGCCTGATAAAAACGGCCAATAAATTGGAGCCTTTACCAACTCCCCAGCTGACGGAGTCAAAGCAAATGCAACTGCACAGAATTAAGAACGGCATGGCACACTTTTGCTGGTATCATAAATTGCTATTTCTGCTGTTGGTAAGTGTTTTTTAAATTTGGCTAATATTTGCTTGCATCTGCAAACTATGCACTATGTTATATATATATATAAGCGAGGATACGATCGGGGCTGCAAATCTGAAATAAAAACTATAACTGGTTTAATTCACGATCTTAACATTTCGTCCAGTTGCTTTCCCACATCCTTGAAGCCAGGGTTTAGTTTCTATTTATACCCTAAACTTGTACATCATCTCATAGTCAGGAACTTACGTCCAGATCATACAGAAATGAGAACAAGTTAATTTTCTTATTACATTTATTGATTGACAATATATATTTTACAAAAAGAAAAACCATTGCCCGAATTGACTAAAAATATAACAATTCGCTTATCTCTATTTACATTAAAATTCTCCATGAGTAAAAATGGGTGGATTTTTAAAGCTTGAAGCAAAAACTTGGATTGGGCAAGACCTTCCCGGTCTACCAGTAGTATTTATTTTCTACCTAAAATTCATTCCAAATATGATTAGATAAATTCCTAGTTGGGTCTTTCGTTGTTTATTATTTCGACTGGCTCATTCTCAAAAGTATTTTCTTTCCTCTGCAGTAGAATCTTAGGACCATAGTGCAATTATGCTTGGCCTCAACACAGTTCAACTCCAGCTAAATATGCTCAGCCCAACGCATATACTTATCAATTAATTAAGAGTACATCCAGTATTTGCCATAGATCGTTATATTCATTAAGAGAAGATATATGCGAGCCGCTGTTGGCTGGCAAATCAACTAGTTTCACAGCTTCACATATTTATCCCATGCAACGTCTACACAATTCTCGGCATTGAACTTTAGAGATGGATGTGGAATGCGAGCTGTTGTCTGATTGTGTGGCATGATTTATTACGCATATGGGGCAAATATGTATTTATGCGGGAGCACACACACATACACACACAGACACACAAACGGTTGCACAGAGCGCAACAAATCGATTCGTGTTGGCCAACCCTTTGAGTTAACACTCAGTTGGCCATTTGGCTAAGCCATGCCAGTCCCGTTGTACTACTTGCAGTTGCAGTTGCAGTTGCACATGAGCTCAATTACTCACTTGGCCAATGCTTTTGGATCGGCAAGAGTAATAAATGGACTAATTGCTGGCCATAATGGTGTCTATATTCAGTCTGGCTTGTGTATTTATTGGCCCAAATCATCTGCAATGCGAATGCATTTTTATTATTATTTATTTCTGTTGGTTAATGCTAATGTCTGTTGTGGCTGCAATGGACTCTTTATTGACTGCGCTCGCTGGACACAGACACAGCTGATTGTGTGTAATGTAAAGCAGCCCAAAGTAAGCTCGACTACGGCAAAAGCCAGGCTAAATAATTGCACGCGATTTGAGCGCGGTTATGCGAAACTGAAACTCAAAACTGAAAACTAAAACGGCAACTGGCGAGCTGCAGTCGCAGTCGCAGTTGCAGTTGGAGTTGCAGTCGATGACGCTGGCAATTTGCAAATTATGCGCAGCGGGCGGGACGTTGATTGAGGAGGCGGCGTAGTGGGGCGCGGTGCAGCGTCGCGTGGAGCAACAACATTCTAAAGCCAGCGTCAGCTTTTCTTTCATGCAAGTAGTGCGAGTGTGTGTGTGTGTGTGTGATATGCATTTGACGATTAGCAACCAAATATATGGAACAGTGTAGCGTAGTTTTGTTGTGCTGTGTAATTAATAAATGTGTGTTATTATGACAGAGACACACAAGCTGAGCGCTGCAATTGGGCTGGATGGCATTGAGCGCCCTTATGTGGGGCCGAAGATCGATGACTCGATACTGGCAAGTCATTAGATGCCAGGCTGCAAGTGGCAAGCGGCAAGTGGCAAGCTGCACACACACAACAGCTATGCGGCAGCGGGTGGTTAGCTGCAATTAAACAATGGCCGCTTGGCAACAGACACAGACCCCAGCTGACACATTCACATTGTGGCAACTGTGTTGCTGCTGCTGCTACTGCTGCTCCTTTCAACGCTGCAACGCCCACTACAAATGCCGCTGGCCACAAGCGTTACGGCCACGCCATAAAATGCATGCGGACAGGCCAATTCTTGTTGCATTGCCTGTTTTGACCAGACGAATTTTGATAAAAACAAAAAAATATATATGTAAAAAGTTTTCATTATTATAGCCTGGCGACTTTTTCCGTGTTTTGGGCTTTATGCAAATCTCCAGGCGCACTGTGTGTGGCTAGTTCGTGTCTTGAGTCATTCGTTTTTTATGCAACCGAATCCCGTTTTCAGCGCTCCATCAATCATGTGGAGACGCCTAATTGATTAGCAGCTGTTGCTCCGCAGCCCCAATGAGTGACTTTTAATGTTTGCACTTCCGAAATTTGCATACAAACTCGAAAATAAAACGGATGAAATTGAAATCGAATCTGAAACTCAAATTGAAAGCGAAACGTAGTTGAATTTGACAACCTATTTTTTTCTGAAGAGGGGCGCAGTTGGGCCATGAAAGCCAACTCATTAAAAAACTTGTTCGCCTCATTTTTTCAATTCTTTTTCGATGGATGCTTGTGGCTAATTAAATTGGAAGTTTTCGAAGCGGCACTTGAAAGCCAATTGAGCTGCCGTACGCCAGCTTAAAGCTGGAGTACACTGAGAGCGTTCATTAAGACGGTGATTATTGCTTAATTGTTCGATACATGACAACAGGTCTATTGACTATTGGCTAAGGCGGATATCTCATTGAGTATCACCGACAACTGGCAGCGGTACGTAGAAGCGTTTAGAATTTCAAAAGACCAATTTAAGCGCCCATTTTGATAAGTCGTCAATGTGGCACTTTGACACTTCCGCTAAGTTGACAGCCGTGAAAATTGTCAACGCTGTTGTGAGAGGCCCAACAATTGAATGATAAATGATAAACGCTAGCCGATAACTGGCCAGCTAAGTGCAAAAGAATGTCTAACAGGATTAGCATTTTGCCAATTGTCCGACCAAATCGGAGCTCTGATAAATCAATCAAGATTAATGCTCAATCATTTAGCCCAATCTATTTTTGGTGCGAACGCATTTCATTCATTAAACTCGCCACGGCACTGACTACTCGGTTCAAGTAACTCGCCACAATGGAAAGGAATGCCACAGAGCAACACAAAGTGGTCACTTTTAGTAATATGCTTTTTTTAGAACGCTTTTGGTGTCCAATTCGGTTAAGCAAATATTAGGTGACACCGCGCTGAGGGAGCCCTTTTGGGCCCATTGTTCTAAGCTGCGCTCGCATTGTTATTAACTTTCAGCGATTTGTGTGTCAATGTTAAATGCTCATTCACTGCCCCCAGCAGCAGTTACTTCTGCAATTTTAGACATAAAAGGCAAGGCGAGCCGCCTCACTGGTGACTAACTCGCAACTGGCAATCGGGTAACTGGGTAACTGCCAACTGCCGACTGGCAACTGGCAACTGGCAACTGGCCAGTCGCCCATTTGCTGCCTGCGCCTGTTTACACTGTAATTTTAGCACATGTGCGAAGGTGTTTTGCTTGCTTTAATGCTGCCTGCCAACAATTGTTAGATTGAATCGCTTAAATATGATCTAGAAATGTTTAGTCTTAAGCCACAACAACACCAACAACGGCAGGCGACAGTCGCTTAGCGTTTAGCGCCCACTCAATTCCATTTGTTGTTGTTCTTTTTGTTGTTGTTGTTATTATTGCACATCGCTGCGCTGTCAAGCTGTTTGCATTATGCTCGAAAAGCTGCCGGATGTTGTTGTGGTTGTTGTTGTCATTACTTATATATGTATACATTTTTTATATAATAATTATGTTATTATTTTATAAATTGTTGAGCATGCAAAAAAAAATATATATAATTGAATGTATATTTTGTTGTTGTTTTATTTATTGCTTTTTCAATTTACGCCTTTCCAATCGCATTTGATTTTATGACCCAGAGCTTTATGCGATTTATCGCGATTACAATTAGTTATGCTTATTTTGCCAAATGCAATAAATATGTTTCACACTCCATTTGTGTGTTTACGACTGTTGCAGGGCAAGTTCGTGTCCTAAGTCTTTTGTTTTGTGGGACGTTCAACGTCAGTGTGGGGCGGCATTGCTGCATTGATTTGATTTATGCCTATTTTGAGCTGAACACCTAGTTCAAGCTCACAATATGCATTAGAGGCGAGTTCATTGCAACAGAAAGCAACAGCGCGGGTAAAGGGAAGGTCAACGCTGAATTGTTAAGAGCTAATGGCTATGGCCTAATTACAGATCTTTGCAAATCTAGCACAAATGTTTTGTATTTGGTTGAGGTCCTTAAGAAACAGTCATGCTGAAATGCAGCTGTTGTTCATATTCTTGACCGTAATACTTGGTTTTTTCCAAAAAATCATCGTATCATTTCAAAATGAAAGCTGACTTTTGGTTAACGAAGTGAGACATTGAAAATGATTCATAATTTTGTTATATTTAGTTTAGTTTTTAGTGAATTTAATATATTCACAGAATTAGCTGAGATTGAGATTTTTTTAATTAGCATTGGCTTGAAGAAAGTAAACTAGTTTAGCTACTGTCGCAAGTTTTTATGGTTTTCGTTTAAGATTCCGTTGTTGCTTGATAAGATCGGTTAGATACCCTTGTCTAGGGTACTATAATTTTGTCATGAAATTTTTAGCGCATAGAAAGAGACATCCCAGATCTCATTAACTATATATATATTCCAGATCAGCATCAACAGCCATGTTCGTCTGTCTGTTTTTTGCAAACAAGTCTCTCAGTTTTAAATCTACCGTCTTATAACTTTGCGTAGGTCCGTCTTTTTGTTGCAGGCGGTACATATGTCGGAACCGGTCGGATCTATATCCCATAGTTGTCATAGGACCGATCACTCGAAAATTAGGTGCTTCTATGACCAAACTCGGCATTTACTAATTTAACTATATATGAGTCATGATCGTAATACTATATTATGTAGCTTTATGGAAAGAAACGTTAGAAAAATTAGTTTTTGTATGGCAACATATTTTGTTTACTATGATATTTCCTGCAAACTCAACATGTACGATCTTTATTATTACTCACATTTATGCAAATCTGTAAGACAATTTTCTACTGGGGTATAAAATGTAAACTTAAATCTTCAGCTTGTCGAAGATATCCGTTCTGTCTCGCTTTGAATAAGTCGAAAAGTACTGCGAGTTATTTTTTCAGCTGTAATTGATGCAATTCCAGAGAATGTGTGAACAGAGTAATTCAATATCTAAAGATAAACTGAACTGTAAAGATAAACAAAATCGATCTATCAAAGAAAATATCTAATGAAAAATGCCTAGAGCTGCTCTTTAAGCTACCGTAAATCCAAAGATGCTCTCGATAAATATGAGATAAATATCTCTTAGATCTGAAAGCGATAGGCAAAATGAGGGTAATTCATTTACATAAAGTCTTCGTTAGCTGGCACTTGCACACGCTTCAACAAGCCATTTGTCAGTTAATTATGATACCGTCCAGCTGTTTACATGCACCACAAGCCAGAAGCACTGCAAAGGTAGCCGCAGCATTCCATTGATGTCTTAATAAGCCCAATGCATTATTATTCAAATGTCATATCTGCGGAGCAAGAAGACGTTTGTGGCACACATAAATGTCTCTGTGTGCAGCGAATGATGTTTTAATTACGCAAATTTATAAATATATCGCTGAGATAAGCATGGGCTCGGGTAACTGCATCATGCGGCAGCTGATTTGCATAAAAATCACATTGAGGCGAAATGCGAGGCAATTGACATGAATCTAACTAAATCATTCCCATTTGTTTCTTTTTTTCCTTCCACTTGCAGATGTTGTGCTGCGACTATACGCGGCCAGCCCCTGCACCTGTTCCCGCCCCTGCCCCTGCACTGGCAACGGGTCGTCAGAGTGAGCTCATTGCGGGCAATGAGTTTCTCAAGCTGTTCCTCGATCACGACGAACAGCAGCGCAGCCTGCACAGCGATGAGGAGCTCGAGGCACCCGCTGCTGGTCGCCTGAACAATGCCAGAAGCTTGGAGCACAAGACGCGCTACCGCAACGCGAATGCGCAGCATCAGACAGATGCCGAGGGCAAGCAGGTCGTCAAGTTGGTGACCACAGGCAGCAAGATTGTCTTTCTAGAGGATGCGCCCGCAGCATCAACCAGCAAGCCAAAGTCCAGCGATGAGGTCAAGGTGGTGGCTGTCAGCGTCAGTTCCTCCAGTAAGCGTGGCAGTCGTATTAGCCGCACACAGCCGCCCGCCTTCAAGCCACCTGCCACACAATCCCATTCCCAGTCCCACAGAAGCAGTGCGCCGAGTGCAACCGGCGTGGATTTTGTCAATCGCTCGCACAAGAGCGAACTGTCCATTGAGGAGACTGAGCCACGCCTGGCCGCCGATGTCATGGATGTGGAGAGCGACTCGCTGAACAGCGCCTCCAATATACAAAACGTTTTGGCGGCGCCATTACTAGCTGCAGCCACCTCCAGCCGCTCCAGTTCGGTGGCGTTTCGGGGCGCTGCTGCTGCTGCGGCTGGGCGAAATGCCACTCGCATAAATCAGAGAGCCAACGATGCGGAGGCGGTGTCAGAGGCAAACACTCATGAGTCTGTTGCGGGTGATGACAAATTGCTGCCGTTCCAGACGGTGATCTATCACGACACGAAGCAGGGCCATGGACCCCAGTCAAGATCAATATCATACAGCTCCATATCGCAGAACGTGGATGATCTCCATGTGCCGGGTGGCTGGCATCAGTCGGCCGGTATCTTGGCGGAGGCACAGCGCAACGTGAGCGACAGCCTCAAGCCCATGCCACGTCTCGCCTCGGAGCCGTCCAAGTTCTATTCCGTGCCATCGAAAATGTACAGTGTGCCTTCCAAGTTTTACTCAGAGCCAGCTAAGGTCTATTCGGAGCCGGCAAAGATGTATGGCCAGCCAGAGAAGGTATATTCGGAGCCGGCCAAAGTCTATGGACAGCCGTCCAAGTTTTACTCAGAGCCAGCGAAAGTATACTCGCAGCCAGCTAAGGTCTATGGTGAGCCCGCCAAGACCTACTGGCCGCAAACTGTTACAACCGGTACCGGTGTCACTCTCGGCACGACCAGCTCGCCCACCACAACAGGCGCTACTTTGGCAGCGGCAACAACAGCAACGCCAGCAACTGTGCCAACGGGCCCTGCTCCCACCACCTTTGTGCCCTCGCGTCGGCCTGCAATTGTCTCGCGGATTGCATTCGGCGAGGCGCAGACGACAACGACAACGACAGGCAGATCCATGGAATCCCAGACGGCAACGAGCAGCACGCTGCCCACCGTTAGGCCAAGCACTTGGCACCACCATTATCACAGTGGTCATAATCATCATCTGCACCAACAACAACAACAGCAGCAACAACAACAGTCTGCAACGAGTGCGGGCAATTCGCAGCCGCGTCGTGTACTCTTCAATTTGGATAAATTACCTTATGATTTATTGAATGCACCGCAACCGCAGCCAGCGCGCCATCTATTGGAGCCAATTTTATCAAAGAGTCCAAGCACAAGCGACTACCAGCAACAGCAGCAGCAGCAGCAGCAGCAGCAGCATCAGCAATATCATCGTCCATGTTGGGAACAACAGCAACGTCAGCATTCATCACTGTCGCTTCAACATTCTAATCAAAATGCCAAAGGATTGCCCAATAGAGGTAAGTCTTGGGCTCAAGCAAATTACACTGTGCTGCAGGTTTTGCATAGCAGAGTACCAACTATTTAGTTGGGCGTTGCATTCGCTGCACTAGCTGCATGCTGGTCAAATTTATGACTCTGTAATTAGACTAACGATTAGTTCGACTACAGCTTAACCCCCAGTTGCAAGTCTGCAGCACAGTGTAATTATGAGAGACAACGCACGTTTAACTTGAACTTATCAAACCTCTCTCTTACTCACTTACATATTTCTTTGTCTCTCTCTTACTACCAGATCTAGTCAAGTGTGTTTCCAAATTTGCACACCAACATGTATCGCCTGCAGCAGCATCCGGCATTAGTGCCTTTTCATACAGCTCCAGCTCCAGCAGCTCATCATCCTCATCCTCCGCTGCTGCCGCCTCGCCAGTTAACGATGCGACCATGTTGCCACACTTTACAACCGAACGCGCCGAGCTTTACACACCGACCCCAGAGCAGAATTACGAAATTGAAGAGTCCGTAAGTTTTATGACAAACGGACGAGCCCATGGATTGCAGGGTGTCAGCAGCAGCAGCAGCGGCGGCGGTGGCGGCGCATTGGTCACAGCCACAACACCAGCCAGTCCAGCAACCACAACATCAGCAACATCCAATGGAGCAGCAACAACATCAACGCAACACGGTCGCAATCGCGGCATAGACCGGGGACGCGGTTCGGTGGTGTACAACGCCAACGCAAATGCCAACGACTATGATGGTGCTGGTGACGGTGGCGACGAAGATGCTGAGGGCAGGGGCAGCACAGATGAGTCAGATGAAGATAAAGTCGCCTATGTGGTGGAGGGACGTAACTATCGCAAGTATCGCGTCGAGGAGAAAACCGACGACGGCTTCATCGTTGGCGAATATGGCGTCGTGGACCACAACGATGGCAACCTAAGCGGTGTGCGTTACACCGCCGACTCGACCATTGATCGCAGCTTGATACAAAAGGCGTTGTTGACATTTCTGAAGCTCAAGTAGTTGGAGCCACAGCTGTACTGCGGCAACTCTCGAGCTGCCCGAGCTGACCCAGCTGCCTCAGCTGCCTCGATTGGCTCGGCTGCCCAGCTGCCACAGCTGCAGCGGCAATTCATTTCATACACATGTGATCCAAGTCGTATTGTAGTTAGCGTAGCTTAAATTAATATAAACTAGCCTTCATTCATACAATCACAATGACATGAGCTGAAAGTTGTAATCGATAGTTGGATAATCGATTTGATGAGAATTACAGTTAGTTTGAGTGAATGGAACATATTGTTGATCTAAAAGCGTTTCATTACCTTCACCAGTCGAAATCACAATTTCATCCTCAAGTGCAGCTTTCATATGCTTGCAACTGTTAGTCGAGCTTTCAGCCTTAAATAGAATCGTTGAAAACTTTTAGCAGTAAAACTTTGAATGTAGATAACATGTGCTTTGATTTTCTAGTTTGAAGAAAGTTATGGTTGGAAGTTGTTTAAATGCAAAAGTTTCTGTTGAGAAGCTAAAGCTAATCACTATTTATCAAGATTAATCCTCTATTTGAATGCCAACTTCAGCTAGTGTCTTTGTGACATAAGTATTCATAGTTAGATTGTCAACCCACGGCCACGACTCTCTGTCCTACTTTATCCTACATTCCCCTACAGCAAGTGTGCGTGTATTTTGAATGTGTGTGTGTGCATGCTTATGTGGCTGTAAACGAATTTGTTTTATGCTTAGTTAATGTTTTAATTAATTTATTGTAGTTGTTGGTATTCTAATTTAATATAATGTAATTTAAACTTTACACCTAAACTGAACAAACCGCAAAATTTTACCTAGCAACTTGCCATAATTTACTCATATAACGAACGTGGCCAAGCTCTTACGATTTGGCCCAAAAGCACGTACGCACCTAAATGCATAAACTATCCTAATTAGAGCCTAAGTAACTTGCAATGTGAAAAATTACAACAACAAAATATATAAAAATAAAAAATAAATCGAGTGAATTAATAAAGAGCACTAAACTGAAACCGCAGTCGCTGTTATAAATGGCTCCTCCACAGCGGGGGCAGCTGCAACAAAGGGAGCAAACAGGTCCACGAAATGTAAATAGCCATTTAAAATTGATTAAAAACATGCAGCCAACGGCGATCGGTAACTGACACTCGCGACATTATCATTAAACTTTAATTGATACCAAGAAGTGACAAAGGGATGATACTCCATAACAACAGCATCAACAAAAGGGAGCGCTCGACTAGCTAATACCCTGAGCCCAGCATCGAGACGAAGTAAAAAACATTTTAGATTGTTTACATACACACATACATACACGCTGCGGCTGTGCTTCTACATACCTCAACCCAAACTATCTCTTCCGATCTCTTCCGATCTGTATCATATTTTAAACACATAAGTATGGTAGCAGATTGTATATATATACCAAAGCTCAAGGCTGTACACATATAAATGATTTTCTTCCAATCTGGTGGGAGTGACGGGGTGGGCGTATCATAAATATTCTGAATCTGCTTATACTATACGAAAGCCTATATAATAAGTTTGTCTCTATCTCCCATAATCTACAAAATATGCTCGATAATTCTCAGACCGAAATTTATATTTACTGAAAGATCCATATATGGAAAGACCAAACTTGAAAGATGAACTAGGTACCTCTTAAAAGGTACTGAGATTGAATGGATGGACGACCGAACCGACAAACAGCCCAGATAAACTCGACTGTTGATGCTGATTAGGAATATACTAGATGGTTCGGAAAGGCATTATTTTGCATGTTACATACATAAACACAAAATCACTATTCTCCCTTTATCCGACATGAATGAGTTCAGGGTATGACAACAATGGGGCTATCAGTTGTGACAGCGAAATGCGGAAACGGCTCTAGATAAGAGAGAACCAAGTCAGGCGGAGGCTTTTATAGATGCATTTGGCCAATTAAGAGCCAGTCGAAGACGCTCGTTAACAGATCTGTTTCAATACGCCAAGCTGAGCATGCGAGTTGATAATGTTGATCATAATGATGTTGCTGCCAACGGGCCAATAAATGCAGAACAGGACCTACAACCAGCATCTGGAGCTGAAGCTGTAAATGCCAACTGAAGGTCGCTGAACGTCCTTGCTTGCGGTCGGCCGGACGTGTTTGGCGTCTGCGTGTCGTCATTTGGTTTTTATTACCTCTGAGGGATTGGGAATTGCAAACGCAAAAAAAAAAAGATGAAAATAAATAAAAATATTCCACTGATTGCATGCGCCAAGCCGCAGCTATTTATAAATGTAGGCCCAAAAGACAAAACGGGGTGAGCGTAGAGCAGCTTTGGTATGTCATCTTATCGCTGGCCAGCAATCAGGCTGTGGACCTATGGAACGGTGCCCAGCAATCTGTGTGAAATACTATGAATGCTGGGCCCATAAACTTGGCGAAAAGAGAATGTGCCGCACCGATTTCTGATTTTAATGCGAAAAATTGCGCGAGACATGGGCAGACACCAGAGTAAACGTTGAGATGATGCTGCCGTGCCCTCTGCGGTCAGCTGCCTGATGGACAGCTAAAGTAACTGGTTATGGCCTACTATATACCGTTGCGCGCCATCGTCCCCACTGTGCCCAACTGTGGCAATTACTGACCATGCAATTCCCCTCCTGCTGTTGCGCCAGAGTAAACAGTTCTGCTGCGAAAATAATTTACAATGCAACAGAGAACATTTTCTTAAAAGTGTCTGTGGCATGATGAACGTTAAGCGAACACGCTTGCTTCGAGGATCAGGCAGGCGGGATGGTGGCGGGGATATCTATATATATATATATCTGTGGTGAATCTGTGTTTTTGGGGGCGTGCAGCAGTGCGTGTCGGCCATAAATTTTGAAAACTGCACGTTTGTTGCCTGGCTCTGCCAACTGACAGGTTGAACGACGCTGGCAGCACGCCCGCACGTCCTTTTTAGTTGATTTTTAATGTGCTGGGCGTGGCGCGTGGATTGCAATTCTGACAGCTCTGTAACCGGTGCTTGGCTTTATTAAATTGGCTTCGGGCTTAGCTGCAGCTCCGTCGAAATTTTATTTTATTTATTTCGTAGCTGTATTTGTAATTTATCCCGTTTCGGGTTAAGTATCCTGTTTGCATTTTAGTTAATTACGCGAAGATTTCCTGCAATTTTGTTGCTCCTTTTTTTAATATTGCCGCCCGGCTACGTTCATTTTCATTTTTCATAATTTACGAGCACTCTTATTCAATATTCCAGTCATTGGCATGATCGATGCTGCTTTGGAAATTTACGACATGACATTATAATTGACCGATTTGTCATTATAATTAGTGGAACACGCTGTTCAGGCGTGCTCGCTGCTCGCTGCTCTGGCCTGGCCTAGGTAAATTGCTTGTATAGGAACTCCAAAGGAAGTCCATTAATTTATGCATGTGCGGTGCACTATTTTTAGAAAGGACTCGTTGCAGAATCATGCAAATGTTCTCAGGAATGTTATAAATTTATGTTCGCTTCGTATATGCAAAATATAATTTATTATGCATTTATTGAAACTGGTTGCACTTAAGTTTGTCGTACATATGAATATGTGATAAATAATAAGACTTTGCATAGGATATTTAGCGTCTTTCATTTTCAGTCGTATATCGAATTTTCATCGCAACTTGTTTTTAAAGCCTTCTTGCCATACCTTCTTTGCATGTTAATTAAGCGCCATCTATTGCTAGTTTGCTGCATTTTATTTTTAAATGACAGCTCCTGAAAGTATGCAATGTTTTTTTCTTGCAAAGAACTCTTATTCAGCTCAGTGGCTCTAGAACTGTTAGTTTCTTTTACAGTGGCTGCGGAACTCTCTACGGTTAGGTGAGGTATCAAAGAAAAAGTAGATTCTAATGAAAATGTCAGACCAGACCAAATAAACCCAGTTAAATCTAAAATCGCATTAGGCGCTCTGGAAAACTTTTCGCTTTTCAGAGAAAAGAAAAATGCATTTTTCACTTTACTTAGAAGTGGCAGCGCCCACAAATCTGACCGGAAATTCGAACAAAAATTACCAAAAGTCATGAATCAAGCAAAAAGTTAATTCAGGAAAAATATAAAGAACACCTGAAGCCGCAACACGGGACACATGTGGAAACAAAACAAAAAGAATGCAAATCATTGCATGTACTCAGGGCTAAACAGTGCAACTGCAGGCGACTCCCGGGCCCTTCATTATGTATGTATATATGGAGCAGAACTAATTGTGGGCAAAGCAATTAGCAGGAAATATATTTAAGACTCAACACTTTACTAATCTGCAAGTGTCAAGCGGTGGAAGCCGGCAGCGGCGCGTTCCCTCCGCTAGAATAACGAACCAGCAACCGCACAATCATAATGGTGGTAAAGGAGTTGACGTAGGCAGACCGTCAGACTGGTTGGCTGGCTGGCTGGCATTCAGGGTTGAAGTGTGCGTTCCAAGTAAAAAACGCAGCACCAGCATAGAGCACATGGCTGGAATCAGAATTCGCTTGAACTGCAAGGGGTTGACTCAGACAGGGGAGAGGAGCGGCGACAGGGTATATACATATAAGGTCCTGGTTGGTGCGATGACAACAGGTCTCCGTCTTTCTACAGGCACTGGCTCAACAATGTGTATTTCTTTGGCTATCCCATTGTGTGCTACCTTTTCGCATAATGAAATATAAGTACCATAAGACGTTTGATATCAAAGGACATTCGATCGGGCATGCAACATGCGCTCATTGCTGCGCCTTTACCTTTGTCTTCTCGTCGTTGTTGTTGTTGTTGTTGTCATTTCGTTAAGCGTTTTTTTCGTATTAATGCCAAAGATTACATGTTGATCTCGCATATCTTTCATCTTGACGGTAGATGGAGCCGGGTCGTGCGTGCTTCCCACGTCGTTGACATACGATACGAACTGAAAACTGAATTTGAAATCAAAATGCCGTCAGTCAGACATGACAATGCATTAATTAATCATGAACCAAGACAAATTAAATATTAATTCATAGAGCGTTCAATTTGTATTGGATAAATAAAATCTAAGCCCAAATCTAGATAATGCTGTTGACAAGTTTAACATCGCTTCTCTGGTAGTCGGGAACACGCTTGTCCATTGTGCCCACGCATGATGCCCAAATGCTGATAAGCCATGCCCAAGAACTGCTCCCATTCATTCATTTCATCGATCAGGCAGTTAGCGCTCTTGATGAGGGTTCATTTTGATAATTGAAACAAAAAACATATTGCGCATGCACACTCCAATTTCAAAACCATTCGAGATTGATCGCAACTCCATTCACTTGTTCGATTCAAATAGAAGCCCTTAGAAATTGAAATGTCTAGCGAAAACCCTTTCATTATTATTATATTTTGCCAGTCTGTACCTCCATCCCATTCTTCCATAACTACGCTGAAAAGAACATTTCGTGGAAGTTAATTCTCATATTTTTGCTATTTATACAAAACCCAACTGAGTGCTCAACATATTCTATGCGCCTTTTTGTTAGAAATCCTAGAATATCTCCCGCATGATTACATCGTTCGACTGAATCACTTGTCTAGCGCCCCCATTTGTTCCCCTTTTGGGGGGCAATTCAAGTATGGAATCAATTGTTATATAGAGCTGGCAGTTAGCAGTTAGCGCATCAGGTGCCGTCACATTATTGTCCTGTTTAATGTGCCTTGAATTGGTTTGTATTCGTTTTGTATTCGATTTCAATCAGCCATGTATCCTTGAGTGGAAGCTTACATTGGCATTGGCCTTCCCACGGCCAAATTAATTGTTCTGATGATGAGTATCAAAAGATATCTAAGGGTAAGGTTAAGGTTAATGATCTTTTACAATGAGAGAGCATTGAACTCGAGCTGCAATGCGAAAGGCAGTCATTACAATTTATTTAATGTAGTATACAATATACCATATACATATGATCTACAATTAAATCAGATTTGCAGATGAATTATAATACAAAACAATAAAAGAGTATTTACAAATATATAGCTTTGATTTGTCCACCAAAGATATTTCTAAGACATTTTATTTTGTTTTCCAAATATTGTTTCGGGTATCGATTATAATCAATTAATAATTATTAGAAGTAGCAAGTGGGTACACCTTACATTTGTGACATTATATATTACATATGCATATATATTTATAATCATTTATCACCCAAATTTCGGAATTATCGTTACCTTGGCATCTATATTTAAAGTAGTCCTATATTGATAAAACTTTTCAGATCAACTCAATATATCGTGATAAACATAAAAGTTGTTCCCACAAAATCTTCACTTCTGTCAAATCGTTGCTGTCGCAGCAATATGATATTTTTTCTTGCATAAACTAATATTTGCCAAATGTGGTCAAAACTTTTTGCATACAAGAACTCATTTTTTTGACACGCACGCTGCTATGAAACATAATTAATTTTCTTGCATTTTAAAGGTCAAATAAAACATATAAAACAAGTAAGAGGTCGGGAGCTCCCGACTAGGGGATACCCTGAACCTTCTTCTTCCAACATCAAATGATATATATATTCTATTTTAAAAGCTTTTGGTAAAGTTTGGTGACTCTAGCTCTTATTATTTACAAAAATTGTCCAAAAAACAGGATATCGATATCGATTTTTATCGTTTGCTTGGAAACGGAGTAAGTTATCGATCTGCGCGGGCACTAGGAGCACCTACATCTAAAATTTCAAGTCTCTAGCTCTTATAGGTTCTGAGATCCTTGCGTTCATACATACGGACAGACGGACGGACAGACAGACAGACGGACATGGCTAGATCGACTCAGCTATTGATGCTGATCAAGAATATATATACTTTATGGGGTCGGAGATGCTGCCTTCTGTCTGTTACATACATTTGGATTTTGCACAAATACAATATATATCTCAGCGATATAGCTATGTGATTTTAAGAAAAGGTTTCGAATTGAAGTCGTGTATTTTTTCAACACATCAGGTTACACTATGGCATCTAAATATCAATAGAGTTTGCCGACTTCCTGCTAAAGTAGTCACGCTTTGTTATAGTAATCTAATCAAAGCCATTTACCGCTGCTAATGCAACTATCTGAGGATCTAAGGATCTGCAAAGAACCAAACATAAACTACTTTTTGCGACACATTTAGTCGGAAAACTGGGACGACACTGGGCAAGTGAAAATACAAACACATTTAGCAAAGCATGTTTGCAGGAAATGTGTAAAAATTTGATGATCGTTAGATGAAATCGGATACTCCTTCAGGATGCGGTGCAGGCGTGAGAAATGCAACGCAATGGCAACATCTATCGCTGGCTGCAAATCAAATAATCTGCGCATGACATAATCCTTGAGCTAAGCGCATGCAAAAGACTTAGCCAAGAAACAAAAACGGCAACCAGAAACGGGCAGCAGCAACAGGACATCCTACTTACGACTAAAGCAGCAGCAACAACAACAACGTCGAGAAAAAAATTCACTTCTAAAAAAGGCAAACAAAAAGTCCTTAAGTTATGTTGTGCGTCATTTTGGCTGGCAAATGGAATGAAAACAAAGGGAACCAGAGAGTACTGCAGAGGCCAGAAGAACGCGAAACTACTAAGAGAACGCAGCACAAAAGGACATGGCACTTATGCAAACCTCCTTTTTTGGAACCAGGACACAACAATCAACTGAAATGGAAGCAGCGACTTCATCACTTGTTCCTGCTCCCGCTCCTGCTCCTGATCCTGTTGCATAAATTGCGAGCATTAAACATGCCTGAAAGAGGACACGCACAGATATCAGGTTAACAGCGGTACGAATCCCACAAGGAGCTGAGATGACGAGGACGATGCGCGCATATGATCTTGGAGGTGTGTCCCATTGTTTGGTCGCGCTTCCGTGGCAGCCATATGAAACTTATCTCAGCGGATGCCTCAGCTCTGCTCTCTCGCTTATATATACACATATATTTTTTTTGCACGTGCAGTGCTGGGAACCGCACTCCTGCTGCCGTGCCTGTGCCTGTTTGTCAAGCCCGACAAAAGTTGCTCAACTTTCTGCCGTCATTTGCGTCGGGCTCCTACTTTACGCAATTTCGGGTCGACATTTGAGCACTTTAATTTCATGTTTTCATGAATTGTTCAAATGATTTCTCAAGATCAGATTGCCTATCTGTCAGCTACCATGTCCCTGTTCCCAGCTCTGCCCTGATTCAATTTGTGCACTGTATAATTATTGCGCTTTTTGTAGTTGTTGTACCTTTTATTTTTATTTTATTTTATTTCTTTTTGGGACTCTAATAGTTTACTTCCTGGGTTCCCTCCATGCTTGCTCGCAAGCTTGGCTGCTCAGCCATTTCGATGTGATTTCTGAGTCGCTTCCTGTTGATGTCGCAGTCGCCTCGCCTTGTGAATCCTTCAATCCTTTGTCTGACTCTTGGAGACTTGTCTGTTTGTACTTTCGGGTTGACATGCTTTTTGCTTTTATGAACTTTGCTTTAGCTGCTGAGCTGCATTGATTTCTCGTTTGAACGGAAGTTGCCTGAAACGGTTTCCCATTTCCGCACATTGGATGCGTATTTTTCAAAAATAAATTTACATAATATGGGCGCCAAAAATATTCATATGATGGTGATTTGTTATAATACCCTTTTCAAAAACCCAAGTTGTGCGCGCCAAAAACACAACAGGAAATGTTTGGGAGCATGAATTAAAGATCATATTTTATAATGAAGCAGAAATTTACATATTTGTTAGACTGTATTTAGAGGACTCAGCCAATTTCTTCAGACTCTCTGATCAATTAAAGACAACTAAAATATAATTTTTATTGTAATTGCCACATTTTTTGTAATTTTTGTTGTTGTTTTTATTTTATTACTTTAACTTATAATAATAGTATATTATTAATAAATATTTTATTATTATTTATTATATTAATGTTATTAAAATTATGTTATTAATAATGATTATTATTAATAATGTTATTAAAAAGAGCACTTCATAAAGTTCAACAGATAATTATAAATTTATAGATAAATTTAAAAACTCAAACACAATTATCACTTTTTTATGGCTAATTTTTTGTTGCAATTTGTATAACTATCATTATTACTATGATTATGGTTATTATTGTTTAATAAAATTGTTTAAAAACCATTTTTTAAGGTAAATTAAACACAGCTTACAATATTTTGAATTGGCATTTTATTTTTATTATTATTATAAATATTATTATATGAATATGATATAACTTTAAGCTTTTAATCTTACTTTTAAACTCGAATCCTTGTTGCGTAGATAACTCAAAAATTTGATCAGACAACTTATCCAAAGGCTCTTATTTAAATTTGATAAAATAACAAAAAAGGTATGGAAACCTTTGTAAATGTTGTATGGGGTTTTTATACCATTGCATAGTGAATTATAATTCCTTCATGAAATGTATTACGTTAAATGTTTCATAAAAACTTTTTCGATATTTAATTTCAGGCAAAGTGTTAGACTTTTTTTGACCAGGTAGGCAAAAGCGCCTAAAACAATGGCACACATGGATCTGAAAGAAAACATGATCTACATAAGGTGCAACACGTAAGTACACGTAAAATGCTGACGACCAAGCCATAAACAAAATACAAAACGTTCACCTAATGACATTTCGGGACTTTCCCATCAAAAGTCTGGCGCGATTCATAATGATAGGCAATGGCAAGGGTAAGGGTGCGGGTGCGGCTGCGGGTGAGGGTGAGGGTGATGGAACAGCCGGCGATGGTTCGCGCTGCTCAATGAACGGTAGCAACTTTTCGGTCATAAACAGTAAAATACGAAATTTTCCGCTCTGCGCCAAAGCAAATGAAGAAAATTTCCAAAATGCCTTAACCCTTTCGGTTCGGCCGAAGCGTCATTAGGACTGTGGCGTCGTCAGACGCCTAACAACAATGTCATACAATGGTATATACAATGGAATAACTGTAGTTGCACCGATTTTGCACATTTATGAGTGTTAACCCTTTCGCTCGCTATCAGCGGCGATTCATAAAAATGCAGCGAAAGTGCCATAAAGATTGGCAGCTCAAAGCAACTTGCTACCTGGTTGCCTTTCTTGGCATTCTTCGAAGACAAAAACGTGCTAACTACAGTTTTTGAACATCATCATTAGCCACAGCCGACCTCTGGCCAGGCGACTATGGGTCGGCTATGCCCAGGCTATACCTGGCGCATTCGTGACACCCGAGCAAACCCTTTCGCTTTCGCAAGGCGCAAGTCGGCCGCCCAACCTGCAGTCCATTTTTTATTGTTTTAAAGGAATTTTGCTAAAAAGTCATATGTTGAGCGCTTTTCTCCGGAATTGGTTTGTTCATTTTTTGGCCTTCAAGTAGGCTACCTAAGGCCTGCAGCTCAGCTGCCTGAGTGCGACTGCTGTTTAAGGACTTGTGGTGGATTTAGCGCTAATCCACTGGGATTAGCGGAATTAGCAACTCGCCGGCGTTTCGATACTTCATTAAGTAATGGAGCTGTACTTAACTTGAATGAATGTACAGCTCGGCGTTTTCCTGAAAATTTCCCGTAGGCAAGTTTCAATTGAAATTGGAGCTGAGGAATTTTTGTACTTATGAATTATGTGGGAAAGTTTGATAACGAGTACAGCTGTCAGCTATACCATAGACAGCATCAACTGAAGCGAAGATCATACATATTCATGAGTTCCCACGACAAACCCTAAACCAGTCACAAATTGACCGATGGTCAGAATATAGTACACACTAAAAATTGATATGTCATCGTCATCTGGTTTACTAGAGCATCATAATCAACGGAAGGAGAGAATGAGATCCCTCTCTGACTCACTCAACGGGCTAATGATCTGCGAGCTGCATCGTTATGTAGGCATCATAACATCACACGCAAACGCATTCCCATGCTGCACACCTGAGAAGCCTGAGTTGACTGACTGACTGACTGACGCTGGTGCTCGGTGGTGGGTGGGTGTCCAGGACACATGCTCATCGCACCCAATCTAGACACCAAGAGGAACTACCCTCAGCATCAGCAGCCAGTGGCCACTCGAGGGGTTGCTATTCTAATTAGACCCTTTGCCCTTTTATTTTGTTGGTGTTGCTGCTATCATCGCAAGCATTTTATTGATCAAGTTACGCATCCGTAATATGAATCGAAATATATAATTGCTCTTTTTAAGTGTCTTGTCATATATCAATGCGTACGCATTTGCATTCAATGCTCAGGTTCCCACAGCAGCGCCGGCGAGGGATTGACAACCCCTCGGCTAGGGATCGGGCCGCGCTAGGCGTTCGAGTTTTAATCGCACCAGACTTACGGGATCTTGCTTAACATTTATTAAGTACAATATATTTTTCACGTGAATTCTATAATGCTGGGCATTTGCTTCTGGCGTTGATCCTTTTGTTGCGTTTTTGCCTCTGCGAAAAGCTTGCTTTAAATTATTTGCCCTTGGCTGATCTTGATCTTGGTTCTGGTCCTGGTGCTGGTCCATGTCGTGCTCTCTAATCTGCTTAAGCGGCACGCGATTAGGCCACTGCCTCTGCAGAAACCTCAGACTGGCTGTTGGTCTTAGTTAAGCGTGGGGCGATTAAAACGATGCCACTTGAATTTAATTTGAGCTGCCTCTGCAAAAGGCATACTCTAAGCTGGCTTAGGTAAGGTTAAGAGAGTGGCGAGTGGCGGGTGGCAGTGCTTGAGCTGGGCACGAGTGGTTAAAGCTGCAGCTTTTGAGTGGCTGCCACAGAGTGGCTTTTGATATGTATGACCCATCAGCTGCAATTGCATCATAAATGTTCACTTAGTTCAATAGATGAATGAAAACAATTACAATAAAATCACCCCGCGCCGAACAACCCTTGAAGCAGAGACAAACGCGACATGTACCCACAGGTACTTCACACAAATCACCAAGCGGCAACAATGGCCAGCGCCATAAACGGCCAGCCATGAGTCCTGACGAGGATGTGCCTGCTCATAATAACAACTGTCGACCGGCTCTCCAAATCAAAGAGAGACATAGCCTAACAGAGAGAGAGCAAGAGAGAGCGTGTGTCAGGTAGACACTCAGAGCGAACCTCAACGGAAAAAGACCATAAAACCCCAGAGGCGAAAAGTTGAGAATGAGCCTGAGCGACGGCTGCTCAATGAATTTTCGCAATGGCAGCCGCTGCCAGCAGGATCAAAAATCGCTGCCAGCCAGCCTCGTTAGAACCAATGGGTGGAAGCGAGCGCGCTATAGCTGGCCAACCCTGTCTGGCACTCCGAGTCAGCGCAACGACCAATAAACGCGCCCGGTCGCTACCTAGGGGTGATCGACTGCTCGCTGAATGGCACACGGCGGCTGGGTTTGTGAGAGGACGCAGGACTATTAAAACAGGAGCTGGGTGGTGAGCAGACAACACAATCATCCGTGATCTCAACGAGTCCACTTCGCTCGTCCACGTCCCGTCCGTCGTGTTGTTGGGCGCCAGAACAGACGTAAAACTCAAAACCGAACTCGAACTCAAAACCAAATTGAAATAAAAAAGCAATTTTTGAAAAAAATTGCGCAAGTGCAAAAAGTGTGTCTGCGTGTTATTATTATACTGCTCAAATTTGTGTCTATTAAATCGCCAAAATTACGCCCCACATCGGTATGCAATCGTCGGAGGGTTCGCCAGATATGATGGATCAAAAGTACAATAGTGTACGGCTGTCGCCAGCCGCATCGAGTAAGTATTTGCCCATGGCAGAAATCCTCAGAACTTAGTTCCCACAGCAGCCAGGACGAAACAAACTAACCAAATCTTTTTCTGCTCTGCCGCTTTCAGGTCGCATTCTGTACCATGTGCCGTGCAAGGTCTGCCGGGATCACAGCTCGGGCAAGCATTACGGCATCTATGCCTGCGATGGCTGCGCGGGCTTCTTCAAGCGCAGCATCCGGCGCTCCCGCCAGTACGTGTGCAAGTCACAGAAGCAGGGGCTCTGCGTCGTGGACAAGACGCATCGCAATCAGTGCCGCGCCTGCCGTCTGCGCAAATGCTTCGAGGTGGGCATGAACAAGGATGCAGTGCAGCATGAGCGCGGACCACGCAACTCAACGCTGCGCCGTCACATGGCCATGTACAAGGATGCAATGATGGGCGCCGCTGAGATGCCGCAAATACCGCCAGAGATACTAATGAATACGGCCGCCTTGACTGGATTTCCCGGCCTACCCATGCCCATGCCGGGCGTGCAACGTAGTCATCATCATGCCGCACTGAGCGCCGCCTTCCAGCCACCAGCGTCCGCCGCCGTGCTCGATCTGTCCGTGCCGCGTGTGCCGCATCATCCTGTGCACCAGGGCCACCATGGCTTCTTCTCACCCACCGCCGCCTACATGAATGCGCTGGCTACTCGGGCGCTGCCGCCGACGCCGCCGTTGATGGCCGCCGAGCATATCAAGGAGACTGCTGCAGAGCATCTGTTCAAGAATGTGAACTGGATCAAGAGTGTGCGCGCCTTCACCGAGCTGCCTATGCCCGACCAGCTGCTGCTGCTGGAGGAGTCCTGGAAGGAGTTCTTCATTCTGGCCATGGCCCAGTATCTGATGCCCATGAACTTTGCTCAGCTGCTGTTCGTCTATGAGTCTGAGAATGCCAATCGCGAGATTGTGACCATTGTTGCCCGCGAGGTGCACGCCTTCCAGGACGTTCTGAACCAGCTGTGCCATCTGAATATCGACAGCACGGAATACGAGTGCCTGCGCGCTATCTCCCTGTTCCGCAAGTCGCCGCCCGCGGCTAGCTCCACCGAAGATCTGGCCAATAGCTCCATTTTGACCGGCAGCGGCAGCCCCAACTCCAGTGCCTCGGCAGAGTCTCGTGGCCTGCTGGAGTCCAGCAAGGTAGCGGCCATGCACAACGATGCCCGCAACGCGCTGCACAACCACATCTCGCGCACGCATCCCAATCAGCCGCTGCGCTTCCAGACGCTGCTCGGCGTCGTCTCGCTGATGCACAAGGTATCTAGCTTCACCATCGAGGAGCTGTTCTTCCGCAAGACCATCGGCGATATCACCATTGTGCGCCTCATTTCCGACATGTACAGTCAGCGTAAGATCTGAGTCCAAGTCGGGCCGACTCGAATTGCCGTCGGCAAGACCGCGTCCGCGCACTTGAAGTGCCTTCGTAGTGCTGGAAACTGTGATATCTGAAGTTAGGAGTTGGAGTTGGGGATAACACTGGCTGAGACAGTGACAGACGGTGACTGTGACAGTGACAGTGACAGTGACAATGACAGTGACCATTGGACAATATTCAACAGTGAACTGCTGCAGATAGCTTACAAATCTCTCGGAGCTGAGCCTTAAAATGTATTCGTTATACGTAAATCAATTCAGAACGTGATTCAAATTGCATTCAGAAAAGTTGAAACTTTTTGTTGTCTAGCCTTAAGTTGCATTAGTTTTTAAGTGCATATCATATGTTTAATGAAATTAGCATAGAAAACATACAAAAAAAATTATATATATATTCAAATATACATATAGCTAAAGCTTTTGGAAACAACAACAATAATTGGAATTACCATTCATTGGGCACAGGGTTTTGTCACCTTATGATCTACATCGAGAAATACTTATGCCTTAACACTTTTGGGGAATATTTAAAAAAATATCACGAATATCTTTCTATTAGGGCCCTATCATAACACATCGTGAGTAACATTTGTTGAGTTATTTTTCAATACTATTTTGACACGTTAATTTTTATCCCATTTGTAGGTATATTTGACTTTCAATCGGACTTGAGCTTTAATCTAATCAATAAGATAAAGCTTTGGAAAGCCTTTGATATGTTTGGTTTTTATACCCTGAACCCATTAAAAATGGGTATAAGGGTATATTGTATTTGTGCAAAATCCAAATGTATGTAACAGGCAGAAGGAAGCACCTCCGACCCCATAAAGTATATATATTCTTGAGCAGCACCAATAGCCGAGTCGATCTAGCCATGTCCGTCTGTCTGTCCGTCCGTCCGTCCATATGTATGAACGCAAGGATCTCAGAACCTATAAGAGCTAGAGATTTGAAATTAGATGTAGGTGCTCATAGTGCCTGCGCAGATCAAGTTTGTTGCCGATAATCGATAACTTACTCTGTTTCCAAGCAATCGATAAGAATCGATATCGCTATTCTGTTTTTTGGGAAATTTTGGTAAATAATAAGAGCTAGAGTCACCAAACTTGACATATAGCTTCTACAATAGAATATATATATATGCATTTGATGTTGGAAGAAGAGGGTTCAGGGTATCCCCCAGTCGGGAGCTCCCGACAAGAAGTTCTTACTTGTTTTTAATTGTGCTACATTTTATTGAGTCAGGTGTGCTAAATCCAATAGCTTTATAAAAATCAAGACTGCAAACCAATTTTTAACATAACTGGCTCGAGCTGAAAGTTGCAAATTAGTTTGTAGCTAGCTGCCTAAAAGGCAGTTAAACCGAAACCCGAAGCTCATCCTATTTTCTTCAAAACTAATAAAATATATAACTTTTGCCCCAATCACTGCGTTTATCCATATATTTGGCAGATGCTAATTTTCGATAAAGATATAATTTTCAGTGCAAAGGAAAATAATAAAATCAAATTAAATTGTTTCAACTATTTCTTGAAAATACATGACAAATCAAGGTTTGATGCACAAACTGAATGGATGTCGAAGAACAGGTACACGAAGCGAACATAAAGACGTGAACTGAACCAACGGCCCTGATAATCATAGAATGTATAAATGAGAAGATATTCGACTTTAATAACTTGCACTTAAATTATTATAATAATTAAATAATGTTTAACTTAAAACTATTTAACCTATGCAAGAACCTCTTTGGGAGGCACCCAAACATCAGAGGACCAACCGCAGTGCTCGTCCAGGTAATCGGGAATGCATTATGCAAATCCTTAGACAAAAGATCTGATGCATTTGGCATTGAAATCAAACAAATTAGCATAGTTTTTCCACATCAGCTAACCAAAGTCGGGATTAATTTGGGAATGGCAGTTCGACCTAAAATGGCCGCTCCAACTGTCTGTACCCGGCGACAACTCAGTGTCAGTCTCCCTCGGTCGAGAGATGTCTCGATGGGCACAAAACAGAATTCAAAAAGTTAAAAAGCAAAAATTCACTTTAGATGACTTTGTTGAGCGGCGTTGGATCGCTGAAGGTTGTTCCGTCCATGGCAGACAATAACAATTGAATCCTTTGACAATAGCACATGGAACGGGGCATGCCAAAATATAGTATCCTTTGCCGAAAGGCTGAATAAACAAGGCGCTGAAAACAGTTGCCAATCGTTTTGCAGGCTGCGGCAAAAATGTTGAAATTGCGTTGGCCAAAGTAAATAGAAGCGTTGAATGCATCAGTCCTATATAGATATAGATATATATGTATATATATATGGGTGTGTGAGTGTGTATGTCTATATGCCACTGACACACATTCATGACCAGGAGCACGGTGCAAAACCTACCCTAACCCGTAGCACCCAGAGCTCAATGCTTGCGGGGATTTGGAATTAAATATGCTTCGATGCCGCTGCCATTTCGACTTTGCCAAGGTCCATGCTCGACTCGGCTAGGATGCTGTTGTTGTTGTTCCTGATGCTGCTGCTGCTGCTGTTGAATCCGGCACAAATTTTGTTGTCTCTGAGAGCACAAAGCGTTTCGACTGCTGCCGCTGGGTTGTTGAGCCCTTTTAAGTCCTAATGGCCCTTTATTATCTGCCTTTAGACTTTTAATAGACTCAGAGGCGACGCGGATGCAGTGTGTGTGTGTGTGTCTATGCAATTGTGGTTGTTGCTGTTATAGTCCCAGTCCTAGCTGTGCGCCTGTATTGGTTTAATCCTCATCATTCTGTCATCAGTGACGTTTTTCTGCACATTGTTGGCTTTGTATTGTTTGGGTCTTAATTTGTAGTTTTCCCATTTTCGCATTCGCAATAAAAAAAGAAATTTCTCACTTTTTGATTTCCTTGTGCAAAATGTGGAGCAAGCCCTAATTGAGCCATTGGCTTTGACTGCACCCCTTGATTGAGCCAGCGACCAGACAGAGACTATCTTGAGGCACGAGAATTGGATCAACTCAAGCCACTTGAACTGCTTTAAATCAGCGCAGGATTGAGCTTCAACTCCCACCCAGCGCTGGGTGGGTGTGTGGACTAAGCCGGAGCCAGCTCAGAGCTGCTGCTGCAACTCTTTAGCTCAAGTGGGTTGGCCTGAACTTCGTCGAAATCTGGGCCGAAGCTGGCGGATTTTCGGTAACACTTTTAATTCATAGATTTTCGTTGATTAAGTAATCCGCGTCCTCAATGAAGGCGACGCGCATGATTAACGCAATTCGCGTAAGCGAGGACCTGCTTAACGGGGCAGGTGTGGAAATATACGTATTCCTGCTGTGTCAGGTTTTGGGTCGTGGTAGCTCGTAGCTTAACCCCGACGACAGGTCTCGAACTGAGTCGGAGGCCGCGTGCGAGCTCGTGTTCGAGTTCGAGCCGAGTCTGTGTCTGCGTCCGCGTCCGTGTCTGAGTCGTCTACCGTGTGGATCATTGCATTTGTTAGCGGTTATCCTATGCGCAATTACCTAGCGAAACAAAAATATGAGTATGCAAATAGATTTTAATGGGCTGGATTACCCTTTTGCTAAACGCTCAAATCCTGGCCGGGCGGTCGACCAGGCCGCACCATAGCCCATTGTTTTCAAATATAATGAGAATGTCTCTAAGCCAAAATATTAAACATCCGTTTGATCCTGGCCAGCAAGCCGCAAGCTGCAAATCCGGCTTCCGTTTGCCTCGTTGTTGTACCTGAAGTCAGTCCCAGTACGAGTCGCTCCGAACGCCCAACCCAACTGTAGCCAGTAAAAGTCAAAGCGGTACCAGGGCGGCGTTGTTATTGTAAATTGAGTAGCTCGATTTATCGCCAGATCAATTTTCTATATCTGCCGCACAGATAAGCGAGTGAGCGGGAGGCAGATAATTCTCGTGCTATTCTCTAAGTATTCTAATTGTTGTGTGGCTTACGGACGGGCGACTAAGCCTCGCCTCTGCCCGTTCTGCAGCTTAACTTACTTTAGTGGGCAAATGGCAGTTTTTCTGTAGAAAATTCGATTTGTATTTTTGCATAGGTCCCAGAGCAATGGTATTGTTTTTAGCGCTTAGCTAGTTAATTTGACGTTTGGCTGTATCTAATGATGTTCATTAACTGAACTAGTTCAATCAAAGCAGCTGCTCCGAACGAGGTTCAGCAGATCATTGGATCAGTTTCCCAGAGGTGACCTGATAATTAAAATCAGTGAAGTGTCTGCTAATTCAAAGTACTTGGCACATTGGCACATCCTAGCATCTTTTATGCTCCTAAGTACTTGATGCTCGGAGTCTAAGTCTGCGTAAATCTTTAGTTTTTTATTGTTACAATCTGCGTAGGGCACAATGGGCCCCGAGGGCAGCTGATGAGTGGACCTCCTGGAGGTGAGAAAAATATTAAGGGCAAATTGCGACGATCCCGACGAACAATGGCTCCCGGGCTTCGCCTTGCACTTGAGAGCTCAAGAGCAACTTGCGTTTAACCTCAAGAAAGTTGCAATTGCCCGCATTTTGAAGATCCTTTGTTAAGGATTCGCTTGAATTTTGCTTTGAATATTGACAGGGTAACAAGTGTTATGCGATCAGCGACGACAGTTTTACACGGGCTTGTCGGGGATTATTACTTATTGATGCCCAATCAAAAGCTGCAGCGGACCACCAGGACGACAGAGCGTTGTGTGTGTTCCGTTCCAATCAAACCCTCGCGGGCATAGGGGCCAAGTATGGGAAACTTTGCGCTGTCAAGATTGCCACACAACTGCTTGCATTTGCTGCATATAGGAAATCGTGGCTGCAGGAAGCTGTTCCTCTGCGGCTGCCTCTGGGGCAGCTGATGACGTCGCAGCCTAATTGAATTTGTTGCCTTTTCATTTGATGTTGTCTTTAGATTTGCTTTTTTGTTAGCATAACAAAGCCGCCGACCGTTCACTGCCCTGAGGCGCTCATCGAGTGCGCAGATAGTTCATTAGGGTAACTCACAATCTGTCTGTACAAAAAAAAATAACATCCTTCTATGTGAAAATGGCGACGCAGTTGCTTGGAAGTGCTTATTATATAGCTGGCTACTCACTTATAGTACTCTAAACTATAATTCAAGTCGGCGGCACAGTTCGTTTAATTAAGCTGTCACACGAAGCCCCCAGCCGCTGCGCAGCCCCAACCCCAAAACGTAGTGAGCAGCCCTTGTTGGTCGGGAAAAGTTTGAAACTTTTCAACTTCCGGTCAATAAAGCAGGTGGTGGTCATCAGGTGCACGGCGCATCCGTGAATGAAGCTATTATCGTATCACGCAAGTCCCGTAAAAGTCCTGGGAACATGGCCCAAGTCGACCAAGTTGACAAGGCTAAAAGTGAAAAGCAGTCGCGTCATCCATGCAACTCGGAGGCCAGCGACGGCGGTGGCGGTGGCGGCTGCGGCTGCAGCCTGCACCACCTTTGGCCGGGAGCGTCATCGACAACATCAATAGGGCCATATGTCAAAATAACAAGGCCTGGGCCCGAGCCACCACCCCAGGGCGTAACGGTAATTTGGGCTGCCCTGTGCAACCCTGTGCTGCATTCCAAAACAGAGGCAAGCGCGCACCAAGTGCATTGCAAATATTGGAAGGGGCCATCGGAGGGGTACGGCGGCTAACGGACTCCGAGCACTTGAGAATGTAACAAATCGACTTTGACAAAGCTTCTGGCCCAGCAACAGCAACAGCAGCAGCACACACGGCGTATGGGAAAGCTGTCGTTACCGTTGCTTGGGCGGGGTTGCCACACTTGAGCCACCCAAGTGGCCACTTTTACACTATACAACAGCAACTCGAGACCGCCGCGCTGTATTAGTTTTGCATTTGCGCTCCCAGGATACAGCGAAGAGAGGGACAGAGAGAGAGAGAGAGAGAGAGAGAGAGAGAGAGAGAAAGAGAGAGTACTAAAACAAAAGGGGTGGTTAGTTAAAGGTATGTGGCGGATATTGGCAAACCAATTTTGGAGGGCCTTTGTTTCGCTGAACGTCGCGAGTAGGCCACAAAGGATCAACAATGCTCGAGAATTATTTTGTAGAGCCAGCAAGCGAGCCACTTGGCGAGCTGCTGTACGAGAAATTAATTTTTTTGCATAGAGGCAACTTTGTTTCCAACTCTCGAGTGGCCACGGATAATGCAACTGGCGACAATGATCGCTCCAGGAAGAACGAGGGAGCTCGGGCTCGGGCTCGGGCTCGGGCTCGGGCTCGGGCTCGGCCTCTGAAGTGCAGCAGAGTTGAGAATTCGAACACGTTTCGATTTAGAGCCAAATATCACCAGCTGTCAGCGTGCGGCAACAACAAAATCAACTTCAATTTTATGATTATGTACTACACAGACACACACACACACACACGCAGATACACTCTATTTTATTTTATTTCATTTTTTATCGAAGCCATTTTGTCAAATAAAAGGGATTTGCGGCATAATCCGCAAATGGGACAAATGGGACGCAAAACTGTCAGGGAGTCTGCGGCCGCGGCGGCTGGTGACAAACACTAAAAGATACTCTCAAAGGGCGGGGCGCCTGATTTCTGACATCACAATTGACAAGAGCCGAAACAACAGCTGGTTAACTGACTGCCTTTGACAACGAAAATAAAAAAAACAAACGCTTCCAATTTGCGCTAGCACTAAGATTAGAGATTGAACGCGAGAGAGAGAGAGAGAGAGAGAGAGAGAGAGAGAGAGAGAGGGATAGATTGCGTTTGGCCTTAAGCTGAGCGCAATTTAAGCGCTTACATGGGAACTAATTTCTGAAGTGCTCTCAAACACTTCATAAAATATTTGCATCAGTTTGCGGCAAGCGCGCGACAGCCCGCTGCGGGGATTAGCCGTACAGCAAATATGGCGACAGTCACGAGAAAAAAAGATGAGCGCTAGAACGGTTCCGGCTGCCGAAGATCAAATGCTCTTCCACAAAAATTGTGCACTCAACAGATTATTCATTACTTGAATATAATAAAATGAATATCAATAAAACCGTACACTCAATTTTTAATGGAATAAATAAATTATGAGTTCCACCAAGACTTATATAAAATAACTATTTGGTATTTAAGGGCCATGCCCAGTCCAAGTGTTTGCTCGAGTGCAGAATCAAAAGACCGGACATGAACACTTTGGGATTGAATCCTCTTCCATACATTGCATATTCATGTCTTAAGCATTATACCCACAGTTAGAGTATTATAAACTCAAACTCAAACTGAAACTCGTATCTAACGGATCGCGTTAGGTGGCACTGACTTAACGTGGCTTGTCAGCTTCATGTGGGCTGCTGCTGATGACATGTCCTTTGGGGTGGCAATCAAATGTAAACAAGGACAAGGATGCGCGCCGGCTGAGGCTTTGGCTTGGGCCTGCGCGTGCTGCGACTGAGCTGCTTAAAAAACTAACCGTGACCCGTCACTATTTACCATACGGATCACACTTGAGAAGCCGTTGACAAAATTGCCGCTGCTAACAACATAGCGAAGGCAGCTGAGATGCGCTACACCCAGTTGATAGTTGGGTAGTTTCTGGCTCGGTCTGCTTTTGTAGGGCACCGAACTGTTGACTAGAACCGGCACAAAAATGCTTTGTGCGTTGGCTCGTTTAATTTTAATGAGTGGCTGTCTGACTGGCTGCCGGACCAGGCTGTCTGATGAGCCGCTGGGACGATCCTGCGCAACTGTTTCAGTTTGTGGACTAGTTGAAATTGTCTGTCTGTATATTTAGGGGTGGCTCTTGGTACCCCCGTGTGCAGCCCGCGATTTGTAGCAGCGGTATGTAAATTGTCACATTATTGTCATAATTCTCAGGCTGATGAAAATGGGAAAATCATCAACACGAAAATACTTATGACATAATTTGTGCTTTGTTGTGGTTAATTGCCACAGCTTGCCCATTTATTGGGCGTGAGATTAACGTTGGAACAACATTGAAAAGAGAAATGGTTACAAATACTTAAATTACATATTGAATAATTCATTTGATGAAAAATATAATCATTTTTTGGCAATAGATCCAATAATTAAGAAACAAAGTGCAACTTGTTTAACTGCCTCAACTTCCTTGAATCGAAAAATTTTAAAATGTGCAATTGAATAAAATAACGATTCTTATTAACTTGGCATTTCTTTAACATATTCTATGATTTTCACTATTTATCTATTGTGTGTTGTATTAGCTTGGATTTTATTTTCAAAATTGTTTCTTTTAAATTCATTTAATTGCATTGAACAATTATATTCAAACTCCAGATTATCCAGTATTTTATTGCATCGAACCTTACAAACCGAAGTACAAAAGTTTAAAGTGCACCTAACTTTAATCAAACTAAGTTGTTATTTTAAGTTGAAACTAGAATTTCTTAGCAAAACTTTCGATACAATTGGACAGCTGTATTTAACTGCACTTCACTATCGAGCATTTAAGTACACTATACTGTATATAATACTTTTTAGCAAAAGTAAAACAAAAGTTAAGATACAAATATCGATACTATATATTTGAACTTTTTAGAAATAAAACTGCATTTCACTGAAATTGTAAATAAAATATATATAATTGTACATTTTTTTACTTTAATAGCGTGTATTAGGCAGCTTCTTGGAAATCATTTCGTAGTCTTTTTTCTCAGACATATCAAGCAGCCAAAACGTCTTGAAGTTCTTTAGCAGCCTCAGCCAATTAACTCCAATTCAATGAGCTGTAAAATCGCGCAATGCAAAAGCCGCATCAGTGGAACCTACATGGGTAGAAATCGGCTACCATATCATCCTAACAAGTATCTGACGCATCTCTTTGCTGTATGCTCGGGAACCCGAAATAATTGAAACCAATTAGTTTCGAAAAACCTTTTAATTGTGTGTTTTCAATGCCCGGCGGAGCATGTGTAAATATTTTCATAGCCAGCAAAAACCAGGAGCACAATGCGCACAAAGCCAAGCGAAAAGAAAAATGGAAAATGGAAACAGGCAACATGTGAGAACATGGCAATGACCAAAATAATCCAGCTCATAAATGGAAGAAAATCGAATGCAGTTTCAGTTGAAAAACATAAGAAATTGCCAAATAATTGCAGGCGGCTAGAAAAACTGGCATGAAGAATGGCAAAAGAAAAGCGAAGCAAATGTTAAGAAAAGCGAGGCATAAAGACAAAAAATCAACCGCAGGCTTTTGTTTTGCAAGTAGAAAGGAAAACTGTTGCCAACTGTTGTCGATGGGCTGTCAAAACTGATGTCGATTGAGCTGCTGCTGCTGCTGCTGCTGTTGACTGAGCCGGGAACTGGTTCTGGCACTGGTCTCTTCGGGCCACTGTTGGCCAATATTGCGCAGGCGCAGGAAATATTAACAGCACTTTGGGCAGGCAGACGGCAACGGTTGGCCATTATATAGGGTATTTTGTATTTTGAATTGTTTGTTGATTTATTTACTTTTTGATTTTATGTCGGTTGCAGTTAATTGGCCCCGTTTTGTTGTCAGTCAGGCAGCCAGACAGCCAGGCTAAGGCCGCGGCTCAGTAAACAAATTAACAGTCTTTTGACTCAACATTGCGACATTTCTCATGTAATCAGGATGTGATTAGCTCTGCAGTTGGCATTGGCATTAGGCTAAGCAAATTAAAAAAAGAAATCTCTTCAACAGCACACAGAGTTCTTTTAAAGACCTTGCAAGCGTTCCACCTTTGCTCCAAATTCCTATGCCATTATTAGCTACAATTTGCCGATTTTGAATACAATTCAATTAGATATGCTACGATTTTGATTTCAAAATCTAGTTTTGGTTTTTTCTTCTAATGCCATTTTAAATGAAATCAATGAGCAGCCACGCTGGGCATGCTAATTATGATTGGCATATCATTACCGCAAATAGACCGTCGAGCAACAACTATTTGGCTAATTAAGCAGTCGCGGTAGCAGTTGAAGTCGCCGCCGGCCTCTAATCACCTGTGAAAAAGGTTGAAGACAACAAATAAACACAGGTTGGCATCGAGATCTCACTCGAAATATCGAAATAAACACTTGAGTCGAGTTAGGGTCTAAAATATCAAATCGATTACAACTGAACAATTGGCTGATGATGTTGATTTATTGTCACGTCATGCGCTGACAATGTTGAGTGGAGCGGAACTGGAACTGGCGCTGGAACTGGAACTAGCTCTGACTTCAATTGTTTGTCTTTTCTTTCGCTTATCATTGTTATTGCCTGTCAAATTCTTGCACTTTGACTTGCCACAGCAGGTCCGGCACATGCACACACACACGCACACACAGTCCACTCCACAATGGTGTACAATTACCCGCATTTATTGACCATTTGTCGCCGCGTTTCTGTTCGCTTTTGCTGCTGTTGCAATTAATAGTTCACTTGTTGGCCTGTCACATACGGATCGTATCCGCTGACATTGAAAATGTGATTAAATTCAACAAGACATGAAAATAACAATTTTTAATACCCTTTAATAATAAACTGGGCTTTAAAGGTTACTATATGGTAAGAAATATATAGAAAGTATGTATACTTGTTTTCGATCATCGCACATCCTGCCAATTACCCAAAAATAAATGAAATAGACCAAATTAAAGAGATATAGATAAGACTCAGAGCTGGGAAAATGAACATTCTCTTTAATATATAAGCATTTAAATGATTGAAAATAAATTTCTCAATATTTACGAAAAAGGAACCCTAAAATATATATTTTTGGCAAATATATTTCTGACATTTTAATATATTTCGTCAATTTACCACTGTTGTGTGTGGAATTTCCCAAATCAGTGCGAAACAAGTCTCATATGATTCTTTTTATAGATCCTTGGAAATGAATTTTGAACAAAGATCTTTGAAAATGTTTGACGTCGATCAGTCAGTCAGTTAGTCAGGTCAAACAATTTTATATATAGAGAAATTACACAAACTGTGAACATATAACAACTAAAGTATACGAAACCTGAAACAATATTTAATAAACAATTGATATCCCTGTTTAGGCATATGAGCATATATCTGTGCTAGTTTGGATATATGAGAACTTTAAGCATAAGTACAGAGTATCTACGAGTCAATCAATCACAGCCTGACTTAGTCTTACAAATATTGTTAGCTTGGGGGTAATTTAGGTTTAAACTGCCTTCGATTTATGACTCACTTGGCCAATGGCTTCAATGTGACACTTTTGAAAATACAATTATGTTGACCTTCTTCCAATTCACGTTGAGGTTTAAGCGATGATCGTTTGATTTTTACCTAAAAAAAAACACATATCATTCAATTATTTTGATAGCTGCAAATGGAAATAAAATGCAATTTTATTCGTGTCTGTTTTTGGTCCATATAATCTGGTAATTGTTTAAGCCGCTTATGCTCAAAGTTTCCAGCTCATTGCAACTACTTGAGCTGTGCTAGTAAATTGCTGTGTGCTATCTGCTGGATCGGTACAAGAATGCCTTCATTGTTGGGTTCAATGCACGTGCCCAGCCTCTCAAGGTTGGCGATTTGGCGCTGTTGGAACAACTTTCGAAATGCAACTGGACACTGGGCAAATCGTGTGCTGCAGTCAAGGCCAGGAAGATCATTTGGTCGGAGATGTGACAGATTTAACGGCAACCTGGCACCACTTTGTAGACCGCCCTAGCCCGGCAGCTCACTTCCAGTTTTTCCTATCAACGTCAGCGACATGCGGAAGTCTGAAATGCGAAAACCGCTACGCATGCGCCACAAACTCGTTTCTGGCCCGGCCCAGACACGCACTTGGCTCGAACGCAGCTCCAGCGTTGGCCAACGGGGCGGCGACACGTTATTGACCTTGATTTCGTCTATATCGTGGCTGCATTGCAATGTGGGGCTGGGAAACTGGTCCAGTGGCACTTAAAGCAATTGAAACGTAGACAAGTGTGTGTGTGCCTATGTGTGTAAAAGGCTAATCCGTGAGCCAAATCAGAGTCAAAAGCAACATAATGGCATTAGAAGCGAAGGGAAATGGAAACCCGGCTAAAATATCTGACAGATGCGCAATTAGCGCGCACTTAAGCAGATCTTCTACATTTGGTCTATAAACGCGTAATTATTCATCCTTCTGTGTCTGTCTCTCAAATTACAAATTATCGAAAAACTGGCTGACTTTTGAGGAAATCGCTGCCGGGTCATTCATGAGTCAGTCACTTGGCTATCAAATCACCATCTACTGGCTATGTGCTATACGAATCCTGTGAATCGCTAGGGCTTATCCCATCTCTCTTTTTACATACATATATATATGAGCATATCGTATTTCTCTTAGCGCTCTCAACAAGTTTAGCGAGTTTCAGTTTGACTTCTGGGCGATCACTCGGCGCTGATAAGCGTTTAGTATTCAATTTTTGCCCGAGCAAATTGAGAACTAAGAGCTGAATATGTTGGCGAACAAAAGAACAGATTGTTAACCTTCTAACATGTGGGGTTGGGGATGTGTGCCTGTGTCTGCCTGAGTGTGCGTGTGTGTGCACAATGCGAAAGAGTCGACATCAACGTTGACTCGCTCGATTTTTATTCAAACGCTCGACTGCATCTTAAATTACAAATAATCGCAATTGTCTGTGCCTTTGGCTGGGGAGCGGCATTCGGCTAGGGTTTGGGTTCGGGCTCGAGCTCGAGCTCGGGTGGTGGCAGCAGCAGCTGAAATAATTGAGAGACAACGCAAAATTAAGAGAGATGATATGTGCTGTTGATAGATATATTTTGCATGCAATTTGTACGAAACAGCAACCCCTCAGCCTCAACCTCAACCCTCATTATCATTGTGATTAACTCGCCAGAAGTGAAAGCATCAAAATAAAAGCGTTATGCGGCACAATAAAAACAACAACGCGCCCAAAATTCTAAATTCTCAATTCCAAAATCGGCAGAGAGAACAGCCGTTGCCTTGGGTGGCAGTATCGTCACATCAGCATTAGGCGAACGCCTCGAAATCAAAAAGGCAGCCAAACGCAGCTCAAGGAACTTGCAATAGTTTTTTTTGGTCGCACTGAATGGCAAGGAAGGGAGGGGACGGGCAGGGTAAACAACCCTCCCGAGCATACGAATTGTTGCACCCTCAAGCTAATCCAAATGAACAGAATTGACGAAACGTTGCTCCTGGCCCAGCTCCTGGCCTTCATCAACGCCATTTGCTGTTGTTGTTTGTCAACTGATTTAATTTCCTGAACTGCTGCCGCTGCCACTTTCAGAGTGCGCCGGCCCGCCCGCTGGGAGAGGGCGTGCCATGTTTCTGGTGTGTGTTTCTGGTCACACTAATGACAATAACAACGATGGCGACTTGCAAAAGGGCAAAGGCTCTCAATTGAAATGTTTTCTACTTCAAACTATTGCGGACCACATGCGGCTGCTTAGTGCCGGACAAATGGTTCAGGTTTTAGGCCTGTGCGTATGCTAAGGTGGCTCATTAAAATATGTAAAACGCTTTCAGATCGTGTAATTATCGCTGAGTACTAACACATATGCACGTGTCGTCGGCAAGGAGCTCAATACCAAGCCATTGGCCATAAATTATGCAAAAGCTGGCGTGGGTGGGCGCTCCAAATGCAACACACAACAGCAACAACAAGAGCAACAACAAGAGCAACAACAAGAGCAACAACAAGAGCAACAACAAAAGCAACAACAAGAGCAACAACCACAACCACAACTGCAGCCAGCTGTTGGCCATAAAGCAGCTCAAACAATGCCTTTTACTGACGGCTTTTCAAACAACAATAAATTATTGAAGCCAAGCGCAAAGTCAAACAAGTCAAAGACATTGCGCCAACTTCAACTTCAACAACAACAACTATAAATATTTTATGGACTGCTCAGAACTGTTGCCATGCGCTGACCACACCACAGAAACAAAACTTGTACAAAAGCTTAGCTCATGATATAAATCAGCATTTGCGATTGTTAATACCTATTTATAATACTTACCAACAAAAACAACTACAACATACAACATTGACAACAACAACAACATTTACAACAACAAGCACTGAGCAACACCCGCGCTTATTGCATGTAATCGCAAATTTCTTAATCTTAATCCGACTTATGGCGGCGGCAGCGTTCGTCAAATATTCAAACGGTTCTGCTCTGCAAATATAATACCCTATAAATCTATGTGAATTTGTCATCAAGTTTGTTGTAAAAATAAATAATAGTTTTAATATTCCTATGAAAATATAAAATGACTATGTGGGTCATATAAAAATCAACTGAAATTCAGTGAAAACTATTGTGGATAAATAAGGCAATAGATTTTAGTTAACGCAGTTGTCTTGAGATGTTATGTTTATGATAAAAGATGATGTCAAAATTGTCGCCAAGTAAAAAACATTGAGCAAACGGGCAATAATTTGTTAGTATGACCTCAACTTACCTTATTTTGGCCTGGGCTTCGAACCCGAATTTCGGATTATATCAATGAATTGTAGTTTTGTATCACTGGTGCGCCAAGAAACTCCTTTGGCTTTTATCATTATTTATTTAAGCTAAGTTCTATGAAAAGTATAAAAAATAAATACAGAATAGATTGAAATGTCTGGATTTGGCATTAGTAGTTTCTTCAAGCAATCTCTTAGCTTGCACAAGTGCACTTCACAGTCAATGTTCGGGCATGCTTTGGAAAGAATGTAGAATATTACTATGTATAATTATAATTATCATAAGATTATTATTGTCTATAATTTTTTTATTTATAATTTTTATATAAATAATATTATTATTTTTATTATTAGTATAATATTTCATTTTATGCCTATTAATAAAACTGATATTGTGTGTAGAGTATAGAAAAAAGTTATAAACGCAGCCTAGAAGGGCAAACCAGGGTTTCTATTCAATACTCCGCATTGTTCAAGACAGACACATTTCTTACCATTTACATTTATAGCCTAATGGAACCTGGAAGAATTTATAAAAAATATGCTATAATAAAATGTAAATAATAATTGGCTGAGAGTGCATTCAGACTTCACTATATTTAAAGATATAAATTTCCATAGATTTGTTTGATTGCTTGCAGTTTTGTTTTTTTGGGTTGGTCATGTGCAATCCAATTGGTTGGTGCAGCCAATTTTATTGGCCAAATGAAATGATTGCCACAAAATTGCATCATGCAGTGGGCAGAACATCGCACAGGGATATCAATTGGCACAGCTCTCAGTTTGGTTATTTTTTTTAATGCCACTTTAACTTAAATGTAAAAATAATTAAAAAATTGTTTAGCTCCAGCATAGAAAGCAAAAGTAGACGCTAAAAGCGAAAGAGCGCAAAACTGGTAAAACAGCTTGCCGCAGCAGCAGCAGCCGCAGCAGCAACAACAACGAGAGTTGACTTATTGGAGCACTTAGCTCAATTCTTGTTATTGTTACTGTTAATAATACCAGCACAAGCAGCCCCAGTTACAACAACAACAACGATGACAACAACAACAACATGTTGATCAGCTACCGCCTGGGCGAGCCATGAGTTTAGCCCAAGCCCAAGCCGTAGCCGTAGCCGTTGCCGCCGTTCCAAGGTTTTCCCAGCTCGCTGGCGCTATAAAAGCTTGGGCGGCACCATTGCGGAAGGCAGTTCACTTACAAAATCCATTGCCGTCGGTCTGGCACTCAACTGGTGTCGCTCTCGTTATATTTAAAACTCCTTGTTAACGGACTAAATAACGTATAGGCGCCAAATCGCGTGTGATATCGATTCCGATTCTCAGAGCGCGCAGTTTACGTAGTAGCTTTTCAAGGATAACCCACACAAAAATGTTTCGCTTTGTGAGTTGTTGTGCTTGTGTGTGTGTGCTTGGCTAATTGTTATATGTTTGCTTTTGATCTTTCGCCGCTGCAGCTCGCATTAACCACACTCGTGACCCTGGCAGTGGGCCAGAACTATCACCAGGATCCGAAAACGGCGGCCATCATCAGTGAGCAGCGTTATTTGTCCGGCGATGGTAAATTCGGTGCCGCCTACACACAGGAAGATGGCATCAACTTTAAAGAGGAGACAGACGCCGATGGCACACGCCATGGCAGCTACAGCTATGTGGATCCCTCCGGACAGCGTCGCACCATCTCCTACACCGCGGGCAAGAATGGGTAAGTTGGTCGAGCAGCCGAACAGCTAGTGGCTTGCTATACTTTCTGCTTATTTTGACAGCTTCCAAGCGTCTGGTGATCATTTGCCAGTGGCACCACCCGCACCACCACAGCCCGTGCCCACCGCCGGCTACCAGCCACAGTCACAGTACCAGCCGCAGCAGTACCAGGCCCCAGCACAACAGCCCTCTTTCCGCAGCAACGACTATGATGATGGCTCCTATGATCCTCGCTACAATGATCCCTCTTTTGGCCAGCAGCAGCAGTCTTATCAGCAGCCCGCGCCTCAGCCGCAGTACCGTCCCGCGCCGGCGCCAGTACAGCCCACTTACAATCCGGCTCCACAGCCCGCCTACCAGCAGCCCGCCCCGCAGCCACAATACCATCAGCCACAGCAGCAGGCTGCCTACTATCCGACGACCACGCCCAATCCTCACCGCTTCTCACCGCCCGGCAAGCTGTCGCTGAACCGCACGCCCGACGGTTTCACCTACTCCTTCAACAAGGTCTAAGCGATGGAGAGAGAACCACATAGATTGAGCTTGTTTCTATTGTAATGTTACGTAATCTTTCATTTATTCTCACCCAACACGAAACACTCCTATGTCTATCTGTAACCCTCTCTTTCTCCATGTCTCTCTCAAATTCTGTTTCATTCTACCGCTTTCTTTTCCCAACTCTCAACCACTTACTGCTGTTCCAGTTCTTACCTTCATCAAAACTCTTTTGTGATATGTTTGAGAATGAAAGTAAAAGTGCTGCAAAAATTCTGCACTATTTTAACCTATATATATATACATATACATATATATATATCTATATATGTCGTATCTCCTATCTACGATCTTGTATGTAGTGTGTCTAGCAGTTTTTTGTTTGTAATTTATAAATACTCCTCAATGCTGTTAAATCCAATTCTACTCTCCTAATGTGAAGCGAAACCAATAAATTTGTAAGTGTGTTTGCGGTCGATGAAGACGTTGATCAATTGAATTTCAAAAATCTTTTAATGCTAGATTGTAATACCCAGCACGGGCCATGGGACGTATAAGCAATATATGCATATTGTATCATAAACAACATTTGTATAGAGTTTTAAGCAATACACGATATTTAATACGTACCGCCAACAACTGATTATCTTTTCTACTCAAAACAAGTTTTCTTTATATTTTGGGCGTGTGGCGTTTACGAGTAATTTAATTTTTAACAGATTTATCTAAACACCTTGCCCGGTAAACGCCCCCATGCACATTGCACATTGCACAACCAACTCTTGTTATACATAATACAAGCACACACACCTTTATACACTGGTAAACAAGTTTTGGTGCTGCGGCTCAGTTTGATTCTATGCAACAAACAAGGAAAGACACGAAACTGGTTGCCCGTTGGCTAAAATCGTGGCAAAATTGTGCAAAAAAAAATAAAATAGAAATAAATAAATAAATTAGAGACCTGCTGAATTCCAATGAAAATGAAAACAAGTACCTCCCACACCCGCGCCCAAGAGCGAAGAGGCCAAAGAACCGAGAGTGTAACAACCAGTACCTGAGCCTGAACCGGAAAGCTAAATATAGATGTGATACTCTACCATAATTGAAAAATATGTGCTATTAGTAAATACCTTGAGAATTCCAATCTATGCATGATTTGGCCAAAATCTGAAAATATGAATGAATGTGAAATATACTACTACATCATTTCTGAAGTTGTCTATGTTTAAACTTCAAATATTTTGTTAATGATGATGTAATATTACAAATTTGTAGCAATCTATATACCTTACTTATATATCGTATATATATATATATTATTTTGTTTAATTCTCGTCATAATCATTCTAGCATAGCTAGCTTAATTTCTCAATTAATATAGTGTATTACTATCAGCAATCTAAATCAATTCTCATTTTAAGTGTCTGTTCATAATTTTTTAGTTAGCCAGTTGTAATTTAATATATTGTAATACCCTGGCATCAACATCATTTGCCATTCGGTTGGTAACGCTTCAGTTGCTTTATTGTAATTCATTAACTATGAGCTAATATTAGAGCTGTTTGCTCAATTATATGCCCCATTGATTGGCCCCCCGCTCGGTTCACCTCAACAGGAGTTCACTGTAGCCAAGTTAACTTTTCACTTCTGTTGCGCGCATTCTTTGCACCACCTCGTGGCTCGCGCACTCGGATTTGCTTTCAAGGTCAGTTTTGTTATGGCTCCGCCTCGGACTCCGGTACTACGATTATGGGGCTGTTGAAATTGTTCAGTCAATTAAGAAAATCATTTTTGCTTTTGTTTTTGTAATTTTTTTTTATGCACCCACTTTTGTTATTATTGTTTTTGTTATTACTGTAGCAATCGTGTGGCTTACTCAATTGCGGATTTTCGATCACATTTGCAAAAGAGGTAAAAACCAAGAATTTGCTGTGGCCACTTTTGGGATAATCTGTGATTGAGTATCCCGTATTTAAACAGGTATATTATTTTCGTTTTCTGTTTACCCGAACCAGGCTATACATATATAGTAGTTATATCATTTCGGCTTAAAGATTTATAAGCGAACTGGGCTGTATAATAAAGCTTATAATAAATAAATTGCCGAAATTATATGACATTTCGAATTCTCTTAACACCAGGATCTCTACAAGACACAAAAAAAATAATTTAAGTCAGACAGCTTATTAACTGGCGCCATCTAGGGTACGGTAGTCATAAGGCACTTGAGAAAAAGCGGGCAAACCAGCAGATGGCGCTGTAAAACTAGTGTTTCTCTGCAATAGCAGAGACAGCAACCACAATAGTTTTATATTTTAACCATATCATATAACGAAATCGAAATACCAAAAGCCCGCGCAGCTTAAGTGTTTAAGTGGACTTACATGCGAGAGATCGAAGCGTTTAATACACATAACTATTAAATCAAATAACACATTTAACACATCTAACTAACTTAAAATGTTTAAAAATTATACAGCTGGCATTCTTAAAACACCCATTTAATTCATTTCTTCTGGTTACAGCCAGTTAATGTTCGAAAATTGTTGTCAAATTTATTCAATGGTAGGGTAACACTTCAAGTTGAGTACGATCCACTTCATACATTTCAGTAATTTGATTGAATATGATTGCAATTCTGGAAAGTCCAATCTACTGGCGAAAAACAATTGCTTTCGACGAAAATTTGCTCGAAGAAAATTTTATTTCCTACACGCAAAAGATGGGTGGTAAACTAATTTGAGAAAAAAAAATAGGATGGGCGCTGATAGTTTCATATTTCCACAGTTTTCCAGTTGATATACTCAATAGTTCTCGAAACTGCCTTTGAAAGAGAAGTTGAATGTCCGTTGTTGGTTTCGGCGAAATCTAAAATAAACGGTTTGCTATATTTACATAATTTACATAAAACAAGTCTATACATTTTAAAATAAACATATTAAAATACATATTTAAATAAGTACGCCTTAAAGACTAAGCCTCGCCTCAAATCCCGCCTTACACACTGATAACCAGCGCTGATCTGTACTTTCTTTTCGGCTTGATAATGTGCTTCAATTTCGGGGAGGGCTTCAGCTCGACGACGGGCGGGCGCCTGTGTGGTCGGCTGCCCTTGGGAGGGGACAGCGGCGGAAGCTCACCACTGAAGTTGTTGTTGTGCAGCGGACCGGGACCAGAGAAGTTTGGTGGAAAGGTTTCAAAGTCCTCGAGTTCCAACTCGGGTCGTGGCTCATGTGAATGGGATTTTAAGAACTTTTGCAGCTTAGGATTGTTGAGCAGCTGCAGCTTGATGGCCTCGTCAAGCAGCTTCTGCTGATCTTCTAGAAAAGCATCAATCTGTTTTTTGGACGCAGGGCTCTTATAGCGATCGTGGTTCTTTGGTCGCGTGGGTACATCATAGTCATCGTGATCCGATTCGAAAACCCTATAGGAATGACTGGAGGCAGATGTAGCCTTGGGCGGTGGCACCAAATGGAACGGATCTGGTTCCGATTCATAATGCGCCGGCGTCCACTTTGTCCGCTTCGACGGCGGCTCCACTGCGTGCTCCTCGCCAGAATTGACATCGGCCGCATAAACTTGTCGCCCGCTGCTCTTGTAGGGCGGGACAGACACATATTTGTGCTGCTTGGAATACGGTGAGGTTGGGCTGATCTTTTTGGGCACCGTAATGGGATGTTGAACTCGTATTTGTGTGCCTATGGTATACTCGCGACTATCCTGCAGCGCTTCACCCGAATACTCGCCCGAATAGCGCTCGCTGGAATAGTCATCCTCTTCCTGCAAGGGTAATGAGAAATTAGATGGGCTTAAAGGGGCCTTATCCTGCGTTTGCGACTGACCGAAGTGTAGGGCCTGTACTGCGTCTTCTTCGGATACTTCTTGGCCACATCGCGACGCTTGCTCTCGTTGGTCTGCAGATCAGCGCGATAGCCAGGAGGGCCATTGGAGCCAGATACCAGATGCACGGGTCCCGGCGGTCCCACCGAACTGTAGTAGCTGCGTCGATAAAAGGATCTGGGCGGTTTCAGGCCAGACGCAAGCGAGCCCAGCAGCAGCGCAGCTGACAGCAGCTGAAGGTGAATAAATAACTGATTAGAGAACCACTTTTCCACTCACAGATGCTTTCGCTTACATTCCAGCAAAGTCGCATTTTGTGTGGGGCTTGGGAGCTAACACTTGAACTTCACTCGAAGCGATTCACTAGACCTCAGGCGCGGAGTCGCAGTCAAGAAAACAAATTTACAAAATTTACTTTCAAGTCTGCTGCACGTCTTGAGCGGCCGCGTGGCTTAAACGAAACTGAAAGTCTTGGCGATGGACACAACGGTTTTATGCCAACTTCCTTCCTACTACTCGAACGGGGCAAACGCGCTGGAGCAACATGTTTTGCAACCTGCCCGAAGACGACAGCGAAGAGCGCGCCAAGAGATTGAAATCTGCGCATGGTTAACCGCTCACGTTTCACGCATAGACACTGGGAGGAAGCTGCGGCCCCAAGCACAGCGACTCGAGCTGGGGCAGCATCATTTGCATATCCAGTAGGAAATGAGAGCACGCGGCATAAATAAAATGTTTTTTATGAGCGTAATTGCAAATAACGATAACCATTTGTTACTTGTCATGTGCGGCAGTGAGCGAGGGCGGGGGGTATTGTTTTGACCGTCTCTTATGAGCTGGGCAACGCAAAAGAGGGAGGCTCCGGTCTAGCCGGCCCCATGCAGCTGGGCTCTATCTGACTCTTAGATCTGTTTTTTCTTTTTTGCTAACTGGTTTGGAAGATGTGCCTAGTTGTGGCTCTGGTAAGTGTTACTCAATAAAAGTCGGTGCCACTTGCACTTTTTTGGCAGTTAGTTTTTGGCCTGAAGTTCAGGTTCAGCTGGGGCAGGAAATGCCGGCACATACATGTCTTGGCCTTTTGGCGCGCATGCTTGGACTACTTTCTAGCCAGACAGGATGCGGCACAGGCGCAATGCGGAAGCTGTTACTATTGCATTTTTTTTTTGTATTTTTTTTCTATTTTTCAATCGTGGTTGTTGCCTTGGCCATGTCTTTTTGGTAGTTGGAAGTGGAAATCGAATTGGCCAGCGTACAATTGCATAACATTTCATCACGCGCCATTTGCACAACCGTCGGCCAGTCTTTTCCGTTACGCTTATCCTGTTTCGTTGTTGTTTTGTTTATTCAACTATTTTGAAACAATTAAATGCATTCCCCTAATGAAATAGTTGCTTAATGCCACTTTGATTGATGTATTTGCTGTTGCATGCATAATTATCCAATTAATGTTGGCTTAATACAGCATTTTCCCCCATTTTCCAGCAAGGTCAAGCTCAAGTTCAAGACGCATGATAGTTACAAAGAAAGGCGCAGCCAACATGCGACTTTCATAATTTCCGGTTTCCTTGTGAAAAACATGTGGCACAGCTGAGCCTGGGCTGGCTTTAAATTCCGTTAACAATACAAGTTCGGCTAACGTTATTTTTTTGGTGAAATGAACATTTTGTGAAAGGTGCTCCAGCTGCCAAAGCAAGCACTGACAGTCCCTGACCGCCTTGGATAGCAACGACATTAAGGCACAATTTGTTCAACCTAAAATCATACTTATGTACGCTTAAACTTATTTTACGTCGCTATTTTTTGGTCCACTAATTAATTATCTACCTTAATAACTGTTTGTTTTTAGTAATCACATTGTTTTTAGTAATCACATTGCCCACTTATTAATTTTCAGCAATTTTTCCTAGTGTAAACCGAATATACAGAAGTACCTTAATAACATCTCAAGAGAACTCGCATGATCTTTCTATATATTATATATATATTTCTGCATAAGTTAATCTCTTACACGTTCCATCTAATCTCTTAGCGGAATGCTGGAATGAAACTTTCGCTCAATTTTTTATCGTAAATTTGAAAACCGGAATTGATCTAAACTTGCAAGACTTGAATTAATTATACGATATAATCGGTTATGAAAATTAAAACAGATTCTTTCCTTGCCTACATCATGTTCATAAGTTCTTCGATTTAACTTTATTAAATATCTACCCAGCCATTGATTGTATTAAATCAAATTAAAGCGTTCTAATTATGTTACCACCGAGTTTGATTAGCATTTTTATTATTCTTTTGTGTTTTGCTCACTTAAGAAACTAAATTAATACATTTTGACTGCCCAATGGCAACTAACAACAACAAGAGTATATAATATATATAGCAATTATAAGAGATTTGTTGTTCGCTTTTTAGGCAAGATCATTAGCACTATGTATGATGTATACTCAACGCCGATGGCGGGGTGTTTAATTTGATGCGTTGTGGGTGAAGTCAACGACAGACGACAACAAAAAACCAGCCATAAAATTGTCGCTGCCAGCGTCGCAGTCGCGGCGGCCAGTTGTTGCATTCAATTAACATGACACGACGCCGACGTTGAGTTGCATTCAATAAACACATCAAATATATTGAGTGTATCTATATATATATATATGTATAAAGTGTGTATATATGTATATACTGGCTGCCTCAGTCTGGCAGGCCGACGCTGACGCGCTGCCCGGCTGAGCTGCGACGCGCAAGCGCAACAGAGGACGTCGACTGCGGCGCAGCACCCACGTCCACGACCAAAGCGTCGCCGTTGAAGCAGAGGCTGCTGCGCAGGTGTTTGCGTGGGTCAGAGGGAGACGTCGCCTCCGCAGCGGCAGCAGCAGCAACTGTTGCTGCTGTGCTTGCTGATGTTGCCCGTGTGTCATCAAAGCGTCGGCTTCGCATTGTTGTTGTTGCTGTTGATGTTGTTGTCAGCTCTGGCAATTTGGGCAAGCTTTTCCGTGAGCGTAAGCCGCCGCTGCCGTTGTTGTTGCTGCTGTATTCGTTATAATTATTATGATTTTTTTTATTATAGTTATTTAATGATTTTGTATCGCGACCAGCTTCCACATATGGACTTGGCTGCTGCTGTTGTTGTTGTTTTTGCTGTTGCTGTTGGCCACTTCCTGTGCGCATATTTGGCTGCGAATGCTTAAGCTGGCGACCCACAGCTGGGTCCAACCTGTCATCGTAGTAGGCATATTCCGCAGCCTCCTCGTTGTAGGTGACATGCTTCTTGGCCGGCGCGGGGCTGCGCAGCCGCAGCTGGCGCACACCATTGTCCACATAGTTCACCATGGACTCGTCAAAGTCCTCAATCCAAGGCTGCTGCTGCTGCTGCTGCTGTTTGAGTATCTTCTTGGGCAGCAGCAACGGCGGTTGGCGCACTGTTTCATATTGCTCCTGCTGCCAGGGCTGGCCATCGTTAAGTGGCTTTTTGGTGACCATTCGCAATGTTGGCGGTGTTGTCAGCTGGTCACGCTCTACGCTGAGGTGACGCACATTGTGCTTCACCTGCAGCTTGGGGCTGTTCTTGGAGTTGAGCTCCATATCGCGCTTGTTGTTCATGTCCATTTTGGGCCGGCGTACATTGTTCTGCGTGGCGTCCGCATCGTTGGCGTTGACGTAATCGTAGAACTGTATCTTGGAGCTGTAGGCTTGCTGGCGTCTGGCTGCGCTCGGGTCTATCTCAGGCGTAGCGTCCACTGTTGGCAGCGGCTCAATATCCGTCAGCTTGGGCGTCACCTCGCGACGTGTTCGGTTCAGCAAACGGGATCTGTTGTTTGTGTTGTTGTTGTTATTGCTATTGCTGGGCTGCAGATTGTCGTAGAACTGTATGGATGACTTGGCAAACTCCTTGTGAAACATTTGGCGTGTGTCCACATCTGGCGTTGCCTCGTCCTGCACAGAGCTCAGCCGCCTGCCTGCTGTTAAGCGCGGCCGTTCCGCGCCAGACTCCAGCTGCAGGCTATTGCGTCGCTTGACGCGCGTCTCCACAGCGCTATCCACACGCGTATCATCGGGCCAGAAGAAATGCGATTCCTGCCGATTGCGTCCAACGCCGCACTGCCGCCCCTCCATCTTGGGCGGCAGACCCGTATAGAATTTGCCGTTCAGCATTTGGCAGCCGTGTCCGTTCAACAGCGAATTCCAACTAAAACTGATGCAAAGAACCAAAACAGTCAAGCGACACTTGGCAGCTGCTGCTGCCGCTGCTGTCGTCGACGTCGCCGTCATCTTCGTGTAGGTGTTCAAGTTTGCTGCGGCGCGGCGCTCGTGTCGCTGTCAGTTCAACTAATTTGCAATTCTTGCGAAAAACAACATTAAAAACACAACAACTGAAAAAACAACATTTGAAGTATTCAATTTATTAGTGACTGCGCGGCTGACGCGACGCCATCGTCGACTGCAACGACGAGTTTCCGTTTAAGGTCAACTTGCCGCATTTTTCAAGCCAGCGAAAAGTTGTTTTTCGTGCGCCGCATTGACCAAATAAAAATTGGAGTCTCGAATTTGAGCTTCTCACAGTGTGCCGCCAACTTGTCTTGGCAATTAAGCCAAACCAAACTTCGATTGCGCCGTAAAAACAGAAAAATCAGCGAATAAGTGGCTCAAGTCTGCGCAATTCTGGCCGAGAACAGCTGCCAATTATTGGCAGCTCCGAATGGGTGTAAGGTTTGAATATGGCATTGCGTGCGTCTGATAATAAGTGTTTGTATGTCAGCAGCAGTTAAATGTGGACAACACGTCGTATACGCAACATAAATTGTCAGATATCAAGCTTGCTAAACGATTACACATTGTAAATGTGCATGTGTATTGTACATTTAAAATGAGTTCTTTAAAATGAGTTGAAACCATATATGAAAAATCACTTAATGTTCCGGGCTTGAACACAACTCTAAAATTTTTAGCAATTAGAAGATACATTTTGGAAATCTTTAGTAAAACTGGGCAGATCCATCTCAGAATCTTTTTACAGATAGCTATTTACAATAGAATCATAGAAATCGATTAAAAACTTTGGCTTCACACATTTTTACAACCCAAAAAAAGTACATAACAAAATATTAAACAACATTTCATAAATATTTAAGCCATAGCCAAAATGGTATCAAATTGTTAAGATTTGTCTAAATTATGGGCGGCTTAAATATATATGTGAGCATTTACTATGGGTTAACAGCATTAAAAGTCTAAATTTTGTTGGGATTTTATTGGTTCTTACAAAACGTAAAAGCCAAATTCAAGGGGGAAAATAAAAAAAAACACTGTTTTTCAACACTGTTTCTTATCTTTCATTTCATACCTAGTATTTGATGCTTTACTAGAATTAGAATTAATATTTTATATAAAGAACTAAATTGAGTTAAGATTCTTAGCTCTTGCTAAGTCATTGAGTTAAATTACACAAATCCAATCAAAATTTGTTAGATTTTATTGTATTTAATATATTTACCTTCCACACTGTTGCTGTAGTAATTCTGAATGTGAGTATCATTGACGGACACTACTGAACTACTTACATTATTACATAGGTGTTTTTTGTTTTTTTTTTCTTTTTAAGACATAGATATTGTATTTCCGTTAGCATAATTATAAACAATTGATTTAAACGCGAACTATTATACAAATACATTGATGCTCATCGAAATGGTAGCCCATTTTAATAGATACTTCTAATGCTGAACTGAAGATGTGTTCAACAAAAAGTTGGAATGTTCAAAAATAAGTAAATAATATCTCAGTTTTATGGCTGTATGGGTATTATTTGTATGCTGTTTTTTTGAGATTTTCAATGGATATGTAAAATGACTTAGACTACATAGTTAATGGTGTTTACATTTGTTTTTCCTTTTTGTTTTCAATTCACATAAACATTATTCATATTTGTATTTGCTTAGTTATGGGTTTTTAAAACGAACCATTTAAAAAACGATTTTGTGTTTGAATTTAAGAAGCATTACATGCGAAAAGTATTTAAAAACATCTCTCGGCCGGCTGGGTATGGGTTACCTCTTAGAATTAAACATATACTTAGGTGTTCTTAAAATCATTTTTTGGTTTCATAGTTTTTTTTTTCTTTTAATTTAATTTTGTTGTTGTTTTTTAAAAACTTTATTTACAGTTTGTATTTATAGCTGCTTGCGAGCTGAGGCTAATTGCAAACTTGAAGACGGATCCTGAGGCTGCGCACTTTCTTATCCGTTTACTTGGCGGGCAATGCGGCTGCCTTTCTCCCCATCGTCAAATGCCAGTTATGAGACGCCATTTACTGCCGATATTCGATATCCAATATCGAAATTCAGGGGCTTGGCTAATGAGGCAACGCCACCAACGCCTCGGGCCATGCACCGATGCCAGCTTAAATTTTCCGCCTCATTTTCTCAGTACTTAATTTGCAAATCATGACGAGCTTCGTTTATTGCTGCTGCTGCTGCTGTTGTTGTTGCTGCTGCTGTTGTTGTTGTTGTTGCGGGGGCAGCATTGGCGACATTACAATAATATTGGCTGTGGTGGCCTGGCCATAGTCCAGGGGCAGCGACTGCTTCTGCATGGCAATCGCATCCGACTCCGGTGCACGGGTTATAACGCAATACTGATTCCCATTGTAGGTGACGATGGGCATGTTCATGTTGCCGCTAGCATCGCCAACGCCAACGCCGACGCCGATGGTGTTGCCGGTGTGCAGGCCGGTCAGCTGGGCCTGCATGTAAGTGGCTGCTGTTGGTGAGTTGGCAATTATGTGCGAGACGGGCACTGACACCTGGTCGGGAAGAGGGATGAAGGGATACAGATACAAAGATACATAGATACAAATTGAGTGAAAGTGACAGAAAATTTCATGCTGATGGCGTGTCATGTTGCGTGTTTTTGTTGTTAAATGGTGTTTAGGTAGTTGTTGTTGTAGTTATTGTTGTTTGTTGTTGTTGTTGTTGTTGTTGATAATAGTTAGTTACTTCATGTCCCTGATTATTGCCGTTGTTGCTGGTGTTGTTGTTGTTATTGCTGATGTTATTGCTGTTGTTGTTACTGTTGTTATTATTGCTGTTGGTGTTATTATTGTACATAGGCGCGCTGGTCTGTGCTTGTTGCTGCTGCTGCTGCTGCTGTTGCTGCTGCTGCCGTTGCTGCTGCTGCTGTTGTTGGTGGTGCTTTCTGGCCGCTTTCTTGCCGCCAGCAACATGTTGGTGCTGCTGCGACTGATGCTGCTGCTGCTGCTGATGGCTGGCATTGAGGATCATCTGATTTTGTATGATTATCTTCTGGCTGCGTGCATGAGCCTCCATTTGCGGGCTGTTGTTGAGTATTTGGTTTCGGTTTGCATCAATTTGATAGCCGCGATTATGGTTGTTGCTGCTGCTGCTGTTGTTGTTGTTGCCACTGCCGCTAGTGCTGCTGTTGTTGCTGTTGCTCTTAGCGATGGCGGCTGCTGTTTTTGTGGACTCTACGACTAACCGTTCCTGTTGTCAATACTGCAAGGATCAGAGAAGGCCAGTTTAGAGCCGCCCCGATACTAGTGCGTTTACCGCCTTAGGCCCCGCTGGCCGGTAGGCTCAACCGACATTTGCTCACCTCCAGATGACTCTTGGCATGAATGGACCACTCGTCCCGGCTCGAAAACATGCGACCACATAGCTCGCACGTCCAGGACAACTGCTGCTGGTGATGTGGTATGATGATCCCCGGAATTGCCGTCGGCGCCCCCTGCGCCGACTGCACTATAATATTCTGGGCGGCCACCTGCACGGCCTGCTGCTGTAGCTGCAGTTCCAGGCTCTGCTTATTGTCCTCTGGCGGCGGATCTGGTTGTTCCTTCTTCTTGACCATATTGTTTAGCCGCTTGCCGAGCGGCGCAATATTGGTGGGCGTCACGTGCTTGAACTTGTTCATGTGGATGACGAGCTTGTCCCGGCGTGCGAATGCCTTGTTGCATACCTGAAATGGATGGAGATTGCAACAGATTAGTGGCTGCCAGCAATCGCTGGGGCATTGAGCCGGGGGCTGCTTATACTTCACAAATATAGGGCTTCTCGCCGGTGTGGATGCGCATGTGTATAGTCAGCTTATCCTTGCGCGCCAGCCCCTTGCCGCAGACGGTGCACTCGAATGCCTTATTGGTGGCTGTAAGCAACAGTTGGAGTTAGTGGCTAGTTGGCCAGTTGCAGTTGATCAAGTTACTCACTCTTTGAGGGATTTGTTTTGCGCACTCCGGAGGAGGCCTGCTGCACTTGTTGCAGCGCCTTCAGGCGACTGGCCGGATGCATGGAGCCGCCCTCCACATATGGTTCGGTGAAGGGTATCAGATTCGGCTTTGGTATATTGTAGGTGAGCTGTTCCGCCGCTGACCAGGTGCCCAGGCTCTGCAGCACACGCACGCCGCCCTCAAAGCCCATGCCGTCGTCGGGCACTGTAAAGGTGCTGTCGCCCGCTGCGCCGGCAGCGCCGCCCGCCGAACTGGAGGAACTAATCTGTGGGACCTTGATGGTGGCCGCATAATGTTGCTGCTGCTGCTGTTGCTGCTGCTGTTGTTGTTGCTGCTGTTGCTGTTGTTGTTGCTGCTGCTGCTGCTGTTGCTGCTGCTGCATGTTGCCATTGTTCTGGTTGTTATTGTTGTTATTGGCTGTTGGGGAGCTCTGCTGCACGGAGCTCTGCTGCTGTTGCTTGAATTGGATGGCCGCCTGTGCCATCTGCTGCTGCACGGCCATATGCGCCTCCAGGTATGCGTTCTTCTGGGCCACCGTCATCTTGTCCATGTTAACGGTGCCGTCCTGTGAATGAACCAAATGGCAATGAAACATTGAGTCGAGTGTTTCGCTCACATTCCGTTTCGTTTCGTTTCGTTCCGTGCCGTGCTGTGCCGCACTGCCACCCCTAAATGGCGCGCAAGTGTTGCGAAATTTCACCAGCCGCCACCCCCAATTGAACGTGCTCAAAACTGCCTGCCCTTGCGCAAAAATTTGCGACTTGAGCTTTTGCTCGCGCTTAATTTTCAATGCTGCTGCTGCTGGTGCTGGGCTCTGGACTTCTGGTGGTGGCGCCGCCTCCCCCCGTTGCCAGCCAACGACAGCCTGAAGCCGTGCGTGTGTGTATGCCGGCCGTGCTCCCTGCTTTGGCGGCCTTTCTTGGTTTGAGGCTTTTCCGTGTCTGTCAAAAATGTATTTAAAGCGCGCCACTGAAAGTCAAGCTAAAATTTTGCTTGCCCAAAGTTTGGGCTGTTCACACACTTGGGCTTTAATGTTTATTGCACGCTTTTTGCATTTGGTTAACGCCGCAACATAAAAAACGCGCTCTCCCCGCCCCACACCGCGCACACTATTGACATTTTCACTGGCTCTGTTTTGTAGCTTTTCTTTGCCTGCTTTTCTATTTTATATTATTTTTTTGTTCATCCTTTTTCTGTTCTTTTTTGCAATTTTGCTTACCACAATTGAAAATCAATAAAAAACGGCCGCCGCGCTGAGCGTTAAATGTTGTACGCGAATTTCTGTGGGCTTTTCTAATCTTTTTCTGTTGCAGCTCACAGTTTGGAAGATTTTTTTGAATGTTATGCGCTGGTGCTATACGAGCTGTATTTTTAGCTGCTGCTGCCGTCGCCGTTTACTTCCTCGAGCCAGTGCCCAGCGCCTTTTGTTTGTGTATGTATTGCGAATCTGATTTGGAGTCGACTCGCTCAGTCGCCGTCGCAGTCGCGTCGCAGTCGCGGTTGCAGTCGCCGTTGCCGTCGCAGTCGAGTCAACAACGAGCACAATTTGAGTAATTATTTGTTATTCTTGAACGAGAAACAGGAACGGAGCGTGCGACGATGACGACTACGACAACGACCACGACGATGTTAGCTCACGGATTCAGAGACAGAGTCAGAGGCAGACAGATACCAAAGCGACTGAACTTGAGCGCAGAAGGCGGAAGTGTGGCTAAAAAAAAGTATTGCATACCACTCGGCGCGCTGGCGGAGAGCTTTCTCTCTCACTCTCACTCTCTGTCAGGTTGGTGGTGGTTGCCGCGCGGAACAACTTGGCAATGGGACAGCGTAACTTTGACAATGGCAGTCGCCGCGGCCGCTTATCAGCAGTTGCTCAGTTCACTTACCTGAAAATCTATGGTTGCTCGGACCGTGTGCATGGAGGCGGCATAGTTACGCAGCATATGCTCGTTGCGCATGCAAAGCTGCCGCCAATCGTACAAGTGCTCCAGACGCTCCAGGCACAGCTCGCATATGTGCTTGGGCAGATAGTCGTCCTTGGTTATCTGTCAAGCAATTGGACAGGCCAATAAACACAGCACACCCACGCACTCACGCACACCTACTCACATTCGCCTGCAGCAGCGTGCGCAGCTTGTAGAGCAGTTGGCGCTGCTCCGCCTGCGGGTCAAAGATGTGCAGCTTGCTGGGTCCCTGGTGTATGCCACACAGCCGGCACAGCTCAGCAAAGTTGCTAAAATTTAGATCCACATCGTGCTGCTGCGCCTCCTCCTCCTCCTCCTCTTCCACCTCGTAGATGTGGCTGCCATGTGTTGCGCTTGCATTCTCCAGCATGTGTTGCTGTTGTTGTTGCTGCTGCTGTTGCTGCTGTGTTGCTGCTGGGTGTTGTATGTGCGACTGTCGATTGGTGATGCTCAACATAACGTATTTCGCGCGCTTTTTTCGCTTTGATGCCCGTCAAATTGTTGTTGGTTTATGTTACTGCTGCTGCTACTGTGTCTACATATTGGCTGCAATGAGTTGTTGTTGTAGTTGCAGTTCTGCCTAGTTGCATACACACACACAAGTACTCATAATTTGTATACCTATCTGACCAAGCCCCCCCTAACTATTTGATGTGGGAAAAATCGATGCAATTGCTGTTTAATTTTCATAACAGTAATAATTGCTGTCAATCAATGTTCTTGCCAATTAACGTTTCGATTTTCGATTTACCAAAAAAGCAATTATTTAATCCCTTATAATTGACACACATTCAAAATGCACAGACATACAAAAACGCACACTCACACACGCACACATAACGGCATGGAACATATAAAAACATATGCACTTTGTTTTTGTATTTGCCTTTTATTGAACACTAAAAAATGTGGGCAGGACGAAAAAAAACTTACGGAAAAAAATGATGGCGCGAACGATGTGTTGCTGCTTCTGCTACTGCTGCCGCTGCTGCTCTTCCTGTTGCACTGCCACTTTGCCACTGCCACAGTCGCCGTTGCCGTTGCGAGTGTGAGTGCAATGCTGGTGAGTGAAAAGTGCAGGCCGTGTTGCCTCCAGCATGGCCACGGCGAGTGCGCAGTGCAGTACCTGTGGGTGGCGTCCAGCCAAATTGGGCGAATGTGGGACATTGCATATGGTTGGGTTGTTCGTGTAGCTTGGGTTGTTTGTCCTTTTTTCTGTACACCACCAATTTTGTTTTCTTTTTAGAGAAGCTATGAGAACACAGTGTTTGGCAAATCATATAAACAGCGCAGGCAACAGGTGTTAATTAATCCGCTGCTTCCGCTGGTGGCTCTTCAGCAGCAGGCGGCGCCTCTTCAGCAGCAGGCGGTGCCTCTTCAGCAGCTGGTGGCGCCTCTTCAGGTGCTGGTGGCGCCTCTTCAGGTGCTGGTGGCGCTTCTTCAGCTGGCGGAGCCTGACCTGCATCGTCTGCTGGAGCACTTTCTAATAATGGAGCTCGATCGGCTGCAGCTTCCTGATCCAGGTCATTTTCTTCAATCGGTGGGCGTGCGGCTTCGGGGTCTAAACACTCGGACAGCGAACTGCCCTTTTCTACCTCCAGATGTTCCTCGTCACCAAACATATCATCGAATTCCTTCGGTTCCGGTTCTTCCTCAGGCACAACCTCTTCATACACAATGATCTCCTTCCAAACAATCTCCTCATCGACGCACACGGGCTCATCGCTTTGCGGCTCCACTCGCTTGTTCAGATCTATCTCAGACACGCATGGCTCGGTGTGATCGAAACCACCACAAGTCACACAGGAAGATGTGGTTAACAGCATGGAGGAGTGCGGTGAGCTGCTGGAAAGCACTGAGGTGGTGCTCGAAGTCTTCTCTTTGGGTTTGGCGCCCTTGTCTGGTGATTTGTATGTGATGGTCGTCTGTTGCGATCTCTCTTGCATACCCAGATCGGGTACTAGCTGGCACTGATTGGTGATCTGTGGCACGACTGGATTACTGCGTATCAAGTAGTCTGACACACGCGCCTTCCAATCATCCTGGCTACAGTCAACGTTCTGCATAATAGCGTAAACTTCCGCAATCAGCGGCTTCAGCATGGGACGATTACAAAACCGATTCTTATCAAAAAGTTCAATGGGTTCGTGTATATCTGGACACATTACAAAAATGATTACTTAAAACTTTCAAATAAAGGACGCCACACTTACAGTTGGGAAATATAAAGGTTATCTCGCGGGCCACGCTAGAGTAATGCTTGGTCACATGGATGTTACGCTCTAGCTCCGAGGCTGACCCGCTGTGGGTCAACTATTAGCATACAAATATTTTCTGTTAGCTGCCACTTACAAGTAACATATCATAATATTTAGTAGCTCCTGTACTCCGTTCTCTTTGGTTAGTATGAAGGCCTCAGAAATGCCCTTAGACAACAGGATAACCTCTAGCATAAAGCCCTTCTCGTCTGCAAAGTCTGCATAAAACTCTGCAGCCAGCTCCGGCGAAAAGTTCAACTTTCGATTTCCCTGTATCTGAAATCCACAGGATAATAGCTTTAGCAGCACCGGGCGTCGCTTATGCATATAGTCCGGCTTGATAATAAGAAGCGTATCCTCAAACATTCTTAATAGAAAAAATATATTATAGTGTACACACAAAAACTGTTTCCAAAAATTTGTAATATGCGCGCTTTTTACATTTAAAAGATTTATTTATCAGATTTGATTCTCGTTCTCATGTTTTACACTTGGCGTCTTATGCTACACACACACTTTGTTTTTTATTTAGTTCGGGGAATTTGGTTGATTTCTCTCAGCCTGTTCCGGGTTTTAAAACCAGTTTAAAGTGATTTCAGTTTTTAAGTGGTTTTTAAAAAGTACATGACCGGAATGAGCGCGTCTACTATTACAATTTATGTTTAATTTAAGCCCTTTTCGCATACGCTTACAAAAATCAATCAGTTTCCGTTGCGTTCGTATATTAACTATCACCCACAATTTCTTTCTCGAATTAAGCGCAATATAAAGTAAGTAAGAAAAGGAAATAAACATATAAAACGTGCGAAAGAATAAGTCAATTTTCGATCATTTACAGTCCCAATCAAGTACAGAATGTAAACATAAGTTTAGATATAATATATATATATATATCGTGACGCCTCTTTGCGACACATCACGTGGCGGTTGCGTTTAGTTCGCAACACGCAACATCTTAAGCTGTAATTAAAGGTTGAAGTAAATTAAGACACTTTACATATGAGTCTACTAATAGAAGCTGTCACACACCTGAAATTCTGGCAAAGGCCAGCGCGGACTTCTCACTATCGAAGCATTTGCCAATCTCGGCGCAGACGTGCGACTGATCAATATAGGGACGCTCAGACAGATGCATGATGCTAAAGCCATAAATGGAGATCATCTCGGAGCACTACAAAAAACAAAAATAATTTCAAATTAGTAAGTTAAAAAATAAAATTAAGATGTCTTATTCTTGACTTACAATATTATAGTACTTGGCTGGCAAGTTCTCACAGGCCTCTGAGATCATGTCCTGTACGCCCAACTTGTCGTGATCCTTTTGTGAACGGAAAAAGGGCAGCAAGGACTGCGACACACCATGACAAACGCCACACTCGATGACCTCGTCGTTGACGGCCTGGCTAAAGCATAGCTGCAGCTTCTGGCACACCTCCTTGGGCGGCACTTTGCTTAACAGACTAATAATGGCCGTGGCGTAACCGTCGACAAAGCTGTCGCATTGCTTGCGTATGGTTGATGGGAGGCGATCGCAGACAACGCGTATGGCTCTCTTGATCTCATCCTGCTCGGTCTTGTTCTGCAGTTCCGTCTCCAGTTTGGTCATAATAAACTCGCAAAGCACACAGGTAGGCGGTTCGTCGACTTTAGTTGACTCTAGGCGTGCCAGCTTCTCGTCTTGACGCTTGGGCAAAACAATTACATCGTACTTCAGGGCCTCATCGATGTCAACTGTCAATTGAGAGTAAACTTCTAATATATTACAAATTTAAGGGAATACTTTGCACTTACGATCCTCCGACTCGCCGCCCAGGCACATGCCAAGTTCCAGGCATATCAGTTTGGGATCCATCTCCCTCAGCAGCAGATCGGCAATCTGATCGCCGTGTTTGTCAATGAATATGTGGCACTTATTGGCCAGCGGTTTTTTTAACTTGTCGCAGGAGTGCTCAAGGGCGTCCTTGATGTCTGACTTTGTCGCGTGCTTGCCGATCTTCTTTTCTACGGTTTTGACCACCTCCTCGCAGATCAAGCAATTGGGTCCCAGGCTAAAGTCCTTGTCAACGGTGATCTGAATAGGCAGCTCATCGCTGGAGCTAATTTCATTGGCAGCAAATTCCTCGCTGCTGCTGGCTGACTTATCGGTCTCCGCGCTATCTAAGAGGCTGATTCCCATTTCATCCAGATAATCCTTGGACTTAGGGCACAGCTTGAGCTGCACGCAAATCTCTTCCGGCTTAAAGTCTGTGATGAGCATGTCAATTAACTCATTGGAGTAGGTCTCCACAAAGTCTACGCACTCGGAGCGCAGCTTACTGGGCAGATGCGAGCAGAGACCGTCGAGAACCTTCTTGATATTCTCCTTGGACTTGTTGTCGCGTATCTTGATCTGAGCCTGCTCCACGGCAAACAAACAGAGTGGACATGTGGGCTTATCCTGTTGATCGCTTGACACTGTTTCTGGGTTGAACACCTCGATGTCCTCTTGCTTCTCAATGTTACGCGGACACATTTGCATCATGGGGCAAACGCTGCGCGGATTCAGGCCCTGGATGAGCAGCGCAATGACCGCATCGCCGTACATTTCCACAAAATTGCGGCATTGAGTAGCTACGCCTCGTGGCAGCTTGGTGCAAATGTTTTCAACGGTATGCTTAATCTCATCATCGGTAGCGGGCGTGGCCAGCGTTTCCTGTATAAAATGTAGCAGGTACTCGCAAATGGTGCACAGTTCACCGCCCTGCACCAGCTGGCCGGGATTGGCGGCGCCCATCAAATGATCAATGGGCAGCTGCATTTCCAAAATTTGTTTCTGACTAAATTTAGGTTCGTTGGCACCCAGCTTCTTAATAGTCACATGCACTTCGGCAGGCGCAATGGCAGGCAGCAACGGCATAATGGGCGCATCGTAACCAAGATCCAAGCCTTTGGGGCAAACGCCAATGAGGAAACAAGTACCATTGGCATCCAGATTGTTGACCAGTGTGCTGTATATGACATGATAGTACTGATCCACGATGCTGATGCACTCGTCTTTAAAGCCACGCGACTGTTTGCAGAAGCCCTCAAGCACTTGCTTGAATTCCGTTTCTGTTGTGTTGGCCACCAGAACATCACGCAAATGTTTCACCAGCTGCTCGCACAGAGCACAGGGAATGTCATCGCCAACGCCCTCCAAAGTTGTAAGTGCTTCCGGTTCCTTAACATCATCCTCGTGCTGATGGTAGCGGGCCGCACACACGCCAGACAAATGGCACAGGCCATCCGTTTGCAAATGCTGCTGCACATGCTCGTACATATCGTTGAAATAGGTCAGCACCAAGTTCGCGCAGGCATCAGAAAAGCTGGACATGGTGCCACACCAATGCAGCAGCTGTTCAACCATGTTGTCGCGATTCGTTGACTCGAACTTGCTCTGCATCTTGCGCGAGAGCAGATTGCAGTTGCCACAGGACAGCTGTGTAGGGCCAGACTCCTTCTTCTCCAACTGCTCGGATTCTTTCTTGACAACCACTTCCTCTTCTTTGAGGGTGCCATCCAACGCTGCCTGATAGGCTTGCTTCATTAGCTCATCAATCCTAGCGCTGTTGCACAAACCAGCCACGGAGCAAACTTGCTGCAATTGCAATTTATAGATGAATGTAAAGAGAATGTGTTTATTTTTTAAGCTACTTACGTCGGGATTCATTTGGGAGGACAAGGCCTCAACCAGCTCGGGTATAAAGTTGTCGGCTAGCGTGATGCACTCCTTTTGCACCAGCTTGACGGGAATAAGCTTGCAGGAGCCCTCGAATACCTCCTTAAGCTCCTCCTCGGTCTCATTGCTGCGCAGCTGATCGCGGGCCTGTGTTACCATATCCTTGCATATCTGACAAATGGAATCAGTGTCCACAGGCACCACTCGCTTTTCCCACACGGTCTGAATGCAGTGGCGCGTCGCTCTGCAGTCCTTTGCATTGCTGCCGGGCCGAAACAGAAGACATCGTTCATTAAACCAGCCAAAATGTATCAATTGATAAGTAAGCAATAAAAAAACTGCAGCATCCGCAGTTAAGCAAAACAAAACGCCTCAAATGACCCGCATTCATAATCGTGTTTCACCAAGTCAGCAAAGACCAGAGTCCAAAGCATTGAACGAACCCTCGCAACATGCGCTAGTTGAATGCACCCGCGGTAAATAAGTATACACAATCATATACATATATCATTTAATGGACAGTGGGGGACTATGTTTAGCTCCCCTTCCATTTAAGATATTAATCGGATATTGTTGTGAATACATTTCGAATTTAATTTGCAGAAAAATTACTGTTATTTCTGTGCTGTGGGGCACAGCAAAGCGGTAATTTGTAAGAAGCAAACAAATCTATATATAATACAGATAAGCACGGACATGGCATATAAATATATATTATATATGTATGTGTATATCTACGACTTCTCATTGCACAAAATTTGCGACGTTCTTTTATGTCCACAATCTTGGCAAACAAAGACTTGAGCGATTTCGTGCTCGTAAATAAGTTAATAAACAAACAAAGAATGAAATGTTTATGGAAAATCACTTAGTAATTTGATGCTATTGCAAAAATATTGTTTAAATTGAATAAAAATTGTAACTGGAGCTGGCAGAGGGCTGCTTATATAACCAGTTGCTAGTAAATGCAATTATTTGATTACAATTATTTATTTGACATGTTTACTGTTAGTTACATATACATAAACCGAGGGCAAATATAGATTGCTATTATTTGGATTACTCAGAGATCGATGGCGTTTTATTGATAAGAAACTGCCAGCTGCTGACTATTCTCCACAACGTTTCTTCTATGACGAATACTCAGTTATTTGAGTCAAAGCGTTTGAAATATCAACTTTAAGCGAAAGTGGACAAAGAGTAGCCCTAAGACAAGCCCAGGCTTTGCTCAAACTGATTAGTCAGCGGAATTTGCTGCTGCTTAGACAGTTAGCATATACATACATAAATATAAATATACATATAAATATATATGTACATATGTAATGAGTTGGCTCGACTGGATGTCATTTGTTAATTGAATTTAAAGCGGAATTGAAACGGGAAAACAAAATACGTTGTGTTGCATAAAAAGAGACTGATAGACGACAAGAGAGAGGGAGAGAGGGAGAGTAAGAAAGAGTGCAAAGTGTAGCCAAAGCTCGCACGTACAGCTAACAAGTGTGCAAACAGGAATAAAAAGTAGAGCAAAATAGCGCTCAAATAAAATAGAGCAACTGTAAACGCCTAACAAAGGTTATCGATGAGCCAAACAGAATGGCGGCTCTGCCTTGGACGCCCGACTCTGCTGATTGCCTTATCAAACAGTTCTTCTGCCGACGAACAATGAAAACAGTTCAAGAAAGAAACGGTAAACGCGCAACGGGTAAATAACTGCGTAGTGGCCATTGTTTTATATACATTATTTTCAAGAGGCGCGCGCAGTGGCGGGGGCGTTGCACCGACTCTTTTTGCCGATGACAAAGCGCTTTTCCAATTTGTTCTAGACTCACCTGAGATTATCGCACCAGTAGGAGGGGCCCCAGGTGCATTTACTGGCACCAAGCAGCGGCTGCTCAGCGATTGGCGTTGATGAAACACAAACGCCTAAAATAACAAAATACACAATGGCAATTTCAATAAAAAAATATATGCATATATATATTTTAAATGTATTTAATTAGTGCAAAACCAATACGCAATATTCACTACCGACGTCACAACTTACCGCAAACAAAAACAGCCAAAATGGCCAAAAGGCCCGCGTTACGCATTTTGTTGTTTTGGGTGTGTGCTCTTAGCAAGACTTCACTTTTATATATAATTAGCCAAATTGTACTTTTACTTGCTCTTTTTACACTCCAGCTGCAACTGCAACTGCACTGAATGAATATTTGATGATTAATGCGAAAACGAATTGCGTTTGCTTTGCTTTTGTTATTTTACAGTGTGACCAGAAGCTCTGGCTAGAAATGATTTCTATCGATATGCCAAATGCTAAAATACCGATAGTTTTTTCACTCTGTTGCCGATATAATACTGTTTCGGTCTGTTATAATTTATTTATTCTACATAATAACACAAACAATAAATTCTAATGGTATTGTCGCAGATTACATTTTTGTGAACGTCGCTTACTATTCCTATATTCAGCAAGTTGAACACTCACGAGCACGCTCATCTCTAATTAAAACCGTGCAGCATATTTTAAATTCGATATTTTTTCGATATAAAATTGAAATTTTAACAGGTGTACCTATTAATTTTGTATAATCTTTAGCTGTAAGCTGAACAGTGAATGTAATATAAGTTAAGGTCAAGAAATTTGAGCTTATATCATACACAAGGTTGCTGTTTAGCAAAAAAATTATACGTTGGCGTTGCCACACCAATAAATAAGGTTACATATAATTTTGTAAAACACGCAAGCAGACTCGAGTTCGAATCTCGGCATGACCAAGAAAATAAAAATGATTTATATAATAGGTTTCTTTTTTTTTACATGGCTTTTCTTCAAACATTTTCAAAATTATGTGTTAAGTACTGAAGAAATAACACAAATTAGTCGAATCTATATTAACTTGTACGATTTATTCCTATTGATTGCCTTTTGAATTGAGCCTTTGATATAAATATCGTTGTCATTTACGCGGTTCGTTTAATTGTTTAACGTGTGACTTCTTTTTTTATTGTTATTAAATGACTGACTAAACTATGGCAATAACCATCGACAAATGTTCTTGAACTGTTGCTCAAGTGTTTAGCTCTCGTAAGTGTTTAACCAAACACTCAGTTATAATCCAGCTGCGCTCAAGCATGCATAGAAATTCAATTGTAATTATAGCCAAACAGAATTCTAATAATTGATTGATGTTACTCAGCGCGCAAAACGATCTCAGCTAGATCTTAGGGGCCCAGGCCTAGTGCGCCCGTGTAAAGCTGTTTTTTCTTGTAAGGTTATATCTTGGGAAAATGAATTTTAATTAGCTGAATTGTTCACACAATGGAAATAAACAAATCTTTGCTGTGATGTCTATCAAATTGCAGTTTTTTCTAATAATTCTGAATGCTCATTTTGTGTGGGAGCTTGAGCCAGTCGAGAACGTTTGGGGCATTTTCAGTTGCAGCTGCTGCTGCTGCTATTGAGCCTCAGCCGAAAGTCGAGGTCAGCTAGTGGCTGCTGGTGATTGACTGGGCAAGCGAAATGCCAAATGCAGCCGTCGACGTCAATCCAACCAATATTGCTGCAAACTGTGTCAAGCCGCCGAAGGAAACTTGAAACTCGACTTGGCGTGGCCAAGGTGGCCAGCTGTGAGCCGTGGTATTTGGTTCTTTACCAGATTTAATTGCAGTGCTGCCAAATTATAAATACACTTGACCATTGACAATGAATTATATGTCCACTAGACTGGGCAGGTTTTAAGAATCTTACTTTTTTGGGCGCCCCTCCAAGTTCAGCGACAATTCAAGTTCATTTTTCTAACGAATTATTTTCACTAGGCACAAATTAAAAACGCATAGAAACTTGGAAGACGGGGGCTCGTTGTTCACACGGCGAAGAGACCATTGCCAAAGAGTACTCGCAGTTGGGGTTTGGGGGGATTCGGTTTCAGTTTTAGATGGTTCGTTGCGTGACATACTTAGTTGGAGACGGACGGCGAGAGATTGTGCGCTTGTAACCCTAATTACGTGCGTAATTACGAGCGGCTGCAACCAAAGGGCAAGGGGCAACGGGCAACAAGCCGGAGAAACCTCAAAGTGCGTCACATACACTTCATCTAATGGTAAATTGTTTTATTGCCCCTCGTCTGTGTTAGGTTGTAAAACTTGTGCAACTTCCTTGACGCCATAAGACCCGCAAGGGGGAGGGGCTCTGCAACTCATAGACGGCTAAGGTTCAAGCTGGCGCAAATGGCAGTCATTACCAATCATTCTTTGACTGCTGCCCTGAGACCAAGATCCGAGTCATGCGGAAATGAACTTGACCTTATCGCTGCCAGCCCCACAGCAACTGTTGCTGCCGACTGACTGCTGCTGCTTTAGCGGTTGTGCGAATGCCGTAAAACAAAACTCGAGTTAATAAATACAGCAGAGAGCGGCAACAACAACGCGGATTTGTCGATATTTGTGAGTCAAATTCGCTGCTAATGATAAACCAACGGAACCACCGCGCCACCTATAACAACAAAGGCCAGAAGGAGGGACGGACCCAAGCACACATAACAGAGTTTCAACAGACAACACTCTTATCATAAATACGCAGACGAAGGCTTCTTCCGCAACGCTATGCATGCAAGAAGATCAAGTTCAAGAGAACTTGTTTTTATTTAATAGAAGTTAAACTAGAAGAATCGCATGACCGCTATAACTAGCCAACTGCTTTGACCCAGTGAAGTCATTTAAAGGCCACCACCACCACAATTGAAACTTATTTATTAATAATTTCGGGACGGCGCGAACGCCATTCCCGGCTACCAAAAATTACACGCACGAGTTATTCACATTAGGAATAATCGCAGAGGTCAACTCAGCCGAATGTGCAATGACCAAGCCTCGCTCCGGAGGAACCGCCTTCGTGATCACGGTTAACCTCTACGCCAGGTAAGTATGCTTCTATTCGCTCTGGAACAGGCACACCATGCCAGCCGAGTCAGAACCGTTTGAGAATTATATGACGCGCACATGTAAAATTTCCTACAGCAGGCACAACTGGCAAAGTATGCTATGCCAACAGCTGGGCACTTGTACGTTCTACCAGCAGCAGGCAAACATTTCTCTGGGCCGAAAGCAGGGATGACGGGTGTGCAGAACGCAGAACGCAGAAGCAGCGAATCACTTGGGGGAACAATAATATATGAATGTTTCTGTGAATATGAAAATTTTTCATATATAACCTACACATTTTAAGCATAAAAATTATGTCAAAATATAATTCTATTATTTGGACAGTGCTAATTTTATTATCACTTCACCGGTAGACTTTTGATAAGCAACAATTTTCTTGCTTATTATTTATCAGCAATAATAATTTATTTTTGTAATTTGTTTTATTAACAGTAAATTTAAACAGTTATTAAAGAAAATACTTAAATTAAACTCAAATTAATACAACTTATTCCATAATTCAAACAATCAGCTATAAGAGAATTTGTATACAAAACACTCTATTTCTATACTAACAGAGAACTCTAAACACCCGATGTGAAGGTCCATTGAATGGTTATATTTAAAAAATTTTAGATATTTTATACGATCTATATATTTTAGTGGGTATGGAAATGATATATTTAGCTGATAAACTCAGCTAATAAAAACCATTGTTTGCAGCACCAAAGGGTATACAGCTATCATCAGCCCGTATTACACATTTCAACCCCAAGGAAATGACTGCTCCTGCATATTGTTACAATCTAGTTGACTTTGCTACCCTCGCCTGAATTGAAATTTTCACTTTATAATTCTCAAACAGTTCTACCGCGCCTGGATTGGAGTGCCTGTTCCAGAGCGGAGAAAAGCATACTTACCTGGCGTAGAGGTTAACCGTGATCACGAAGGCGGTTCCTCCGGAGCGAGGCTTGGTCATTGCACATTCGGCTGAGTTGACCTCTGCGATTATTCCTAATGTGAATAACTCGTGCGTGTAATTTTTGGTAGCCGGGAAGAGCGTTCGCGCCGTCCCGAATTTATAAATACATGTATCATTTAGATTAAAGGGGGGTACGTGACTATTTCAGCTTTGTTTGATTAAGACCTATGCTTTAAAGATATGGGTACACTATTAAGATGGGACCATTATAAACCAGTTTGCTTTACAAATTTTCAGTCGTCTCGAGCATTAATATAATGAAAATAAACCTTTTTGCATCAGAACATACTTTTCAATCCGGGAAAGCCCCGAATCATTCCGGCTTCTATTTTGAGCATACCAACATCATAATACGACGAAGGCAATCGGCTTATAGAGCTGCCGAGAACCATAAATGTGTTCATGAAGACGAAAACGCAGAATTGTATAAAAATATGGTAAAGGATTACTGTCTTAAGTGGAACTGTTGAACGCACAGTGACTTGCGCTTATTTCGCAGAGCTGCTTTTTATTAGAGAAGCTGTTAATTTGTGTCTAATTAAAGAACGATTCACTGGCCAGTTGTTACTTCCTAGACAAACGTAGACAAAGACTTTGTGGCTGCGACGTGATAGAATAATTACGTGTTTAGGAAGTGCGCATAAAACAGTTTATAGACTGACACGATATTAATAAATATCTAGATATGCGCTGGTACGAGTTGAGATGATCTGCAAGGGCAAATCAAAATGTATCTGAGCCAAGATTTCCTAACATGTAGAGCTAGAGACGAAAGATACTTATGGTATTTTCGTGTTCTTGTCTGATATTGCTTCGTATCTTTGTCTCTCATCAAATCCAACTAGAAAGTTATTTACAATTTATACAAGAAACTTGTTTAATTTGTTTATTCAAAGTTGTCCATGAATTATTTATTACCAGGTTCTTTACGATAATGCCACAGGCTCTGTTGAACCCAAATTGCATAATTAATAGGCAATATTATTTCACAATATTTCGTTGATTCGTTTTAACAATCGACAAAAATATAAAAGAATGGTTATTTTTAAGGTTCTATCATCAATTTGCGCTAGAATTTGTGTCGAACAGGTTCTATTGAATGACATATACAAGAAAAACGGGCGAGTCGACTAGAAAATAACCCGTGCTCTGTTCTATAATGATTTGTAATTATAAACTTCAATTTGATTATTTGGATAACAACTTTATCGCAAGATAATATTTTTTAATGTAAAGGTTATGTTTTCCAATTAATCTGAAATTTAAAAAAAAAAACCCAAAAGGCCTAAAAAATAATTATATAGATTAAACTTGGGTTGAGACAGAAGATACAGCTATTCGTCTATTCCCTAACATTTTCAGGGTATGATAACGAAACCACAAACTTAAGTCCCATTGAATAATACTTAATTCTTAGGCTAAGAATACGAGTAAGTCATCAACATAACTTGATTTGCTGCGCAGGTAAGCGCGATGTTGCGTTGATATGAAATTGATTTTATTATAGAATACCATGCGGAACCAGTTATATAATGATTTTGATGCTGGCAGCCCTGACCATGAAAATTATTCCCTTTTTATAGATCAGCTGGCAAAATGTTGGGGTGTCGAAGAGTTGCTCGCGACCTTGGGCCAACAAACAAAGAATATTTGTTTAACATGCGAGTGATAATTTCCCAAACTCTATTCTACATGCATATTGCGAATTGGCCGAGAATCGGTCCGATCTGGCGGAAGATATGTTTGGAGACGAAGGCAGCGAAGAGTAACCGTCGACTAGATGCGAGTTATGAAATTCTGACCACTCAAATTAAACGCTCCACTTTCAGTGGCGGACATGACACAGTAAAGTTGTTTTAATTGCACTCATATAATGAAATGTGTACCTACACTTGACTACCTTACTATCTGAATACCTGTCTGCCTGACGGACGGACAGCGTACAGCTTTTATAGAATCGAGCGATTTCATCCCAAAACACAAGACACAAAACTCTTGCTAATTGCGCTCAAAGGCCCGGCAACAAATGAGCGCCATTAAACGGGAGCAAACCCAACCGACAGCCCGGGTTGGCCCAACAGAACTGTCAAGCAATTGTCGGCACAATTAACTGCATATGACTTTTAAGATACAAATACAAGGGCAGACATCAAAGCCAAACAAACGAGTGCTTACGGCGGCAACCGACTGCGCAATACTCTGTTTAGTGATCCAATGTATAGAGAAGAAGTCTGGCTAATAATAGGCCTCGTGAGTCTAAGACTGTCAGCACTTGCTCAAACTGTGCATTTGTATAATAGTTCTTACAATTTGGGGGTCGAGTGCTTGATTTTTAATGGAGTGCTTGTCCAACTGACAACTTTGGGAGATCTAGACTAAGACATTTGTGTTTTGCACCCCTTTTAGAGGGCGCGGCTCGAAAAATTTAACAGTATATTCGACGCGTACATTGATATCATATGCCAAGTTGTAGGTCCTTACAGGACGGACGAACGGGCCAGTACATGGACATTCCACAAAAAGGCTAATATACTCGTTTTTGCTAGATGAATAGAGTATGCAAAACCAACACAAATGCACAAATTGCGGCCATATTATGCCGTATTGCCACAAGCAGCAGCAGCAGCAGCCGCAAAACGCCAACTCATGTTGAACATAAAATATGACAATACCATTCGGCTACTACTACTACTATCACACAGTGTGAGTGTGGACCGAGTAGCAGTAGATTTTCTGCTGCCTTTTTAGCGTCTGTGCGATCGGCTTCATCTCCGGCTCACACACACACTCAGCCACACACACGCCGGCCGAGCTGAGCGACGAGACCGAAAACCCGAAACGCCAAGCCGAAAATTTAGCACTTCTTTTTAAATTTTTATGCAAACTCAAACTTTTTGTTAGTTGTGTGTCGGAGTTCGCAGCGTTAGTGTCGAGCAGAGAATTCAAATTGTGTTCGAGCCGGGTCCGGATTAAAATTGATCACAAACAAAAACATAAATAAAATCCCAATTCGACTTGTGTGCGCGTGTGCTTGTGCGTTTGAAGGATATGCCAAAGGCGATTGGCCAAGTGTAAAACTCTTTGCGAAATGTCCTCAAAAGTATTTAGTTCATTGATGGCCGAGAGCATATTGCTCTCGAAAGCCGCACAGATCATATCGGGCTATTCGCCCATAACTATATTTCTGCTGGCCACTATCAGCATTTTCCTGGTGGTCTACAACAAGAGACGCGCCCGTTGGGTTAAATATATCGAAAAGATACCCGGACCTGCCGCACTGCCCTTTCTGGGCAATGCCATCGAAATGAATGTGGATCACGATGGTGAGTTCTTGGCCAAACCCATAATTGTGCACTATCTTGACCCTGAATCGAACTATTCGAACTCGACTGCGCGTAAGAGATTGATCTGATTGAATAAGCCAATAGAACTTGTACCAAATAAAGCATAGAAATAAAGCACACTCGGCAGGTGCTAATTTACGGATAAACTAACGCTCAAAAAGCCAGTCAATGATGCCTGCGATTTAGTTGTGAATCCACAGTGCTCTCCGCTCTCCGCGTTTGGCATTAGTTTTTCACAAATGTTAATGAACTTTTTTATATCACTTTCAGTTTTGCTTTCCTTGCTTTCAATTTCACAGGAAAGATCTTTATAGAAACAGAAATACGTGATCAAATAAATGTTGACAACGAATAGAATATAGCTCGAAAATGTGCTAATTGACATTTTGATGATCTAATAGAACAGAACAAATGTTTAGCATTATTTGAGTAAAATATATTAATTTTAATTTTAAGCAAACTTGTGTGTTTGTGTTAAACATTTTATTTAATTAGCAAAATTAACTGCATTCGCTTTTGCTAACAATAAATAAGCAGCCGCAAAAGGTGAACTGAAATTATGAAAATTAAAAATTTTAATGATAATAAATGCTGCCTAGTATTTGGAGAAGCCAATTGCATAGCTACAACTTTAATTTTTAATTGCTTATACTAATAAAATACGAATATTCAAATTTGTGTGTTTTAATAACAATTTAAGAACTTAATAATAATTTTGTCTTTTGAATTTGTTCTCAGTTTACTTAAATTATTATTGTTGTTTTTATTTAAAATGCGTAGTTTTTCAATCAAATATTTAATCAGTTCATGCATTTCGATTTATTTTCAAATAAATAAAAATAAACAAATCTCACTTAATTATAGCGAAATACAAATAAAGCTGTAACGAGACCTTCAACTCAGCCGCAAAATTGAATAAACATAAATTCCCATCGATCGTGTGAATCACATAATTATTTTAATTTTCTTCTTTTTCGCGCTAGTGCCAAATTTGAACTTGATATGAGGCAAGCGGCAACAACTTTCACCTTCAACACAAAAAAATCATAACAATCATAATAAAAGGGCTCTTTTTTTGGTAAACTGCGGAAATGCGACATTTGTTGAATAAAGTTAAATTAACATCAAAAAAACAATATTGTGCAAGCGTGTCAAGAACTGAAGCACAAAGAAAAACAGTAGCTGCCTCATAAATGGTTAAATAACAAGCCAAACAAAAAACTCGAGAAGTTGTAAAAACAAAAAACGATCGTAAACTTCTCAAGAAAGGCTTAATATAAGCCCTGGTCTTGAGGCGGACGTGCGCTTAAATTGAACTTGATCTTGATCTTGGACTTGACATTCAAAGCCAGCCACAGACAATCTATGCAGCTTTTGCAGCTAATAAATGGAGAGTCGTTTGGAAAAGCACCAAACTTGAGCGTTCAATAAATTTTGGAATGATTAATTCACAAGCTAATCTAATAGTTCCGCAGCAAGTTCGAACGCAACAAACAATCAAAACACAGATCAATTAACATACACACACGCACACACACAGGCACACATAAAAGAATCTCTAAATGCGGAAACGCAGCAAGCAACACAGATTGATAAATAGACACAAATAGATACATGCGTGTATCTAAATTCAAGCACATGCTATTTGGGCTGCAGCTTCTTCAGTCGGCCAAGTTCAATTCGAGATGCTAATCGTGTAGGAAATATATTTGAGGGTATTGAAAATATTTGAAAAATTTCCATTTGATGCTTATGTTGTGTTATTATGCTTTTGTCTGGTCTCGAGGTGCGTTTCTTATCCGTCTGGTTCTTTGTTCTTTGTCAACAAAGTTAGTAGAGACTGTTGCGAAGTGGAGTGAAGTGGTTTTTCTGGCTAGATGAGTTTTTTGGTAGCTCAGCTTTTGGCCTCACTTCAATGTTCTTGAGCAGTTGAAATTGTCGGACGTCGGCTTAAAACATACCTATTCTAGCGTTTGCATTTAAATTGCGCCATTATTCACACTAATAAGTCTTAATGCTAAGGCAGAGATTGATGCCAATTAATAGACATAAGCACGGCTGAAAATGTGTTTTGAACCGAACCAATTTGAATTGCCATGCAAGAAACCTTTAGCTCATTTAGCTAATGAGTTGCATGAAGATAGACCGAACCTAAATCTTAATCGGATGGTTCAAAAAGTTATTTTGTTACTCGAATAAAACATAGAAATATACACCAATTTCAACAGCAATGGAGGTGTATTTGATATAATTAACTTAAGTTATGCCAACTTAAAAAGTTCTTTTGAAAAATGAAATAAATTTGACTCACCAAATTTCAAATTGAAGCCTGAAAACTAGCTTAACGAACCGAATGTTAAGGCACGGCCTTGGCTTGAACCGTGAACCAAGCCATCGCTATAACAGTTTGGCTAGACTCTTGATGGAGCTAATAGAGTATTATAAAATTGTGCTAAGTTATTAAAAGCCCAGCCCAAAGCTGGTCATCATAAAATTTATTTCAATTGGGCCATTAACAAGTATCTTTCTGCAATTTAAGTAAATTTCAAATGTTTCTTTTGCTCAGCAAATTCTTAGCTAACAAATTTGCATATATGCAAACAAATAAAAAAAAACTTTGATGAAAAAAATTAATTATGTCTTTCGCTTTTTGCCGGTCGCAGATGTATCTGCAGTTCAGTTCAAGGCAATCTAGGAACCTGTTGCTGCAACTTATGGATTCTGTGTGCCGATTGGGGCTGCCCCTGCCCCAGCAACAGCAACAACAACAACAACGGCAACAGCAAGAACAACAACTTGAATTAACTCAAGCGTTTTTCTATTTAATTCAAGTATGACTCAAGAAGTTATCAAGCGACCAAACAGTAGCATCCACAAATGATGTTGCAACAAATGAACGGACCAAGGTCACCTTGGTGGCCCAAGTGCCAGAGATTTTAATTCATAATTATCCAAAAGCTGCTTAAGACTAGCAGCATTTGAAGTGTTTAGATACCAAGGCCGGCGACGGGTGCTTGGAATTCGAGCTCCTATGTTAAGAACATTATTTGGCAGTCAGTGCCAACTTGTCTGGGTCTCGGCTATCCGCAGCCCGGCTCTGATTCTGACTCCGACTCTGACGCTGGGACTGAGACTGAGACTGAGACCGAGTCTCTCTGTGGTCGTGGGTGCTTGCGGTCTGGCATTGAAAGCTAGCTTGACATCAACATTAACAGCCACATTAACAACAACTGTTGCGGCAATGCGTTAATGATTTTTATAACACCCTTTATAGAGGGTATAAAGCGTAACGCATTGATGGGGCCGTCATAAAGTCGATATATAAAATTATACTGTTTATCGGAATCGTATTACTTTGCAGCGCGATCTACTTATTGATATGATTTTGCTTTGGTAAAGAAAGCTCTTTGCAACTGCTGGCAGAGTATTAGATCGTCGGCAACTTGAAAAGCACCTTTTCTTCTCATGTATTTAATGTGCCACAATTTGGCCCAATGACAAATTGTTGCAAGTTATAAAGCGGCACATAAATTATTTCAAATTGTTAACGCAATTTAAAGCAGCCCAAAAAAAAATGAGTTGCTGTTTTATGTCAAGTTTGTCAACAAGCTGGTCAGCAGCAACAGCAACAACAACAGCAACCCACAAGCCAATTTCAAAGCGAAAATCATAATGAATACTCTGAGAGCCGGTAAAAAGATTTGAAATGCGTTTTGTTTTGTTTCGTTTCATTTTGTTTTGCTTCGCATTTGGCTTTTTTATAATATTTTTGCACGTAGGAAATTTGATTGTTAGCGTTTAACATGCAAACTTCCGACGAGCGAGATGGCCAGCAGCAGCCCAAAAGGGGCAACAGCAAGCCGAGCACCACATGCCGGGACCCGGTGGACCAAAGAGGGGGCCGCAATAGCCGCTTGTCTTTTGGGTGTTGCGTTTTTTTTTTTTTATAACAATTCGTGTTGACGGTTGAGTTTTGGGTTACATAAAATCATTATTAGACATCTCTGAAAGTGACGGTGTGTGTGTCGGTGTGTGTGCGTGTGTTTGTATGTGTGTGTGTTTCATCTTTTTAATTAATGCAACAAATGACCAGCAAAGCGGGCTGCATGAGCAACGTGAGCCGGCGCAGGTTTCTGACAGCAATAAAACAAAAATAAAAAAAAAACAAACAAACTAAAAAAACCCAAGAAGCCTAGACAGAGCAGCTTACATATATATGTTTACCTACGTGATGAACAAGTGTAACATATTAAAATTAACACAACGTTTTTACATGATTACACGGCCTTGATTGTTTCTCACATGTGAGCACACACACAAAGATTTGTAAGTTTTTTCTTTAATTGGTGTCGCAAACAATTTTCACACGTGAACTGGCAACCCGAATCGAATCGCCGCCCCAACATTTGAAAATGCAACTGCAAACAAATCGGAATGCATTAGTATGGAGTGCCCGAATAGGGGATACCCTGAGCCTTCTTCTTCTACCAACATCGAATGCAGCTCACGCTTGTTATAAAAATAACGATACTTCATCTGTATATTCTATTCTACTGTCAAATTTGGAGACTAAAACAAGATTTCGATATAGATTTTTACCGATTGCTTGGAAACGGGGCAAGCTCTCGATGATCAGAAATAAACTCATACTGGACATTCGTTCATAATTCTTAGCCTCTAGCTCTTACAAGTTCTGAGATTGACGCGTTCATCTATACGGACGTACAGACAGACGGGCAGACATATGGGCATGGGAAGATAGACTCGGCTATTGATGCTGATAAAAAAATATATACTTTATGGGGCCGAAAATGCTTTCTTCTCTCTGTTACATTTGCACAAACCCATTATACCAATATATTTGCCCATTTTCCATCCGTTTTAGGGTATATATAGCAAGTAAAAATGCTCTAGCAGAGAGTGCTAGACTAGTAGATGATCCCTGTCCGGTTTCAAAGTTCTGTTTTTCTAGATGACAAATTTGATGGCAAATTATTCTTAATTGTCTAATATATAGCAGCATGTGAGAGTAATTAAAAATGTTAAATAAATTCAAGTTACGTATGCTTAACGAGCATCTATATATCAGCTTCAAAGTCTTGTGCTCTAAAAGTTCCAGAGTTTGACGAGTTACAGAGATACAGACACACAGACAGTCTTGGAAACCTGCTGCCATATGCATAACCCTGCTTTGACCCATTTGCGGGGTACAGGGTATATAAATTAGACTGGTAGAGACATCTGGTAGTCCAAACAATGACCGCAAATGTCACAACAAAATTTATTTTGTGTCATTTATTTATTATTTATCTGCACTTAGACGCTCGTTAAGAGTCCGTCAGTCAGCCTTAGACAAATTAGTAACTGGTTTGTTTCTATTTTTGTATTCTTAAACGTTTCTGTGTTTCATTTTTCTCTTTGCAGAGCTTTTTAATCGTGTAATAGGCATGCAAAAACTTTGGGGCACACGGATCGGCATCAATCGCGTCTGGCAGGGCACATCCCCGCGCGTGCTGCTCTTTGAGCCGGAAACTGTGGAGGTAAGTCCAGTAACTTTTACTGAAAGATTGTTCCTTAACACTTAACTCAACTAATTGCAGCCCATACTGAACAGTCAGAAGTTTGTGAACAAGAGCCATGACTATGACTATCTGCATCCCTGGCTGGGCACAGGCCTGCTCACCAGCACGGATCGTAAGTGGCATTCCCGCAGAAAGGTAAGAACACAGTTGATCGAATTATAGTCACTATTTTTTTTACTCTATAAATCTAATGGGCATTTGCAGATTTTGACACCCGCCTTTCATTTTAAAATATTGGATGATTTTATTGATGTTTTCAACGAGCAAAGCGCCGTCTTGGCCCGCAAACTGGCCGTGGAGCTGGGCACCGAGGCGTTCAACATCTTCCCCTACGTCACACTCTGCACCTTGGACATTGTGTGCGGTGAGTGTCAATGCTATATATATGCTATAGCATATATTTATATATATATCATATCAAATAACTGGTTGGTAATTGCGTCACAGAAACTGCCATGGGTCGGAAAATATATGCACAAAGCAACAGCGAGTCGGAATATGTGAAGGCGGTCTATGGGTAAGTGAAGAAAATACTTCAAAAATACTGCGAAATACTCAAATACAATTTCAAGAACAAGAACTAGAATTGAATAGTGAGCATTTGAGATGGGGTAGTGAGCAGCTGTGTAATATTGAGAGCTGTCAGTGCAAATGTCAGCGGGCAAAACACTTTCTCACACACGCCCAAATCGCATTATGACTGCGTGTGTGTGTACGTGTTTGGGGTGCTCTCTACTCAAGCGCAAAATATGCGAGATTAAGATGTCAATGGCAATGCTGCTGCTGCTGCTCCTGCTGCTGCTGCTGCTGCTGATAACATGCCTCATAAAGCACACAGATGCTCTGACAGACAAACAGACCGAGTGGCAGACAGTCAAACCGACAGCAAACACTTGACTAACTTTCAATTTAATGCAACACTTTTCCACTCCCTCCATGCTTTTGACACCCTCATGCTAACAGCATTGGCTCCATTGTGCAAAGTCGTCAGGCAAAGATCTGGCTGCAGAGCGATTTGCTTTTCCGCCTCACCGAGGATTACAAGACGCATCAGAGGTACATTAATACGCTCCATGGCTTCTCCAATATGGTGATACGAGAGCGTAAGACTGAGCTGGCCAACAACAACAATAATAATAATAACAACAACAACGAAACGCCCGATGCCTACGATGATCTGGGCAAGAAGAAGCGCTTGGCATTCCTCGACCTGCTGATCGACGCCTCCAAAGAGGGCACCGTCCTGTCCAATGTACGAATTAAATAGAGGAAAACTTTGATATATGAATAAAAAATGAAAGATGGTTTGATTTGATTTGATTTGATTTGATTTGCAGGAGGATATCCGTGAGGAGGTAGATACATTTATGTTTGAGGGCCATGACACAACTTCTGCCGCCATTTCCTGGACATTGTTCCTGCTGGGTGCCAATCCGGAGTATCAGGAGCGTGTTGTGGAGGAACTGGAGTCCATATTTGGCGATGACACCGAGACGCCCGCCACAATGAAAAATCTGCTGGACATGCGTTATTTGGAGTGCTGCATCAAGGATGCCCTCAGACTGTTTCCCAGCGTGCCCATGATGGCACGCATGGTGGGCGAGGATGTGACCATCGGTAAGTTCTCCATGAGACTAAAGATTTTCAATGTCTGCTTACGTTATCATTCGATTAGGTGGCAAACTGGTGCCCGCCGGCACTCAGGCTATAATTATGACCTATGCGCTGCATCGCAATCCGCGCGTCTTTCCGAAGCCCGAGCAATTCAATCCGGATAACTTCTTGCCCGAGAATTGCGCTGGACGTCATCCCTTTGCCTATATACCCTTCAGTGCTGGGCCGCGCAACTGCATTGGGCAGAAGTTTGCCATTTTGGAGGAGAAGGCGGTCATCTCGACAGTGTTGCGCAAATACAAGATCGAGGCTGTTGATCGCCGCGAAGATCTGACGTTGCTGGGCGAGCTGATTCTGCGTCCCAAGGATGGGCTTAGAGTAAAGATCACGCCACGCCATTGAGCAGCACTGTGACTGATCCAAAGTATTTAACTTGTAAATATTAAGTTTAAGTTGAAGCTTAAGTAAGAATATGCTAAATTAGCAAATAACTCTTTGACCTCTGTGGAATATGTAATCGTTGTATAAACATAAAACTCAGTGAACCCCTATGTGTAATATGTACATTTATTTTTAATAAAAAAAAAACATATATTGATCTGTAAAAATATTAACTGTTTTTACTTTATCTAAGCTCATAAGCTGCGGTACAGGAAATGGGAACTACGGGGACTAAATATAAACCACATTTTATCCACATTAGAGATCATATATAACATATAGTTGCCATGGTAAGTTAGTGAATGATTTTTCCAAAAAAACCTTTTTTGCTTTTCTTGTTAGACAGATAACCACAAAGATAATTCTTCTTTCATGATCATAGTTCATTGTGTTTCATCATTTCGGATTTGTGATCTTATCAATATTGCAAGGGAATGTACCAAATATCTCTGCCGCTTGGTACAGTTTCCTTACGGTGCACGAACGGGCTTAGCTAAGACACAATCCACTTGCTAAGATCTGCGACTGTGCTCGCGAATCAAACTTTCAATAGATGGCGCCACTAGTGTCATTGGCTAGTTTGCAATGCCAATAAATATTTTCTTCGCGATCAGCTTTACCTGTGCACTCGACACATTACCACAGAATATATTTGAGAATGGAAAATGGACAATCATCAAGTCATCAAGATATGGCGCCATTTGGCTGTTGGCTTTGCGCGTGTATGTGTGGGTTCGAGTGTGTGTTGCTGTGGCCCGTTTCCTTTTCGCAATTGGAGCGGCGCCAGGGCTTAAAAGCAACTTAAGTACGCTTACGCTGTGTAATGCACAAATAAATGCGCAAACAAATGGCCAGGGAAGGGGGTGCGAGTAGGCACATGGGCCGGCGATTGGTTATATCTAAATGGATATTGTGAGCATATGTATATCGAAACGAAGGCGGGACGTGAGCATTGAATAACTCCTACTGGAGCCCGCGGTCGAGCTGAAATAGATAACTAGATCGATAGGTTGCCCAGAGTTAGATAAGAAGAGCCTAGCCCTGGAAGAGGAGGAGGCGCCGAAGGAGGAACAGTAGCGAGTGCTGGCGGCGAATGGGCGAACAATCAATTAGAATGGCAAAATCTTGCTAAATAATAATAATCCGCAAAACGCAAAAGGGTCTTAAAATCTAATTCCCCAGCGAGACAAGAAATAAAGTAAAAATGCGCCATTGAAAAATGGCGAAATTTGCTTTCACAAAACGAAGGAAATGCACCCGACCGGGGGCTACAAAAAGTGCCAAAGACTCGACCATGGTCAATTGCGTGTAACGAATCACTCGAAAGTTGGCAATTGACGATTGGCACTGGGTGAATTGTCGTAATAAATCGATTGCCAATTGCAGTTGCAGTTGCTTTATTAATTTATGAATTTACAATGTCAACGATGATTATTTATTTTAGTCTAATGGCGGGGTTAAAAAGCAATCGATCAATCATGGTTTGATTGCCATTGAGCAGACCGAATGTGTCACTCGGCAACTAAAACTGGATACTGACAGAAGCAAAGGCTCCCAATATGTCCCTGCTCGGGGCCACTTAAACCATATATAAATACGGTTTGATTTGGGTTAATAAGAATAACAAATATCAAATATATCACTCTGGGTTTCATACAACACAATTGATTTGAGCATACCTTTTAGACCCAAACCAAGTTGCCCAAATTTGTTCCTGTTCAGGCGCCGAAGAAGCGACATACATTGATATAGATTGATAGATGTGTGTTTTTTATTAGGATAATGTGTCCGTATTTAACTATATCACTCTGCAACTAAAGCTGGAATTGGATAGAAGCATATTCCTCTGCTTACATGCAAAGTTCCAAATATATCCCAAAAACGGTACAAAAATTAAAACTGTACCCTGGTATTTTTTACTTGAGCTGAACCTACAATCAAGCCATCAAAAATGGACCCAAACATGGTGGATGCCAATTTTGATGACTAATCAAATTTAGCCCGCATCTTGTTTACGAAAATATTCACGGCCTGCAATATTTTCAGTACAACGGGCAATTGCTACCTTAAATCGGTTCAATATAATTTTAAAATTGGATCATAGGTTTTATATCTTTTAGTTATAGTAATAGAAAGCAAATATTTTACTCTGGCAAAGCTCTTAAAGTTCTCGAGCCCGGCTCAGGCGCGGACGAGCAGATATAGATATATAGGTCTTCTGCCTGGAAGGAGTTCTAAGCGTTTAATATATCACTTGACAACTAAAATATGTTTTTGCAACTAACAGAGTTAGCAAATAAGTCCCTGCTCGGGCGCCACAAGAAACCCACATCATAGTCAGGGAACTCCCCGCACATGCCGGCAGGGAAAAGAGCAGAAGTAATTATGCGAACCGTGGGCATTGTCAACGCTGTCTTTGAACCCACACCCGGACGTCACTTAAACGGATTGCGCCTGGCAGATCAAAACAAATTGCACTCCCCTGTGTATAGCACACAAATCTGATTAGAAAAACATTTACAAACGCAAATCGCAAGTTAGCACCAGAAGGGAATGGGAAACGGGAAGCCACCCCTGAAAAGCATTTGATGTGTGAACTTTGGCACGGGTGCTGGCCAAGGACAGCCTAATTTGATTGACGTTGACATCAACGCGGCGGCAGAAATGTGGGAACAGAGCACAAAATTTGTGAGCTTGAAAAGGCAGCGAGGGGGCAGCGAACGTTTGGCCAAGTGAAAGTGGCTTTGGTAGTGGCTTTTCGGGCAGGTAGCCAAAAACGGGCAACAAGGATGCAGAGGACAACAAGAAACAGCCCGGGAAATGATATCCAAACAAACTCAATTTGGTTGGCTGCCAGCGCGCGTTTGATAGATTAGCAGCGAGAACGAAAGAGGCGCGTCTAGGACACGTGGCCCAGGCCCAGACTCAGGCCCGGCCGGCTGACGCTAACTGGTTCGGGCGGGCGGAGCAAGAGCGGGGCGTGCGCAATGTCAGATACGTTTCCCATTTGACGCCCGGGAACGGGCGAGCATACAAAATTGATTTGCTCAACGCACAAGCAAAATATTTGCCAATGCCGCTGCCTACATTAAACAGCTGGTGCAGGATGAGCAGAGGCCCGGACAGGACACGTGTCGTGGCGGCACTTGCACTTGCCGCTGCCTGGCGACACGTGACATTTCGGCAAATTAAACAAGCCCCCTTCCCCCCTACACACACAATACGAGTGAGAAAAGAAACAAAAAGTTTAACAATGCAGAAAATTGAAAAACAATCTGAGCGCAACCACAGCGACCGAGGGCCAAAAGGAAACCAATGCTGTTGTTAAAGTTAAGTGCTGGCATCCTGTTTATCCTGTGTATCCTGTGTGCATATCCTGGGTGACATGGCCACTCCCCTTGGTTGCATCCACTGTTTGCTCAGAGCGCGCGCCTCAATTCGTGCCGCTTTATTTGGCCATAATTAGCTTAATGCGCGAAGCAAACAACCAGGATATCTAGCAGGACATGGCCGTAGCACACGGCCCAGGATGCTCGTCAACTGCCGTTGTCGTTGCTGCCGTGCGTGTCCTTGCTGCCAAATTGCCATGCCAATGGCAAAGCAAACAAACGTCCGGCAACGCAACAACAAGGCCAACAAAACGGCCAGAAAAAATAAGAACATTTATTTGCATGCAACGAAGTCGAAATACCCTATCTGCTTATCAAGTTTTAATGTCAAGCCATCCTTCATTTTAAATGACTTCTTCTTCAAATTTATCTAATTTAAGTATCGTTATTATATCGTTAAATCACTTTTTTTATTAATATAAGTAAATAAACCACTAAAAACTATTACTCTAGATTTTCAAATGACCGCAAATCTTTTAAAAGAAGTCATTTTTTATACATCTGAGCACTTCTTATTGCTCTCGTAGATCATGTTAGTTGCACATAATCGATAACTTGTCATGTTTAAAATAAATCGATAAGAATCTGTATCGAAATATTGTTTAATTTAAGCATATCGAGGAGCTTATAGGAGCTAAAAACATTAAATTTGGCATATAGGTTCACGAGTTGCATACCCAGATTTAAGATCTTTCACTTTTTGGGGGTCTTGGGCATTGGTATTTACCAACATATTTAGATAATTTATAATTTTTGTAACTAGGGCTTACTCTTTTAAAGGAATATCTGATAGAAAAATCGAGAAAATGCATATATACTTTTGTTTAGCAATATGCATGGGAAAGGGCATATACCCCAGAAGTCGGCCACTTCCCTCAAGCTACAAAGTGCATGGGAGTGGGGGGAGAAAAAATGAAAAATCATGAATCCCTTAAAAGGTTCTTAATCTGCGGCTACTGTTGCTGAATTTTGTTGCTTCATTTGCTACGTATTCGAGATGGCTACGCGCCTGGGGCCATTACTCATCCGCCCCGTTGTCGTCGCCTGGACTCTAAGGTGTGCAGCGCTCTATCAGCTGAAGTTGAGGTGAACTGCGTAAGCTCACATTTTGCGAGAGGCGCAGCGGCTATCAATGAAGTGTCCGGCGGCTGTCAGTGGAATAAGGCATCATCATATGACCGCCAATCAGCTGCCAAATTGATTTGTTGTGGGGGCCAACGAATGGCACAAGTAAAATTTGTTGTTTTTATATTTTTTTTGGTTTTTGAGCTGATTTATTAATATTGGTCAGCGACAAAGGCAAAGGCAACTGGTGACTGTGTAGACTTTTGACTGGTTAGTGCTAACTGCTGACCCTGTCAGACGCAACAGTTGAGCGCCCCGGGACTCCGCTGCAGACGGCGACGTCAGCGCCCGTGGGTCATAAATTGAGCAAACATTTTTCTGACTGTCGCGTTGTTGTCGCTGTCGATTGCGTGCAATGCAATGCAAGTTTTATGGCACTCTCCGTGATAGCAGGCACTGTTCGAGGGCAAACAAGAGCGCTTTATGACACCAAAAACAACAACAACAACAACAACAACAACAGTAGCAACAGCAGCAACAACAATGGCAAACAGTGGTCTGCCTTTGGCCATGCAACTGCAAAATATATTTTGCGAGCAAACGGGCAACGGATAAGGGGCAGGCGGCAGGAGCCAAGGGGCAGCCGACGCAATAAGCAAAATGTAAATAATTTTGCTGGCTGGTTGGCAGCGGCAGAGAGAGGAAAACACACACATACACACCCACACACAAACACACACTCTGAATAAAAACCTGACGCAAATAAAATAATAAATTTTATATAAAATTGACAAGCTGGCTTAGCCATAGCCTGTTGCTGATAGCAGCCAGCAGCAGCAGCAGCAGCAACTGCTGGCGTCCAGCTCCATGGAATCAGTTATGGCCACAAACACACACACACACAGAAACAGTAGCCAAATTGGTAGCTAGTGGCCGGCTTAGGCCGGGGCTGTAAAGTTAAGCACATAATTGCGAAATTAAAGACAGCTGACGCTTTGCTGCGCCCCGCATTGATGTTGCCAATTCCCACGCCTCGCTGTCTGCTCGTTGTTTATGCAAAAATCAAAATGAAAACAATCGCTGAAAACGTATGTTATTCATTTCTAAAAACAACTACGGCCCATTGCTGGTTGCCAGTTGCCAAGTGCCTGCCCCCAATGCGGCTAAAACAACAACGAATTTAAATTGAAATTATTTATTTTTGCATTTTGAAAGCGCCCGCGCGTGTCAAGGATTCACACGCGCAGGGGCCACACTGGCAGCCCCGCCCCCCTCGAGCCTCTTTGCCAAGTGTGACAACAAAGCCGCTTGCCTTTGCTTTTATAATTTGAAAATATAAAAATAACAATGTGCCGTCGCGCTTGTGAGCATTTCTGAGCTGATTTTTAAATGTCAAAGTACCAGGCAACCATCCCTCCTGTGCCACAGAATATGTATAACGCACCTTCTCCTGATGCCTTCCTATTTGCATTGTCTGTTTCGCTATAAGTCATATGAATCAGAAAGTTTGCTTACCTATAAAAAAGTATAATATACTATTTGCTGCTTTCAGCAAAACTATTATATATCCACATTATTGCTTTATCCTGACTGATTGCTTGCTGACAGAATGGTTGGTAGATTAACGCTCAGGTTAAGCCACAAGAAGAAGAGCAGCACGAAAGCTGCATCCGACTTTAAGCTCTATTTAAATTTAAGCCCTTTCAAATATTTTTGAAAAAACGAATTTTAAACAATGATGGGTGGAAAAGAGATGTTTAAAATTGGAAAAAAGTCTAGGACCGGGCAAGACAGATTATATTATTTGTATATTATTATTATGTTGTACTGTGTTATATTTTTCTAAATAAAAATTGATTTCCATTACTTTTAAAAATGGAGGAACGCTTTTTGCTCCAATAACTGCGATGTTTCTTTTTTTTATATTTTTCTTGTAAAAAGTAAAAAGTATTTAAAAATTTCGACCCCTATTTATCAGCGATTATTTAGGATTGCTGGAAGCCGGCTGCTTCTTTAATAAATGACAAATCAGTCAAATGATTTTCTTACAATCGATGTGTTGACGAAATTTCTTTTTTGATTTTGGTTTCTTAAGACCTTGGGAGTTCTGATTGCTTCCCACGCCTACCACGGCTTAATCCCAAGTAAATGCAGTAGTTAACCCAAAACATGAGGCCTAATCCAAAGACACACACAATTGAAAGGTAAACAATCAACAACAGTAGGCCCCTGCCCTGCTCCCTGTGTGAAAGTAAGGGAACTCTTCCACCTGCCCATTCGCAAGCAGAAATGCATATGGAAATACTTTCTAAAACCAATATGATTGAGAAATCTTCAAATTAATGGGGCATATTTGTATATGTATTTGCTTAGACACACACCGCTGGGGCATGCATCAGCGTCAGAGACCACCTTGCCTCGTGTGTTTGTGTGTGTCTGTTTGTGTGCGTGGGCCTGCCTTATGGAAAATGGCGTTTTGATCTGGCCAAAGCCCATGTGGCTTACCCAGTTGAACCACTGGACTAAGTCAGTCCAATATTTCTCACGTTCCGCGTATGCAGCGATAAATGGAGCATATGCTCGCATGGAAATGGAAATCAAACTGACATCAGATTTGGGATCTTCGGGTGGGAAATATACACACTCATAGTCATAGTCGCAGTCGGAGTCGAAGGCGCACACGGAGACGGAGACCGAGTCCCAGGCACAGTCAGTCGCTTGTGGACGGTGTCATAGTTGTTGCGGCTCTGTCTGCTGTCTGCTGTCTTTGGCTCGCTATAAATCATAAGCAAACATTTTGATATTGTAATCCCCATTTTAATTCGAGCGCATAAAAAGCCGAAAATCAAACTTTTCGACATTGGCGGCGGTGTCTCTGATGTTGCGGCTGCAGCTACTAAATTTTTCCTTTTTCGCTTGTACCGAAAATTGATGGATTACTCGTTGCCACTGGCACCCGGCCACCCGGCCACCCAACCAGCCCACCAACAGCCAACCCTCTCCCCTTGCTCCAGCAGCAATTCGAACAATTTCGTGGCAGCCATTTGGCCCGATAACTGATAAGAACTCACATAATTTTTGTATTTCTATTTCATTATTTTTGCTGCTGCTGCTGCTGCTGATGATGAATATTACTGTTAACTGGCAAATGCACAGCTTTGTTCTTGCTTTTATTGTTTGTTGTTTATTTGATTTATTAATTAATTATGTACACACGGAAACTGCGCCAACCAAACATGAACAAACATTGCGCGGCCTCTTCTGTAAAAGTTTATCGAAATCGATACCGAAAATTGGAAATAGCCTAGATAAGTATCGCCGATATATAATTATATATATATATATATATATATATATATGTCAACCAATGGCTGAGATCATTTTGGGCACTCTTTTTGCTGGCGGCAACTGTTGAAAGTGTTATTTTTTTTCACTTTTTCTCTTTGCGCGCTTCGTTTGATGTCCGTTTTTTGTTTTGGGTGGTGCTTGGGTGGGTGGTTGCTGGCTTTGATGTGGTGCCGCCAATGTTGAGCAATGGTTGCCATTAGAGAGTGCTAATGAAGTCATGTTTATGAATGTCTCAAATACATTCAATGATTGCTAACATATATAAGTATAAACTGACTGATTTGGCACAGAGTAAACCGTCTAATGATTATTGTAATAAAATTATTATCATACAACTTATATTCATTATAAAATAATAATACCTATTAATATTATATTTTTGATAAAAATATTTGTATTTGTATGCTAAAGAAAAATCAACATTTTTGAATATATTGATTTCAGCTTACAATAATATTAATCAGGTTATTGATTAAACAAAATTTTAAAACATGTATATTTATTGAAACATAATAAGAGTGCTTATAGCAGCATAGGGACTTTCTCTTTTCCCTTTCGATTATCATAATCAAGGGTACCCTGCTCAGTATACATAATATATTTTGTATTTTGAATAGAATTTTAAAAGGCCGTAACACAAATGCTAATTATATGCCACAAGTTGGATCCATCAATTTTCTGTTGCATATTCATCCCCCGGTATTTGTTTTGGTGTTGCCAACTCTCCAGCTAAATTGCTATCAAAACAATCCCAAACAGCTGTTCGGCTGCTGTTGAATACACAAAACCAATCTTGGAACGCGCCACCCGTCACACCGCCGGACAGGGCAATGTGCAACAGCCAAAGAGGGGCACGCACACACATTTCCATGGAGAATCGCATCCTGGTTGCATCCCGACGCGGGCTGGGGAAATCTGTGCGCAATCCGGCGAGAGCTTTGCGCATGTAACACGCACCAGAAACCCGAGCAGGCCACACCTCCAAGACGCAGCACTCGCTGGGCGTGGCCACAAAAGCAGCGAGTAGCGAGAGCGCAGCCAATCAGCGAGCCGCAACGCAGCAGCGAGTAAGTGGGCAATGGAATGGCTGGAGATAAGGGAAGTGCCAAGGGGAGAGAGTGTGGCAGTATGATTCCGGGTGTGTGTGTGTGTGTGTATGCGTGAGAAGATGATGAGGCATAGCGACAAAGGATGCTGCAGCATCCGTATCCGCGACTGCGGCAGCATCACAAATGGAAATTTCACACACACCACGTGCCGCGCATAAATTGGCCAACAATCGATGTAACTTTTGGCCAGCGTTTCGTGTCCGCAAGATGGAAATGTCATCTCATATTTTCGCTGGTCCACACAGCTCCTGCTCCGGCCGCGTTGTTACTCTTCGCCCGGCGTCCACAGCACGATGTGTGTGTGCGTCTGTCGCTTAATTTGCCTGGACCTTTGCCCCTTTGCCCAGCAGCTCTTGCACCGTGGTCCGCTTTTGGCCCTTTATTTTGCTTCTACTTTTTTTTTTGCTGCTGGCGCGTCCGGCATATGTATGCGACATCATGACACCGGGGACTTTGTTACAAGTACTTTACGGTAATGGAGGATTTTCGCTTGAGCATCCCTCTAACAAAAATTAATTTAAATCGATATGCTGCCGCAAGAGAACGTGGCTGCCACAGCCAGCAGCACATTGCCCCCCGTTCACCCACCTCAACTGCTTGCCACATGCCACATGAAGCTGCTTGGACCGCAGTTAGTCGAAGCTGGTTGTTTTCTTTTTTTTGTTTTTCTTTCTTCTCTTTATTGTTGCCTTTTGCGCTTATTAATTAGTGCAGCAATTTGTTTGGCTGCCGGATGCTGATTGAACTGCATTTCTGCTCTGATCAGTGGCTCCGGGCTGCGACTTGGAAACAAAGAAAATGGCATTTGGCTGCAACCTTAGTGGGTTTATTTTCACAGATTTTTTAGCTGCCACTTTGCGGAGCGCTGCTTTAGCTGCCACAGAGCTGGCAATGTCAACAAGGACATGCCACGCACACTAATACAAACAAACGGCGAAGACACTCAGCAGCCGGAAAAGGCAACTGAGGAGGTGGCACATGCATGTGTGAGTGTGTGTGTGTGTGTGTGTGTGTGGGAGATGTGTGTGCGTATAGTTTATTGACTGCTTGCGGGAAGTGCTTTTCGTAGAGATCTCTGCTAAAGAATGTAAGGCTGGCCAGCAAAGCCGTTCGCAAATCCTGAAAATTGACTTCGCTGGCAGGCGGGCAGGAAATCAATGCCGCCATTTTGTGAAAGAGTTGCCCACTTCAGCAAGCAGAGCGGGAAACGGGAACGGGGAGAGAGGAGAGGGAGCGGTAACAGCATTGGGAACTGGGAACTGGCAACTCCGGCGCCGCGCATCTCATAAGGCATACAAAATTAGTTCACAGCAGAGCCAAGCCATAAGATGCGGGCAGAGGGTGGCGGAAATAGGGGCAACATTTGGAGCCAGCGACATCTTCTGCGCGGCTCCCTACGCACCATCGTATTTCATTTCGTCATGTTTCCGGATTAGGCCGGATTAGTTAGCGACTGAGCAATGGCTCTGAACTTTGCAACGACTGCTGTGAACTTTTTGGTAGTTGCTTAAAAAGGGAAATGTGACAACAACAAGGGCGCGGACGTGAACGCGGTTGCGGATGTGGATGTGGATGTGCATGTAGCTACGGGTCTATATGTGTGCGTGAGTGTAGGTGTGTGTGCGGCTGCTTTACGTGTAGATTTGTGGCACTCTTGGCCACCTTCAAATGCTTTGCATATCAATTTTGTGTGCGCGTGCGACTTCACGAATTTCGAGCATTAAGTTTTGTTGTTCGGCCATCAAAGGATACAAGACACTCAGGCACTTGACATATTACACTCAAAGTATATGGAAAACATAAAATAAAAACTGAAGATAACTATGCGATATACTATGGAATAAGGCAAACTTCTTAAAGAGTTTCTGCATATTCCATCTGCATGAGCTATGATATGTATAAACTTTTGCTTTTGTAATTCTAAAACCTAATGTTTAGTTCTTACATTCTTCAATTGCAGGCCATATTTCTCACGCTATATCTGAAATTCGTACGCACATTTGGCAATTTTATTCCGGAACATATTTCTCATATTAGATCATAGAATTTTATATTTTATATCTTGTGTCATGTTTCTCATTTTATATCTTGGCATGAGTCAAATATTTTACACCAGTTGACCATAGCGTACATAGTTCACGGCACGTACTTGTAACTCGTGCCGCCGCCATTTTGTTTTGAGGCATTCCAATTAGCAGATAACACGCCATATATAAAGCCCCTTTTGCGCGTTGGCTCCCCGCCTCAGCTATCAGGCAAGTCGAAAGTCTAATTTTGTTTTTCTCTTCTAATTGAAATGTGCCTGGGTAAATCCCAGAGCTCTTTGCCCCAAAATAGATAGCATGTCATCAATGGAAAGGTTGCCCTTGCCATTTGCCATTTGCCCTGCATTGATTATTGATGATAAAATGGGCTTCACCTAGCCCAATGCGGGTTCCGCAGTGACGCAAATGTAATTACAGGACAACACATCCTCAACCACAAAACAGCCAAAATTCATTTAACCCTTTTTGGCCATGTTATCAACATAAAACATACCGAAATCAGGTTCGCAATTGCACAACTTAAACTGACAGGTGTTATTCACCGGGGATTTTCCCTATTGCCCCCAGACGCTGAACCTTGCACCACAGAAGTCATTTTCCATGCCATTACCTCTATAAATGGCTTATATTAGTTAAGACATTTCTGAAGTAGCGCCATACGCAAGTACTTCAGCTTCTGCCCTGGCAATAGGCGCTCCACTGAGTGCGCTGCTCAACTAAAACTAATCGAAAGTCGTTTTTTTCTCTCTTAGTTTATATAACTTCAAAGCGTATTTGCCGCCTGCCAACGCGACATAGTCTGAGTGAGCTGAAGTGGACAATTTTTGGAGAGCGTTTACTTATAGAGATTACAAGGTTGCACTTCCATCTATCTGTTTGTCAAAGCTCTAATCTAATAAAGTTTTTTAAATGGTTTCTCAATTGCGAATCGAACGACTTAGTTTTGATTAAGTGAGGAGATGCCGTAGGGGAAAAAAGTGTGCATATGAAAATTTTTTTCGTCAGGAAATCAATTATTCGAATAATGTTCAAAATATAAGTGTAAGTAAATAAATAACTTAAATACCGAACCAATGACTTCTTTATTTAGTTTAAGATCTCAAAAGGATTGTGATTAAAATATTTCTTTCATAATTGAGCCAGTAACTCGTAAATAAGTTGAATGGAACTAAGAACTGCAGTGGCAAAAAGGATGCTCAAAACATGAAATAATAATAACAATAAATAGTATAATGTGACAGAATGTCCGTAGACAAAAATAAACATTTGGACCAGCTTTATCCGCATCCATCCCTCCTCCAATAATAACCCACTTGAGTCACGCAGCAGAAAAATCAAAAAAAAAAGCTCGGCAGGCAAATGCGAAATAAAAACGAAAATTATGAACTGCACAAAAGCTGTTGTGAATTTTAATAAATTTCGTTTGTGTTCCAAGCATTTCGGCAAAAAGTATCTGCCAACTGCGCCGGAGTGAGCAAATCAAACAGGCAGCAGGCACAGGCAGGGGCAGGGGCAGAGGCAGAGGCAGAGGCATGACAAGAGGGGTTGCTAAGTCAGGAGGAAGAATACAGAAGAAGGCAGGCAGCGGGCATACGTCAAAAAGAACAGTTATTTATTTATTTGTGCGCAATCGAGAGCACAGCATGGCAAGCCAGAGAACAGGAGGGAGGACAACAGCCATGGCACGGGGTCGGGGTCGGAGTCGGTGTCGAGGGGCGCACACAGCACCGCCTCAAGCGGCAAGGAGCTGGGCCAACAATGGCGGCTAACGGAGAATAATGGGATAACAAAACGCCCTTGACACCCAGTAAAAAGACAGCCAGCCCTCAAAAGTGTACGATAGAAGTAGCCTTATTATTATGAACATTGTGTGGAATCGGGCTCGGGCACGTACCAAACGGCAGCGGTAACGGTTTTTGTTGCCTTGTGGAAGGGATGATGGTGGGGGCAGGGGCGGGGCGGGGGCGGTGACGGACAGAAGCGGGCACAAAGGACCCACAAAGTACAAATACAAATCAAACCCTTGAGAGCGCCTCACAACAGCAGCCAAATAATAAAGAGAAGCAGTTCCAAACACCAAGAGAGCGGGGTCGCGGCGAGGGCAGGGGAATGACAATAAGCCGATAGGTGCGCGCGCGCAGGGAAGCTGAAGCCGAAGCCGTGGCACACGCAGAAGCCAAAAGAGAAACGGCAACAGAACTGGAGCAATGGCGCTCTGTAAACATTGGTGTGAGCTGCTGCCGCTAGAGTGAGTGAGAGAGAGCGTGAGAATGCGAGCAGGAGTGAGGGAGAGGTAGCGCTAAAGAGAGAGAGTGTCTGTGAGTGCGTGTGTGTGCGCGCACGCGATAAACTGACAGTGGCAACGGCATTTGGGGTGTGTCTTTGCTGTGTGCACAGCGCATTGTCTCTCGCTCACGCCCAGCAGCTGCTATGGCACTCGCTACTCGCCGGCATGCGCGCGCTCTCTCGCACCCACGCCTTATGTGTTGGAACCGTGTACAGATAAGACACACAGATAGCATCGCCTGCGAAACGTTCGCGTTGCGTGTGCGAGTTAGTTGGTAAAATCAAATTCCGTTATTCAGTTGCCGTTTGCCAGTCAGTCGTCGCCGCTGCTCAACGTTCGTTTGTCGTGACTCTGGCAGCTACTCGTCGAGTGCTCGCCGTACTCGCTGCCGTCTGTGTGTGTGTATCTGCGTGTGTGTGTGTGTGCTTACCGTTTGTTATAGTCGCTGCAAGTTGCAGGCCAACGGGTGAGCCGCTGAACACCCAACCCACCCCCCAACCAGCAGCAACAACTGTCGCTGCCGTCACGCACTCGCTGCTGCTGCTGCTGCTGCTACTGCGGCTGCCGTCGCTGCGACATATCCAACAGATACTTTTGCGTGTGCTTTTGAATTCGTTTTCAATTCAGCCACGTCCTGTTACGGGTGCAGACGCGTTGTGTTTCCGTTTTGTGTGTGCTTCCGTCAGCCAATCAAACATTTGAGCTACTTCATATACTTACCCTAATTACGCGCTGGATTAAATTATTAAAACACTAAAGCCGACGCGGATTTAGAATCAACAGCCGAATGTATACCGACTACGACTACGACATCGCAACCGCCTGATTATTTCTATGTGTGTGTTTGTGTGCTAAAAAGCACCGCACGTGTGTGCGTTAATACTGTGTGTGTGTGCCTGTATCTGTATGTGTGTGTGCTCGTCTGTGAGGCTATAACAGCAACGAGCTGGCATCAAAGTCGCATTAAAAACATTTCCATGAGTTACTTAAAATTAATCACTAACATAATCACTGTGATTTTTATTTGAGCCCGAGCTGCCATCTCGCTCGCACGCGTGTGCAACAACAAACACAAACACAAAAACAACACCAATTATACCAACAACAACAACAACAACCACAACAAAAAGCGATGCCAAATTGCGTGCAAACTATAAAAAGCGCTTTAAATATTTTAGCCTTTGATTAGCCATCGAAAGTCATAAAAACAAAAAGCAGCACACAAATCTGTTGCAACGACAACATCAACATCAACATCAACATCAACAACAATAATATTAAAAAGCGCTGAGAAATTCTAGTTTCTCATTTATCAATAAATTCCCGACAATTTCTCAAAGATTCCAAAGATTTATTGCCGACGCAACCCACGCGACATTTCATTCACGTTCACGTTCAGCGATCAACGATCTGAGATTTGGAGAATTTTCTCTTGATTTTCGCGTCAGCCAACAAATGAATTTCAAATGAAAGCAATTTGATTTATTGCAAAGTGCATAACATTTGCCCCACATTCAAGTGATATCCACTAAAATAACGAACAAACTAAAGACCAGAGTTCAAACCGTTACCAAAACCGAAACCAAAACCAAAACCTCACCTCTGGGGATCATATTTGGAGCACGGCAGCATTTCTAGCAGTCAAATTGACGGCGCTAGCAAGTGGATTAATTTGAATTTCTTTCCATAAACTAGAGGTGAGTAATTATAGATTAACAGATAAACCAAATATTTATATAATGAATAAATTAACTAGATTTTATAAAAATCTGTGAAAACTAGGCTGGGATGAAAGCAAAGAGATGAAGCAGTGGCATTTCTTAAAGGGAAATTTCACATAAATATATAGTATGAGTTGTAAACAAAAATATAATATTATAGAATTAAAACAGATCATTTAAATGGTCCTACTCGAATATTTTAAAGTTATAGTTAAAGCATATAAAGTATATTGGTAGTAAAAGGTAGACATTATATATACAGGAATGTAAATGATCGGATTGTTCAATAATGTCTTCCAAGAAAACAAACGGGATGATTACAATCATAATTCATGTCAGTTTACTAACAAACTGCTGAACATTATTAACTGTGCATATAGAGTTGGATCAGACCCTGCCTGCTTAGAGAAATAACAACACGAAAAGCTCCCGAAAATCTTAAAGCTAGCAATAAAAACTTGTTGAACTAGGGCTCAGATGGGTTTTAAATTTTTGCTGCACTCTCACGCCAAACATAAATCAACGTCTATATCTGCGACTCATAATCGTCCGACAGTGCAATCATAAACTGTCTCGCATTCGTGGAGCATTTTGTAAGGGGCCTGGGTCTGGGTCTGGGCGGAGTAGACCCCAAAATAAAACCACAGACGTTAACTGCCATTGACGTCACTTAAACAATTAGATGCGAATTTGGGTTTTGCGCTTCTTTTCGGATGGAAAAAACCGAAATACACAAGCAAAGATATCCCAAGTGGGAGCCAAATGTTGTTGAAATTAAATTTAAATAAATTTATAAAAGTTAATAGAAATGCCAACACATTGGAGAACCTTGGCAAAACATTGAAATCTTGGCACCTACGACTATAACTATTTGCCAGCTCTGCCAGCAGCCGATAACGCCCCCTTTTCTAGGGGGTAGGCTGGGCTGTTGCCGCATGGCAGCAACAATTTGGGGGAGAATAACAGCAAAAGCTGCGGCCATAAAGTGGCATAAAATAATTTCTGGCATTCTTTGTCTTAGAAAATCATTATGTAAATAAATTCTCACTTCTGAAATAAAATGACTTGACAAAAAAAAAAATAAATAAATAAAAAACAAACAGAAATGTTCCACGAAAGATAAAAAAAAATAAAATAAAAAATAAAATTTATAAGCACTGCGGCATATAAATATGCCACAAATGATGCCACACAAATTGACAGGAGTATTTCAATGCAACAATAATAAATGCAAAACTTTTCATCATAAAGAAAAACACAATAAAAAAAAAAATGCAAAAATTGCGTGTGGTCATAAATAAACAAAACGTTGGGCCACATTGCTATATGCTATATAAATCTGTTTAATGTGAAATTATGTTTATTATTGTTATTAAAACAACCACAAGGCAATTTAATATTACAGCCGCACTAATCCACTGGGGATCAAGTGCAGATCAAGCGGCATTATCAGGTATAAATTTTCAATTTGAGGCGCAATCGAAAGCAAAAGTGACAAATCACACTGAACTTTAATAATTTTGTTTAAAACAAAAGCTAACCATAATTTAAAGCAGGCGCCGCGCGACAGCAAACAAATATTTTCATGATTACATTAGAGTTATTTTCTTCATTTCTGGATTTATGACTGGAAAGTTGAGGGGTTTTGTAAACTGTTATTTTGTATATAGATATATACATATTTTTGTGTGCTTTATAATTTATTAAATTTTTTACAACTATTAGTTGGTTTTCTTTTTGCTTTTGGGTGAATGCTTTTATTTTTGTTATGATTGAGATTAGATAAGAATTTATTGCAACGCGCGCTTTGTTTGGCTTTGTTGATAGCGCGAAATGCGAACAGCCCGAACAGAACTGAGCGAATAGCGAATCGAGTTTACCTGGGGCAATGCCACCATCTATTTCTGAGTATTTCCAGCTACAACAGGGCAACAGCTAATTGATTTACGAACATTTGTGCCTATTTTTGGGCTACTGTCACTAGTTTTCTTAGTTTAGTGTTTCTATTTTTCAAGAATTTATAAAGCGACCGCTCGGAGTTTATTGCCCAGCAGCAATCACACCCTGCTCCCTGCATGCTCCCTCCCCTCCCATCCGTCTGCTGGTTGCCAAATTCAACACGGCCTCTCTGCGGCTGCAGCAATAATAAAAATATAAAAAAAATTCACAGAAATGTAAATATTGTTACATTGATAAGCAGCAGCTTGTTATCTTTGCAAGCTCCACGCCGCTCGCCCGCTCTCACTCGCTCTGTGGGACTGATAAGCACGTTGTAGGTGTAGGAATCTCTGTGTCTGGCTCTGCCATGTCGTGGCCTGCGTTGTCAACTTAAGTCGCAAACGTCTATCAACGCGCGGCACCCGCCACCGCGGCAACCACACAACGATTTACGATTACCCCGACGCCACAGCACCTAGGCCTGGCCGTGGACAGGCCGCTTACAAGTTGCCCAGCATCGGCATCTCCGCCCTCAGATTGGTGTTGGTGATGTGGTATTAACCCCTTGACGTCTTTGGTGTTAAGTTGCCGTTGCCTGGTGTTTGGGTTAAGCTCACTGTTTGCCTCGATGTGATAAAAAACGAAAAGAAAAAAAACGCTGCGTTTGCTTTGCCAGGTAGCCGCAGCCGCAGCCCCAGAGATATAGATACTTTATTAAGATAGGGCTAGAGCGAAAGTAATTGTGATAATGAACACAAGGAATACCCGTGTATTGTCAACTAACATAGCTTGTATTCAACTCTTTTGTGATTGCAGCATCGCAGCGCGCTTCACAGCCGCCGCAAGCTCAGATACAGCCGCAACTTGGATCTGCTTTCGCCACAGTTGGAAGATACCGGCCTCAAGACGACGACATTCTTGCAACACTTTAAGGACGTCGTCACGACGAAGTTCAACGGCAGGGATCACCATTTGCCGCCGCTACATCCCGCGCATCCGGCGCACCAGCAGTCCGCGCTGCATCACCACCATCAGCCGCACCAGGCTGTCGCCCAGAGCTTTTCCACCATTTTTCCAACGTATCTAGGCATGGACCGCGCCGCCGCCGGCGGCTGTGGTGCTGCTGGTGGCGGCCTGGGCGTCGTCACCAGCTCGGCCACTGCCCTCGGTCCGGGTGGCATTGCGGGCGGCGGCGGTGGCGGTGGCGTTGTCAGCGGTGCGCTCAACGGCTTGGAGGCCATGTCCGCCGAATCGACAGGGCTCTGCCTGCAGGATTTGGTTAGCGCGGGCACCGCCAACGGTGCCGGCTCGGCGGGATCGGCGGAGAGCGCAACCACCACAAGCACAGCGCTAAGCAGTGGCAGCTCCACCGTAAATGGCGGCGGCAGCAGCGCCTCCGGTGCGGATCATCTGCACAGCCATCACAGTCTACACGACTCCAGCTCCTCGGTCAGCATCTCACCCGCCATCTCGAGCCTGATGCCCATCAGCAGCCTCAGTCACTTGCATCACACGGCAGCCGGTCAGGATCTGGTCGGCAGCTATCCGCAGCATCCGCATCATGCCGTCGTGCCGCCGCACACACCGAAGCACGAGCCGCTCGAGAAACTCAGAAGTAAGTACCGAATAGAGACGATATCCAACATTTTGATACAGTTTATGGGGCCAGCTGGGCCGCGGCCCGACTGCCAACTCAATTTCTTGGCCAATTAGTTCTTCAATTTATTCGTCTGAGCAACTAACAAATTTACGTGTAATTAATGCGGCCATAATTCACACAGCTTCGCAGCTATGCGGTGCGTATACGTGATATTTTCTGTGCCACCCAATGTGTGTGTATGTGCGTGAGAGTGTGTGTTGCATCTTCAACAAGTGTCGACATTCACATACGCGTATTCATTGCGCATTTTTGCAACTGTCAGCCACAGCTGTCGGCATTTCAATATTCATTCGTTATGGCAATCATTCACGCTCTCAATACTTGTACTTCATCATTCATGCGATGCTCGTAAATTTCTAAACAATGTGCAAAAATTCCGGCTGGCCACTTGTCGGTCTCCCCTCACCCTCTCTCTTACTCACTCTTTCGTACTCGTCCACGCCCTCGCCCTAACTCCATTCTGTGACAACATCCACGCCTCATGCATATTCATAATCATTGTGTAATCATTAGTGCATAATCTTCATAAAAGCGTATCAACAACAACAAAAAAATATATGTACAAGAACAAAAAAATAGAATGGGAAGAAGAAGAAGAAGCAGCACTAAACAAATTTCACTTTTGCTGCGCATGTCACGGCTAATTGAGCACCCTTCTGGCGTAGTGCCGAAGGCAACACTGTTCCCATTTTCCACTTTCCACTTCCCATTCCCATTTCCCACACCCATTCCCAACTCAGCTCGCCAGCGCTTTGATGCTGCGTGGTTCAGTTCGAGGGTCGTTCGATGGCTGAAATTTGATATGTGCTTTGTAGTCAAGTGTTTGTTTTTCCGTTTAGGCTAATTGTTATGGGAATTTGGATGCGGCAAGATATTCAATATGTTACTTAGGTGTACGCTTCAGATGATCACTCAATTGATTTCAGACTCTATGTTGTAGTCCTAGTAGTAGTCCAGAAGTCCCAGGTGCAGTGGAATTTATCTTACCATAATTGTTAGATGCCAATTTTGGATAGCGTGCAGATCTAGCTCTCCTCTTGTATATGAAAATATTTACGGCTCACAATATTTTCAGTACAACGAGCAAATATTAACTTTTTAATCGAATTGATTTATTATAATATTGAAAATATGTTTTGAGCCTAAAATTGGGTCCGAGCTTTAGCAAACGCACATTAAGCAGGGAATTTGTTTTGCCTTGATCCGAACTAAGTACCTATAACTATAATAGTAATACAAACTAAACTTGACTTAAAAATATATTTTATTTATTTTATTTTTAAATTTTTTATAAATCCAATATTTAACTATATTAGAACGTTACAAATGTGTGCAAAAGTATACTTACGATACGATTACAGTCAGTTAGAGGCGCTTTTAAGGTAAATATAACTTATTCATACGTTTTCTTTGAAAGCTTAGCTTTTGAAGCACATTTGAAGTTGCACTTTCCTGACAAATTAACAACTTTTGTTAATTATTCTTTCAATTGTCGCACGAGATGAATCCCATTCGCAGCTTTAGGCTAATTTCAGAAGCTCCATTTATGAAACTCAGATTTCATACCTTTAATACATTCGGAATGATCTCTTTACATGCTAATGCTTAAGCGTCTCATAAGTATTTGTCTGCTTTAGCTAAGAGATTTGTTAGCTGTCTGCCTTGAACCTATGCCCTAAGCACCTGCTCTGCCGGGTTAACAGCCTCACAAACTTTGCACTCTGCAGAAGAGGGCGACGGTGCGGGGGCCAGGGTGTGGTTTGGTATGGTTGCCGCAGCTGTCTGGCCATTTATTTGCGTGGCAAAACAATTTAACACAAAAATTGTGCGCACTTAAAATATGCACGAGTGCAGTTATCCTTTGACATGAACACCAGGACACACACTCGAACACACACTCGAACACACACACAGCAGGCAGACAGTTGAAGTTGTGGCTCTAGCTGCAGGTGCGGACCACAGGCAACGCGCATGTTGCCAACAAATTTCACTCTGGCTGTTGTTTGTTGCCAATTGTTGCTGTTGTTGTCGTTATTGTTTACGCTCTTGTTTAAATAATGGTTGCACAACGTGCCCACAGCTTGGACTGCTGCACATTGCAATTGGATTTTCAATTATTGGCCAATTTAATGGCTGCCCCTCTTAGCACGACCACAAAATCAAACCACCTACACACAGCCATTCGTTTGTGTTATGAAAAATGTCAGTTTTATTTGTGCGAGTATTTATTTTGGTGTGTGGAAATGCTTTTTTATTATTGCAGTTTTTTATGAGCCGCACACACCTCTGAATTCGTTTAGTTGCTTGTTTTTATATATATACACATATTTTTTAAACATTATTTTATGGCTTCTGTGCGTGTTTTTATTTGAAATTTGGCGCTCAAAGGATTTCAAGTTCACGTACACTAATTTCCCATCATTCGCCGGACAGCATCAGTTTTATACTCTTTTATTATGTATGCGCGATGCAGCGTGTAAAACAATAAAAACAATAAAAAGTTAATGCCTTTTAATACCCCGGACTACAACTCTTTAATGTCTCTGCTCAACGACTGGCAGCTGGCCATGTTTGTCTAGCGGGCTGAATTATGTTGTCAGCAGCTGCCAGCGCAACTGCTCAGGAGCTTTCTATCGTATCAACTATATCCGATTGTGCTCGTTTCTGTGTGTGGACAATCTGAATTTATGACATTATCCTGCGACCTTGCGACGCATCTCTTTCACTGTTAACAGCAATTAGGCACCTTATCTGACCATAGCCCGTCTGGGTATCTGTGTATCTATTTGGCTGTGCATGCACAAAAAGATCTTCATTTGTATTTGCCCAGAGCAAAGCCAAAGACTAACAAAAACCTTGAAAGTACACAACAAACCAAATCAGAGCAGTTTACATTTTGGTTGCTGTGCAAATAATACAATATCGTACTACAACAAATTTGGTTTTTCATTATTATTATTATTATTATACGAGTCCTTTGCGTGTTTGCCAAGTTGTTACAGATACAGATACAGATACTTGCATAGATATGGTAGAACTATTTGCCTACGACAATGTTTGCCGTTTGTGGACCTTGATAAAATATGAAATTGCCGGCTGTATCTAAGTGTAGCACCAGCTACATTTGTATCTGTATCAGTATCTGTATCTGTGGCTGAGAGTGCGAGAATTTTCTGCTCGACTTTTCTGATGAAATCTTGTTATCTATTGTGCTCGCTGTTCATATATACATACATTAATGCACGCACTTACATCTGTGTAGCATTTTACATGGGTCTACTCTCTGTTGTTGTTGTTTACTGATTATTTATTTGGCCAGTGCCTGGCATAAAGTGTTAATGGCACGTGCAGCTCGAGAGTCAGTATTGCTGTCCCAACACTTCAGCTTGTACTTCAGCTTGTAGGCTTTAGGTATAATAAAAGTACTTTTAGGCAAATTAGCTTTAAGAGAAGACTAAAAGATACTTAGAAGACAAGCAACAAGATACATCTAAACTAACAGAAATTAGCTAGAGTAGAAGCATTTGGGGTATACCCTAAAATGTTTATTGCAAAAAAAAAAAGTATAAAGCACAGCCAGCTTCAAGACTTCCTTTATAAATCGCCTAAAAATGAAGCGTAGCTGGGACTCGACACGGCGCATATGCGACACGGCGCGGCTTCAGATACAGATACATTCGCCCAAGGATGTGCGGCCTGTATCTACTTTAAATTCAACGTATGGCGGCTGTGGCATGTCTCAAAATTTCTTTATGAATATAAATATATTTTATCGATTTTCTTCTCGGTTTTTTTTTATGTTTTTTTTTTTTGGATTTTCGCCAGCCATTTTGTAATTTGTATCTTTAAGGCTGTTGCTGGCACTTTAAGCAATTTTCATCATTGTCAGTGCATTTTCTAGGGTAAATCTCTGGAAAATTGCTCACATATGTCAGAGCTGGCAACTCAATTGCCAAGGCAGCCAGCCGGCAAAAACAAAGATCGCATTGCAATTGCCAAGCAAACACCCCATAAATTGTGGGCGAACGAACCGGACCAATGATAATCACCCATTGGTGACGCCCACTTCTAGTTTTTGCCAACTCGCTGAAGTGCTGCAACTTGTAAGGACAACGCAAAAACTGCCCATATATCAATCCCGTGTCCTGGCGCACAGACGGAGACATGTGGCTCGGTTTATCTTCCTCTCTCTGCCTCTTTCTCTCGCCCACTCTCTCTCTCTCTCTCTCTCTCTGACTCTGATAGCACTGATTTCGTTTATATAAATTATAATGTCATTATGGCAAGCAAGCAACTCCCCCTCGTATCTGGTCGCATCTCCAGCGCCAGCCGCAACTCGACCACGACCGCAATTACGTCGCAGCGCGTTGGAAAACTTCACTGCAAAAGTTTGGGTTACGATTACGGGGTTTTCCCTAGTACTCCACAGCCGCCTCTTTCTCATTATCCGTATCGTGCAATTTCGTAAAAATGTCGCATTAGAGATTATCTGAGGCAACAAACTTGCACGGGCTGTGTCCAGGCGTTGCTGGCTTCCAGCTGCCGCCACTGGCAAATGGGCAAACGGAAGAACGGACGAGCGGACGAATGGCCAGAGTTGGGCAAATGACCCAACGGCATCAACTGGAGCCAAAATTTGAGCTGACAGTCGAGAAAATTAGGGAAAAGGGCATTGCAGTGGAAAACTACAACGGCAACTAGAAGCCAACAGAGAAACGACAGTTGTTGTTTTTCTTGTTGTTTTTGTTGGGGTCTGCATGTCTTATCCTTATCTACAGGACGTCGGCTAATGAGCTCCGGCTGGCTGACTCGCTGGCTAGCTGGTCTGTCTGGCCGGGATTCGTTCTGCTCGGAGGGTTGCTCGTACTTTGGGGCCATGTCAATGTTATTGCAGTGATTTTTATTTCTATATCTGTGTGAGTATGTATGCTTGTGTGTATGTGTGTGTGTGCTTGTGTGTGTGTGTGGCACAGCCAAGCTCATTATATGGCCATAACGTATGTCCTGCCATGGCACACGTACATCCATTGTCATTGTCTGGCTTGCACAAAAGCAACTATAAAGGATTAACTTTGTAGATTGTTGTGATACACCCAATGGCATATAAAAATTAAGTTTTTCTTCTCGTTGCTCGCCCCTTGAAACTTAATTTTTACAGCCTTTCTGGCTAATTTCTGGCCAGCTCTACAAAAGGAGCGCATAGACAATGTCAACATATGGCCACAAATAAAATAACCTGTCGCATATTAACACTTTCTCTTTGGCCCGAGCAAATGTGCCGTGAAATTGGAAATATTTATGTATATATGTGTGTATATGCAACATATTTATCTGGCAGGCAACCACAGCTTTTAACCCTTTTATATGTCCCCCTCCACGCAAACGGGTGGTTTAGTTTTTGGAGAAGAATAAAAGCAACTAACTTGTCAAAATAGCGGCAGACAGGAGGGAAAAAGGGGCAATTGCTCTGGCCAAAGGATGCCAATTCCAATTCCTGCTTATGGCTGTATCTGTGTGTGATATATATATATGTGTGTGTGTGTGTGTGTGTCTGTTTGCTTGTCTGGGCATCCCAATTCAACTGTCACATTAATCGTTTGTTTTTGGTCACAAAATGCTACAAGTAAACGTTGCTTATGGCTCGCATCCTTCCTCCTATTTTCATTTCTTTTCCTTTTTTTTTTTTGTTGGGTTGTGCTTCGTGTCAAAGGACGCGCACTCGGGGCGTACGTTTTGTCCAGCTTCCCATATAGCAATTTCCACAGGCTCGTTGCGATTGTTTGTTTGTTTTGGTCTTGGTCTGTCTCTGGGTCTGGGTTTTGGTCTGTATGTGTATCCTTTGTATCCTGCGCCGAGGTTTGACAGTGCACGGGCAGGATAATTTATAGCTGCTGCTCCTGGCCACGACTGCCTTGCCGTGTCGTGTGTCAAAGTTTTTGTGGAAAACTGTGTGTGTGTGTGTGACTGTGTGGAAAATGTTTATGAATGAATGCGACAAATGGCCAACTGTCTCTCCCTGTTTGTGTGTTTATGTGTGTGTGTGTGTGTGCAGGATATAAAAATCAAAATCATTGCTTGGGCAAACATTTATTTCTCATTTTTCTGCACGATCATATTTGCAGCTTGATTAATAGTTGCGCCCTTCGTTAGGGTGTGCGTTTGTTGACTTTCATTGTGAGTTTTGGCCCAGGCACAATTTGCCCATTTGTTTGCCTAAACGCCTCTGCAAAATGGCTGACAAGAATGTGGCTAAAAATTGACGCTGACACTTGTTGTCACAGCGCACTCCTGACATGGCTGGCCAAAATGTTCGGGCTACGCCCACGAGACACTTGGCCAGCTATTCGTATTGACACTTGCCACTCACAGAACCTTGAAAAGCAGTGTAAAACTGTGAAACAACTGCGCCAACAAAATGTCAACGCCAACTGACAGGCGACAACAATTCGAATTTGAGTCGAAAAACGAATTCAAATTAGTCGGAAAATTAGGAAAATTTGTACGAAATATTTAAACAAATAAAAATCGCTGCGGTACGTGCTTTTCTCTGCGTTTTTTAGAGCGCGTCGTTAAGAAAATATTTTTACATTTCTCCACTTGACACGGCTATATGCGTACGGCAAGGGGAGAGGGAGGGGACAACAGCTCTAGCGGATAGCACAGATGACGCTGGCGACCCATTTAACGACACATGCTCAGGTTGAAATTCGGGCACAACAGCAACGGCTATCAAGAATCATTTCGGTATTTAAGGGACGGTCGAATCATTAAAAAACTTGCTTTATGAATGACGTCTGCACATGCTATACTTATTGAGTAATCGAGAAATATATAGCTGAACATCAAGTATACCAAAAATACAAAGAGAAACAGTTTTTACAGAATGTATAAGATACTATATTTAGCTGTCTACCAACTTGGAACCGAAGACTCTTCAGACTCCAGTCTAACTGAAGAATATTATGATTTTCCAGTTAAAGATGTTCGGCTAAAAAATTAAAAGGAGATATTGATATGACAGCTGAAGACAAAAACAAATGGAAATATTATTCATATACATATACATATATTTAACATTCTGAATTATTTAATGGTAAAATGTAATATATGTTAATAATGAAGCAGGTTTCGGTTTCGAGATACAGACTAGGCTGCCAAGGATGGTTTTTAACGCAAATCCAGCTAAGTTAGTTCTAAACTATATATATTTTAAGGCGTTGATATTTATATGCAGATCTGTAATTCATGTGAATGCTGAAAACTATTTTATTTTTCGTAGTTTTGCTCAATTCCCGCCCTTAAAATATTCCCATGTGCGACTTTAACTACATATCAGCCGCTAAATTGCATTCATTGCATATTTGCCGAATAATATAAAATAATGTGTCTGTCACATAATGCACCAAAGGGAATATGAGTGGAACCCCAACTATGATTTGCTAAAAATATCAATTAAGATATTTAGCTTCAAAGATAAAACATTTTATGGACATAGTTTTACACTATAAAGCGCAAGTGAGACCGTTGTAAATGGCATAAATTAAAGAAAATACCTTGTAATAAATAGACCTGTGGGCACTTGCTGGAGTGAGTAAGAAAGAGAGAGAGAGAGAGAGAGAGAGAGAGAGAGAGAGAGAGAGAGAGAGAGAGAGAGAGAGAGAGAGAGAGAGAGAGGGAGAGAGGGAGAGAGCTCACCCAAGTATCCCTCAAACTTCACACCAGCATCGAGCTAATTGTTTCACAAAAATGTCGCAGCGGGTGTTTGCAGCCAGCCTGGTAGGCACTTTAAAAACCACATAAAACTGACAACATGTGAAAATGCCATAAATTATGCAACGAACAGCCCGAGGAAGTCCATAAGATTTAGGAGCAATGGCCAGGAAGTCGAGACCTATGCCATATGGGCGCACACCTCAAGGTTCGCAGGCCCCAAGCCGAATATCAATTGTCGGGCCATAAATCTACATTGGGGAACATGTCAAAGGCTGACTAATTAATATGAAATTCAGCGTGACTAACTGGGATAATTACAGCAATTATTGTAGGGTAGCCAAACGCATGGCTCATTTGAGTTCGATTTATGGCTGAGATGGGGGTATAAGTATATATTTATCCTGACTATCTTTGCTCGCTCTCAAATAAAGCCTCATGGCGTAAAGTTTTCATAATGCTTCCTCCAGCGAGCAATTAACGAACAAAGTCTTGGCTCTCAGCTCAAAAGCCCGGGCACTCGTATCCTTAATCGAGCTAACCAAAAGCCCATTTAAAACTGGTCCAGTGGCGTCCAAAAGCTATAAATCCTTTTATGATGCGCCTTTTTATGGGAGTTTAAGGAGCCGCATCTTGTGCGAACCACTACGCCCTTTAATACCCTTTAAAACATTATGTTAAAACATTAATTTTTTTGTATATTTCTGTGCCCTTTGCTGGTTTATTCTTTTCAGTTTGGGCCGAAACCGGTGATTTTCGTGATAGTCATAGCTCCATGACCGCCGTAGCAAATAGTTTGGATAGCACACATTTAAATAACTTTCAAACTTCATCGTCATCCACCTTAACGAATCGAAGTCGGGATCGCAAAGATGGTAAGTACACGACAACTGAATAAAACAAAGTCTTATCAGAGTTTAGGTGTTATATGACGTGAATAAATCGGCTTTAAGTTTTACCTTATTCTACTTAATCTAATCTTAGATATACAATACTATATAGTCTTAGCTCAGAAATAAGAGTTATTCATATCTGAAGTGCAGTTGAGTTCCTATTATGATTTCTTGAGTATATAGAGCTAAAAGTTCTTCAGCTATTTCGACGAAACTTGGGATTGTTAATTTATAATTATTTTTATACTACGTAACTATCTCTTAATGGAAAGATTATTCAGTTTCTCAGTTTTCAACTGAAACTTCTTTTTTATAACTTAATATAACATTAGTTTTTACACCAGCTTTGACAATAAACAAGTCATTTTCTGAAACATGAATAATAGTTATTTTGGATCGTTGCGCCTAATCGCATGATGTGGTTCGGAATAAGCGTGGAACCGTGGACTCACCGAGTGGCTCGTTATTGATTCTATACGTGCGAGTGTATTAGATAAGAAACATAATTTATAATAATTTTCTAAAGCATGGCCAAAGTGGTGGCGCATAGTTTCTGTGGCTAGGGGGGCAGGTAAAAGGGTGGAGTTGCCTCTTGGCCTTTGTCGGCGAAAATTTACTCACTCGCGTCCGTTTAGTTTTCGATTAGAATGCTTTGATTTGCGACACTATGACGACGTTGTCGAGCCACCGAAACTGATATTTCATATGGCCAGTCATTTAGTTTATTTGATTAAGTTTCGGTGCTCGGCAACGACAACAACAGAGAGAGCACGCCGCCATGATCGATGACATGATCGGAACACACATTAACCGGGTTGTAAATCTGGTAGCAGCCAAAAACTAGGCTAGCCCCGCCGGCGGCACACGTTTGAAGTGTGCTAACGAGTGGGGAAAGGGAGTGGGTGTGGGGAAGTGGAAGTGGTAGCTGTGCTTGTGGTTGGGCCTGATTGGGGTTTGGCGTCATTTGAAGGTTGCATGGCAATTAGTAACGGCAGCGGGGCGCAACTGATTAGGGCGTGAACTGCTGCTGAAGTAGCCTCCTAGACACTATGCACTCCTGCAAATGCAAGGCAGATAAAAGCTTAGACAGACACCATAAAGCAGAGCAAACACATTTTAACGAGCTAGATTATAAATTTACAGGCAGATTATAATTGTTTTAAATGCATACTCTGTTTAATTGCATATTTTTTCGCTTGCAGGCAATCGCAGCGTCAATGAGACTACAATTAAAACGGAGAACATATCAAATTCTGGGCATGATGAGCCGATGACCACCAGCGCCGATGAGCCTAAGAATGATAAAAAGAACAAGCGCCAGCGGCGTCAGCGCACCCATTTCACCTCCCAGCAGCTGCAGGAGCTGGAGCATACGTTCAGTCGCAATCGCTATCCGGACATGTCGACGCGAGAGGAAATCGCAATGTGGACCAATCTAACCGAGGCCAGAGTTCGGGTGAGCAGTTCAATTCATATCAAATGAAATGCACAGTCAAAGCCGCAAATTGTAAATAACAGCAGCGGCAGCCACAACAAAAGTGTGTGTGTGTGTGTGTTGTGCAATTATGCGGCAATTACTGCGGCGGCTGCGGAAGCCTTGTCCACTGGGCCAAAATGACCGCAATGCAACCGCAGCACGTAGCTGCCGCGAATACAAATGCAAACAGCAGCACATACAAAATGCTAGCGCCAACTCGTAAATATGCTGCCTGCCCCCCAGCCTTGCCCCAAATTGCCGTTTGAATTCGCGCGGCTTAAGCGCTCACTGGCCAAAAACCGTCGCCATTTTGCGCTGTGCAGCGCAAATTTATGTTGCAGGCCGAGTGGCTCGCTTTTGGGTGGTGCCACGATGTTGCTGGGCTTTAGGCTTAGCCAATGCAGCGGCGGCAGCGGCAGCGGGTGGCCGTGGTGCAAAGTTGCCATAAATTGCCGCCTCGATTGCGGCTAAAAGTTTGGCGCAGCTGGCAGCCGCTTTTTATGGCCCTAACCGTGTGTGTAAACTGGGCCGAGAACGCAAAGCTTATCAAAATATGCCCCCGGGCAGCTGTTTGAATATGCGACGCCAATGGAGCCCAGCTATTGACAGCCTCAAGCAGTTATGGGCCGTGTTGTCATTGTTTGTATAAGAAAAAAAAAAACATCCGACAAGCACGCACAACAGTTGTAATTGTTTGTAAACGATAGTTGGTAAACAATTGAAGAAGTTGTATGCACATAAGTGGCGCCAAGCGGCAAATATGCGTGGCAAATATAAACCCGACCGATACGATAACTATAATATCTATATAGATATCCATTTGTTGGGCCAGTCAGTCCGACAGTCAGTCAGTCTGTCAGACAAGACAGCGACACGGCAGATACACTCTAGATATGATTGTGGGGACAGCGCCTCGACTTGCCCCGATTGATCGATGATGATGTTGATGTTGCTGATGATCATCAGCAATGGCGAGACAACGAAGAACGTTAATTGTGCGTCTCATATAAATGCAATTACAATAAACAAACATCTGGCAGTAGCAACATTTTTGTCGAATCATTCCTGACAAATTGCTGGCACCAAAAAGAATATTTCATGGTTTTTCTATGCAAATTTCTCATTTATGTCGCGCATATGCTCAGAATTTCTCTTCATATAACACTTGACGGGCCACTATAAAGAAATTAGCTGCGGCCCGCAAACAAGTGTCGACCAAGGGATGGGCTTCTGCCGGCAGGCTGGCAGGAGAAAAGTCGGGAAATTATGTCAATCTAAACATGTGTTGCGCTCAATGCATAAAATATTGATACAGTTTGTTTTATGGTCCATTATATGATGACAAAAGGTTTGCCACTGCCGTCTGCGGCAGCGGCAGGGGGTTTGACTTTGGGCTGCAACCCTCCTGCACTCCCCACCCTGAAACCCCACGATAAAATGCAAAACAATGCGAGGCAATTTGTCAGCAGCTTTGGATGAGTTTTTGTGCGGCAGCAAACGAGGGTTGTTTAATGAATTAGAAACCGCATGAGAATTAATGATCATGATCGTGCTGTCTCCGCACAGCACGGGGCTCTAGGGATTGGGGGAGGGGTTTGGTAAAAGGCAAAATAACATTTGACTGCAATAATAGCGTAGGCAATAAAATTTATCAAATATACAAAAGGATTACAGCGCGCTCGCACACATACACACATATAAATCTGGGTGGGCTTTAAATTGTCAAAAACAAAAAAAAAAAAAAAACGTGGAAAAGAGCAGCCCGTCTGGGCAAACAAAGCAGTGGCAGTTGCAGTAGCTGGGCAGGAAATGTTGCCGCTACTTGGACATCCCTGATAGCTACTAATCTGAGGATTTACATGCGCCGGCAATTATGGCAATATGGTCTCTTCTGACTGTCGAGTTCTTTATATACTTTTTATAACATTACTGAAACAAATATCATTTCATTCAATTAACAGTCGAACATACTCGTAAAAACATTTGTTGCCTCGGGGGCAGAGTATAAAAAGTGCAATTGAAATCGGAGCACGTTATATGCTCGAACAACTTCTTTTACTCCTTTTATGGTCAGCTGTTGGCAATGGCCTGGAAAATACAAACACTTGTCTGTCTATAGAAAAGCCATTCTATTGGCGGCATAAAAAAGAATGGCGCCACAATATGGCCCATTTAGAGTCGTCAGTACTTGGAGTCGGCCAGCAAACCCGAAATCTGGCTGTAGCCAGAGTCAAATTTTTATTTTATTTAACTAAGGCTAAAGATGCCTCAAAAGTACTTATTAGGGATGAGCTTTACAAACAAATTAACTCTTTCAAGCGGGAAGCGAATGGTGTCAACAGTTGGCCCAGCTTTAATCTTGTGTACTTAAATGGTTTTATGAACTTCATAAAAAAATAACACTAAAGCCAAAATTCGGCAAAGAGCCGAAAACAAAGCAGCATGGTAATTAAAGCTTTAAGTGCAATTCAATTAATTAGAGGAAGAAGCGAATAGTCGAGCTTTAAGCTTCCAGCTATTGTATTTAGTCAGTGAGCTTTAAGAGCAATTGCATTGGTTAGATAAGGAAAGGCATCATTTTTGGAGGACAGCTAAACTAGTAAGTAATTTATTTATGGTTTCAAATGGCCGAAGTCAATAAAAGCTTTAAAAGAATGAATTGGAGCACAAAGCGAATAGGCGAGCTTTAAGGGCAAGTGGATTGGCTAGTTTTTAGAGGACAGCTAACCCAAAGGACAAGCTTTAAGTATGATTAAATATCTGTAATCAATTGCATATCTTCATTTTACCTCCAAAACTTTAATTGGCTTTTAAAACTGCTTAACTGAAAGTTGTATAACAAGTAAGAGGTTCTAGTCAGAAGCTCCCGACTAGGGGATACCCTGAACCCTCTTATTCCAACACCAAATAAATTAATAAAAAAAAAGTTCCCTTGGCAGGGCTCTAGAGGGAAAGCCATGAAGAAAAATCCAAACTTCGTGAAGATCGGATGAGATTTGACCGAGTTATGGAGTTGGTAATTTTTGACCCATGTCTATATACAAATCTTGGGGTAAGATTTGGACATGAATTTCGACTAAAAAATCGGTGTCGTGATTTGAATGCCAGATTAATCTAGAGGGAAAACCATGAAGAAAAAGCCAAACTTCGTGGAAATCGGATGAGATTTGACCGAGTTATGGGGGTGGTAATTTTTGACCCATGTCTATATACAAATCTTGGGGTAAGATTTGGACATGAATTTCGACTAAAAAATCGCTGTTCATATTTAAATGCCAGATTAATCTAGAGGGAAAACCATGAAGAAAAAGCCAAACTTCGTGGAAATCGGATGAGATTTGACCGAGTTATGGGGGTGGTAATTTTTGACCCATGTCTATATACAAATCTTGGGGTAAGATTTGGACATGAATTTCGACTAAAAAATCGGTGTCGAGATTTGAATGCCAGATTAATCTAATGGGAAAACCATAAAGAAGAAGCCAAACTTCGTGAAAATCGGATGAGATTTGGCCGAGATATGGGGGTTGTCATTTTTGACCCATGTCTATATACGAATCTTGGGGTAAGATTTGGACATGAATTTCGACTAAAAAATCGGTGTTCAGATTTGAATGCCAGATTAATCTAGAGGGAAAACCATGAAGAAAAAGCCAAACTTGGTGGAAATCGGATGAGATTTGACCGACTTATGGGGGTTGTAATTTTTGACCCATGTCTATATACAAATCTTGAGGTAAGATTTGGACATGAATTTCGACAAAAAAATCGGTGTTCATATTTGAATGCCAGATTAATCTAGAGGGAAAACCATGAAGAAAATGCCAAACTTGGTGGAAATCGGATGAGATTTGACCGACTTATGGGGGTGGTAATTTTTGACCCATGTCTATATACGAATCTTGGGGTAAGATTTGGACATGAATTTCGACAAAAAAATCGCTGTTCATATTTGAATGCCAGATTAATCTAGAGGGAAAACCATGAAGAAAAATCCAAACTTCGTGGAAATCGGATGAGATTTGACCGAGTTATGGGGGTGGTAATTGTTGACCCATGTCTATATACGAATCTTGGGGTAAGATTTAGACATAAATTTCGACTAAAAAATCGGTGTCGTGATTTGAATTCCAGATTAATATAGAGGGAAAACCATGATGAAAACGCCAAACTTCGTGAAAATCGGATGAGATTTGGCCGAGTTATGGGGTGGTAAATTTTGACCCATGTCTATATACGAATCTTGGGGTAAGATTTGGACATGAATTTCGACAAAAAAATCGGTGTTCAGATTTGAATGCCAGATTAATCTAGAGGGAAAACCATGAAGAAAAATCCAAACTTCGTGAAGATCGGATGAGATTTGACCAAGATATGGGGGTTGTCATTTTTGACCCATGTCTATATACGAATCTTGGGGTAAGATTTGGACATGAATTTCGACAAAAAAATCGGTGTTCAGATTTGAATGCCAGATTAATCTAGAGGGAAAACCATGAAGAAAAAGCCAAACTTCGTGGAAATCGGATGAGATTTGACCGAGTTATGGGGTTGGTAATTTTTGACCCATGTCTATATACAAATCTTGAGGTAAGATTTGGACATGAATTTCGACTAAAAAATCGGTGACGTGATTTGAATGCCAGATTAATCTAAATGAAAAACCATGAAGAAAAATCCAAACTTCGGGAAAATCGAATAAGATTTGACCGAGTTATGGGGGTGGTAATTTTTGACCCATGTCTAGAAACGAAACTTAGGGGTAAGATTTGGACATGAATTTCGACTAAAAAATCGCTGTTCATATTTGAATGCCAGATTAATCTAGAGGGAAAACCATGAAGAAAAATCCAAACTTCGTGGAAATCGGATGAGATTTGACCGAGTTATGGGGGTGGTAATTGTTGACCCATGTCTATATACGAATCTTGGGGTAAGATTTAGACATAAATTTCGACTAAAAAATCGGTGTCGTGATTTGAATTCCAGATTAATATAGAGGGAAAACCATGATGAAAACGCCAAACTTCGTGAAAATCGGATGAGATTTGGCCGAGTTATGGGGTGGTAAATTTTGACCCATGTCTATATACGAATCTTGGGGTAAGATTTGGACATGCATTTCGACTAAAAAATCGGTGTTCAGATTTGAATGCCAGATTAATCTAAAGGGAAAACCATGAAGAAAAATCCAAGCTTTGTGAAGATCGGATGAGATTTGACCGAGTTATGGGGGTGGTAATATTTGACCCATGTCTATATACGAATCTTGGGGTAAGATTTGGACATGAATTTCGACTAAAAAATCGGTGTCGAGATTTGAATGCCAGATTAATCTTAAAGGAAAACCATAAAGAAAAAGCCAAACTTCGTGAAAATCGGATGAGATTTGGCCGAGATAGGTGGGTTGTCATTTTTGACCCATGTCTATATACGAATCTTGGGGTAAGATTTGGACATGAATTTCGACAAAAAAATCGGTGTTCAGATTTGAATGCCAGATTAATCTAGAGCGAAAACCATGAAGAAAAAGCCAAACTTCGTGGAAATCGGATGAGATTTGACCGAGTTATGGGAGTGGTAATTTTTGACCCATGTCTATATACAAATCTTGGTTTAAGATTTGGACATGAATTTCGACTAAAAAATCGGTGTTCAGATTTGAATGCCAGATTAATCTAGAGGGAAAACCATGAAGAAAAATCCAAACTTCGTGAAGATCGGATGAGATTTGACCGAGTTATGGGGTTGGTAATTTTTGACCCATGTCTATATACAAATCTTGGGGTAAGATTTGGACATGAATTTCGACTAAAAAATCGGTGTCGTGATTTGAATGCCAGATTAATCTAAATGGAAAACCATGAAGAAAAATCCAAACTTCGGGAAAATCGAATAAGATTTGACCGAGTTATGGGGGTGGTAATTTTTGACCCATGTCTAGATACGAAACTTAGGGGTAAGATTTGGACATGAATTTCGACAAAAAAATCGGTGTTCAGATTTGAATGCCAGATTAATCTAGAGGGAAACCCATGAAGAAAAATCCAAACTTCGTGGAAATCGGATGAGATTTGACCGAGTTATGGGGGTGGTAATTTTTGACCCATGTCTATATACGAAACTTGGGGTAAGATTTGGACATGAATTTCGACAAAAAAAATCGGTGTTCAGATTTGAATGCCAGATTAATCTAGAGGGAAAACCATGAAGAAAAATCCAAACTTCGTGAAGATCGGATGAGATTTGACCAAGATATGGGGGTTGTCATATTTGACCCATGTCTATATACGAATCTTGGGGTAAGATTTGGACATGAATTTCGACAAAAAAATCGGTGTTCAGATTTGAATGCCAGATTAATCTAGAGGGAAAACCATGAAGAAAAAGCCAAACTTCGTTTAAATCGGATGAGATTTGACCGAGTTATGGAGTTGGTAATTTTTGACCCATGTCTATATACAAATCTTGGGGTAAGATTTGGACATGAATTTCGACTAAAAAATCGGTGTCGTGATTTGAATGCCAGATTAATCTAGAGGGAAAACCATGAAGAAAAATCCAAACTTGGTGAAGATCGGATGAGATTTGACCAAGATATGGGGGTTGTCATATTTGACCCATGTCTATATACGTCTCTTGGGGTAAGATTTGGACATGAATTTCGACAAAAAAATCGGTGTTCAGATTTGAATGCCAGATTAATCTAGAGGAAAAACCATGAAGAAAAATCCAAACTTCGTGAAGATCGGATGAGATTTGACCGAGTTATGGGGTTGGTAATTTTGACCCATGTCTATATACAAATCTTGAGGTAAGATTTGGACATGAATTTCGACTAAAAAATCGGTGTCGTGATTTGAATGCCAGATTAATCTAAATGGAAAACCATGAAGAAAAATCCAAACTTCGGGAAAATCGAATAAGATTTGACCGAGTTATGGGGGTGGTAATTTTTGACCCATGTCTAGATACGAATCTTGGGGTAAGATTTGGACATGAATTTCGACTAAAAAATTGAATTGATTTGAATGCCAGATTAATCTAGAGGGAAAACCATGAAGAAAAAGCCAAACTTCGTGGAAATCGGATGAGATTTGACCGAGTTATGGGGTTGGTAATTTTTGACCCATGTCTAGATACGAATCTTGGGGTAAGATTTGGACATGAATTTCGACTAAAAAATCGCTGTTCATATTTGAATGCCAGATTAATCTAGAGGGAAACCCATGAAGAAAAAGCCAAACTTCGTGAAAATCGGATAAGATTTGACCGAGTTATGGGGGTGGTAATTTTTGACCCATGTCTAGATACGAATCTTGGGGTAAGATTTGGACATGAATTTCGACTAAAAAATTGAATTGATTTGAATGCCAGATTAATCTAGAGGGAAAACCATGAAGAAAAAGCCAAACTTCGTGGAAATCGGATGAGATTTGACCGAGTTATGGGGTTGGTAATTTTGACCCATGTCTATATACAAATCTTGAGGTAAGATTTGGACATGAATTTCGACTAAAAAATCGGTGTCGTGATTTGAATGCCAGATTAATCTAAATGGAAAACCATGAAGAAAAATCCAAACTTCGGGAAAATCGAATAAGATTTGACCGAGTTATGGGGGTGGTAATTTTTGACCCATGTCTAGATACGAATCTTGGGGTAAGATTTGGACATGAATTTCGACTAAAAAATCGCTGTTCATATATGAATGCCAGATTAATCTATAGGGAAAACCATGAAGAACAAGTAAGAGGTTCTAGTCGGGAGTTCCCGACTAGGGGATACCCTGAACCCTTTTTATCCAACACCAAATAAATTAATAAAAAAAAAGTTCCCTTGGCAGGGCTCGAATTTGCAACTGACCGCATTACTTACTGTCGACTCTACTCATCGAATGTGTGTGTATACATGTATACAGAAATTCTTAAAGCTGCTGCCCCATTCAATTGCGCAGTTGCATATAACTTTGGTTTTTCTTAACCGATCTTTATGAAATTTTCTACAGTATTTGTGTATTCTGAAAAAATCAATTGAATTTAAATTGTGGTTTAAATTGGTTGGCAATAAAAGTTGGGTTATTAACTTGATTTATAGCTCTAGGGTAGTAGCGGGGAGGTGGCGATAGATATGAAATGAAAGATACTTGAAATATCTATAATATTCTAGAAGCAACATATCATGTTTGGTGGCTTTAGCTCTTATTATTTACCCAATTTTCTAAAAAAAACAGGATGTCGATATCGATTTTTATCGATTGCTTGGAAACGGAGTAAGTTATCGATTATCGGAAACAAACTCAATCTGCGCGGGAACTAGGAGCATCTACATCTAAAAAAAGGTTCTGAGATCCTTTGGCTCATACATACGGACGGACGGACGGACGGACAGACAGACGGACATTTGGATTTTGCACAAATACAATATACCCTTATACCCATTTTTAATGGGTTCAGGGTATAAAAACTTGTGGAAAAAACTCAAACAAAAGCTGTTAGCTGCTATCACTAGCCTTTAATTAAACTCTTAAGAGCTGCAGTAACGAAAAAATGTTTTTTATCTTTTCCAGTCTAGAAACTCTTTATAATTATCGCATGAGGGGTTTGCTGCTAAAAGCAAGCAATCAACTGTGTTGCGCCTTTCGAGTCTCGTAATGCTTATCAATATTGTTTGCAATCAAAATTTTCACTTCAATTTCAATTTCATGCTATCCAAGCGCAGTCCCGGAAGTGAGAAAAGGGGCCCCTTGCGGCAACGGCAACGGCAAAGGCAACGGCAACGGCAACAACAACAAGAATTAAGCAAATAAAAAACGTATTTAGCTGCAATTTGTGGCCATCAATCAAAATGGCAGCTCTTCACTCAAAAGAAAGACCCGTAGTTAAAAAAAAAAGGCGACCTCAGCTCCGTAACTTTTGCCACATGGTCACATTGGCACCACTCATACATATACCATACAAAAAATGCTACGTTTTTTTAACAACTTTACCTGATGAAGCGCTGCAGCACCAGCATAGAACATAGAAGTGCCTGCATCGGAGCGGTAGGAGGTGTCATTGCCGCTTTCATCAAAACCAATTAGGATTTTCTGCTTGAGTCAGCGGGTGCTGGCTGAAGTGTCTGCCCGTTGAGTGGAAAATTGCGCTGCCTTTTCTCACACACACACACACACACACACTTTTAGTTTTTTGTTGTTTTTATACTCTGTAGCCATTAAAAATGGGCAAAAAGAGCATAATACTCTTGGGCAAATTTATGTAACAGCAAACAGCTATATATATTCTTGATCAGAATCTTAAGCCGATCTAGCCAGGTCCGGCCTACTGTTTGAGTCTGATCTGTTCGAACTGACAAGCTACAAAGGCTAGAGACTGGAAATTTCTTATATAACATATATTCTCGTATATCATACGCAGAAAAAGCTTACCATTTCGTGTTTATTTTCACTACATTTTCATAATATTGATAAAAAAGCTTTACTAGAAAACTATAAGACTTAGATACAGCAAACTAAGCATTTAGGTTCACGTATTGCATACACAGACCAAGAATATTTCGCTTGTTTTGTACATAACTCTTATAAATTGGGTTATTGTTAAGTTTCGAAGGCAGAACCTCGCTTTTAGATACCTCACACATATGTTACATGGCATATTTAGACTCAGATAACTGCACAGCTTCAGGGTATCTGCTAGTCGTGTACTGCCGACTAAAACAGTCTTGCTTTATTTTCTTTATTTGCTGGTTTTGCGCTCTTTCTCTCTCTCTGCAGTCACATCAATTTGCCATCATGCAAACGTTGCTATTTTTTTTTCCATTTTGGCCCAAACTTCAACAACTTGCTAAATGATACGTGAAAATGACAGTTGACGAGATCGATGACGTTAGTTTTGCCAGCAGAAGCTCATCATGATGATGATGCTGCTGTTGCTGCTATTGATGCTACTGATGATGATGATGATGGTGATGATGATGATGTGGTTGTTGATGATGCTGCTGCGCTGCGACTGAGCAATGTACCTTGACAAATTGACACATTGCTGTGGGGATATTGAAATTGGCCCGACTGTGATTTATGTCCTGACCGGAACGGGCTGCTGCAACTTAAAGCAGTTTTTGTTTTCGACTTTTCTCACGCTGCCAAACTTTTAGTTACAGCTCAATCAGGCCGCTGTGTCTCATGCGTTTTCAATTAACTAGCGCAACTGATTCGATTAAAGCAATTGCCGAGCAAATAAATGCGCATTAAATTGCCGCGTGGCAAACCTTTTTTTCCTGTTACCCACAAAACAAACAAACGCTGCATGTTGCATGTTGCACGTTGCGGCCGTTTAGGCCCAGTTTATTTTTTTTCTTTGCATACGAGCCACGCGTGTCCACATTTAGTTACGGGCCCGAAACGTTGCGTAGCCGTCAGGCAGGCCATAAATTTACAACCCTAAAGCCAGGCTGCGTTGATTTAAGTACAAATGTGGCAAGGCGGCAACAAGCGGCATGAAATGCGCAAATTGTAGCTGGTTTAATTACCTGAACAACTGCAATTTCCAATTGCACATGGGCTGGTGGGAAATTAACAAAGCTGCAACTTAAAGCCCATTTGGAGAGTCTTTAAATAAGCAAAAAGTTAAAGAGAAATAAATAAGAAAGAAAAACAGCCTCATCAGAATTGCTGGCAGCGTCTGCACGGCCTTTGTCATTTACTGTATCTGTGTCCGTAACCGTATCTGTATCTCGTATATGTATCTGTATCTGAGTAGCTGAGTGCGCTGCGCAAACTTCAGCAATAAATTACAAAGTTGCCATTTTGTTTTTTATCTACTCGCTTTTCGCTTTTCTTTCTTTTATTTTTGCGCTTTGTGTACTTTTTGTTTGCAAAATAATTTTGATTTATTTTTTGTGGCCCTCGCTCCCCTCCTACCCTCTCTCGGTCGACTTGAATGCTGTGTACTGCTTGTGTTTCGGGGGTGGCCCGTCGAGTTTATTTATATAAAGCTCTCCATTAAAAAAGAAAGGCAACACCAACACCAGCAACAACAACAATAACAATAACAACCAGTATGGCAACAGTATTTATGTATATTTGTATTTATAATTACTGCACATGCGTATTACGCAGCGCCCTTTGCGGCACTGCTGCTTGGGGGGTAGCAGCTTTTGTGGGGGCTGCATTTGGGGGAGTTTTTCATACACACACACGCTCACACACACACACACGCCCACTTACACAGACGGATACATAAATTTTCAAGTTGGCGGCAATCTAATAAATTATGCGGCACGGCGACGCAATAAAAGAAAATGGCTGCCACTGCTACAAAGCATTTTGAAACTTTAACTAACTTGCCACAAACTGCTGCCACTTTTCTCATCTCAACCATTTTTGTTATGCTCTTGCAGGTGTGGTTCAAGAACCGGCGGGCCAAGTGGCGCAAGCGCGAGCGGAATGCCATGAATGCGGCTGTGGCCGCGGCGGACTTTAAGTCCGGCTTTGGCACACAGTTTATGCAGCCCTTCGCAGATGATTCGCTGTATTCATCATATCCGTATAACAACTGGACCAAGGTGCCATCGCCGCTGGGCACAAAGCCGTTCCCCTGGCCGGTCAATCCGCTCGGCTCGATGGTGACCAGCAATCATCACCAGAACTCGGTCAACTGCTTCAATACGGGCGCCAGCGGTGTTGCGGTCAGCATGAACAATTCGATGCTGCCGGGCTCAATGGGCTCCACGCTGACCAATACGAATGTGGGCGTGGGCGTTGGCGCTGCACCCTGTCCGTATACAACACCTGCGAATCCGTATATGTATCGTGCCGCCGCCGAGCCCTGCATGAGCAGCAGCATGTCCTCGAGCATTGCCACGTTGCGGCTGAAGGCGAAGCAGCATGCCACAGGCTTCAGCAGCCCCTATTCGGCGCCATCGCCAGTCTCGCGCTCCAATTCAGCCGGTCTGTCCGCCTGCCAGTATGGCGTGACCGATGTTGTCTGAGAAAACGCACTCGGTGCTCTGCTCAATCAGCATCAGCACCACTTGCAGCACTTCTCCGGCCAGCACAATGGCAATGCCATGCAGCAGCATTTGACCGGCAACGGCAGCCACAGCCACAGTCACAACAACAACAACATGTTGCACGGTCACCACCACAACAACAACAATAGCCTGCTGCTGGATCACACCGATTTGGGCTTGGGCGGCGGAAGTGGAGGCGGCACTGACGACGGCGGCACAGTGACCCACAACGATGACAACAACAAATCGCCGTTAGGCGCCAACGGACTAATGTCAGCTGCTGCTGCTGCTGCCGGTGGCACCTCCAGCGGCAATGACAATGGCGACGATGTCGACGAGGACGTCATCGATTGAACGATTGCCAAGTATACACATAAAACAAAAAACATAAATATATAAAAAATATTTAAATCGACGTACTTATAACATAAATAATTAACGATTTGTTATTTGTAAAACTGCGTAAATCAGCGGGCAAAAAAATACCAAAAACAAAAAAAAGTTTAGCATTAAGCGTATTTAATTAAATTTTAGATGAAAAATAACGAAAAAAAAGCAACTGCACATGAAATACAACTTTTTTGAAGAACAATAATTACATTTATAAAACAAAACAAAATCCGTAAAAATAAAACAACAAAAACAATTCTGAAAGGCCGAGCTTGTGTGCAGTTTTAATTAGTTGGTATTAAGCGACAGTCGAAAAGGCAGAAAAATTAATTACAAATTGATAAATGTGTTTTTCATATGTTTTGCATTTCTGCATTGAGATTAAATGCCAATTATGTTCATTAAAAAAAGAAGAAGCGCAAACCAACGTTTAATGTAGAATGTTAAGTGTTTTGTACATATTAAGCAAATATTTAGCTATAGGCAGCAAGCTGTATTTATAAGATTAGTTCGCTCTTAACTAAAGAACTAACTAGCTATATTGACTAAATAGCAAAAGAGTTAACGTTATCTGCAAAAACTTTTGCAAGTAAAACAAATAAGTCTTTGCCCACTGTGCGTCAGCTAAAAACCAATTAAAATAAATACAACTTTGCCCAAACTAAAACAAAAAAAAAAAAAAAAAAACAAAACAAAAACAACTTTGTTTGGCAGCACATATACCAAAAATATATATATATATATAAATATAATGGAAACGTATCAAGATCAAGTCAAAAATGTATTGTAAACAAAATATATCAAAAGCCGTAGCAGTTTTTAAGGAGTTGTCTAGTCGTATAAACAACCAGAGAGAAATCAACAAAAATAGATGAACAAAACGAAGGAAACTACTAAAACAAAAACCCAATATAAATATATACATAAATATATTTAATAATTGTACACATAAAATTACTAGTTATAGAAATTAAATCAAACCAAAAAAAAAAAAAAACAAAAAAAATCAAAAAGAACAATAAAAATAATGGAAAAAAAAGACGAACTAACACTTTTATTTGCCCAGCAAATACGACTTATAAATAATCCATAATCTATTTCCGCAGCTAACAAATGAGTTTTCGGAAATACAAAATTAAAAAAATTAAATTATAATTTATGCGCCGGAGCTGGTGGGTTAAAATTGTAATAGACGATCTGTACTTGGGCATGCGGGACCACGGAGACTGTCCTTGCGGTTGGCAAAGTGTTTAATTTAGCAGGAAGGTGGTGCACGGAATATACCATCCATCAATTTATTCATTACAATGAAATTATGTCGAATTTATATGCACCCCACCCGACCGCCGACCGGTAAATGACAAACGCAAGCCCCCCTCCAGCCCCTCCCACAACGACCGAAGCAAGCAGTTGGCCGGGGTGGGACAAAATCACCGCACAATAAAAATAATAATAAAAGGACATGCCGTGGCTGCTGTCGTTCTTCCTACTCTTGTTCTTCATCTCGTTCCTGTTCTTGTTGTTGTTGTTGTTGTAGCCGCTGCCCTATGCAAAATGCCCAAATGGCATTGTCAGCCATGGGGGGTGGCTGTCCGCCTTTGGCCCTGCGCTTGAGGGTGGGCATCAAATTTGAATTTCATATGCTGGCTGCCGCTTCACTTGCCGCTGATTGAAGGCAGGCTAATAAAGTGGCCGGCGGACAGGGGAGCTGTAGCGGAGACGCGGCTGAAGAAAGTAACCGTCCGACCCCCGCTGCGTTAAGCGTCGTTCAATGCAGATGAAGGGCAGACGTCCGGGTGCCCAGGAGCCGGGGGCAACCATTTGATTTATTTTATTTGCCATTCTGCCCGCTGTTAATGTTTTAATAAGATTGATTTTATTGCGACCGCTGCTCGCATCTATGCGTGGGTGTCGTCGCGCCAAAGTCAAAGGGTTAATAAGTTGCCTGCCTGCTGTTTAAGAACTTTATTAGTGCCCCGACCCCGACCCTGACCCTGACCCCCGACCCCCAACCCCCAGCACAGCCTCCCCCTTGGCCATGCAGCATGGGCAATTGCAATTGCCATGCACGAAATTAGCAATTAAATTGCTTGAATAAACAGCCAAACGGCGCTCGGGAAGAGCAGCTCGATGAGGATGAGCAGCTGGTGAAATGCTGAGGGTGTTTGCGATTCCAGCTCAGCTCTAAACTAAACTCTGCGAAAGTTAGAGCAACTATTTGCTTGGAGCTTGCAAGTGAAGCCTGGGCACGTTGTTATCAGAAGCGACGCACTCGGCAACATGAATGACTGACATTATTCTTTAGCAATGCGTAATTAACTTTTTGGCGTAATTAATGCCAAGTCTAATTATTGTTAATCACGCTCAGCCTGGCACACGCAGCCATATATATGAGCTGCAATTAAAATCAGCAACATGCCTCAACTCAAACACATTCATACATATTTACAGTGAATAATATTTGTGTGCGCGCGCCTTACACAAATAAACAAAGTACAATGACACTAGCTAAAAGTGGCGCACACGGTCTTTACGATATAGTTTAAAAGAGTTATATACGCAATGTTATAGAAATCTGTTTGTATCCATTACGATTCGCATAAAAATCTGTTTTAAAATGCATTTTGAGCTAGAGGTGTCTAATTCTAGATAGCCTTAGTCAAGATCCCATATTGAAAGATAATTGATTAAAAAATATTTGTACATTTTTTAAGTATGACAATAAGATACCATATTTATCTTTTAACAAAAATTAGATTTCGTGTTTAGTTTTCCGTCGCAAAAATATATTAGATTAATATATAAAATATTTATTTTGTATTTGTTTTTTTGTATTTATTTATTTCTTACGTTTAAATACGGTATTAATCTTTGAAAAAAAAAACTATTTCCTCATTCAGTTTTTTTGAAATTATGAGCTAAACAACAAGTTAAGCCCTTAGCTTTCCAATATACTGCAGGCTTTCATGTGCTTTTGAAGCTTATGATTAATTATGGCGATTTAAGCCAGTGTCATTGGATATTAGCCGACAAATATGCATGTGTATGTATGTAAGCATATGTTTGAAACCTGCGCCATCTTGAAAATATTCTTAAGACAACACACGCATAAGAGACAAAAGCAACGTTTCGCTGTCAGCCATTATTTGCCTGCCAACCTACCAATTCCGGTTTCCCCTTCCCCCCCCCCTCTCTCTCTCTCTCTCACACACACACTCAGCTCAGTGAGCAATCAGACAAGCAGGCAGATGGAGCTGTTTTAGCTTCAGGCTCGACTTGGCTTGGTTAGCATCATTCTCCATCATTTGGCTTGTCAGTGTGCGGCAGCTTCATCATTATTATTCCTGCTGTCTGTTATTGTTGTTGTTATTGTTGTTGCTGTCTGTTGTTGCATGTTGTACATAGAAACTCGTCATCGTCATCATGATAAGAAACATGGCTATTGTTGTTGTATTTTCCCTTTGGTACTTGTCTTTCTTAACTCATTGCGTTGGCAATAAATCTTTTGGCACTGCTATCTTGGCACGCACAGTTTTCAGGCCTGGTTGCGTCTAGGCCTGGTTAAATGTATGGCACCTGCTTAGCCGGGTCATTAGAAAGTTGCCGTCTAATGAGTGCCCATCAGCAGGTCGACCCAGCTGAAATTTCAATTTGCAACACTTTTTACGAGCCAATGCAGCAGTGGCAGGGCCAGCTTTACGACTCATTAAATGCAAATGAAATATGAGCCAAAAGCCAAAATAATTCGCAACTTATAAACATGGAGCCCAAAGTAAGCAAACCAACCGAATTCGAAATGTTGCCAGAAACAAGATATTATGAGCTGGGGACCGGTTCGGGCCTGGTCTCCAAGCACATGTATATAGAGTAAGTTGGCCTTTTATGGCACAAAAAGGGCGCACATAAAACACGACACCATTTTGCTGTGTTTATTGTGCTTGTTATTGTTGCTTTTGCTGTAGCTGTTGCCTATTCCGGCGGCGCTTTATTCATTTCAAATTTACTTTTGGCCATTTTATGTTGGCAAATTTTGACCTAAAAATCATAAAAATTGTAATCAAAATGCAGCAGCGCACACAATTTATGACCAGAGCAAGCAGCGAGGCAGCAATGTGAGCGAGACAGAGTGTGGAACAAACGAAAGAGGGAATGGGGGCTGAGAGGTGAGTTCTAATAACATCTAAGCGAGAGTCCGGCAGCAGCAGAGGCAGCTCGAAGCTCGAGGCTCAGCGCTTATGGCTTTTTAATGGTGCCGTGTGTCGGTTTTGTGGCAAATAAAATGGCGCACATTAAAAGCATGTTACGAGGAGGAGTCAGCCGCCCGAGCTGGAGCCACAGCTCCGGTAATACGAGCAGGCAATTGCATTGGCTGGCTGTGGGGCCACTTGGCATATTGAGGTCATGCATGGCAGCGCTGGGTAAATAAAAAATACATAAAAATATTTTACGAGACGTGGCAAATGCTAAGGCAGGACTAAGTCAAGGAAATGCAATAAAAATGGCTGGCTAAATAAAATTGACAATATTGTCATGTGCGACGACGATTTGAGCGAAACAACAAGAACAAAACAAAAACTCTAGGCACAAAATGAGTACATTTTAATTTACTTAAAAGGCATAAATAAAAATCATTTGTGTATGGCATTGCCATGTTTCGATGCCACACTCATCTAACTGAAACAACAGCCCCCGCCCCACATCACCCTCCACCCTCCACACGCCACCCATCAACCCACCGAGTGCTGCATGCTGAGTGTGGAGCCAATGATTATTCTGGGTTTTGTCATTTCAATTCGCATTATCCTTTGCACTTATTTTACTACTTTGTACGCTGCCCGCCCACCCCCTGTCCTATTCCAGTGCCATCCAATTTATACAGATCTAGCTGCGGGTGTGTGTGGGTGTGTGTGTGCTGGGGTGTGTTTGCGTAATGGCGGGTGTATAGTCGTCGTCGTCGTCGTCGCCGTCGTCGTTGTCGTTCTCGTTGCCGTCTGCCGAGTAACTCGCATTGTCATTGTGCAAATAAAATATGTCACGACTCGCCCACTCCAGAGCTGCGTGCCCGCTGCCCCTGACAGTGCTTTGTGTGCCTCCCCCGTCGCTCCGCACCGTACCCAAGCTGTAACCGAAACACGCCCCCTTGTTGTGTGTGTGTGTGTGTGTGTGAGTGGGTATCTATCTAACCTTTTGTTGCCCATTGTAGTCATTGAACAACACACACAATGAGCCACACTATCGGCTGGTTCTTTCTTTTTCCTATATAGCTATGAAAATCGCTTTTATATAAACTTGAATGAACGAGCGCGTGGAATGTAAATTGGATAGAGAAATGGTTACATTTTCCCATGCCCAGCGAGACCTCTAAATAAGTACATTCGTGTGCTATACTGCCGCAATACAAATCTTAACGCGACTATCTTATGCTGCCTACTATGTAGTAATAATCAAGTAATCTATAGCCTAACTAAAGATTCCAATATTCATATTGAGTTTTCTTTTAGTTTTTACTATTAACTATAGCAGACCCTTTATATACCATATAGTATATTCTCAGTCAGTCTAGGCAGTCGAATCGAATATCAATCTATTTTCTATGATTTAAAATTACTTTTATGACCTTACTGCAGGCGGGATTTGTGTTAAGGTCGGCTGAAGCGGACCTCTAGCTGCCATACGAATTATAGGAACTCTAAGTGGAACAACTTTTTGGTTAGTAAAGTATTTAATAATAGAACTTACTTAATCTTATCAGTATTGGCACGTTCTGTTAGATGCTTGCAATGTTATTTGGTGTGCTTATAATATTATAATCTTAATAGGAGATCCCATTATACTACGTAACATCGTTATCCCATTCAATACTCCATTCAGTTTAATGTTTTCTCCCCTTTGACTTTTCCATTTTGCGCTACGTCTTCATCATTTTCCATTTGGGCCACAAAATATGCGCTTTTCACCATCCTCCTAAAACTATACAAAAGCTAAAATCCAAATCCATGATTTCAGCTACCAAATCCTTTCCAAAGCTGCAACCAGGTGAAAAATAACAAAATGTTTTCCTTTTTTTTCATTGCTTATATCATTTTGTATATTTTTATAAAATGTTTTGCGAAAACTAAACTGACACACAAATACACACACACACACACACACACTTGCACACACAGAGACAGATACGTGGCAGTTGGGGCAACTGTAAAAGACATTTTTCGCTGTAGTTGTGTGCGCGAGTGTGTGTCGAGTGCTTTTTTGGCTAAATGCGAAATCGATTGGAAAACAATTTCCAATTTTTAAAGAATTATCGCCGCCATATTCGCGCGTACTATACTAAATCACACATAAGCAACCTCTAAATCTGCTGCTACCCAGCACTAGCACACTCACACACACACACACACATGCACGCACACTACAAACCTTTTGGCGCAGCTTTTCCTTTTTGGCTCGTTTATTTCTTTTTTATTTTGCTGCTTCTCATGGCAATATTTTCCATTTCATTTTCTGCGCGGTTTGGCTTTGGCTGCATGGCTGACTGCGTCTCTCTGTGTGTGTGTGTGTGTGTGTTATCTTTACCGCAATAGCAGCATTACATACAGCAGCGCGCATACATATTCATATACACACTTATACATACATATATACTTGTATATAGAGACAACCCGCAGCCATTTGCTTTTATGTGCCTTTGGGTTATTGCACCTTTGACTTTGAGTTGTTGCGAATTCTTTTTTTTTGGGCCACGTTTTTGTTGTCACCCAGGAGTACCCTGACGACTACAGCCCCCTGCCCAGGACACAGAAGAACCTAAGCAACCATTTCACATGCGCCATTTATTGTTATTTCTTTTTAACCAAGCGAGTGGCAAAGCTGAAAGCAGCCGCAAGTATTTCCTAATCAGGTTTTAACTACTATGTAATGGGATTCTGAGACTTTGGCATCGTTCTGAGTGCTTGTGTTCTCGTGACTGCATGTGTGTTTGTGTGTGTGTGTGTGTGTGTGTATCTGTGCGTAGCAGCAAGGTGCCAAATCGTAATTTACATGGATTTCGTTGAGATACCCAACGAATTGAATTGAAAGCCAGAGCAAAGCTACCGCTAATGTATTGTAGATTATGCCAAATCCCGCACAGTTTTTATGCCGCACGCATGTGCATTAACATCTGGATTGATGCCGCCGCCGCCGTCGTAGCCGTCCTTTGAGATACTTGCAAGAATTCTAAACAACGCTGCTGCTTGGACTGCTCCTGGGACTGAAGCGCACATATCTGGCCAGCCGGCGCTTACGCAGACACACCCGCACCTCGAATATCAGATTCAAGATCACAATGACCGTCATGAGGGCTATTACAACGGCGGCAAAGATCAGCAGAAACCAGTGAAAGTAACAGGACATCGTCACCGGCCGGCGTAGCCAGCCATTCCAGCTGCCAGTGCACTGCTCCACCACACATCGGCCCACTGCATTCCGAATGCAGCCCTTGGCACAACATCCATTGGCGCTGATCTGTCCACAGGAGGTCAATTGTGTGCTCGGTTCGCTGCAGTTCGCATAGACTGCTCCAATCACGGGCATCACCAGCTGACCCAGCACCAGGCAGACAAAGAGACAGCCCAACATAATGCCAAGTATTGCGCGCATGCAGATTTAGCTCCTCTCCTGGTATAGTTACAGTTGTCTGGTAATATGGTTAGTATGGCTACTAAACCATCTTTAAATTTGAGGTGAACGTGTCGAAAAACAAAAAATATTTGAATAAGCTCAAAATCTTATATACTCTGAACTCAAAGCTAAGTAGTTAAAACAAATTGACAGTCGCGCCGAAAAATGTATATATTATTATTTGTTTGCCTATTGCACTTAATTGAGCAATAATGTTTCTTCAAATGGAAGCTTCACTTAACTTTTCGAACCACTTACCATACTCTTTTACAGCTTGAGCGGTCGGAAGAACGTTTAAAGAGCCTGGTACTCACTTACTCCATCTTCCAGCCAAAGGCTTGGAATTTCTGAAAAGATTAAACATGGTGTAAAGAATTACGCTTCATACAATCAAGGAATATAGCTTCAATCAATCAATTTCCTTAAAACCCATTATAGTTACCTTTTCTTCCAGTGTTAGCTGCCTTGTTGCTGTGCGTTGGTAGTCATTCATTCAATCAGTCCATAAATTAGATACTTACTCTGGGCACATATCAAGAATCAGCTGTGTCTGGTAGTTGGCGAGTTACTGAGGATTGGATCTCTCCTCCACTCTGGACGTATAGGACCTCGAATTGACTGATACAATCTTAATCTTAATCTAACGATTATTATTAGATACAATGAATACATAGATAAATAAATGGTTATTGAGGCAACATTTAAGCAAGAAAGCATGTTGTAGTGCTTGATTTCGGGCAGAGCTTCCCATCATTGATTACTTATAAAATCACAATTTCGCAACGCTTAGCTAATTATCCGAGACTAAAAACAGATATGAGTGGCGCACGAAAACCAAATCAACATTACAAAGTGATTTTAATGTAATTCGTGATTTCGCATAATTGTAAAGTTAATAATTAAAATTTGTTTGCACAAAACCCAAAATGAAAACATGAAAATTTAATGCTGCCCAACTCTCGACTTGCTGCTGTGTCTAGGCCAGGTGCATTGGGCAATTACAGCTGGACTTATGGCTGCTTATGCATGTGCGTCCCCTCCCCCCGGCCCGCCCTAAGCGCCCACTTTGCCACCTGCAAATAACTAATGCGTAAATATTAGCAAATGGCCGAAATGTGGCGATTCCCCTTCACACCGAAAACGTGCAACATAAATTTCAGTCACATATGCAAAATGGTTCTTGTTGTTCTTGTTGTTGTTGTTGTTGTTGTTGTGTTGTATTTGTAATAAGCAATCAATTATTATTATTGAATTTAGGCGCGGTTTGTGGCAGGGGGCGTGGCAGGTGTCTGGGCATCGGTTGGTCAGCGCTACTAATGCGCCTAATGAGAATTTAAGCATTGCACCACCTTTCCCCCACATTGTGCACGGATTTGTAAAGCACACACATAACCTCACTTGCATGCGCACATAACCACACTTACGCAAACGAGGTACAGTTGCGTAAATACCATTATATTTGAGCTCATTTAGCGACGCTTTTTGGTTTAAAATTAGCTAAAAGTTCGTAAATCTGTATATCATTGCCTCGATGTGCTGGTTAATAAGAGATTAAATGGGCAGAGCATAGTATAGATGTATATTAACGCAAATATTATGTATATAAGGATATAAGAACACAATTCTAGTTATATTATAAAATAGTGTAAAACGATTGCATTCAAGAAAATGAATTTATTCAAGGCAAATAAAAAATAAATGGAGAGTTTCCCAAAATGTTTATCAGTAGATTCCATTAAAATCCCTTTAAGTATAAAGTCTATCAAATCTTAAAAATATAAAAATTATAAAATCATGTATTATATTTTTTCACAATTTTCATTCTTTCAATATCTTTAGCAATATTAAAAGCTGAGATCATTTTCCGGCTGACTAAACCGACTCTCGCAATTTGACTTCCGTTAATGATAATTTAATTATGGCCCTGGCCATTTGGGGGGCTTAGGCGCCTTACGCACTTCGCACACGGCTGTGGCGCAGCTAATTGCAGCAAATCTGCTTTGGGGTCAGTTAGCCAGTTCCTGTGGATAGTTGTGCGGCAATTGGCCAAAGGCTGCGCTTATTAACTGTTAATTGTGCAAATGAGTGTCGGCTTTGCGTTGCAAGCATTGCAATGCACAGGACAGGATGCGGGACAGGGTTAGCAGGAAATAATCGTTATGGGGGCTGCACTTCTGCTGTGTTAGGATAGCGAAAAGGACGCCCCAATAAATATGGCAAACGAAATTTTCAATTGCAATACATTTTCAAGATAAGGCTAAAAAAACGCGCTGACAGCTTTTGCGATACGAACAAGAGCAATAAATAAAATATATCAAAAACAAAAAAAAAAACAAAGATATAAATAAAATAAAAAATGAAAATCAACAAAAAGTGTCAGGCAAATGTCGCATTGCGATCCGCCAGATGCCGATGTGGATATAGATACCAGTTATACGAAATCCATATTGAAAATTGATTTAAATTTTTAATAGGCCGCCCAACACATGTCAACCCCCACACATGCAGCCTACCCGCCCCCCTGCTGGCGCACTATCTCTCGCTGGCTTTGATAAAAATGCAATGCACGCAACAATTGAAGGCTTACGACAAAAGATATGAAGCGACGGGGCTCTAGTTAAATATGGAAACAATATCGAAATGCCAAAATGAAATCGGGCAGCGAGGCAGAAACTGTGGCGCCACTCGCAAGCGACATGCCACAGATGCCACATAGGAATATAAATATATATATATAGATCGGGCATAACATATACATACGCAGATATGTATGCATGCCTTTCTCATAGCTCGTAGCTGTCAAATCATATTTTAATCTGCTTTGATTGCTGACTTTTGTGCAAAGGGATTTGTGCGACTGCAACTGCAACTGCCACAGCAAAAGCACAATGGAAAAATTGCATTTTATTTTATTTATGTAAAAAACTACACTCAGTTGTAATACGCGTATGTGTGTGTGCGTTCTCCATTTGCTTCATTTGTTGTTGCCAAAGTTAAGCAGTAAAATCCACTTTTTACGAGTACACGAGTTGCTTGTTGTAACTCATATGTGCGTAAACGAGCACAAAAACCCAACAGGAATTTCTTATTAAAAGATTACAACAACTCAACAGCGACGGGCCAAAATTTCACGGGCAAATCACGACTACAAGGCGTAATAGAGCATATAAATATATCTATTTATATATATGTATATATAAATACTTGAGCATGCGAACTAAACTCTGTAAATCTGCGAAGTCTAGACAAAACCTCTCAATCCAAATCCCAAATTTATCCTCTGGAAACAGTCTTAAAATAAACTCTAAGACAATACTAGACTATTTATTCACTCAACGTAATTAGACTACAGCCTTAATCTATGAATTCAACATTTAACTTGTACTATAAATTGAGTTCAAAGAATGATAGTTTTTTTTTTTTAATAAATTATTTATAAATAATGCATAATACTTTTAAGGAACTGTTAATAGTAAGACATACAACTTATTTAATTAATTGCTGAAAAGAATTGCAAAGAAATAGAAGAAATACACTTGATCTCAGCATAAGCTGAGTAATTCACATTACTATCATCATATCCGAGCATTAAGATAATTTTTTATCTATTAGCCGAACTTATAAATGATATTTGAATTCGATTCCAGAGCCAAACCTTTGTTTGGTTAAAGCTATAACTCCATTATATTAACTAATATTACAACTCTTTGATGATAATAATTATTTTATAATTAAAACTGGACTTACAAGTTAGTTACCTTTCACCTACTCAAGTTGCATCAATTTTAAATCTGTATATGACTGGATTCCTTTCTATAAGTATACTATGTATGCATAGAGAAGAGTGTATATGTATATATATATAGCTGACACGTTTGCTCATCTCTAGCGCGCAGCTACGACTTTCGCTTCAAAGCCGAACAACGCACCCCCCCCCCCCCCCCCCACCCACCCACCCACCTTCGTACGTACAAGCGACCGTTCCCATTGCCAGGCTTTGTCCAGTGACTTAAATACACATAACCATAGATGGCGCCACTGTGCTGGCGACGTCGCCGCTAGAGATTGTCAACATATTAGCTTCAAATTGCTAAAGTTCTGCGACTTTTGCTGTTGCCTCATTTTCTCTCGCACGCACACACTCACACCCAAAAATGTGTAAGTGTGTGTGTGCGTGCCTGCGTGTGTGTGTGCGACGCTGTTTAATGTGCTGTTGCCAACTATTTTAGCCAAAGCTCACACGGGTTGCCGCCAACATTGCCGGGGTGCCCGGTGATTTGCTTGCTCAGCTTAACAGGGCCCAGACCAGGCACCACACACACACTCCCACCCGCCCCCCTCCGCCCTCCCGGCCACCATCAGCCTGACCCGTCCCGCTGCCGGTGCTGCCGTTGAGCTACTTTGGTTGCGTTCGGTTGACATTCGTAAAATCTCAAAATCCCGAAGGTCGTTGCCAGGGATTTTCTCAGATTTTGTTAGATTTAAATGAATTAGTTGCGTGGCCGATTGATTTTTTGACCTTTTTTTTCTCGCTGCATATTTTTTGCTTAGCTGCAGACAGCCGAATCGGCCAAATCGCATATATGCCGCAGGCCAACTGCAACTGCAGCAACTGCTGCTGCTAATGCAGCCTAGGTGTTAGCCATAAATGAGTACAAATGTGCCGCACGGCTGCGAAATTGATGACGAAAAATATGTTTTTGGGGCTAAATGGAAGAAAAAATAAATATAAATATGCACTGCGTTTAGCAAGTAATTAAAATATGAGTCGAGGCTCTGCTGCTGCTGCTGCTGCTGTTGGCCGCATGAAATATGCAGCCAAGTCAACAAAGGCCAATGCAGGGCGTGCTGGCTATGGGACGACACAGTGCAGCACAGGCATAGGGCTTAAAATGGCATCAAATTTCATATTCAAAATGGCATTTTACATGTTGAGCATAATTTATAAATGCACGCAGTCCAGCAACAACAACCACAACAACAACAACAAGGAGCAAGGACATGAAATGTCCTGCGGCTGCAATATTTTTGAAGCGACATTGTCGACACTCTGCGCACAGCCCCCGGACAACCATCGATGGGCTGCCTTCTCTACGGCGTTGTCATTGTCGTTGTCGTTGTCGTTGTCGTTGTCCATGTCGTCGCTGCGGACCAGCAAACAGCAAACAAGCCGCAGCCGCCCGTTGAACCCCAGCCCCTGATTCCAATACCTGTGCCAGTGCCTTTTAATGGTCCACGCTGGCCAGGACCAACATGTTGAAAGGATTGCCCAGAGTTATGTGTATGTGTGTGTGTATGTGTGTGTGTATGTGTGTGTGCGTGTGCTTGTGCCACAGTTGATTGGCTGTTATTTTTGGTGCGCGAACTGGGCGCAGCACTGTTGAAATTTGCATATCAAAAACCCGCACATTCACACACACACACTCACTCACAGAGACACAACGCTGGTCAAAGGACCTGTTTCGGGCCCATTGTGTGTGCAGATTGCTGTAATAGCCGCCCAAGCCCCCCCTCCCCTCCTTCACCATTCAAAAAATTGCCCAAGTGCATGTGCCCAGTCCAGAACTGGGAATGGGGTTGGCTCTATGAATTTATGAACATAATATAAATTTATTTTTGCAACTTCTCATGTTTTTGTTTGGGCTCCAAAAATCTGCATGTGCGCTGCATGCACAAAAGCCCTGGCTTGTTCAGGCGTACAGGGGGCTAAGGCGGGAAGGCACAACAAAGGGATTGTTATGTCAGTTTTTGGGGTGTGTGTATGTGTGTGTGTGGGTGTTGCATTTACTGTGCTTTCGAGCACGTTCAAGTTTATTTATGCGTATGCAGAATACTTAATGAAAATTTAAATGTAAAAGTTACTCGCAGATTGCAACTACAGCTTGGACATGCAGATGGAGCTGAAGCTGGTCCACATGCCTGACCAGCCAGCCGGCCTGCAATCAGCTCAATGGAGAGAAAAACTGGTTAAGCGGCGGCAATCAGAACAACCCAGGGCACCAACAACAGCTACTCCACTTAAATAGATGAGAATTACTCATGCATGTGCAGCTACAAAAATTGAATCCAAAGTCCAACTCAGCTGATCAACGCAGACTATAGTAAAATGGTGAAAAAGAGCAGCATCTATGATCAATCCTTCCAATCTAGATAGACATATATATATATAGATATAGATATAGATATAGATATAGATATAGATATAGATATAGATATAGATATAGATATAGATATAGATATAGATATAGATATAGATATAGATATAGATATAGATATAGATATAGATATAGATATAGATATATATATAGATATAGATATAGATATAGATATAGATATAGATATAGATATAGATATAGATATAGATATAGATATAGATATAGATATAGATATAGATATAGATATAGATATAGATATAGATATAGATATAGATATAGATATAGATATAGATATAGATATAGATTATAGATATAGATATAGATATAGATATAGATATAGATATAGATATAGATATAGATATAGATATAGATATAGATATAGATATAGATATAGATATAGATATAGATATAGATATAGATATAGATATAGATATAGATATAGATATAGATATAGATATAGATATAGATATAGATATAGATATAGATATAGATATAGATATAGATATAGATATAGTTATAGATATAGATATAGATATAGATATAGATATAGATATAGATATAGATATAGATATAGATATAGATATAGATATAGATATAGATATAGATATAGATATAGATATAGATATAGATATAGATATAGATATAGATATAGATATAGATATAGATATAGATATAGATATAGATATAGATATAGATATAGATATAGATATAGATATAGATATAGATATAGATATAGATATAGATATAGATATAGATATAGATATAGATATAGATATAGATATAGATATAGATATAGATATAGATATAGATATAGATATAGATATAGATATAGATATAGATATAGATATAGATATAGATATAGATATAGATATAGATATAGATATAGATATAGATATAGATATAGATATAGATATAGATATAGATATAGATATAGATATAGATATAGATATAGATATAGATATAGATATAGATATAGATATAGATATAGATATAGATATAGATATAGATATAGATATAGATATAGATATAGATATAGATATAGATATAGCTCTCGCTCTCGCTCTCGCTCTCGCTCTCGCTCTCGCTCTCGCTCTTGCTCTCGCTCTCGCTCTCGCTCTCGCTCTCGCTCTCGCTCTCGCTCTCGCTCTCGCTCTCGCATCTCGCCTCTCGCTCTCGCTCTCGCTCTCGCTCTCGCTCTCGCTCTCGCTCTCGCTCTCGCTCTCGCTCTCGCTCTCCGCTCTCGCTCTCGCTCTCGCTCTCGCTCTCGCTCTCGCTTCTCCTCTCGCTCTCGCTCTCGCTCTCGCTCTCGCCTCCTCCTCTCGCTCTCGCTCTCGCTCTCGCTCTCGCTCTCGCTCTCGCTCTCGCTCTCGCTCTCGCTCTCGCTCTCGCTCTCGCTCTCGCTCTCGCTCTCGCTCTCGCTCTCGCTCTCGCTCTCAGCTCTCGCTCTCGCTCTCGCTCGCGCTCTCGCTCTCGCTCTCGCTCTCGCTCTCGCTCTCGCTCTCGCTCTCGCTCTCGCTATACATAATTCAAATAGAATTCATAAAAATGCAATCTGAAATACATTTAGGCGAATCCCAATGCGCTTTCACTTACAAGTATAATAAAATCGCAAAAATAAATAAAATAAATAAATTTCCATTGCATATAAAGGATAAGGGATATAAGAACTGTGCTACTAAGCTGGGCTCCGGAGCCTCTGAGTCCAGTTCGGGCTTATTATGCAAATGGAAAATGCCTTGAGACATTTTGCTACTCCTTTTAATGTGAATCACCGCACAGACCCCCCCCCTCCCATTTTCTACTGCCCGCCTCCACCAAGGTCCAAGTAAGCACAAACCCGCATCATTCGATTTAGATGCAAATTCATCATATAGCCAGCCCTTAGGCGCCATCCGAGAGGACACAGTAAAAAAAAAACAGATTGAAAACTGACCAGCGACGGATGCTCAGAATTGACAATTCAAAGAGATACCTTTCTTTTAGAAATTGTATTTGTTATTTAGCCGAAATTTAAATAAAACAAGCGAAACTGCCTTCTAATTTCCCCCCTCGCCCTGCTCACACTTAAGCACAAAATGCAAATAACTCAAAAATCCAATTGCCATAAATAAAAGCAGCTTCTACAAAAAAAACTTTTTACTTTTCAAGGGGGTTACAGCAAGTGGGTTAATGGGTGTGGTAGGGGGCTGGGGGATTGGAGGCTCTGTGTGTTGGGCAACTCGGTTGGTAACTCCATCAAATGATGTACAACTTAACACATTTGCTGTATAAATCTTGTTCTCGCAACTCGAGTTATTCAAAAATCGCTTCTAAATTGGCTACAATGTGTTTTTGTTGTTGTTGTTGCTGCTGCTGCTGCTTGTGGCATGTTTTTTGTTTTGCAGTTTTTTGTGCAGCTTCGATTTGTGTGTGTAGATTTTGTGCACATTTATCTTGGGGCAGCTTATGGGCAAAGTTATGAAATATGCGCACGAGCATCGCACAAATTGTCTAGCGCCCGAGCTGTGGCAGCGGCAACGGCAGTGGCAACGGCAGTGGGGCAGGATCGAGTGTGGCAACTGGAAAACCGTTACACACATTGAGACTATGGCATCGCAAAAGTTAGACCCTGCCAGTGCCGAACAACAAATCGTTGGCAAAGCTGTTTTTTATGACTGGTCACAGTCACTCACATTCGCATTCACAATCGCATTCACATTCACATTCGCATTCTCGTAGTGACGTGCAAATGTACTTGACAACAGTTTCTCACTCTTGAGAGTGAAGTGGAACTTGCCATTTCTCTAAACATAGCTTTAGAGAAAAGTTTTCTGGATTTCAGTAAACTCTGATTTTTGTCTACCCAAAAGAGTGCAAATGCTTTAAAATGTTTAAATGGATTTTAATTTGATTTTCTATCTGAATCAGAAGCCTTAAAATGTATGCCAATAAACATAAGGTACCTCTTTTTTATATAACTTGCTTTGAGAGTTTTTGAGGCACTGTTAAATAATTTGAAGGTGCTTTTAATACTACACCCGAAATAAAATTGGCAGTAGTTACGGAGGTAATTTGCATAGCCAAAATTTCAAAGAACCTAAAAATCAGTTGTGCGCTTGCCCAGCGCTTTTTTATCTTATGAGAATCGCATAGTAAGGCGATATTTAATGAAATGCTTTCTTTTACCCTGCATAGAACACCTGCAATAACACTTGTTTTGTGCAAATGTATGTAAAAGCAAAAGGAGACTTGTCCAACCCGATAAAGTCTATATATTCTTGATCAGACCGACGGATGAATTAATTAATCCATGTCCTTCTGTATGAACGACAAAAGATAGAACCCTGCAATATAACTAAACAAATACACACCCAATATAACAGACATACATAAATACACACATGCAAACGAAGATAAGTACTTACTACTGAAAAAGTAATGTTAATTTTGTAAATTTGCCTGGAATAGAAATAGAAATTAATATAATTATAATCATGCATATGTTTTAGTTCCAGTTAAGGAGTTACTTTTGGTTGATAAATAAACATTTAGATACAACTTTACTTAAACAATATTAAGCTCCAATCAGAGAGAAGCTAAGCTTAACGAATATGCATTTAAATCGTTTTAGATTTTACTAAGAATTGGAAACATATGCGCAAGTTCGAAGTACAATTTTATTGTGAATAGCTGAAAGCAATGCCAATTTCATGAGGAACAGCAAAAAATTTGATAAGACCCAAAACTTGGTAATAATAGCCAAATCATTGAGCTGCCTCACACACACAAATACGACATACCCAAAGGGTGTGTATGTGTGTGTGTTAAAATTAAATAAAATAAAATTAAATGTATATAAAATTAGGTTAATGTTTGGCAGCAGCAGCAAAAGCAAAAGAAGCGAGAAAAAAAGCACGACAGCGGCCCCTTTTATTTTATTGTTATGTAGATGAGGCAACGGCAGCGAGAGAAAGCTGCGACAATGTCCTGCAGAATGAACGCACTTGCCACACGCTGCCAGCCACATACGTAACACACACCCCCCCCCCCCTCACACACCCCTCTCCATCTTGCTGCGTGCGTCCAAAAACATGCGACTTAAACAGGACTTATGGTTATCTGCGCATTTTATGGATATTGCGCTCAACTGGCAAAGCGTTTCGGCCTGCTCTTCAATGTGGCACACACCATGCACCCTGCCACACTCACACACACACGCACACACGCACACTCTGTGGCAGGCACAAAATAAATGAAGTTACTTGCCAGCGATATGTTTGCTAAATGTTCTATGTAAATGTTAAGAAAGCACTTTAATTTCCCAGCCTGTGGCAAGGACATTAACTTAATGGCGCAACTGAATGAAAGTGAAAAGAATCACAGATACCCTAACCAGAACAACCCCCCTACCCGCTGCCTGCCAAGCACACAACTCGAGGCATTGTTTGAGTTGAGCGAAAACCAATTAAAAGCGCATAAAATGCCGCGACAAAGTCAAATTATGAACTGCAACTGTGCAATGCAACAAAATGTATCCGAAAATAGTTGCAGCAGCGCGAGTTAAGCCCAGTTAAGCCCATGTGCATGCTACATGCTGCATGCTGCATGCTGCATGTTGCACGTTGCGTATGCAACATAGAAACTAAAAACTGCTCCAGCGCCGACAACGTCGCGCCATTTGTCGCTCGAGCTAAGCCCACTTAAGCCCTAAAAAACAGCAGCAGCAGTCCCAGCATACCCAGCACTCGCAGTCGAGCGGCTGTTCGATTTGACTTATGGGTTCATTTGCTTAACTGTCAGTCGAGGCGGCCTCTATTTATAGCTGGCCAGTTGAGGCGGGCATCTGTCTAATATAATCTATGGAAAACTGCGCCACAGCAAGCAGCAACAATTGCACTTGAAGTTGCTGCCGCTGCCGCTGCTGCTGCTGCTGGCAGGTTGTGCCACAAGCTGCAGTCAAATTCTTATTCTTATTTGCCGTGGAAAGTATTAGCTGGCCCTGCCACTTAATTGACAGCAATTTCACGCGCTGGCAGGCAACGCGTGTCGCTCAATTGTTTCAACCAAAATATGATCAACAAAAATATATTTCTTTTTTTTTTCAATTTTGGTCCACAATTGAGGCATGACGGCGAGCAAATTGCCTCGTGAGCTGCCTCATTACGTCACTGAGTTGTTGCCGCGCTGCATGCAACGTAATTAGATGTGAAAATGTGGATGTGGCTGCCCCGTGCTCCAGCTCCAGGCATGGGATTAAGGAGCTGCCAAACAGAGGCAGCTGAAGCGATGCGCGCATATTCAAATTCTCTCGGGGTAGCTCTTCTATTTGTTTGTCATAGAGCACGCTTCAAGTACAAATAAATATTATGCTAGAGGTAGGACAAATGATATTCTGCGCTTGGAACTACGCCTGAGTGAAGTGCCATGTAAGCTGAGCGTATCAAAGAGACAAGAAGTCTTTACAGCAGCTGTCAACAAAGGTTTCAACTAGGATTCTAGTTGCTGTTTAGTTAGGAGCTATGGGAAGCACTCAATATACATGATATGTGTGAGAAAAACAAAAGCGAGTAAGACGCTATAAAATTAAAGATACCTGATATACATTTACTATTCTAGAAGCTACATGTCAAATTTGGACTCTAGCTCTTAAAACGTAAGAAATTTGCTCAAAAAACCGAATCGATAATTCAATTGATATCGATTTTTATCGATTGCTTGAACACGGGGCAAGCTATCGATTATCGGAAACAAACTCGTACTGCGCGCGCACTAGGAGGACCTACGTTCAAAATTTCTCTAATTGGTTCTTAGATCCTCGCGTTCATAAATACGGACGGGCAGACAGGCAGAAGGGTATGGCTAGATCGAGTCGGCTATGGATCCTGACCCAGAAAATATATATTTTTTACATGGTTTGTACATTTTCAATGGCATCAGGGTATAAAAATAGTTGTTATCAAACTTACGTTCACATATATAAATATATACTTTTATACATATGAATTTATACAGACATACATAAATTCATATGCACATACACAAATACATACTTAACTACATACATTCATATATATGTACATACATACATCCATACATGCATACATACATATATTCATATATAAATACATACATACATATAGCCCCCGGCCTTGACGTTTTTGGCGATTTTTCACACTTGCGGGTAGAATTTCCAAGTTCCTAGCTTCTTCGCGTTAATCACCAATCGTCAGGTCAGTCAGGTCAATTTGTTTTATATATAGAAATTAAAGAAAATGATAAGTTTTCAAATTTGAATAATGTTAAACAAGAGTTGTGCACAAAATAATTATTTATCATCTATTGACTCTCATTTCACGAAAACGTTCAAAAGTCGGATGAAATCTTCTATTATTTTCCATCTTATAACAGGACATTATTCGTCTGGTGAACTCGTACAGTCCGCACTTTAGGCCCTTATAATACAATCTTACCAAAAGAAAAATGCACTATTTTTATTTATTTTTTTCTAACCCATCTGAAAAATGTTTGTATTTTCTTTGTACACACTTCTCAAAAATCTGTCGCGTAAAGTATAAACAGAATTTTATGTAACGAGAAAAAAATGTAAGTAAGCTACATATTGATAAATTCTTTAATAACCAACCATTTTCTTGAAACCAAAAACTCTTGAAAACTTTAGCGAAAATCTCAAGTGCCAGCCATTAAAATAGCATTCGGTTCGCCATTTTGTTGCTGCTGTTGGAGTTGTTGTTGTTGTTGTTTCTGCTGCTGTTGCTATGAACAATAACAGAACGCCAACCCCCAACATTGTGCGTACCCCGACCCGCACACCGCCCCCGCCTCCAGCCTAACTACCAGCCAAAAAACACACCCACACACCCCTTTAATTATGATTCAGTGCACACAAACTTTTGTTGCGTGCCTGGCGCTTTGTGCTTTGTTGTCCTTGTTGTTGTTGTTGTTGCTGTTGTTGCTGTGGATGTCCTTTTGTGCTAACTTTTCAATTCCTAATTATAATTAGAGAATCGGTTGTGTTCATAAATATTAAAAAGGGTCGCTCCTACTACAGGGCGCCCACAGTGCTTCACTTGTCTTTTGTTGTTGTTGCTGTTGTTGCTGTTGTTGTTCATGTTGTTGCTCAACTGCTGGCAGCGACATTCCATGAATAATTAACTCAAGTCTTTGTGGAGTAACCCCGCTTTGCTGTCTACCCCACCAACTGGGCGCCCATTCGCCAGTCGCCATCTTGTTTGTCAACAACAACAAAAACAAGAACGTTGCGCGGTGCTTCACAAGACGTGCGGCGGCGACTTGTCATGAATTTACTTATGAATATTTGAATTTTTAATGTAATTTGTGCGATGCGCTGCCCATCGATTGGCCCAAAGTGTTCATTATGAACAGCAACTATGCCTAGGATAGGGTAAAAGTTCTATTTTTATTATTTTCTCGCGAGTCAAAGGCTATTTAACATAATTTAACGTCAAATTTTTAAAAACAAGCCCAAGACCAATTACTGTGCTAATCGCGAGCAGAAGACCTAGCGGATACACACACCTAGAGACCTAGCGAATACACACACCATCTGATTTAGACAAGCGAAGTTTCGAGTATTACAGTCAAGACACATATCTAATTAGGGATGTGCAAACACCTAGCCTAGCAAATACAAGAACCTTCGTCCAATAATAGTAGGAACATAAACCTAAGAAACACTGTAGAAATCAAACTGCACGAAACTTAATGGATTAGCATTGGTTGACGACTTGGATACAAAATGATACAGAAAAAATAAAGCCTGCGCCCGACGTGTTTGAATACCCGTAAATGTCAGAAAATAAATCACGGACTCATAAGCTGCAATCGGGAAAGCATAAAAGTGTTGTAGGGTTTATCTCACACATTTATACACTTTTCACCAATTATTTGTAGCTTTTTTGTACTTTAATATATTTGCATTAATAAATTGTAAGTGTACATAAAATAGTTTCAACCAGATTCACGTTTCTTCATGGCCATTAATAAAAAACCAGCTTCACAGTTCACTCGATTATTGTAGTAAGTACACTAACTGGAAACCCTAATTACACACACGTATTAGTCTATGTGTATATGCCTGTGTGTGTGTGTGTATGTGTGTGTGTGTGTAAGTGTATAAATTAACAATATATCTCTCAACAGCTACAACTAAATATTAGTTAAAACTTAGTGCATCTAGACTATTTACAATGGACATTACCAGTCCGCAGAGCCGTAGCTCAGGATAGAACCGGGCCAGCGCTGCAGCCATTGTTGAGACGGTACTCGGCATAGACGAGGCCCGTGTTGTGCCAGTGGTAAAAGGCGGCCACAATGATCAGATGCCACCAGTTGTGCGAGTGGCCGACAAAGTCCACTTTGCCGGTGAGCCAACGCTCGGGTATTTTGGCGGCATAGAACACAAAGGCCACCAGGCAGAGCAGATACATGATCACAATCCGTGGCACCATCAGGCCGACCAGCTCGTTCTCCAGCCCGCCCATGGCCACCGCCCAGTGGCCCAGAGGCAGAATGCCGTAGGCGGACCACAGCAGGAGCACAGCCACCTTGCCATTCATGGACACATTCAGCTGGGGTATTTGCACGGCAATGGCCAGGCCAAACATGCCCAGCGCAATGGTCGAGTATATTGTGCGCAGAAACTAAAGAAGAATATATTTAGTTGAGATCTATAATTATGAACGGGTAACTACATACCGTATGGCACCAGAAGGCATAGTACATGCCACTTATGTAGATGGCCACCAGCGAGAGGGATATGCCCAGAAAATCCACAGATAGAAAGAGCTCGTAATGCTCCTCCGACTTGCAGGAGAATATATGATATATGGCCGACATCAGCATGCACAGACAGAAGCAGACCAGCAAACAGACCACAAGCACCTGATCAGTAACCTCTGCATGCTGGCGCAGAAATTGCAAGTCAAAGATTGTCAGGCCGATGAACAGAATGCAGCCGGCCAAATGACTCCAGATATTGATCTGTTGGCGAATTGAAAAGTAAAATAATAATAAGATGAGTTCAATATGCTAACTGTTAGCTTAGCCAATTCCTTTGCTGCTCAAAGCTACCATAAATAGCTATAATTTATAATAAAACACATTAAAACATGCCTAAGTATTATTGACAGTATATTAAAGCTCTGATGGTATTGTAGTTAAGGCTTAAAGCTCCAGCAACCGTCACAAATTTATAAAAAATAAGATCCACTCATTAGAAATGTGCAAAAAGCCATTTAAAATGACGTGGGCAGAACATTAAAGCTTTCATTCTATTAGCTATTCGCAATGAAGCTTACTTAAAGCTCGATCAAGTATCTAAAAACAAACAAGATATTGGACTATATAAAAAAGGACAAGCCTGAGAGAACAAACACACACAAAAAAGCTTTTATGCATAAGAAACGAGCAATAAGGCTCACTTACAGCTCAAAGCTCACCTAAAGCTCAAAGTTCACTTAAAGCTTAAAGCTCACTTAAAGCTCAAAGTTCACTTAAAGCTCACGTTCTTATTCTTACTTACCGTCTCATTAGTCCACCAGAAAATGCTCTGCAGGCACAGCTTGTTGGACAGGAATGTGCGATAGCCACGTCGAATATACGGATTGAACTTCAAATGACTTGGCGCCTGTGTCAAAGAAATGATCAAAGGCTCGTTAGTTTTTTATGGTATTGCATGGCCAAGCCAAACATCGAATGCATTTTGAATTGAAAAAAGGCACTAAAAAGAATACAAAGAAGAAGATTGCAGGGGCAAACGCTTTTGCTTTGTTGGCCACGCGCCAAATTGAAATGGCCAAAGTCTCAATTACGCAAATACAGCGAATGAATTAAATGTTCATTAACAAGCAAATGTCTGCAAATTGCTTTTATCCGCCGAACGAAGTTCGTACACCCTTTCGTGCTAGAATCATTCATCTTCGGCTTCGAGTCCCTGGCAAGGTGACAAACAGTTAGTTTGCTTTTAATATTGTTGAATTAAAAACAATTCACTTTTTAAACAAAAAATATCTAAGATCTTAAACTTGAAACCTGAAGCCACGCCTTTAAGCTTTACTAATGCAGCCCATCTTTAAATCAAATCAAATGAAAACTGAACTGAACTGTTTTATTTTTAAAATATAATATATGTTAATACTATACAGTAAAGTGTTTTTATTTGAAATTGGAAAGAAACCAATGCGACAAAGAAAGGTTCAAATCGAAACCAAGGGCAAAAGTGTGGGAGACAAGGCCTAGAACCGAGCAGCTGGTTGACGAATCTTCTTTTTGTTGTCCACAGTTAAACTCTTAAGAGTTAAGAGAGTTAACAATTTAAAAACATAACGATCATAATCAAAATCTATCTAACTGTATGTATATATCATTTAATATAGAGTAATGCAGAGAAATGCAGCGTCTTCTTTTGCAAGGTTTATCTGCACGGGTTTCTCTCTTTCTCTCTCTCTCTCTCTTTCTCTCTCCCTCTGTGTTTTTTTTTTTTTTTGCTTTTGGTTTATAATAAAATCGACCTTGATTTAGTTTGTTGGGGCTGTTGTTATTTTGTTATGCTGTCGTTTTCGTGCCTATTTGTATTACGACTATTTGGCAATTGTTGCCACGTTTTGCATTGCTCGGCGTTTTGGCCATTTACAGCACGCACTCGCAAATAGTTTGGGCACACACAGCGAATATGAAGCTAGCTGGCCGAAGATAGTATCTGCCAGATACACAAATGTATCTGGCAATAGCAATAAGCCAAAGAGTTGAATGCATGTAAATTAAATGGCAACAATAATAATAAATAAGAAGGTTGTGTTTAGCTCGCCTTTTGGCCTTCGCAGCGTGGGCCTGTTGCACTGCGAGGGGTATCTGGGCGGGGGTTAGCTCTGCTGGCACTTGGTCTATCAAAATGGCAGCGAGTTGGAGAGATTGATAGACTGAAAGGGCATCCGTGTGGCACTCACATCATCAAAGTTGCACAGCCATTTGAAGTTGGCCAACTTGTCGTCAAAGTCCGGGCCATGTCCCAGCACGTTCGGCTCCTCATTAGCCGGAAACTGATGAGCGGCGTCCGTAGCGAGTTCCGTAGTCAGTTGACCATCGAGCTGAAAGAGTAGAGCAGAGACGCGACGTTGCAAAAATTATTGATTAGCCATGGTTCAAAGTTAACCAGCTCAATTTGCATTCGCTTGAAACTTCCGGCTTCTCTTTTAATCTTGGCTGGAAATTATCTTTCTATCTCTTTCAAGTTTATTCTAAATTCTACTAAAATAGTTGCAATTACTACAAGAACAACAACAACAACTGCGACGAGCCCCAACAATAACAAAATGTGGGGGCTTGACTTTTCAATTTGTTTATCCAGTTTCCAATGCAATAAAAAAGCAACAACAACAAGCAACAGCTGCATGTGCAATTGTGCACGTGTGTGTGTGTGTGTGTTTGTGCGTGTGTGTGTGCTTTTCTTGTGTATGTGTGCGTGCGCGTGTGTGTGAGAGTGCGCTGTAACAGGTTGATGACGTTTTGTTTACATTTACAAATGTTGCTTTTGCATTCTCGAAATGCTTCGAAAAGCTTTTTGCACTTGTTTATGCGTAAGCTGAGACGGCACGAGCCTGTTAACTGTTAAGAAACGACACCCAATGAGAAATGTTAGCACACACACACGCGCAGCTGTTAAATTGCAGAGGCTCGCTTTTAAGGGAAAAGGAAGAAGCTCGTGCAATTATTTATTTCTTTTGTATTTTATTCTAGTAAAATAATTCAATTCTAGTAAATTAAAAAAAAAACTCCCAAAATGTGCAGCTGTATAAAATGTTTGAATGTTGCCGAAAAACTAAACCAACTGTTAAATTTACAGCGCTTCCAGCTAAATAACACTCGAGCCTCATAAAATGCTCAAGTTTCAATATTTACCCACATACACATACACATATATATATACGTTATTTCTGGCTAAATGATTTGACTAACATTTTGTTAAGCGTCTGCTCTGACGCCTGTTTTCCAGGTAAGCACAGCCAGCAGCTGATTGAGTAGCTTTGCAAAGTGCATTATCAGATATTTCAGCATAAACAAATTGCGAAAAAAAAAGCAAAAAACAAATATGTAAAAACAAATTAAAGCTAAAAATCAATGCATTTGCATTGTTGACCGAGTAAATAGATTCGAATGGCGAGTCATTGATAAACAGGATGCGCTTTTAATTTAGACATTGACGTACTTAGTTTCGTAATGTTTGCTGAGTCTGAGCACTAGGGCTTGAATGGGTATCTGTACAAACTTGGATGTGCCTAGGTGTAGTATCTTACATTTTTCTTTTTGTTGCTGCGCCCATTGCGTTTCAATTCTGTTGTGGTTGTTGTTGTGGTTGTTATAACTGTGGTTTCCATATTCAATCACTCGTTGTAGGAGATCACGTTTGTAAAATGGTTTTAAGCGTGGCTAACGTTTTCTTTTTTTTTTATTGATTTTTATATTTGTTGCTATACACTAAATATGCATAGTTTATGGTTTAAATTTCGAAAATGTTTATCGTTTGGTTTTGAACTGCAAACTTTTATCAACTGTTTCGTTCAATAACTTGAACGAAACTAAAACCAACCAAATGCACTGCATACCAAGTTATCCAAAAAAGCTTTGCGCGAAAGCTCAACGCGCGTCGTTACAGCCCGTAAGGGGCGAGAGAGAGAGAGAGCGATTGAGAGAGATCTTTGGGCGCACTTACAACAAAAGCTGTACATGCCCGCGTAAGCTTGAGCAACGCTTTGAATTGAGAGTTATGCGAACTTTCGTTAAGCCGGCTTTGGCGTTTATTTGTTGTGTAATTTTTTTTTTCATTTTCTTGTTCAAGCCTCCTCCTCCCAATTATATAACCAAATAGCAACAAGTGCGTAAGCCTACAAGCTTATGCGACAAGAGACGGATGCATGACTTCTCCTTCCTCTTCTTGTTGTTGTTTTGTTTTTTTGGTGCAACATAAACAAAAACCCAAAACCAGTTTCAAGTTCGACTGAACTTGAGGAAATCTGCGTGAATGGAACTTTCGCAATGCCCTCGAGACAAAAGTACATAAATACATACATACATACATATGCAAGCATGTAAATATGCATATATGTATATGTGCAGGTATGTGCATTATGTAAGCGCACAATGATCGGCAACAGACACCCATAATTGACCTTGACTCCATTTGAAAGCTCAACTTGTGCGCGCGCGCGCGTGTGTGTCTGTGTGTGTGTGTGTGCAAGTTGAGCTCTCGCCGTGAGCATCTCGCTTTGGTATTCAATTCGCAGTACACGTGCTGCACGGTCTATAGCTGTAGTTTCTTATCAGTGCGCTGGCTACTCACCCAGTTATCATCATCCTTTAACACTTTGCGATTATAGCACGATGTTGTTGCGCTGCTCAGCTCCAGATCGGACAGAATTTGAGCTGCCGCCAGGCTCTCGTGTGGGCGTGGACTCATCTTGTTTCAGGCTAACAGGTAAAAGGCAGATTAAATATACTTTATAAGTTACTGCTAAGCTTAACAAAGCTGGCCTGAGACCGGCTGCGTCTCTGTCGCCATTCGCGGAATAGTGTGAAAATCGAGGCAGGCCTCTAAACAAAAAATCTGGCAACTGATGTTTCGGGAATCGAAGAGCTAAACGTTTGTGTGTGCGTGTGTGTATGTGTGCGTGCGTGCGTGCGTGAGTGTGTGTGTGCGCGTGCCCGTGTTGCCAAGTGAGGCGCATTACAATATTGAACCTGATCGCCGCCCTCTGAGCTGCAGTTTAATGAGAACCCGAAAATTTCTAAAACGCAATTCTTACATATGCAAATATGCATATGTATGCATATAAAAATATATGTAAATATCTACGCCATTCCTGCATTTCGCATATACACATGTACATATATATGTATATAAATAAATTATAAATACACGTGAGCAGAGACTAACATAAATTTCTCTTCTTATTGGAAATGTTTGCATAACCAAATTTGATGTAAATATACTTTTGTTGTCTGGCTTTGGCCTTTTAATGCACGTGCGAGCGCAATCAACGTAAAATTGATTTAAAACGACTTTAATTGTTTTTGTTTTCTTTCTAACACTTGGCGAACTTCAATTGATAATGATTTATGCACATTTAATTGCATATACATATGTACGTATTTACATACACACATGCATATGTACATCTACATTCAGATGTCAGCACATACATATGTACATACTTTCCGTTCGAGTCGGCGAGACAGAACAAGAAATTTCACTTGGCGAAACACTCACGAGCCACTCGCGAGACAGCTGAAAGTCAACTGAAGACTGCAGCGGCGCGACTGGGGCGGGCAACTTGCCAAAGATTGGGCCCCAAGCAACGCACACTAACACAAACGCCGGTCGAAAGCGGCGAAAAAAAAACAACGAGAGATGTGGAGAGCAAGATGAAACGTGCGCGAGAGAGTTGCGAAAGGCGCTGTGATCGTTGGCAAGGTCTGCAGAGCGCGCATTTGCACAGTTCCGCGTTTCGTTCATGTGAGAGTCCTAAACGTGACGTCACAATTTTAAGCTTTGCTGGCAGTTGAATTAACAAATGCTGTGACGCAATGCTCAGAGGGAGCTACAACTTGCGCTCACCTTACTATATGTATGTGGCTTTATCGTGAATCGGTAAAGCCGACACAAAAGCTTCACAAAAGTGCGGCGCAGCGCAGTCAACGTCAACTTTGGCTTCGACGTTCAGCTCTGTTTATTAATTGAGTCTCAGAATTGATTAAATGTTTATTTAACATGCTGTAGCTGTTGCCAGCTTCTGAAAGAGCATACATTCCTCACGCATGTTTCTGCTTTGAGTGTATGTGTGTATTTTTTGTGCGTATGTTAAGTCATTGATCAAATTTCTTTTATGCTCAATGCCCGTCCTTTGAGATATTTTACAGTGCCTGCCGTACACATTCATGCAGGGCGCAAATTCCTATGCCCTTCACATTGACCGATTCGTATACTTTCTAGTATATTATACGCTACGCAGTGTGTAACATGCTAAAATATAGATTTCTGATCACACAAAGTATGTACATACATACATATGTATTGCAGATCGGGACGAGAAACCTTAGCTGAGATAATCAAGCTAGTTTTTCTGGCCCTTTCCTATATTCTGATGAAACTTCGAATATGCACGTTTCTTTATAGATATTTTGATCGAGTTCTTCCATAATAAAATATCTTATCGGAATAATAATCGTAATAGTCAGTTACAATTTTAGTTATTCAAAAAAAAGTCTAGTTTTTAATATATTTTAACCAAATTTGACAGCTACGAACTTCACTATGAAACATATAATCCCCATCCTTTTAAATAAATCTAAAGCCACAAGCTACATCATAGATTTCAACTTTAGGAACAAAACGTAATGCGGGACATCAATATCATACACATATACCTATATAAGTATATTCCATTTTAAGGATTCCGTCGGAAATAAGAAATATTCAGAATATTATATCATGCATCGGTTATCGCTATTATGATTTAACATAGCTCGCTTAAGCATAGTAAATTAACTATTTCCAGTTAAAATAAAAATGCACTCAGGTCTTATAAAACGGGTCCTACGAGGTACGAGCTCAGCTTATGAATAGAAACAAAGTCGAGTGGAATATTATAAATTTTGGATTGTTTTCGCTGTATTACGAAACGGATCTATATGCTTCGCTGATTAGTGGCTGGAATTATATATATATCTGCTCAGTTGTTTCCGAGTAGTTCGATTGCCAGGACATAGAATTCTTAAGAAAAGTAGTCAGTGGTATTTAAGTTTGATTTACATCCCATGCGAATTGTAATTATTTAATATTTCATTAAAGCCCTACTTAATAAAAAAATGTTCAGCTCTCTTTTCCATAATGTCGACTTCCAAGAACCAAAATCGTTAAATTCAAATCGAATCTTATATCGAGAAAACGTCCTTGTTTTTATCGCAAAAAGTACAATTGTAATTTCATTTGAATTATTGATATAATAGATGGAGCGTTTGGTATTTCAAGTGCAGGAGGGCGTAGGACAAAAGGGAACATCATTTTCAATATAATCGATATAATCGATATCGATATCGTGATAGAGAATTGAATTTTTGTAATTTTTATTTTTCCGGTTCTTTAAATATAATATAATAATAATAATAATTTTCCAGCTGATCTTTATTTGTAGTTTTGTTTTTAAACTTATTATGTGTGGGATGCTGTGTTGTTGGTAGCTTTCTCGCTTTAAATGTTTATGCTTACATAATTCTTTTTGTTTTCAGTAATTATTATTAAATTATTTTCTCATCATGCTGCTGCTGCTGCTACTGCTGCTGCTGCTACTGCGGTTTTCTCGGCCAAATAAACTTGATGGCGGCAATTTGACAGTTGCTGTTTGCAGTAACTGTTACTGTTGCTGTTACTGTTACTGTTGCTGTTGCTGCTGCTGTTATTGTTGTTGTTGGTACTTTGCCTCCGTTCCACTCATGGCTGCTGCTGCCGCTGCTGTTGTTGCTGTTACTGTTATTGTTGCTGTTGTTGTTGCTGCTGCAGCCGCAGCTCCTTTTGATATTGTTGTTGGCGTTCTTATTGGAGCTGGAGCTGGAGCTGAAGCTGTTGCCGGGGAGTGTGCAGCTGTTGTAACTATTGTTAAATGTTATCTTTGTTGCTGTTGTTGTTTTTGCTGTTGTTGCTGTTGCTGTTGTTGATGTTTTATTTGCTGTTGCTAATTTTGTTATTGTTGTTGCTGTTGTTGTTGTTGTTATTGTTGGACTGTTGTTGCTGCAATCTGGAACGCATCACATAGCATACTTTCTAGTCCACTCCCGTGCCAGCTCATTGTATTTTTCCCGATCGGTTTTATATATTCTGGCAATCTCTGGAACAAGCGGATCATCTGGATTGGGATCACAGAGTAGAGAGCAAATTGATAATAAGACTGCAATCAAAAGAGAAAAACAAATCATGTTAACAAATCCATTCAAACATATACATATATATATATAATCACTTACCTTTTGAAATAGTTAATGCTGGCGACCACTGAGATCTTAATATATCGAGGCAAATAGATCCATTGCTGTTAATGTTTGGATGGTATATGCGTGTTGTAAAGGCCACTTTCGGTGGCTTAAAAGGATAGTCTGTTGGAAAATGTATAGTTAAGAAAAATACACCTCCTTGGTAAGGGCTGTCCGGCTGTGAATATGTTGAAAAACAAAATTAACACTAATTAGTATTGAAATATAACAAAATAAAAGAAAAGTTGACACCAGAAAAAATCGTTCAAAGAGACTACGAAATAATGGTTAAATACAGTCTGAATACAGTTCCATATTTTATCTCGAGATCTACCCTTTCTGATCTTAAACTAAGTACGCCTTAGAACGCGACATCTATGACACAAAAGAATATATATATATAAATATACATATTATCTATCAGGTAGAACCTGTCCTTATTTAAAAAGCGATTCAATGTAAAACCCGCAATAGCTTCAGACTACAAAGTTAATACATTTTGACTAAGAAAGTAAAAACAATCATGAGGAAGCAAAGGTCTGCCTTTAAGCTTTAGCAGCTATAAAGTTAGATATGCCTAATTTAGCGAGTAAAACAACTATATAGCTAAAAGAATAGCTAGATTAGATATAAACAAGTTCGGAGTACATCTGCTAGAAACAGATTCTACTCAGTTGAATAACGGCATGTATTGCTTAGGTATCGATACTGTCTTAAAAGATCCTCTAAAGAGAACGTTCTAGCACTCTCTGAACCGAACCAACATCAGAAACTCTCAATTTTGAACCAGGGAGACGCAGAGTTGTCAGCTTACCGGGCCCATTATTGTAGCTTGCCAGTGAAATACTGTAAATAGAAAGAAGATAAGGTTCGAGTTATTAATATTGGTAGTTATATAATATAATAAGCATATCTCAACCGATGCCACGCCAAGCCACAGATTAGCACAAAACTGCCGCAAGAGGCAGGTGGGGAAAAGGGATGATTACAGCTGTAAGAACAGAACAGTTAAACTAATGCAATTGCTCATTCTCTGCTCTCTGCTGTTCGGTTCGCATGCTCTCTCAGCGATAACCCCGCCCCCGCCGCCACCGCCGCCGCCGCAGCCAGCACAAGAGTTAAGCGAAAAGAACAAAAACAAACAATTGCCAAAGAGCCTTGGCACCGACTGCTGGCAGCGACGTTGCAGCTGACGCTGGCAGCACAAAGAGAACTTGCCGTCCTGCTCGCACCCATTGTACAAGGCTATTGCAAAGCTACTTGCTCAATGTCACACTCAGCCCGAGCAGCTTTTGGGCTGAGAACTGGGCCGACCCGTGCCAGCTAGATAGCGGGGCGGGGTGAGCTGAGGTGGGTTGGGCAGGGCAGGGGATGGGTAGTGCGCGTGTGTGTTTGCAATACAATTACAGTAATTTCATTTATAGAATCGAGTTGGGAGTTTCACCACATAACGAGTCGCTTGTTCAGCCATCGATACATTTATATGTATCGCTTCGGTTATCGATAACAATTGCGGGCTGTTAAATTCTTTTTAATTACATTTTGCGTAAATGTGAATTTCTTTGTTGGAGACGGTCTACGCGCAGAGTTCGACTGTAATTGGTTATCTCCACGTAATTTCTTATACACATAACTGCCCAGCTGATAACGGAGCTCTGATAAGAGCAGCACAGCACGGCGGAAGCGCGGCGTTTAACTGTTAACTGTTCATGACATGGATGCGACTGTTTTATAACTGATAAAATATATATAAATATACGTATGCTAAATAAAATGGGTTATCTTATTATCTGTGCTAATAATGCTGATTATGCATGTAGAGCAATTCCTAATGCAGCCTTATCATTGTTATCAGCACAAGACAGGCGCGGAAATGTTTAGGCATATTCTCTGACTATGTGAATCAATAGAAATAAGTAAGAAATACACAATTGATATTTGCATTTTACTTTCTAATCGAGTCTTTGTCTTCTCTGGTACAGTGATCGCTCGCTATCGAGAGTTGATTTTTGTGTCATTGAAAAACCATTCGTAAATGTATTTAACCCCATATAAAGCAGAAGAAATTTAGCGTCTTCTAAATATTTCAATTACATTCGTAAGTTCACTATGTTATATGGATTAATTCTAAAAGCTTCTACTAACTTAACTCATTTAAGTAGTCCCTTATAGTCCAATTCCACTATTGACATTTCTGTCATTTCTTGCGAATGTAACATTCTTTGCGAATGTGAAGTATGTTGCCTGTATATTTACAGTTTAGCAACGATTTTTTTTTTATAAGAAACCACATTTTTCACATTTGCAAAGTGTTGATATTCGCCCGAGTAATTCGTGTTTTTCGCGTTAATTTATCGAAATTCGTATCGATGCTATCGAAAATATGAAAGTTACATTAAATTATAATTTTAAATTTCACTAATCGCACAGTTTTTAACATTTAAAAACGTCGAAATCTCTCTCGCTAATTCGAGACCGCATTAGTTGACCTTTGGAAGGAAAACCTTGCGGCGCTTAGGTAAATAACATCCAGCCGATCATCTGCTTATTTGAAGAAGCCGCACTTTTGCAATTCATATGTTATCGATAACCGACACAGTCTAATGTAATCGCAGAATGTAAATTTTGTAAATGTACAAATGCTGAGCATAATTGAATCATTCTATTACTTCAGACACTAATTTGTGGACTTGGACCGTAAAGCGTTATAAATCTGTTTAGAACATTAATTTAAATCAGATTGGAAAAAGCTATATTATAATATATTTTATAGCTTTCTTTAAGCTCTTTTTATCAGTAGCTTTGTATAACAAATGTTTACAGCTTTAGCAACCATTTTTTACATTTCTGTTTAACAGCTGTTAAATTAACATTCTCTACTCGCATGATGCCTAAATTCAACTCTATGTATTACTCACACGTCGGCCAGGCAGGCAAAGGCGACCTCAAAAAATAAACCACCTTTAATTACACGATTTCACTTTTAAGTGACGTCATTCAGGTGACCTCCATAGCAAACGAAGCTGGCTTAAACACACGCACACGACACGCACACACATATTAAAAGCGTACCAATGTTTGTGCGAGTGCAGAATTAACAGTAACTGTATAACAGTAAAAACGCACGCGTTAACATGAAATTGAAATCAGAAATTGCAACGAGTCAGAGAGACCAGAAATAGAGACGCGAACTAAGAAACAGTAGTCGCTCGAATGAAAGAACCACATTGAATACCTTATAAATTTGGTCCATAGACATCTTTTAATTTAAGAACATTTAAAATTTATTAAGGAATCGCTCAGACTTAGTAACTTTCTATAAATTAGTATATAAAGTTCTTACAAGGAGCTCGATGCACGTTTCTAATTTGCGAGGGACTACTGTAGAGTAGAAATGAATAGTATACATAAATATGTGCGAAAAACTGCCAAGTCACGTTCTGCAAGTTATGACGTGACGAATCAGATCAAAAGCTAACTTGTCTATAAAGAGAGCGCGGCGTGAACTATTTATAAAGAGCGCAAAGAGAGCAAGCCGAAGAAGAGGAAGCAGAGGGTAGGAATCTACGCATTGGCACAGTTACATAATGCACAGTGTGCTGATCGATGGGCTGGGCAGAACGAGGCGGGGCGGGGCGGGGCGTGATTTGCCGTTATACTCACAATCATCTCCAACTGGTCCAGCTGAACATTGTGCAGGTGGATCTCTGCCCAGATCTTGCAGTTCCTGTTGAAAATAACAAAAACAATAGATTAGAAAAAGGCGCTAGAAATATTTATTTTTATAAAAGAAAGAAAAACAAAAAAACAGTAAATGATTCCTCAAGCGGTCACCTATGCTTCCAGTATTTTTTTTTTGTCCGCATGAAGAAACCCAAAAGAAAATAACATTTTCCTAGATATGTAATTGATAAATGGAAAGAAAATGAAAATGTATATTTTTAGATCGTTTGGAAGTTTCGTGTTTTGAACCAGTTTTTAAGAGCTTCACTGTACTTAAGTATGCAAACATAGAAAATTTATACAGTAATTATATTATATTATATTATTATGCGCATTTCTCAAGAACAACCAAAGTTTTCCTGTTCTTTTGGACTCTGTTAATACATACCCATACTGATATCTACGTGTATTTGTGCATTTTAATGCAGAAATATTTAAAAGCATTTCAATACAGAAATATGAAAATTTTTGTTCGCATCAAATGACGCGAACACCAAGTTCGTTGGCCCGAACCAAAAGACACCAAAAGACAGAACAGCACGCAGCGAGTGACTTGGGGCGCACAAATAGGTGTAAAGTAAACCGGCAAAATAAGAAAAAAAAAAACAAAACGCACACAGAAAAAAAAAAAGATGAGCTGTGCGGAAGGTAGCAAAACGAGAGCCTTGGCACAAAACATACCAAGGGGGGCACATTTAGTGGAGGAGGGGGTAAGAAGTTTAAAAGATGACTGGCTCAGTCGCAGTCGCCGTCGCTGCCTCCAGTCGCAGTCGCAGCATAATCTTTTATTGTTGTTGTTGTTGTGGTTGTCTGGGTTCCCTTTGACGTACGTTGAAATATCGGACGACGTAAGAAATACGCAAAACACAAATGTGGCGCATTTCAAAAATATCTGCAGTTGACATATGTGCTTTTTTTAGGTACTGCCACGCACTCTTCGGCTAGTACCTGTTGAGCAAAAAATAGTTACAACAACCACAACAACAACGAAAAGAAAGGCAGACGAAAAATGTTACAAAACGAACGTCAGACGCGAACGCCAAGTTCGAGGGGACTTTCAATGCGGCCGACGGAATGACTCATGCATTTCCAACAAAGACGCGGTGACAAGTGATAGCGTATTGCTTTATAATTCAAATAATAACAAACTAACGGTCACTCGCACACAAGTAAACAGACACACAGACACACAGACTCATGGATTGATCGGCGAGCGCGTGTGAGAGAAAGAGAGAGAGCAGAGGAGAGTACGGCTTGAAACAGCGGGCATCGTCTTTTCTTTCTTTCCTTTGTTGTATTAGTACAATTCATTTTTGGCAATTCAGGCCAACTGACAACAACAACAACAACAACAACAACAAACAGCTCAATCAGCGAAACCTTGGCTATGCTGGAGACAAGTGCGAAAGAGAGAGGAGGGGGAAACCAAAACAGTTTCCTGCTAATTGTAAGTTGTTGGTTGTGTGGAAGGAGGGGGGAACATATTACATAAAGATACAAATACAAGAAATAAAATTAACATTAATTCATTTAGCATTACTGGCTCGGCTCTTCCTCATTTTCAGTAGCATTTCGTTTTCATTTCATTTATATACGTATCAAAGTTTATAACAAAAACAGCAGCACCAAAGGAAAAATTCAATGGCCATGACGCTCGCGCTTCGTGACGCTGCAGACGTCAACGTCGGCGTCGCTGCTTTTGTGGCTCGAGCAGTCAGCAGACCCCCTCCAACACAAGAGCAGACATTCTGCTATAACACACACAAGCATTGTATATATATATTTATATATATATATATATATATTTATATATATATATATATATATTTATATATATATTTATATATATATATATATATATATATGCTTGCGTGTATGGCTTATTAGCAACAATTTACATATTTTACTGTCGCATACAATATTTAAAATTAAATTATGTTAAATTATATTTTTATAGTAATTATTGGTGCTCAACATGTCAAAGTGTTTTTCAACACTACACTTAGTTGCCATCGCACACACACACACACACAGCCACGCGCGCACGCACACGCAGACACCCTCTTAGCACTGCCCCATTCGCTTAACATCAGCGCGCAAGAAAGAGCCAAACACTGTGTATGACCAAACGAGCTAGCAGCTGCCGTTGACTTTACCCAGCACTCTTTGGGCGTCTCATGGGGGTGTGCGAGCGAGATGGCAAACTTAATATACTGCTGTGCGCTGGCTGTGACTGTGCAAAGACTCCAAATGCATATAAGTGTGTGCGTGTGTGTGTGTTGATGGGGGCTACGACGGCGAACCGGCCGCACTCAAATCGAACTGTAATTGTCGACTTTTATATTAAATCGCTTACAATAGAAATATAATAGACTATTTGCGAACAGTAAAAGCATAAATATGAATAAAGCTAGCTTCAATGCGAAAAAATGGTGACTCGCCGTTCCCTTGAGAGCGAGCGAGTCAAAAGCAACAGCAGATGGGGCAACTTTTAACGAACGGACACTGAAACAGAAATTCCAATGAAAATTAACATGCGACTGTAATGCACATTAAATTGCTTGAATATTAAATGCATTCGGGCTGGCCCATTGGCAACAAGGATAGCGAGTAGCCAGGAACTTTTAGCAGTTAGTCACTGCAAAAATAATTATTGAAATTTACTTGCTTTCGCGCACACACACACACACAAACACAGTCGGCACATTGATGCAATGTGCATACATACATGCGTGCAAGTATATATACATACATACATATGCTTGTGTATATATAGAGGCAGGCAGGCAGCACTATTTCTGAATTATCAGCGCAAAAAGTAAGGTTAGGTTAATTTTATACGCTTTTACTTCATGTATTCGCCGTGTTTTATTTTTTGCTGGATCTTTCTGTGGCGCTGGCACCAACAACACACACACATACGCACACAAAAGCATAAGCGCGTGTGAGTGCCCTGCAATACACACATATATAAATGTATATATGTATATATATATACGTATATATAAATACAGCAGCGTGTATTGGGTAACACAACGGAGCCCGAGCGCGGCGCTGAGTCTCTGCTGGCCAAAAGCAGCCCAGATGACGGCGGCGTTGACCAGGTGCCCGGCTTGAATGCATGCACATGCACACACACACACAACCACCCGCACAACTGCACTCGTATGCACACATACGCAGGCACATTAACTGTGTAACGGAAACAACGACTAATACAAATGGCCGTACACGTTGCCCGTCGCCTTGCCCAGCACACATAGACACACACACACACACTCACAGGATAGATGTCCAGCCAGTTCTAATTAGAATCCCATAAAAAGCTCAAGCTCTAAATAGTTAGCTTTTACGTCAATCATCAACTAAAAACTAAGCCTAAAACTTGTTTCTCTTTTAGTTTAAGTTGTAATTAATGCACGTCGTCATCGCCCATTTTTCCTTATGCTTCTTTTGCTTTTTGCACGTTTTCTTTCGCTCACGTATTCGGTTCGGTTTTTTTTTTTGTCTTTCTTTTCTTTGTACATTGCCGTTGTCGTACCTACGTTTCACATTTCTTGCATAAATTTTTTTTTTGTCGCACAAGAAATTTTCACATTTTTTTCTTTTCTATTTTTTGTTGGTACAAATCGAAACTTGCACTTTTGAAATGCATGCTAATGCCAAAATGCTTTGTACAATTTGATTTGATTATTTTCATCGTTTTTTCACATACCTTATTGATTCTTTTTAACGCCATTTTCTGATTGAAATTTGATTTTCTTGTGTGTGTGGTGTTTGTGTTGGTGAGTGTGTATTGTTGTACGTTTCTTTTTTGCTTTTCGATTACTTTTTGTTCTTTGTCGATTTACACGAAACGAGAAATTGATTGTAAATTATTGAAAATGCTATAGAAAAACCAAACGAAACACAAAAGCTGCGGTAGGCTTTATATTTTCACTGTGTTCTGGCTATTTTCTGCTCAGCTTTTCTCCGAGGTTACAGTCTAGAAATATTGCAGCACTGCGAGTAGAACGGCGCCCCGACGACAACTACGGCTGCGATATTTTTTGGTGCTCAAAGCGCCGAGCGGATGTGAGTGAGACCGACACGATGACTAACAGCGGACAAAACGATTGACGTTCCAAAGTGCGCGTGTGTGACAGAGACGAGTTTAGTGTTTAGTAAGTGTCTAGGTGTTGTGAAACGTGTAATTTTAGCCAACACTCGTCAAAAGAGCAGCACAGCTATCTTTATCATACAGTTTACTGACTGGCCAGATCGATATTATCTGCAAAAAGAGGAGAAGAGACTATTTAATCCATGTGGCAACTCGAAATGGCACTAATTTAGTTTTTAAATAAATTATTTACTTACGTTGAGTGACAGCAGCAGCAGATAAGCGTTATGGCGAGGCAAGGCGAAATGGAAAAATGGTGTCTCGTATGGAAATTTAGCAATCGAAAATCAGCGTCAAAACTGTAAGCGAAGGCACAGCGAAAATTACAACCAACAAAAACTGTTTAAACCGGCGGCGACGCAATTGTGTATGTCCGCTGCGTTTTCTGTCTGCGCGCACTAAATGCTGTTAATTAATTGTATTCATGAGCACACAACGTGTTGCTTGCTGCCGGAATGTTTTTACTGACGAATTTTGATGGAGTTGTCCTATGTATGTGCTAATGTTTGAACAGCTACTCTGTTTGAAAATTTGATATGGAAATCCAATTTCGACCAGCTGTTGGTATTTTTTCAAATATTTTGGTATTTCAATAAAACGAGGTTATTTTCAGTGTTACATTTTTATTAGCAACTGGGTTGCCAGACTGCTTACACTATTGGTACATTTAACACGCTGATATAGCAGATATTGCCACTTGTGAAGTTCGGCCACACTCAACTGTCTGCAAATTTAAACAAAAAAAGGAAATTAGCGAGCAAACTTTACATGAATAAATCAATTCGGTTAATTTTTGAACAAACGGAACGCGTCAGTTTTGCACGTTTCAAAGCGGCAACACGTTTCGTATATAATCAATTTAAGTAACACGGCTGCGGCTACAGTTTTTTTACAGTTGTTGTTGCTGCCGATTTGCGAAGCGACAAAGTGCTCGTGTGTGTGTGTGTGTGTATGTGCGTCTGTTTGTGCATATATATTTATATATATATGTGTGTGTGTGTGTGTGAAGATAATTTAGTTAGAGGTCATTTCTATGCGTAAGCATTTGCAACATGCGGCAGCCAGTTGTTGATAGTGGGACCGTTGTCTTAAAAAAAAACACGCGCCGCCATAACAAAGGACGCTCGCAGCTGTACGCCCACGTCCACGCCCACTGTAAAGCGCGCAGCAGCAGCACCAGCACCGACAGCTTTGTTTTATAGTACGCGCAGCCATGCCAACGACAACAGCAACAACAGCTAAAGCAGCACCAGCAGCAACAAAATCCACAACAGAAGAAGAAGAAGAAAATTGCGATACGCTAATGGCGTCCGCAACAACAACAACAACAACAGCAACAAAAGAGGAACAGACACCACCAGCGTCAGCGTCAGCGTCAGCGTTAGCATCACTGCCGCAGGCAGCTCCTGATGCAACGCTAACTGCAGCTGCGCGGTCAACGCCAACGCCCACGCTGCTTCCTCTGCTGGCCTCGGCAGCCGCTTGCAATAAACAGTTGCTGTTCTGCCGGCGTTTTAAGGATGCGTCCGCTGGCGGCGTCGACGGCGCTGGCTTTTTACGTAACTTCAACTCGTTGCCGCTGTTCGTCTACGCAACGTCTCCGTCGACGCACGCCAGTTCTGCGGATGGCGTCGGCGTTGCCAAGGAAGCAGCAGCCGCTGCAGCAGCTGCGACGGCGTTCAGTCAAAAGGTAAGCTAAGCTTTAATTTTCTCTCTCCGACTCGCTTCGCTCTCTTCCATTTTAGTCGTTCTCTTTGTTCTTGAATTGCATAATTGAGCATTTCCGTTGCTTTTAAGGGGTTGGCGGCTGGCAGAGTGATGTGGTGCGGGTGCGGGTGCGGGTGATGGGGGGTAGGTTGGTGCAGCCATTGATCGTGCCGTATCTGTTTTTTTTTTTGAAATTTATTATTATCTGTTTTATGCTGTGCGTTCTGCTTGGCTGGCGTTGCGTCTCTGCACTTGTCGGTCTCGCCCGCCCACCCACGCTTCCCCAACCACCCAACCGCACTTTCTGCGTCGGCTGCGTTTGCGCGGAAATTACTGTTCTTGTTGTTGTTTTACGATATCTAACCGCTGCAACAGCAACAGTTCAGATCGCGCCATTTTATGTATAATATAATTCGTGGCTAGCAAAAAAATGCGTTATTAATGTTAAAAACAAAAATTGTTTTCGTTGTTTTAGTATTTTGTATACCCTGTACCCATTGAGAAATATAGGGTATGCCTCTGAGCTTATAAGAGGTAGATACCACAATTGAGTTACAAATATTCGTACGGTACTCGCAAGTATATTTGACATTGTGTGTGTGCTGGGTACAGGGTATTTGGCAGTCGGACACCCACGACTGGAGCACTCTCGACTTGTTGTTATTATTGCTGTGGTGGTGATCGCTCAAACGTGTCGAGCCGTCGTCATTAATGAACCCCACAGCAGTCTCAGCCTGAGCGTAACTGTGCTTTTGTCTCGTGTGTGCGTGGGTGTGCGGGGGTCTGCGGGGGTGTCCGTGCAATATGCTATGAATATGCTGTCTACAGGTGCAGCCATTGACTGGGGTTCGTGCCTGCTCTCCTTTTGTTTTTGATTGCGGTTCGTTCTCTCTATCTTACCCTCTCTCTCTCTCACCATCTCTCACTCGCTCTCTCTCCATATGCGCTTCACTTATGCTGTGCTTGTTGATGTTATTGTTGTTGTTGTTGTTGCTGTTGCTGCAGCTCAGTGACTTGTGACGTGCGCGCGCTGCTGCTCATAAGCTTCATTAACAGAATACACCGCAAAGGCTTTTGCCAATCGGCAGCCATTTTGTTTTATGCGCTCTCACTGCGTCTTGCATACAGTTAACCGAAATTCGTCGAGCTTTCTGTGATCGCACACATTTCCTCCTTATTTTTTTTTTATCACTTTCTACGGCAAAACAAGCTGCGCCCTAATTGGATGCGATGTGTGGGCAAGTGGCTCTCAAGTCTAGCTTTCCCTTTCCCTCTCGCTCCCGTTCTCTCGCTGTCTCACTCTAACACGCCCTCGTAATGCAATTACCTAGCATTTTGTCCCCCTTGCAGGCCGTTGTTTATATTTCAAATTTAAATCAATTTTGTTTCTGATTGCAATTTAAGTAGCTACAAGCGTTCGCTGTCGCCCAACCCTTGTCACAAATCACATTTTTTCCAACTATTGTTTATGTTCATTGCAACCATATGTGTAGTGTGTGTGTGTGTGTGTGTGTGTGTGTGGTGCATGTGTGTGTGTCGTCTTCTCAAATTTTCATTGTGCATTCGAAATGAATCTGATTCAAAATGTATTTTTATGGCTCATGTTGTGTGAGTTATCAATTGCTGTGGGCACTTTTTTCTTACAGTTGTGTGTATACATATACACTCAGAGAAAAATCTAGAAAATATCACTCAAATAAAGTGGAACATATTCTCGAAATCCGGCTGAGGTTGAAATTTATGAGGCCAAGAATCAAATCCTCATTTTCATTTTTTTTTTTATATAAATAACTTACGTACATTTTTTCTGAGTGTATGCTATGTGGATCATTTGATATGCCTACACATAACGGCGACTGCGCCCTGGGCGGGCTCCACCCCTTTCCCACGCATGTTAAACTATTTTGTTTACATTTTTTACGATCAATATTTGTATTCAAAATGCCGAGAGATGTTTTCTTTTTATCTAGGAAAATCGGGCAGCTGATTGTAAACGGCTATTGACCTGCAAGTACCAAATAAATCGCTCCATTAAGAATATGCCTGTTTTAAGTGAGTTTTGGGTAAATTGAACTATTAATTTTTGTTCTTTTTCAAAATTCAATAATGCGTATTCTTTTCTCAGAGAAAAATCTCTTTACGCTTTGTTGTTATATTGTCGCTGCTCTTAAAAAGCTCTGGGAAAGTATTAAAGCTGCTAAAGCTCATCTAAATCTTTCGATTCACCACGAAAGTATTTGGCATTAGCTTTTAAACCGCTCGAAAAGCGGCTTGTATCTTAGACTCCTGCTGCAAAATGTGAACTCTTGAACTGCAGATAAGCACTTATAGATAAACTTTTTTATGAGTTTAATTTTGTTCTACTGCTTAAATCCAGTTGCTGTAGTTTGTTTATTTTCTTATTTATTGATAATTATGGTATATAAAATAGGAATAAAATGCAATAAAAGTGTTCGAGTGACTGTTTTGCTTATCAAATTTACATAAATATCAAACAAAATGCGTGCCATTAAATGCTTGAAGTGACTGCTTGCACCCTTCCCGCAGCCCCCAACCCCAAGCCCGAAATAGGGACCGGTACAGGTCATTGATTAAACGTTCTAGAGCTTTGCTATTGGCAGCGCCAGCGTCGTGATGGCAACGATGCGTTGTTTGTGTTGTGTCCTTCACGTGTCCCACTCGCACAGCTACTGGCCCCCCTGTCTTTCGCTCTCCCTCTCTCTCTCTCTCTCTCTCCGTGTGTCTTTAGTTGCGTGTAATTAAGCAGCTAGAGATAAGAGCCAAGTGGACAGTGGGTCAATTGTGTGTGTCTGTCTCTCGTGTCGCCTTTTGTCTTCTCTCCGGTCTAGACGAGGCGTCTATTGCGGCATTTGTTTTGCTTTGCTGCACTTGTTGTCGCTTCCATTGGAGTTGCAGTTAAAGCTAATGAGCTAGTTGGTCAGTTTGTTTTGTTCTGTTCTCGTGTGTGTGTGTGTGAAGTGCGTTACCCTTTGCCACACTTTGTGGCGTGGTTTCTTTTGATTTCTGAAAAGCGCTTAATTACCTGCTAATTGATAAGCTTGTGCCGCGTAATTGTTTGTGGTCTTTGTTTACCTACAAATTAGATGCATAAACAAATAAAAAGAAACACGTTAGAAATTGAAGCATTACAGGAATATCCAAAAGATACAAATGCATCTGGCAGATACAAACAACAAGCGGCTGCGTTGTGCTGTTGCAGCTACTGTTAATGGCTATGATACTCTCTTTGCGGCTTGCTTTCTCTCTCTGCATTCAGCGCATCGCACTCAACAGACCTTGCAGAACTTCTAGCATAAGCAACTCAAGCGCTAGCGCTCTCCCATTTGCGTCTCTCTCACTCTCGCTCCCTGACGTTAACTACCATTCGTGTAGACCGTTATGAGTCATGCTTAGCGCTAACATTGGCTAGCCCTAGTTCCACTCAACGAAATTTCACTCGCGATCCCTCAGCTGTATGTGTTAACAGTGAGCGCAAATGATAACACTACGTGCTAACATGTGAGCACAACAGCCATTTTGAGTATAACAGCGTGTGCTCTGTAAAACAACTAATGTATGGAAACAATTTAACAGCTGTTGTTGTTTGTATTGTAAAATTTGCCGTTGAAGCGTGCGGTTCGGTTTGCGTTGCGTTCGCGTTACGTTCAGTTTGGATTGCACTAAATGTATCTGTCAGATACACGCGTCTTTATACTGGGTGCTGATTGTTCTTGTGTGTTTGTGTGTGCGTGTGTTGCCACAAAAAGAGCCTTAAACAGTTGTTGCTTTTGTTTTTTTCTTGCTTCCTTGGGTATTTTTTTTCGCCCAACTTTGCCACTGAATCATCAGCTTTTGTCGTCGATTTACGTGTCGTTCGTTCGTTTGAATTCGTCGAACTGAAGTCGCGCTTCGATCGTGCTCTACATAGCACAGATGCAATAAATTAACCTTTCTACTAAGAATATCACACACGCAGATACAAATATATCTATATAAGTGCGTGTATCTATGCGCGTCAATTCCCATTGACAAAGGCATATCGCAATTCTGCTTTCAATTTAAATATTGTTAATGTGCATATTATGAAATAACAAACCGCAAAACCGGTCAACATCTATTTGTTAAACAAGAAAAGGTGAAATTTTTTGTGAATTTGTTATGCAAATCGAATGCAAAATATTTGCAAGTGCCGATGTGACTTGTGACCACATCCCTCAGATACAACAAAACATAAAATAAGCAACATAACATAAAAAACATAGCTCAGCCGCGCTCAGCATTCATTTGGATTAATTGAATTTTGCTTTGGGTACCTCCCCGTCTACTGAGACCCGTTTTAAATGAGATCAACTAGATAAATGGTGCGTATCTTGAACTAAACTTAATCAAACCGAACCAACTCACAATACTCTTCCCCAACACACTCGCTCCCCTATCTGAGACGTTTACAAATTGACATTTTTCCACGTAGTCCGCAACGCAGCAGCGGAAGTTGAACGCGTTTCAAAATGATTTCTTGATAAATAGAAAAAAGAACATCAAAGCGTATATGCTTTATGGGGCTTGTGGGCGCAGTAGAGCTCTGATAATACCTAAGCTGATTAAATTATCATGATAGATATTATAGATCTAAGACTCAGATATCGCTTTGAATGATCTTTTGAAAGTAAAATTATGATTCACAAAACTTAGACAGTCACATCTCGTAATAAAATTTATCGATTTCTTTTTAAGCTGCAATTCCATTTAAATTTGAAATCCATTAACTCAGATATTGATTGGAATATTAGTTCGTTGAATTCTATATTTTCTCGATTAGGAATATCTTCTAGCACGTTTTCATAACTCTTATTGGGTCTGGACCTTCATTGATTACATTTGAGTTAAATATTGAAAATGCAAACACTTTTTTTTATCAATCTAGGCTTAGAATAAATTTGGCTTTAAACAAGATTCGATCGTTAATTCCTCAATTGGTTAGTTAAAAGTTTTATTTAGCAAGAAAAATGTAGAATAGTTTAGACCATTTGAATGAATGCAAAATTATCATATTTTTGAATGTCAGTGATTAAAAATTATTAAAGTAATGGACAATTTTTTATATATACAATATATGAAGATTAATTACTATCTAGAGTTTTTAGTATTTAATTATATATGAACAAATAATATAAATAAAATGAAATAATATTTTGCTAAATGATTTTTGGTTTTGCTCGTCTCAAGGTTCTTGATTTTGTGTGCTTCAATTAGTAAGAAATGTTATTATTATTATTATTATAATTACTATTATGAATTTTAATATTATTATTATTTTTATAATTATTAATATGCATTTTATTATTATTGTTCTAATTATTATTATTGTTATTGTTATTATTATTATTATTATTATTATTATTATTATTATTATTATTATTATTGTTATTGTTATTATTATCATTATTACTGTTATTATAATTATTACTATTATTATTATTATTATTATTATATTTAATAATTTTGTTATTTTTATTATTATTGTTATTGTTGTTGTTGTTGTTATTATTATTAGTGTGATAATTATTACTATTGTCAGCTCTTATTTTGTTAGTTGAAGTGTAATAATAATACATTTAGTTTGCTTTTAAATGTTATTAATTTATATCTTTGCGCTTTATATTCTATATTTCCATGTATGATAATTTATAGCTTATTGCAGTTCATTCACCTTTTATATTTGTGTTCATGGGTGTGTGTGTGTTTGTATCTACATCCCGCATTGCAGGTAACCTAACCCAAGGTAACCCCTCGCAGCCCTGGCAGTTCCTGCATTTGGCGCCATTCTCTGAAACAACTCGTTGCATTTTAGCTAATTACACACTGACAAGAGCTTTGCAACAATTTTAAATGTCTGCACGTTGACATGCAAAACCCCATTAAATGACCAAGGCGACTAAATAACTGACCCCCCCGCTTCTTCTACTCTTCCGGCCCCACCGCCACCTGCACCCCCCGCTCCTCTGGCTGGCTGGCATTGGCCTCGCTTTGTTTATCTTGTTAATTAAGCAACAACTAACTATTGTTTAATTTTTAATTGTTACTTAAACATAATTTGTGTGTCATTCGCTTCGTTTTCTGCGTTTTGCTTGGTCATTTAGTCCAGAGTCTGTTATTAGCTTCTTCTCACTAGAGCGTGCTCTCTATACTCGACACTTCACTCACTCACACACATACATGCATGCCTGCCTGCATGCTCTCTTTATACTATCCCTCTCCCACTCTCTCGCTCTCTCTCTATGTGCTCTGTTCTTGTTTGTCACTTTGTTCTCCATTTGGATTGATTATGCACGCTCTTAACTCGCTGCATGTCAATTTCCATGCGGGTCTCGCATTTCGAAAGCGAACAACGACCCCCCACCCCTCCCCCCTAACATAACCCCTCTCTGCATGCTGTTACATGGCAATTAATGTATAAAATATAAACGAATAGGAGCATGAGCTGTACTCGCTCTCTTTATCTGATATATGTGTGTGTGTCTTTGCTTTGTCTGACTTTTGCACTGCTCCGTTGGCATTTTTAATTGTTTTTTTTTTTGTTCCCCTTTTTTCTTTATCTCGCGTCTTCTTTTTCGATTGTTTATTAATTCAGCTATTTGGTTGGCCACTTTTTTTTGTTTAGCTCTTTAGCTTTTCTGGCCCCAATTCAAGCGTCGCCTACATGTTTGTCTACACCCTTAAACTCGCTTCCCTTTTAATGGGTATATTAGCTAATTAGGCAATGCAACTAAACTAAACTGTGTACCTTTCAATTTTGGTCCTTAACTTTTGTTTTCTTCGTCTGCTAATTGCTTAAAAAATAATTGAAAGCAAAATTGAGAGCATAACTAATGGGAAATCTGTGTATCTGACAGATATGAATTTGTTTGTTAGTGTGCGTGTAATGCGTGTATGGACAGGGGAAAGGTGTGCAGGCAGGTGGCGTGTGCTTGTCTTAAATAAGGGAGTTCGTTTAACAAATATATACTTTAGTTTTACCAGGATTCGTATAAAAAATTGGCAATAAATATCTTAAGCTTAAAATAAGGGAATTTATCATAGCGTATTTCAAATGTTAAGCATTTTCTATAATTTGTTTAACAAATGGATATTTAATTATATTTTTATCACGATTCTTATACAAAATATATATATTGAAAGAAAAAGAGATAGGGTAGTAATAAAGAATAAATCATATCTAATGATAATTTATCTGGTTTTATATATAAAATTGAGATAAAATATTGTTATGAGTTTGCTTAAAATAAGGGAATTCATTTAAGTGAATTTCAAATGTTAAATAATTTTTAATTTATATTTTTATCGTTATTAAGATCAAATATCTTAATGTCATTCAATTGTTAGACATTTTATTAAATTTAATAAAGATAAATGCATATTTTTGTATAGTTTTATGATGACTCATATAAAAAATAGAGTTTAAATATTTCTATTTATTTATTTTTTATTATTTATTTTTGCAAGTTTTGTTATGGTTTCCAATCAACTTGATTCGTGCTGCGCGCATTTGTTTGCATTTGCCCATAATCATTTTTATTTACAAAAAGATTCCAGCTTTTTCTACGTAGGATCAGCTGTTTTTGTCTGTTTTGCTGCGCTCTGATTCATGCATTTTGCACCAATCAAATTATAATACGAGCTTTATTTTGTTTAGTTTTTCGCTTTAATCTAATCTACATGCGAACTGTTTCGACAGCTGCCCGGGCTGAGGAAATATTCAAAATACGCGCGAATATTTACACGTATGTGAGTATATTGCTCTTTCAGCTCGTCCAAATTGAGCTTTAACCTTGACGTCAAACAAAAAAATACAGAAATTGTTTGCGTTGGAGTGGTTACAGCGTCAGTTTACACTGCGCAACACGAGAGCAGATCTATTATTATTTCTTAGTCTTAGCTGCAATTTCCTGTTTACGCAGAATTCATATCTATATGGAAAACTGATGCAATCTTGAGACTCGAGACTTGATAAATCGCTTTTTCTTACCAAAAATCAATGGTTTTATTGAGTGCAATCTTGAGTCAGTTTTGCACGCTTGAGTCAGTTTTGCTGGCAGTTAAACGTTTACGAATGCGACACAAAGCAGAATTGAAAAATGTCATGTTCTCGTGAGCGCAGTTGAGTAAAATAGATTATAGACTTAAGAGCGGGAAGAATTGATGCTCTCTTGAGCGTAGTTAAATAGAAGAGATTTAAGGAAAACCCTCCATTTGTTCTTATGAATTTAGCAAAGACTTTTGTTTATTTTCTATTTCTGCAATTTCTAATGAAAAAGTCTACTATATTTAATATAATTTATCTGCAATATGAAAGTATTCACCGAAGCAGACAATCTGTTGTTGACTAGTGTACTTATTTTTCTGGCTTTTTCTTGTGTTTGTTGTTGTTATCTTGAGTTTAAGTTGTGAAATTTCACACATTTCAACGTGTTCGTCCACAACGCAGCTTCGGGCCCCGCCAGGGCTCTCTTTATGCCCCCTCCAGCACGCCGCTTGTGAACTGGCACAGTTGGCAAATATACTGCACATTTTATGCGATTAACTTAATTTATTTTTGTTTATTTGCAAATTTGTATGTGTGTTTTTTTTTGTTATTATTATTATAATTTCAATTGTCATGTGATTTTTCGTATATTTTTATCACTTAACTTTTGCATTTTGTTGTTGTTGCGCTGCGTTGTTCTACTTTCTATTGGCGCGTGGGTAGCTCGAAGAGTTAGCACACAAATGACCATAATTTTGTAACAATTTCATTTAGAGCATAATTGCCATAACTAAGCCCCAAATCATAATCAAAGCACACGCGCACGAGCCATCAATTGGCAATTGGCAATTGCCAGTGGCCAAGTTGGGGCATAAATTGCGCTATAAAGCGCACAATTAAAGTTGCAGTCCGTCAACAACGACGACAACAACAGCAACAACGGCGACAGCAACTCGGCAAATTGGCAACACTTTCCAATTGAAAACGACTAGTAAAAGTGCTCTAGTCGCATAAAAAGCGACCTGAAGATACTCCGCAATAATTTTGATAGACAGCAAGATTTCAAATTTAACTTGTACTCGACTTTTGTCCTAATGTTGGCATATATAAAAATAAAGACGGAATCTTCAGTTGTATTTGGCAATAATTTTCACTTTACCTCTTCTAGTTCTGAAGATTAACTGTACCTCCAGTATATAGTTATAATCGAAGCAAGAAAAACTGCAGTTCTTACTTAAAATAATGAGAATCGCATAGTAGGGCGATACTTTAAAATATTCCCCATGCTACAAGGAACATACAATGGAATTTTTTGACTCTTGACCGTTAAGATCAATTCATTTTATGGTATTATATGGCATATGGTTACATCCCATGTAATACTTGACACCCACTGCAACCAATTCCGTATTTACAGGGTATACACAAACTAGTTAAAGCCGCCGCCGTACTGGCAATTCAGCACACTCAGCTCAGTCGATTGTAATCGCGATCATTTGATGATTTTGCAATAATTCGCTAGAGCAAAATTTGGGATGGATGAGCGGGTTATTATGGCGAAAGGCCTTCTCGTCTTGCCAGCAACCCCTCCCTGGCTGGCTGCTTTCTCTCAAGCATGTGCTTGAATTCGCCGCGCTGCTCTTCGCACTAGCTTGCGGCGAATTTGTCAAATGTGTTTGGCGCTCTGCACGCCCGGAATGCGGAAATATTGTTTGCTGTTTGTTTGTCTATTGCCTTCTTGTTGTTGCTGTTGTCGCTTCTGCTGCTGTTGTTGCTGCTTTTTGTTTTCTTTCATTTTTGCTGCCTTCTGTTTTGTCTCTTCTTCGCAGCTCGTAGATGCGTCGGCATTTTCTTTGGTGCATGACATTAAAGTTTTAAATTTAACTGCAAGACTGCAGTCTACATTTACCACCGGGCACTAGCCCCACCCCTGCCCCCTTTGCTAAATAAAAGACCCCTTTAGTGGCACTTAACCCTTGTGTGCACAATTGAACTTTAGCAAGTGCGTTGAATTGTTTGCAAAAGTCGTGCCCTACTTTTTGGTCTTGCTGTAGAGGCAGTCAATACTCAATATGATGAACAGTGCGTTTTGCTGTTCTAAATTTCTGCGCTACTGCATTATGTTTCTTGTATGGAGTGCTTACTGTGGCCAGCTGCTGTACTTTTTCATCAACTGCTCAATTGCCACCCACTTGAGTGTTAAAAATGCGCATACGCCGCATGGTACCGGAAAAGTTGAATTGCATTTGCCGCCATTTCATTTGCCACAGGCGAGCTGCGTTTCGGCGATCGCGTGCCGTCTCACCGACAGCTGCAACGCCAACAGCGAGCAACATGCAACATGCGGCAGCCACACAGCAGAGAGCAACTGTCGCAGTTTTAATACCCTTTCATAATACTTGAAAGATACGCTTGAGGAATAGCAAAGTAAAAGTAGGTTTGAAATGCATAAAGTGTATCTACTGTTCGTCTTGTTCTTTGCATGTTTATTTTTACTTGCCAAAATCGTCTTTGATTTGTCGATTCGTGCAAATGTCAAAAGTGTGACAGAGATTTTAATGACGTATTGCACTGTGACATGATTCCAGCCAAGATAGTCAGTCACATGGTGGTTGACCCACTTGCCAAGTGCTCGGTTCTCCTCTTGTGGCTCATCATTAACATCAACAATTGTCAGCATCTACCAGTTTTGCCCTTTTGCTGCACTTCAATTCGGTTCAGCATGCTTTTAGCTACTTTTTATACCCTGTTTACGTTGACTTTAATGAAACGGGTATATTAGTTTTTGTGCATCTGAAGCTGAAAACTCCAAACTGTTTGCAGCACTTGCTCGGAACTTAAGATTGTCTTAAATTAGTTTGTAACAATAATGAGACCAACAATACGGGCATGTAAATTATGGTATTGTATTTTCCTTACCACGCACATTTATATTTTATTGAATTACAGATTTTGAAAATATGTGTATACATAGATATATATCGATAGTCGTAAGGCTAAAATGGCGTAAAATTTATAGCTACAAACCTGGCTGCCACATCCACATTGCCCACATTTAGCTGGCTTATTTTGCAACTGGATACAGAGTATGGCTGCGTCTGTATCTCACATATCTAACGTTGAGACTTGTTTAGTTCTTGCTTTTTCCATGAGTTAACATCCTCAAGTCTTGTGTATTTGTTGGATGGGCACGATTTGCGTCCATATTTAGCTTTAAACTTGAAAATTTGTTGTAGTTGTCGTTATTGTTGTTGTTGTTGTTGTTGTTGTTATTGTTGTTGGGAGCGTTCTACAGGTTTTCCAGCAACCTGCTGTGCTACGTGGGAAGTTTGAAAATGGTTTGCCCCATGTGCAGAGAGGAAATGTTTGTTGCCTTGAAAAGTGCAACAAGTCGTTGTCGCTGTTGTCGTAGTTGTTGTTGCTGTTGTTTGCTTGATTGATTGATTGTTGGACTGAAGCTGCAATTCGGCAATTAAGTTGCTGCATTAAGGAAACAGCGTTTATACATAGCTGATGGATACACATTTACAGCACACACCAATAAATATCTACAAATTTGTGTGCTCAACACTTGTCGACATGCGCCACATATCTGTATCTATGTATCTACATAACACTGCCTGTGTTGGCCAACTTAAGCGCGTTCAGAAAACAAGCAACAAATAAAAACAGAAAAAAAAAAATAAAAATAAAGAAAAAGAAAACCACCTTGCGCACAGTTAGTCATTCATGGCACACAGATACTCGCATACACACACACACAGCAGATACGGATATCTGGCCAGCAGACAACAGTTAACCAACACAACTGCCAATTGTTAACCCAAATGTGCTGCCAAGTGAGTTACGTGCCAAGGGGGGGTGTAAATGGTGCCCGTCGGCTTGGGGGGTGGAGGGGGCATACACAAGTGATTGGCGCGCCTGCGCGCCGCGCGTTGCCAACTGATTTGTTGCGCATTGATTGAAGGGTAAATTACGGGTTGCCACATGCGATTCGATGCGTTGCCGTTGGCTTTTCTCTTTGCTTAGCAAATATGTGTATCTACAAGATACCTGTGTATCTGTATCTGTACAGATACAGATACGTATACAGTTACGTTTACACTGCTATTTTGCTACTCTTTTTCTATTTACTTGTAGAATTTTTCGTGCAAAAATAAATATTTGTCTGATTTTCGCAACCGTCTGTAAATTGCGTCAGCTGCGCATTTTGGTTTGGTTTTGACGTTTGTTTTTTTGTTGTTGCTATGTTTGGGCTTACCCCTTAGCAAATAGCTTTGCGATTGCGTGTGCGTGTGTATCTGTGTCAAGCTGTGCGTATGTGTAACTGCATATTAAATTCGATTTCAATGCTGACAGTGCGCTGTCACGTAATTAAAGGCACATAAGCATATGAATTGCTATTCTTTTATATTTTATTTTTGGAATAGTTTCAGCATACGCCTTGGCATTTCGAGAGCTCCGAAAATAGTTTGAACCCAAAGTAACCGGCCACACAATAAGCGTCAGCTATGACGCACTTGTTGTCCTAATAGAACAGGTTCAGAGAGCTTCGTCGAGTGGCACTCAATTTCACAGCTCAGCTGTTAATTTGAGCTCGTGATATTCTGATGAGGACTTAAGTGGCATTCATTTGCACGTTTTCTTCGTATCAAACAGAGTTTATGGAGCAGCTTTTTATTGCAGTTCCATTTCAATGGTTTTTAAACAAGCACGTTTTACCTTATAATAATAAGTTGAACTTATAACTGTTAAAAGCTCGTCTGATTTCTGCTTCAAGATAAATTTCTGGTTAGGCTTTTCAACTTATTTTTTTGTGCAATAGATAGATCAAGTTCTTCTATTAAAGTATTGACTGGATTGAGACATTTACGTTGCGTGACATTTGGACTTTTTGCTTATTTGGGAACTTTGATTCATAATCGGGTAATATATAGCTTGTATAGAAAATATAATATTATTGACAGGCCTACATAGGGCTTAACTATTTGTGATACTCTTTGTTGAGCCTTATACTGCGACTCTCGTAGGTTTGGTTACTCGTTACTCGTTAGTTCATTTCATCACTCGTTAGTTCTAAATGTGGCTGCTTTCAGTATTCATAAGCTCGCTATAAGCTTTTTATAAGCTTTAATTTGCTTCTCTCGCTAGTATCTTCATCACTCGCTACTCGTTAAATGTTTTCGCCATTAGTTACTATTTTTATGATTCTTTGAATATTCAAGACGATTTAGAATGAAATTTGTATAAACCGTTTTTTTGTTAGCTTTAAGGTGTTGTTCTCGCTGTCGCTCACTCGTTACTCGTAAAACTGTTTCGTCACTCGTTAGTTTTCTTTGCTAATGCCTTGAAAATTATTTAAATATGGTTGCAGATCAAGTTATTCATACAAAAATACACTTTCCCAGGCTTTTGCGTACGTAATTTGATTACATATATCTAATGACGTAGGTCAGAAGTGGTTCAAGCATCTTATAAAAGAACAGACGACTTAATGATTCACTTTTTTGTTCTTGTTTTATACGACAAACAAACAACTAAGCAAACTGTGAACATTTCCTTTTTAATTAATAAGTATCTAGCTCGCAAGCTCGTTTGTTTGGTATCGCATTTAAAGCCTTTGGCGGTCGGTGCCAATAAAAAGCAAAAACTTTATGGCGCTCCATGGCGCGGTTCATCATAAAATACTAAAATGCGAGTACAAAAAATAAAAAAAAAACAACGAAAAAATTAAATGAAACAAAGACAACGACGCGGATATGATGACCTCATTTGGCCTAATGTTGCGGCCGGGCCAAAACAGCGCCAGCTAATTGAAGAGAACCAAGTTAAGCCAGGTCTGTCGCTGGGCTCGATGTTCTGTGTTCTCGATGCTGACTCCTCAGATCCACTCTGATTGCCTTTAATAAGCTCGTTAAAAGAATTAAAGCACATGCACACTTAACAAAAATCGGTTGTGTTATAAGTTTTGCCAACACATTTGCTTATTTCGCCAATTGGTGTCTGAGTGTTATTTTATTTCTATTTTTAAATAATTGTTGCAATCAAATATAATTATAAATGCTGCGAAATTGTCCATTTGTGTTTCCAAAAGCAATTGCATAAAATAAAAACACACACACACACATTTACACTCACAAAAAGAGCTCAATTATTGTTGCAGCTTGCAACAGAAAGAAATCTTCATATCTGCAGCGTCGCTCGATGCGGTAACATGCCTCAATTTCGGCTTGCCGAACATTATTATTATTATGAGTATTTCGCATTTTTTCGCTCATTTGTTTTTCTTTTTGTTGGCCGCAGAGCAAAAACAACAGCGGCAACAATTGATCATTTTCTGCTGGCCAGAAAATAAAACGTTCGAATATTGTGTTGAAAACACAAGTGGAAAATGCTAGAAAAATAAAAGAAAAACCCGATCGCAATATGAATACCCTTCAAAGTCGAGCAGCGTGCCCTCTTATGTTGGCTTAAGCCAACTCCTTTTTACTTTATTTACAAATTATGCTTTAGTTGAAAAGCAATTAAAATTTTTGACTTATACCCTTTGGAAATGGTTAATAAAGGGTATATTGCAGTTGTGTAAATGTATGCTATAGACAGGAGGAGGTATCTTCGACCTTATAAAGTGCATTAGTTCTTCATCAGCATCAACAGCCGAGTTGTTTTAGCTAAAGTTTTTGAAAGGTGTCTCTTATAACATAGATCGTATTTATTTCCGTTAATAGATGGCATCAATTTTAATGTTTTTTTTTTTTGGTTTCTCAAAGATTATCTTCAAATGTAAGCCGCATTTTAGAGAGCTCTAGCCTTGGTATTTACACAAATTTGAAAACCCTGAACACTCCCGTTTACTTTTTAATAGAACAACATTCTTATTATTATGCAAAAATTATGTTAATAAGAAAACATCAAGAACTTTTGGCTTTCAAGCTCAGAGTTTAAGATTATGAGATAAGAGGTCTGTAGATCTGTATGCAATTGTCATTTATGGAAATTAGTTTGTTATGTCTTGGCACTTGAGCTGATCTTAAACCCTTTCAATATGCTTGCATCTATTCCCATTTACTGTGAATCGTTTTGTTGGCTTATTTGAAGTCGACTGCAATCAGCATCACAAACTAACCTTTCCTCAGTAAGGGCATGAGAGAGACAAGCAACTGTAAACAAGTCTGCAGTCTCCAACTGCAATCGGGCCAATTGTGCACTGTGCTAGATGCAGTGCAGCGCCCCCAACTCCCCAATCCGCCAGTGCATTGTCTGACACGCTGACTGGTTGAATGCTTAAAAACCCATCATCAATGGACGCGGCGGCGTCTCGACTAACTGTAATGTCGTCAGCGTTGCCTGGCCGACTGCCGACTGCGGACTGCCAACTGCCAACTGCCGACTGCTGGCAGTGGCCCGTTGACTGGCTGACGACGCCATTATGAAATTGCCCGGCCAGTGGGAGAAGGTGGGAGGCAAAGGTAAGCGAAAGGAAGCTGTTAACAGAAAAAAATAACACAGATGCAAAGTTTGTTTTGCTTGTCCCAAAGACTTTTCACCTGCCATGCAAATAGAAGTCACCCACAAGCTGCACACCCACTTGGCCCCTGGCCCCAAGTCTGACTGCTTGCAACACCAAGCCAGCAGCTGTCTGTGGATTTGAGGGCAATCCTCGTCCAGCAGCTGTTGCCACCAGTGTTGAATGTTTGCACTTTCGGCTTGAGCTGAGGCTCGGTTGACGCGTTGCTTGGATTTCAATTTGGTTTTTTGTCTTGTTCGACTTTGTTTTTCAATTTTGGGTGCGCGCAATTATTGTGAAATTAAGATGTTTGTCGGCGTTGTTGTTCTTTGTGTGCGCTTTGTGGCAAAGATAAAAGCAATGGAAAAATCAACAATTCGAGTATCTGTAGCTGTGGACACATGCGATTAACTTTCTATGGCTCGCCATTGTTGGTTTAGTGCACACAATTTGATATTCTGTGTGTGTAAATTATTTGCCATGATAAGATATGACTTTGAGCTAATTATGGCTAGAAATTTTCAAGTTTTCAACAGCGGCTGACACACAAAAATGAAAAATTAAAAAATAAAATAGAAAAAAAAAAAACGCCACATGAGGCTGTCACTTTTTCCAAGCCAGCCGCACGCCAAGAAAAATCTGTAACAAATGCGCAGCTGCCGCGGCTGTAGAACAAACTTTCACCCGAAAAAGCGACAGCAGCAACAACAACAACAACAACAACAGCAGCAACAAGCGCAACGGGCCACATGTGTTGCAACTGTTTTATGGCTTGAAATTCACACTCTTAATTGCCAAGCTGAGACCTAAAAGTGCCGCAGCCACAATTTAAGCTGCATGCTGCGTGCGTGTATCTTATAGATACACGTACTCGCAACTGCCTGTGTGCACTGTTTAACTGCTAGACTGAAGCGTAACGCCGCCACTGAGCTGCCCGTCTGATGCCTTCTTTACGCATCTCTAGGCATACTCGCACTCAAACTACTCATAGAACGTTTATCTCAGACCTGGCCGAGAGCCAAACAATGAAAGAGAAAATTAATAACCCGATTGCAGTTGCATTGAGGCCTGCAGCTTAATTAGGCACATTAGCAGCACATCAACGCAATCTTGTTGGCTTGTTTAAATGGCAGCTGTGGCAACCAATGCAACGTTAAGTGCACTTAAGGCTGGCTATAATAGTTATGTGTAGCTATCGTATAGGATCTCAATTGGCGCCTGATTTCTGGGATTTCAATGCTGCTCGCAAGGTTCCTTAGAAAACGCAGCTGCTTTAACTACGTGCAGCTATTATCAGCTATTCGACTCCTTAATTTACCACACATAAAGGTGAGGAGTAAGTTTTCTTGATAAAGTATATTTAAGATTTATCGCTAACTGCGAAACCAGCTTGACAGGCTGTGGAAGAAAAAGAGACTTGTGCCCAATTAATTAAGAGTTTATTGTTTTTGGTTTTATGATTCCGTGAATTTGCTGCTTACTGTGAGCTATAAGAACTATTTTACATAATTTTCAATACAAGCTGATTTCAATAGCCGATCTACCATTTGCCTAGTTAGATGACAATTTTCACCGCGGCGATTTTATTTTGTCTTCTAACTACTTTGACACATCTGAAATATTTTGAAACTCAGCTAAATTTCTTGCATATGAGCAGGAAAAATCTTTAATAATTCTAGCAGATCATAACACAGTTGCTGTGCACTGCCCCTGCACCCATCATAATAATATTATTCAATCAGTTTAGTCATAACTCTCCTTACTACAGTTATGCCCCACCCATTAGCTGAAGCGCAGCCTAACCTTACTTTTTGCACACGTACGCAACACACGAACGCAGGCACTTGGGAAGCTCAAAGCAGAGCGTAGTAGAGCACACCAATACAAGCACAATCAGCAATACAAATGCAAATTTACACAACTGAGCGTTAATAATAAACAAGCTGTCTCTTGGGCTGCAATCATTTGTGAACTATTTACGTTCGTAGCGTAATTTTGAAAGTTGATGAAACGCAAAGCATTGTTAATTTAACGCTTGATTATAGTATTCAGATGACTGTCAATAGTCTTTTTTTTTTATTTATTTATTATTATTTTTTGTTTAGCGCTTTTTCCCTTTTCAAGCATTCACAGCTGGAAGTGCGTGCATAAAGTGGTTTTAGGTTTCGCGGTCGCATTCGCAATTGGAGCTGCAACAATAAGTACAACACCCACTTGCGGTTGTCAACAGCACATCCAGCACATGCAGAACACAGATACACAGAAGGAGCGAGAGAGAGAGAGAGAGAGAGAGAGAGAGAGAGTGAGCGTTGCAAGATAATTCTCTAGCTCGTACGATTATGTAGAGAATCGCTCGAGAGTGTAAATTGTGTTAAGTTCTTTTTGGCTTTCTCAACTGCCGCTCGGCAGCTGGCTTTCTATTTTTCCCCACTGTGCTTGTTGTTGTTGCTGCTGTTGCTGCCTCAGTTCTGGCTAATGACGTTTTGGCCCCGTCTCGTTGCCATTTTGTGCGCCTTGTTGTAGGAGGAAGTCGCCCTTGTCTTGCGCTCTGCAGCTTATTTCATTGCTCTGTTGCTGTCCGGCAGTTTCTTTTACAAATTCTGGAACACCCGAGTTTCTGGAAAAGCAAAATTACACACTCTAATGATAATTAGCGGCATTATTTTCCCATTATTCTTATGAAAGTTTTTCCACATTTAACATTTTGTCGGTGCCGGCCACAGCATTTCAGTTACCGCAATTAAAGCGTCATTTAACTGGGCGTGGGAGTTCAAAAATATAAATAAATAAAAAAAGAGAAGCCCAGCCCGCTGTTATTTTTTTTTCATATTAACTTATATATGTAGCAACGTTATCAGACATATCTCTGATAGATGTTAAATCCCGCCTAGCCACAGGTGTGGGCACGCCAAATAAACAACTGACAGATGACAAATTGTGCGCCATAGGAAAATGTATTTTATTTTGGCCAAAAGCATGAAATTAAATTGCAGAAACTATTTATCTTTACTTTTTCTTTTTTTTTTTTTTAATTAAAAATGAACAAAAGCATAACTGATGAGTTTTGTGCTGTTGCCGCTTGGCAATTCAATTAAAATGAATAGTCGGGCATGTTATAAATGAGTTTTAGGCCAGGTTGGCTCAATGGCACATACATTACGCAAATTGTGTGCATTGCGAATCGCGTCCCATTGCATTTGCTCCACTTTGGCTTTGACAGGGCTGGCCAAGATATGTGCGAGTGTTGAGCTCGAGTTGACCAGCTGTGTTTGTCTTGGCCTGGCCTGGCCTGGCCTGTCCAATGTCTGTCTGTTTGCGCTTTGTTGCTGCTCTGATGAAGACAACAAGCTGCAATCTCAGCCGCAATCCGCAACCCGCAATTGGGCAGGCCAAACCGACTGGGTTGCGCTTCTTCTTCAGCTGCTGTGGCTTACGTGTGACGGCGGCACGCTTCCGACTTTCTCCAGACAAACGCACACACACTTGCACGCTCACACACACACATACACACTTGCACGCTCACGTGCCTGCTACACACATTTGCTTGGCGCGCTATAACAAATTCAGTCTGCTTTCGGTCTGTCTAATGATCCATGCCGTGAGTATCTGAATTTCATATGCAAAACCTCTCCCCCCCAGCAGCCCCCGGTTGCCAAATTGAAATGTGCACAGCTCATGTCTTTTGTTTTATATGCTCCCCAGCTGGCTATTTGCCCAAATGCTGGCCGTGCACGCCAGACAGGGCTTAAGATGTATTGTTTTTTCTTTCTGCTGTTATTTGGTTTTTGATGTATCTGCTGCCAACTGTTGGCCATGTTTTGCCTGGCCCTGTGTCTGAACTTTAGTCGCTTTTGTTGTCTAAACAAATTGTAATATGTTTATAGCGACATAAACTGTCTGGGTATTATGTCAGGAAATCGGGAAACTGAAACCATGATGTGTATATATGGGCTGTTTATAAAGGAAGAGAGCGTCAAATAGATGTAATTCTGTGGAACTTGAAACATATTAAAATATCTATAAATATTATCTTATTTCCTAGCCTTACGCAACTCTTCTCGACTAAATAATTTCAATATATTATAGAACTTCAAATTTTATGGTTAGTAAATTTTATAAATGTAGCCGAAAGCTCATCATGTAGCATTCAGAATTTCCATTTTACCACTCAAATTCCGCCCATTGTGTGTTTGTTAGAATTATTTGTTATGACAATATATTTTTAGTTCTGTTGAGACTGTTCCTTAATTGAGAAATATTTTGATTAAAAGATTGTTTTTGGAGTTTTTAAGATTCATTTAAAGTTTCTATCGAAAACGTGTAACATGACCAAAGACAATGTCTATGCTGTGCAAATAAATCTTTTGCAAATGTTAAAATAAAGCTTAAATTAGATTTAAGTAGAGTTTAATTAGAGTCTAATGATATGATTGTTTTGCCGCCCATGAAGTCACTTTTTAATGTGACATCATTTCATTTAAAATGATGCCAAATTCTACTTAATATGTTTAATTACAACTTACTTATGCAACATTTTTCTCTTGCTCTTTTCTTGTACCTTTGCAGGTGAGTTCACACTATCAACTTATTTAACTGCTTCTATTGTTCCTGCAACATCATCATTTTGGGTAAGAATCAGAAACATGTCTTTTGGCCAGAACAGCATCAAATTGGGCAACGAGGCGTGGCACGGCACAACCTGGCTTGGCCATGGACATGGACATGGACATTGCCAGTGGCTGGCGTGTTTCTGGCCAGTTGGCTCTTGGCTGTTGGTTTTATGATTCAAGCGAATTGTAAAATATGTGCAATTATAATAAATTATATTCGCGTGGATTAACGAGTTAATGACGATGGCGGGGCTGAAACCATAAGAGCGCGTGTTTTTAATTGTTAAATTGCTCAAAAGAAAACGACGCAGCAGCAGTAACTAACAACAACAAAAATAACAACAACAACCACAACAGAAACTACAACAAACAGACAACTAACCACGTCTGGTAAGTCGCCGCTTACCAAATTTGTGTCATGCCCCAAATAAGACAAATCCGCACAATCCGGCTGAGCGGCACTTCCCAACGGATGTGGCTCTCTGTGGCGGCTGCCTGCGCTTGGCTCTGGCCAATGCGGCGAATGAGCAATGCGTGATAAATCGCATAAAAAAAAAAAAACAAACAATAACAAATAACACAAAAAATGTTGCATTGGATGCTAATGCATTGGCCAGGAAATCCATGAAAAGGCATTGCCAACTTGTCGAATGGCTATATTTAGCCAAGTTATTGGCGTTGCCATGTAAACAAGTTGCTGCCGGCAACAACAACAACAACTGCGACAACAGCGACCTAAATTTACCGTAAAATGCATGAGAAAACTGCTGAGCGGCTTGAAAACGCCACAGACAGCGGGTGGCTTATGCTGAGAGGGGCCGGGGGGTGTGGTCGCTTGATGAGTCGATTCTCTATGCGTGGCAAATGCTTCTGCTTGTTGTGTTTGTTGCTGTTGTTGGTGTCTCGTCTCGGGTTTTTAAGTCTCAGGTGTCTGCCCGCTGTGCAGCTGTCGCGGGCAGCAGCAGATGCAACAAGTTGCCAGCCAGCGTCGCCAAGGTCATCGTCGTTAAACGTGGCCAACAGCAACAGCAGCAGCAACAACAGCAACACCAGAAGCAGCAGCAGCAACAACAACAACAGCAACAACAAGAACAGCAACAACAGCAACAACAGCAACAGCATCCTCAGCCACAGCAACGTTGCCTTTTAAACTGTTTTTGGTAGCTGCTTTTGGTTTTTTTGTATTTATTTTTTTTTTCTTGCTCGTCTGGCCAGTTTGGCCAGTTTTTATTTTGCTGTTCAGATTTGCTCATTGCTTGGGCTTCTTCATCATTTTTATGCGTCTTGTTCTTGTGCTCGTATTTCATTTTTGGGCCGGCTTGTTGCCCATATGGCGCCGTAGAGCTATCGCCGTGGTCTGAGTGCGCCTTTAAAGCGGAAAATTTATGTGCCCCACACACTCACTCACACACACAAATACTTACACAGACAGTGTAATCACCGTATATAATTTCACAGTAAATTATGCATAACCTTACCAATAAGTCAACGAACCTGCCCGCCAATTGCCCGCTGATTCATCAGCAAAAAGGACATTTACATGTTGCTAAGCTAGCCAACAGGACAAGCCCAGCACGTGGCCAAATGGGCAGTTGGATGCACACACATACGCACATACACGCGCGTGCGTGCACACACACCTCAAAACCCAGTGAACCGTAGAAAAAGTGTGCGATGGCTGCTGTCTGCGTCCGCTTTGGGGCAAAGCTTGTGGCCTGTCAGCGCGTCGTATACTTAATATGTATTTCCAGTTATAGGCGGTCGAGGCGCTTATCGATTGGCATGAATATTAGCCGATGTCCTCATTTACACACACACACATACACGCACACAAGTCTAGGCCCGTAGCCTTTCGAATGTTATTGTATGTGTATTTGCTCGCCTGCTCCTCGTGCTGCTCGCACAACATGCAAACAAGTCTTTTATGGCGCTTTTCCAGTGACAGTGCATCACATGGCCATGTTTGGTTATCTTTAACTGTTTGTAAGCCAACGGAGTCAGCACCAAAGTTGCTTTTTAGCTGGCTACAGTTGCTGCTGCTGTTGTTGTTGCTGTTGTTGTTATCAATGACGCCGGCAGTTAAACAGGTTTTAGTTAGCATTGCTACTAACTGCTATGCACACAACTAATTAGCCAACCGCATTTTTGAGCTGCGTTTGCAGCCAATGAAATAAAATTTATAAAATTGCCAGGCAAATTGCTTGACTTTGCAAACCCAAAGTGCCTGCTTAAAGAATCCTGGGAGCTGAAAAGATGCTTCTGCTTTGAATCTCATTGCCTGACAAGTCTTCATAAATTATGCTTAAATGTTTTGTGCGCGCTAACAAAATCGTGACAAACTAAATCTACAATTTAAATGGCTTGCCTAAAGTTACGTTTTGTCTTCCTAAGAAAATGATTTTGTAATAGGATAAATGAGAAATGGAAAACCAAAAGTTCATTTTCTCCTGTTTCTGTGCAAGTTGAGACTCATCTTTAGAAGCTTTAAGCAAACGATTTTATACTTTGTATTCTATAAATAGTTACCACATACCTGTTAAATATTAACATGAAGATAAAGTAGTTGCCGGCATGTTCAACCACGTGTTAAATATTTATTATGTAGGTTCGTCAAAACAAGAGTTTAAGTAAATAAAGTGAAATTTAAAACTTTTTCTAACATGATCTTTGCAAGTACCTTTATAAAGAGCTTTAAGTTACTCAATTAGTTGCTCTGCTTAAGTTTTGCTCAGGCTGATCAATTTGGGTGCAGTCAAGTCTTGAAAATTATGACTGGCTTCCGCTGCCAAGAGACTCCAATCAGTTAGCTGATATCTTTTTCAATTTTCCTGTCAGCTACACAAAGTATACCCCCTAATTGAATTGTCATAGCCCAAGCAGCAGACCCTCAACTGGCTTTTGAATTCATTTGCTACTGTCAGTAAATTTAACTAGGCCCGCAAAGCTGAGCTCACTGTTCAATTGCGGCGATTAAAGTTGCGCTGCGGCAGCTATGCAAATGCCACTGCCACAACGCGCCTCCTAATGGACTTGGGCTTGGTCGTCGCCTCATCATGCAACAGCAGCAGCAGCAGCAGTAGTAGCAGTGAGGCCTTCAGCTTTGGACTGTCGTTCTCTGGTGAAGGTAAATGGCGCGTCGTTGTCAGTTACATAAAACGCTAATGAAAAATGCCGCCGCCTCATTAGCCTTCTGCGCCTTATGAATTACAATTACAACTGCACCTAAGTGGCGCAGAGTAAGTGCAATTCATGCAGCAAGTGTGGCTGAGGAGCTATAAGAAGCCAAGCATCTAATTATGAGGGTCTTGGAAATGCGTAAGAGCGCCATAATTGGATCTAGTCCACTGGCAAATGCGCTGTAACCAATACCGGAGCAGCACAGCAGAAAGTGTTCACTTTTATGAATGGGCGTCATTAAGCCATTAACATTTAGACATCAGAGTTAAGTAAGAGATCAGCGAATGAAGGACATATATGCCATTAATCATTTAGCTAACTTTGGCTTCGTGTTTAATAGTCTAAGCTATTTTCTTGTGGCTACCCAAAGCCGTAATACGTATTTAATTCAGTTTCACATAGAATTTGACAATTATCTTTTGTTACTTAATAGACATTTGTTCCTAAAGGTCTTTTAATTTCCGTGTGAGTCCTGCTTTGTCACATTATGGTAACTGCAGCATTTACATGTACATGGTGACTTGATTTGCAATTAACTAAGTTTAATACTTCGTTGAAAAGACATCTGTTCTCTGTTGTATGTTAGAACTATTTAGAAAGCATTCAAGCTAAACTTTTTGAATTGATATTATAATTGTTATATATTCCTTATATATGTAATTGTATTTATCTTATTTCTCCGGTATACCCAATTTTCATTGTTACTCTGAAATACTTAAAGAGGATTCCATGGGACCAATTGATTCGCAGTTATATTAGTTTTACATCGCCTTTTTTACGCACCTTTGACACTCTTACGTCCGCCAATGCCATTTTAAACTTCTTAATTCATACGACGATCACGTAAAATTTATATTTTGTATATCTTGCAATAGTAGCTAGAGCTTTGCTTAGGTATTTTATTGTTTTTGTTTAGAATAGACTACTCTTCTGCCATTATTGATTGCTCAACTCGATAAGCTTGATTCTAGGCGACAGCTAGCAACTCCCCTTTGGCTTATTGATTAGCTAAGTCGGTCTGGCTCTTTGACTTTGATGTTGTTGACTTTCTAAAAATTCTCAAGCCACTCGAATTTATTTATATTTTTTTGTTGTTTGGCAAACGCAGCATGATTTATGACTAACATAGCTGGTTAGATGCTTAAATTTGAACACAACTGAAATTAGCAGCCGCCGGGCTTGGATTATGACAGTCAACTTTTGGAAAAATAATACAGCTGCATTCAACAGCGCGCTTCTCAACTGAGCAGAAACCTTGAAATTCGAAAAAGATGTTCAATTGCTTGATATCTGTATTTGGTGTGGCTGCAAATTGGCTTAATTTGTGAGCCAAAAACATAAACAGAATAGTTCGGCTGTTTAAGTGGCCCAAAACGCGCTTACAAATTGGCTGCGCTTTCAGTGTTAATGGCCAAAAGCAGTAAGGGCCACAGCTGGCAGTCGTCTAGTACAACAACAAGCGCCCCCTTGCCCCGCCTGGTTAGCTACTCGAAAACGTCGTGTGGCAAAAGCAATTTAATAAAACCATGAACCTTGGGCCAAGTACGAGTACATAGAAAAAGCTAAGCAGCAACAAATTTTCGCTGGCCATTATACATCTTGGCCTGGCCTCTTGGTTGTTATTATTATTTCGGGGCTGCCGGGCGTTGAGCTTGCCAAAAAAATAAAAAAAAAAAAACGAAGAAAAAAACTATGAAAATCTACAACATTTTTGCCTACCAACTGACAGACTGTCAAGCTTCGCAGCGGTGGCAAATGCAAATGTAGAGGTAAATAAAGAAAAAAAAAAACCCCAAGTCGACCGACAGTCGGGCAAAAGCACGACAAACAGTGTCAAGTTTAAACAACTTTATGAGTGCCGAAGTGTCGCGGCTTAGAGAGGCAATTTCTATGCGACTGATCCGAGGGCCAGCTACAAAGTGTGTGTTACATTACAATTTCATTAGCCCAACGCTAAGCCTTTTAGCCGCTAAGCCATATCGATTGTGCGCAGAAAATGCTGACAACTTCAAGCGGCAAAAGCAAAACAATCGATTTTTAACTAACGAAATATACTTAGTATATCAGATTGCAATAAAGTGAACCCATTGCTATTTATATATATTGTCTAGAAATATTGGTATGCTCGATATCAGCCTGATTGTAGGCATTTCAATTAAAATGCGTGGTGAGTGCTTATTGATCGATGTGCTCCTGGAATGCCTTTGTTGGTTAGCATTTAGTATAAAGTACGCATTAATACTCATTTTATGCCAGTATTATATTCACTTATACTTATATGTGTGTAGAGCTTTGAAAGCACATGAGAGCTTGGGAATGGCTTAGTTGTACACAGTCTATTAGATTATTTTAATTTAAAGCTCAAGAGCTTAACTAAGGAGATTTGCTTGGTATTTGCCATAGTGATTATTTGACCTCTTTTTCATTCTTAAAAGATAAATGACGCTTTGAAAGCACATACGATTTAGTTGTATATTGTACATTTACTTAAACCTAGTTAAAGCTGCACAGCTCAGCTGAGGCTAATGAGTGCGTTTTTATTGGGATTTATATCCACATTTCTCTGCTCTCGTTCTCGCTTCCCCTTAAACACACAATTAAGCTTTGAAAGCACATGAAAGCTTTGTTTAGACTTCATCATATTTGGATTAAGTGAGTTTTTATGTATATTCAGATTTCACATATGATTTAATGCTTTATCTTTTTGGACTTGCTTATAACCGATAAGCTAAGCTCTCACTTACTCCTAAACGATCAATAAAGATTTGAAAGCACATGAAAGCTTCGTTTCGGCTTACTTGTGTGCAGTTCAATAAATTAAACCCACTTAAAACCGCAAAGCTCATTTAATTGGCTTAAGAGTGAGATTATTGTAGCTTTTTACATGTAGATTGATTGCCTAATCTATTTAGCTGTGCTTGGCAACAGCTGCTACGCTTCTCTCTCTCTTTCTCTCTTTTTCTATCGTTCCCTCTCTCTTGTCTAACGCTTCCTGGTAGCTATCTCTGCTTATCGTGTTCGTAACTGGGCTCTTGCCATGCCTGCCGACATGTTGACAGCAAATGTGTATGGTAAACAGCGATTGAACAGGTGAAAAATCTTGTTGGTGTCTGGCATGTGTCATGCGATACGTACGCTACGGTTAAGGCTACTTGTCTGTTTTGTATTTATACGAATGTACTCGTGAGTATTCATAGGTAGGAGAGCGCTTTGCTGGCTGGCCAATTAGAGACGCTCAAAATGAGCAGCGGCTGCTGCTTAGGCGCCCTAATTAGCCAGGTAACCAAAAACAAAAAGCTTTTACATTTGCGGCCTTCACCCGTACCCTTTCTGCTGTGGTTAGGCTGGGGATTAAGCGGGGGGGATGAGGGTTTGGCATGGTAGCCTGCTTGTGGTGTCGATTTTTGTGTTTTCCTAGTGGTTTGGTGGTTTCTATTTACAATTGCCATGGCAATCGCTGCGCTTGTGTATCTGGCAGATACGATAACTTGCAGTTAGTTTGCTTGACTTTCGCGGCAGCAAGCGGCGGTAAGTGCTGCAATTTCGATTTCAATTTTTCAACAATTTTACCATGACCTTTTTAGCGTACGAGCATTTGGCTAGCCAATTGTTTGCGCCATTAGCCAAGTGAAAAGCAAACACAAATTGGTGCTAAATTATGCCGGAACTGAAGTCGCATCGAAAGCGCCCCACCAAAATCGACGCCATATGCCATGCCCCGCCCCTCTCTAAGCTGCTTACGTCATTGTAACAGTAAAGATCTGCTGTTTGAGTTGGGCCAAATCGTTGGGGGTTTTAAGTTGTTGCTGTGTTGTTGTGTGGCCCTATCTTAGATCACATAGAGTTGAACGCACTCATTAATTTCTGGCGCAATCAATTAAAATGCTCGAACAGCTGCTAATCGCCGAGATCCTTTCATTTCCAACGAGACTCACAATTAAATCATACACAACAATTCTCCTATCGCTGGAAATCAGGAAAGTTGGCTAATGAAAATATAAACTTTAATGAAATTAATATTTTAGCCGCGGTTTTTTTTTACTTTTTTTTTTTTGCAGCTGCTTTGCGCATTTGAGAAATTGAAAAGAAATGCCAAGCCTGGCCAACAAGCGAAAGTGTTGACCGTTAATTTTCACAACGCATTTGGCTGTAAAACGCGTCAATCACTTGACTTTGACTTTGACTATAACTCGGACTCAGAGCCATGCTCTGGCTCTGACTCAGGCTCGGACTTCGACTTGCAGTTAGACTTGGCGCTCGGGTACTTTCGAAAGTCATTTAGCATGTCTTAATGAAACTTAAATAATGCTCCAAATAAGCAAATGGCAATCAAAACTTATTATGTGCATATAAAGCGCTTTTAATGACTGCCTGTCACGTACGCTATTCATATATACTCAGATATACACTCACGACTCGCACTCATACTCGGACTCGCACTCATACTCACGCTCATATTCGTTTTGCTGCAGTCTCCTTTAATTTTCTGCACATCTCTCTGTCAGCTGTGTGCGGTCAGCTTTTCCACACACACACTCGCTATCTCCCTCCCTCTCACCTTTGCATACATAGATATATATAAATATACATATACATATATTCTTAGCTATATACAACAAGTTATAACTTTTTATGCGCCCTTCAATGGAGGTTACCAACCAACTGTTGTTGTTGTTGTTGTTGTGGTCGCTGCTCATTCGCCCGTTTATAATGTAACCACAGTGTATTTTTCGCTAGACATGTAATTTTTTCGTAATTTTTTTACATTTTCTTTTTTTTTTTTCAGTAAGCATAGAAGTAATACTATACCTTAAGCTAACAGCAGGCGTTGCCACTTGATAATACATGCACAGAGCTGAGGTTATCTTAAAGGCAAGATAAGCTGTGAGGCGTTATGAATATTTGTCTGAGCTGGGGTATAATATTTTGACTGTTGTTTAAGGACTGTAAAGCTTAAGTGTTTTAGGTATCTTTGTGAAAATTTAAAATTTATTCTTTGTTGTTGATAACTTCTTATATATTATTTAATGAGGTAGACTAGTTAATTTTCCTAAATTTAGATTTCTAACCTTGACACAATTAATACATCTTTCATGGCGATTGTCTACATTAGATCTGATTTTACCTATATAAATTTATTTTTAGCTGAAATCAATATTTATCTGTTAGCTTATTTATATTGACACCTTTGTGTCTAAGGCGCCAGCTGCAACTCAGCTACGTTGTGGCAACGATTTTTGATGGACACAGTCGCTTTGTTGTGGTTAGCTCATGCCGCTTTCCTTGGAGCCTGATGACTCTTGGATAGGCGACACGTCAAACGAAAGGGCTGTGGTTTGGGCCCAGTTGCACAGCCCTCAAGCGGAACAGCCAAAGAGCTGGCATAACAAAACTAATAAAAAAAAAAGAGGGGGCATTACAATTGCATTGCCATTGTTTTTAGTGCGGCTGCGGCTATGACCAGAGAGTGCAATTGCCGGCCCTTCCGTTTTGGTGTATGAAACTTTTGTGTAAAGCCAAAGCCAACAGCTAAAAGCCAAAGTCAAACCGTTCGATGCGGCACCGATAATAAATTTTCCTTATTGTTGCTTGCCCACATTGTTGTTGTTGTTGTTGTTGTTGTTGGTTTATGCACACAACATCATCATAATAAATTTCGCCTGATGTACGACGCAGTTGTTGTTGTTGGTAGTTGTTGTACTTTAATAAGCAAAGTGCTTGGGCTGGCCGCTTGGCTGGTTAGAGCCGCGTTTACAGCCTGGCCAATGCCCAGCACTACTGTATGCTTTTTTTTTTTGTCCACTTGGCCGCGCAACCTGCCAAGTTTATTGAACCTCATCATCGGCCACGTCGTTATTATTATCGTGATAATGACCATCATTATTATCAGCGGCAACATTATCAGGCGCTGTGGCAGCGTCATCAGCTGGGTTCAGCGTTAGTTGCCGGCTATTTAAAACTTTTGCTTTATTTATTAACTTTACACGCGTCTGCGCGACTGTGGCTGTTGCTGTTGTTGTTGGTTTGCATTGTTTGTGACCATGGCTGGCATATTATTCAAGCCTTCATTTGCATGCTGCATGCGTCAACATCTGCTGTGACTAAGCACCGCATTTCCGCCTTCGCATCAGCAGTTGGAGATACTGACTAAATTTTGAACTTTAATTAAAGCCAGCTTGACGTGTTAATTAACCAGTGCGACGCCTCGCATGCCTAATAACTGGGCTAGCACGACAATTGCAGCCAGCTTTTATTATTTATACAATATCAACTTTTCTATTTTAGGCAATGTGTCACACGTGATGTCTTGTGAGTGTGTGTGTGTGTGTGTGTGTGTGTCAGATACAACACCATTGTAATGACATTTTATTAGCATTGCTTGAATCACATAATCATAATTTTTAATCATGGAAAACGTGTCAAATCCAAGTCACGACTTTTTCACAATCCAAATAACTGAATTAAACATTTGGCGCAAAAACAAAGACGTTCATTAGGAAATGTCTAAATAAAATCTTGGAATTTTTCGCGAACTTTCTAGTGAGAACTGCGCTGCAATGTGATGTCATCAGTGCACAACTATTTTCACTTTCATTGGGGAAAAACAGCAGCAAAATATTGTTAGGTCTTAACAAAAAAACTAAAGTTCACTGATCTGTGCTGCACTCTGTGGTTATTGTTGTTGCTTCTGCTGCTGTTGCTGCTGCTGCTTATTAGTCCGAGTTGCATTTCTTTTTTATTTTTACTTTATTGTTTCTTGCGTTTGGCATGCAAATTACGCGGCAAACTGCACAAACCTACATCAGCAACTACAACAACAACAGCAACAAAAACAACAACAACTTCATGAACAATAACAACAACAACAACAGCGACAATGCTGGCACTAAGGCCAATGTAACTTGTAGAAATTGTTGAAATATTTTCACTTTGCGCATTTTTGTGCAGTTTTTACTGCCACCAAATGCGACACCGAAATAATAACTTTATTAAAGTTGCCCTACGCAGGGCATTTCTGGGGCAATTCTGCAACCATATTCATTTTGTCAGGCATTAAAAATAAAATTTATACAGAGCTTTCAATTTGAATGACATGTATAAACATATGTAAGTTCTGACTTTTTTGGTTCTTTCATCTCAACACTAGCTTCGTTACAATATGTATACGTTTTTATAGAAGCAATTAAGTTTGTAATAGGTTTACAATAAGAAGGAAAATATCTGTATGCAAATTCTAGCAAAAATTCCTTATTTATGGGCTTATTAGAAAGCATGACTAACCTCTAATTTGCTTTCATTTCAACTAAAATAAGCTCTAATGCAACGATCTGAAAGTACAAAATATTTAAAAGGCTGATTAGCTTGAAGTTGGCTATAATTATTTTCGATAAGTTATCGATACGCTTAAAGTTTCCAAATATAAAATGAAACAATTTTTATTTAGTCAATTCAGGAAAAAGCAATCAAATCGAATTTCTTTCTTTTTTTATTAATACTCGTTTAACCCAACACTTTTTAAGCTCAACGCGTAACAAAGGCTTTAGAAAAACGCATAAAAGCTAAGAATCTGATAAATGAGATTTTGCAAATACGATTAATTTTGCTTAAAGCTGAAAACTTAATCAATCAATAAGCCACACGCCGTCTGACTTGTCTGCTTTATAAGACTTTTTTTTAAATGCAAAACCCGAAATTCTTATATAAACAACTTTCAGCCGGGATAATTTAACTGGCTGCAGTTGCACTGGAGTTCTCTTTTCATACAAAAAGGGTATCCAGGCTTCGATAGCTTTTTAACGCTTGGCGTTGCTTTTATGCTTACCGCTGCTTTTGTGCTAGCTCAGCAGTTTTTTATTATGGTAGCTGTTGCTCTTGCTGCGAATGCTGTTGGCTGGCTATTGTGCCATTGTTGTGCATACGCCCCGTTGCCGCTGCTATTGCCTGAACTCATTTCATTTTGCCAGTTGCTAGTTGCCAGTTGCCGGCTGCCATTTGCCTGTTGTTGCCATGTGGCAAACATTGGCTGCAGCCTCGGGAGATGTGGCACAGAATTAGCACGCCATCATGTCTATAAATAAGAGAGTAGCCAACATAAATAGCATTGACTTGGCGCTGCCGGTGCTGCAAAATGTCAGCAAGCTAATCAGCGGACAGGCATCGCATTTGCTGGTAATCATTATTAATAGCCGGGCAATTACAACACCCAGCGGCGGACGCGTCGAAGGCAACTCACCTGCTGATAAAAGTGCAATACAACAAAAATAGAGAAACAGTAGTAAAAAAAATTGATTGCATGTTGTCTAGTCGAACAAACAAAAGCTTATAAAATATGCGGCTGAATAAAGAAGAAGAAAAAATAGCAACTAATAATAAATAAAAGCGGCAGCTGCTCAATTAATTCGCCAGCTTTGTTTGCCTGGCCAGAAATTAATGTATAAATTACAAAACGAATAAAAAACAACAAATATAATTTGTATTTGCCACCGCAAATCACGACACAGAAATCATGCAAAACGAACTCAACACAAAATAAAAAAAAAAAAAAAAGTAAACACAAAACAAATTGCGCAAAATGCATTTTAAATTGAATAAGCTACAAGTATTCGAACTGTTCACCAAATTCAATTATATTTGTGAGTAGAAGAAATACGGGTATTCACTGAAGCGGCATGCTAAAAGGTCATTGTCTGCTGCCAATCGAACAGCAGCCACAAAACAAAATACCCGGCGTAATATCAGATTATTATTAACAATGGCCAAACAATGGCAACTAGCAACAATAACAAAAGTCTAGCCAACAGCTGTGCGATATATATAGAGAAACATACATATATATATTTGTATTCTGTCTTTCTTTAGTTAACGCGTTGCCGCCTTTGAAATATGTTTATAATTATTATTTTGATTGGAAGTTTTATTGATTTTATACATTTTTGAAAGTTGCCAAAGTTCTTTGTGTGCATATATAAGTATGCATATACACATGTCTATATAAGTACGTATATCTGTATGTCTGCAGCTTCCCTTTCCAAAATGGCTGTCTGCAATTCTAAAAATTACAACATTGAGCAGAGTAGAGCTGAGCCACGCCTCCCACGCTCAGCCAAAGTCTATTGTTTGAAGACAGAAACTTAATAACTGGCAATTATTAAATATACTTATGCCGATTGCCTTCATTTTAGACCAGCTTCAGCTGCATTTAGCCACAATTTACTTTGCTGCAACAAGAGTACCAAGGCCTTGAGCATTTCTCACTGGCAAACAATGGCACATCGCGATTTGAAGGCGATTTGAAGGCGCCCGAAGGCGTTGCCAGCAAATTCCAATGCGACACCAAGAGGCGGCTTTGGCATAGATCTGTGTCTGGCTTTGTGACGCTGAGCGGGGCTTATCAGCCAATTTGCTGTCAAGACATCGGTTTCACTTTGGCATTGAGCCGCTGTTAACATCTCACTTTCACACATGTTAGCTCAAATCTGACTGAGATGCCATGGGTTATGCTTTAGTTTATTTTTTTAATGATGCAAAACCGGCTCGAACCTGGAATTCCAATTAGTTTATGCTCTGCACACAACCTTGAACTGAAACATTAGTCCAAAAAACAATTGACTGGCAAAAAAGGATTATATAAAAAAAAAAAAACTATTTAAATTAAATGAAATTCGCTAAATAAATGAAAAGCACATTTTTATTTCGAGGCTGGCTTGCCTGTGGAAAACCGGTTCGAACTAATATCTCGCCTTTAGATTCGGCTCGTAATGACAATATTTTTTTGATTTCTACTTGCTAACTGATTGTCGAGCTTTGCTTTCATTAACTTCTTTGCCGTTTCACTGTAGTTTTAAGCCTAGCATCTGCTTTCGGTTCTTTTTCGTGATTTTCACTTTGGCTTGATTAACACCTCGCCGCAAAGAATTTCACTTTTACACTCACTAGCCTGTCGGCTCTATGTATGATTAATGAAAATGCCATCTTAACTGGCATTGAACCCAAATCCGACAAATATCCCTCGCCTCAGCATTCCGAGCGTTGTCATTAATTTGGCAACTAAACTGCTTAATTTATTTTGTGTTTATTGCATTATCCTTGAGGTTTTCAGTCAACAGTTGTCGGTTTTAGCTTTCAGGTTTTTGACGCTTGAAAATTTGTTTGGTCGATGAAACATTTTCCTATGACTTTGAGTGACATTTTCCGTTGCGAAAAGTGAAAAGTTGTTGTAAATCATTTTTATTTCATATTTTTGCTTTTTAAATTGCCGTTGATTGGTTCAAATTGGACGGGCATCGATACTTGTGTGTGTACTATATATGCTTGTACTAGTTTATAATTGTTGGTGCTTGAAATATTTTTTATATACCCTGTTTTTTGTTCGATTTTATGCAAATCACTTAAACACTTGTTGTAGTTTTTTGCGCCGACGTTTTTAGTTAACCTTCACATTTTTTTAATCGTGTTGCTTTTTTGTTTTTGCTTATAATTAATTATTAGTCAAATGTTTTGTAGACATTATAATTAACTGACTTTTAATGACCGGAAGCAACTGCAGATAGCTTGAATTAAATATTTGAAAAATGTTCATAAAATAATATAACTGCGCTTGGCAAATGCCCGTCGCTGTCATTTATCAAAACGACAAAACCTTTCCCATAATTAAATTAAATTGTTTGCCATTAATAATTGTCAGTCAGTCAACGGGCTGTAGCTTCAATTGGCATAATGCCGCGGCCCATATATGTCGGCCCAAATGTCAGAGACATAAATTTTCTCCGCTAACTGCAAATAGTAGACAAAACATAATAATCCATGTGACAATCAAGTATACGAAAAATTAACCATCAGACCATTTATGAAACACAAAATGCCAGACGAAGCCCCACAAAATGAATAGCCCGTGCCGCTGCAACGCCCCCTCTGCCCACTATTTAGGTTACACCCCACCCCTCGGCAATTCAATTGAATTCGCATTGAATGGAAATTGGATTGGATATATCCATGTACACACATACATATGTGTCGTAAAACAAACGAGGCTAAAGCCAAATGTGGGCAGCACAAGCGGGGTACTATAAGTAAATGCATAAACAAGGGTCGACCATGAAATACTCTGGAATGGATAATATGTTATGTTAAAGGGGAAAATTAAAGTAAATTTAATGATTAATTCTATTGATTATTACAAAAAGAAAGGACTTTGAAATACCCTGGAATGGGCAAGAATAGAATCTTCATGATAAAAAAAAATCAATCATAATTTATGTCAACTTTTCATAAGCTTTGGTTTTCATGATAAACTAATTTATGTAGTATTGAACTACAGCAGAATAAATTTGAAGGCAACTTCTACCAAGCCTTGGCTCTCGGATACTGCCTAAATATACCCACATCGACTGTTGTACAGGGTATTATCAATTGCGAAACTACTCGCAAGTCGCGCCAATCAAACGAAAATTATGTAAATTTCTTAGTTATAAATACACATCTTGAAACTGGATACCGCAACTGCCGGCGTTCAGAGCCGCAAATAGAAAATCTGGCAGACAGTTAAATTGATTGTAAACTACATAAATACACATGTAAAAGATAAATCTATAGTTATTGTATGTGCATTATAAATGGTTTTGTGTTTTATTTATGTTCATTTCTGTTTTGTTTTTCCGAGTTGTCATTTTTACCAAATTTGGCAGCTTGCTATGGGCCACGTTTTGAGGTTTGTTGCTGCTTACGGCACTTAAACATTTAATGTAATCAAATAATTGCGTTAATAAATTTGCTTAAATTCATTTTAAGTGCCACGATTTGCACTTACGAATGCCCCCCAAAAATTGTGGGCCTTTGCCGCTGGTAGCTGTCGCGTGTCGCTTGTCAAGAGTTGGTTGGGATATTATTTTATTTATTTATTCAGTTTTCAGTTTTTTTTGTATAGGCGTTTGCCTTTACGATCGTAGACGCATGTAGGCCGTTGTTTTTTATGAAAGGCAAGACTTGCAGCTTCATATTCAGTCGGTGATTCAGTCGAGCTCATCTCAATCTAATTCTGTACAGATCGTTTTTCTAGTTTCCAGCTGAACTGAACTTTTAACCTTGTTTGCATCGCTGATCTGCTTTCACCGGCCATCAATGAAACTGTGTGTAACTGGCTTCTGACCTATTGCTCTGGTTTGGTGCGTTGCTGCCGAATGATTATTGTTCTACACAATTGAGGTTCAATGAAAATCTCATTCATTCATAAGACTTATCAGGGTAGAGGGCCTTGGGTGGAGAAAGCTCTTAGGGCACTCAATGCATGACAAATTGTTGTTTTACTGATCATTAGCATGGGGTTAGCATTGTGTGTTTACAATTCTCAAAAGACTCAACATTTACTTTGTGCAGTTATTAGCTTCATGGCGCTGTCTGTTTAAATGCGCAATAAGACTAATTACAATCGGGCCACTGTTCAAACAAATAACTAGAACTTCACTAGCGAAGTAGATTTCCCAGTTCGGATAGTCAATGGACTCACTATTGCAACTGTCGAGTGGGATGGCTAATGAATTAATTGAATTTGGGGTAAACTCGACAAATCGACGTTCGATGTATTCAATATTTGATAACTGGGAATACAGCCGAAACTATCGATATTTATACTTATAATCTCAAGCTAATCAATACGAGCGTGTAAAACCCTTGAAATTGTCCTGTACACTTATGTGTTTCTTCTGATCGGCGAATACTGCTCTGAGCCCCAAATAGAAGATAATCTATCGATTAAAAACTTTTGATTTTTTATTTGGCTTTTAATAAGCTAATTCATTTTTGCTTTAACTTATATATAACTTCTGCTCTATTCTGCCATTGATCTTCACTGCTGAAAGTGCTTATCACTCACTATTGTTGATTTTAAACCAGTTTCAATTTAAGTCTTTTGTTTAAATTGTGTTATTCTGACTGGTTCCTCAAACGAGCTGATGCCATTGACTCGCGAACATTATCTAAATCTCCACATCAGCACAAGCCCAAGGCAAAGACCTAAGCCGTGTCGTAACACACAAAGCTTGTCTAATGATCTTTACAATTTTTATACAGCTGCAGCTTTTAGGTCGGCTCGGTTCGTTTTGGCTATATAAAACCCACTCAGAGCTGAAACATCTTCGCCTGGTGACGACTCACGCATTTTCAAGCCAATTGCCAACTGTTGCAAGTTGTTGCTGTTGCTGTTGGTGTTGTTGCCAATTGTCTGTTGGTTGCTTTGGCAAACGAAACGCTTTGCAAGTAAATCCACAAAAAGCCATTTTGATTATTTTCACATTGGCTGCGCAGTATTCCAATTTTTTTTTCTTTGCTGTTGTTTTGTTTTGGCCGGGCTTTACTCGCACAATAAGCTGGGCCAAATGCAGACAATGGAAATCAGTTTTAATGGCTAAAGACCATAAAAGCGTCATGGCTCATAATTCATTTTTGTCGTTTGGCTGCTATCTCAGCGGGGCAGCGCTGCCATTTCACACCATCGACGTTTATCGGCGCTTTGATTTGGCCCACTCGCTGGCCAATTGGCCGATATGCCAATCGCCATTCGTAATGGGTGAAATGGGGTGGCCCCACCGCCGCCACCACATTTGGTAACGTTGCGGCTTTGGGCATCGCACAATTTGTGGCATGCCACAAGCGCCGCTTTGCCCCGCAGCTGCTCCATTTGCATGCGGCTCAAACCAGCTGGGCCCATAAAATTTCTAAGCTCATTATTTGCTCATGTTTTGAGCATTGGCTTTTGTTGTAAATAAAACAGAGAGAAGCAAAAAACTAAAAATAAAAATAAATAAAAACGTACAAAAAAATAAAATAAAATTTTTAACGCTTGTTTTTATATTTTTCTGCTGCTCTCCGATGACAAACAAAGTGAAAGTTTTTGTTGTTTCTGTTTCTGTTGTGGGTTTTGTCTTTGCGGCAGCCGAAACGTAACAACTAAACAAAGCTGCGGGCCATATTTAGTTACATATATACATATAGGTACTTGCATACACATACATATATACACAATGTACCTATAGACATACATACATTTCTGCCTTTGTCTCGTGTTTTGGCATGTCAAAGATCATACAACAGCCGGCGTTGACCATTTGCCGTTGACGGCTCTCTTGACCAGCTAACGACTAGGCGATAAAAATTTGTCACATGTTGTTAAAAGCCATCAGCTTGTGAGAGTTTTTATTGGTGTTCCACACACACACACCCTATCTCAGGCGTGCAATGGGTCGTATGCGCAATTTTATGTTGTCGTTGTCGTCTCCAGGGATTACTTATGGCCCAGGTTGAGACGCCACTAATGAGCAGCTTGCCACTACGTGACCATGAAAATGAATTTGTTGTGCCTCTAAAATTGAGTAAAAGGGTTGCAAATTGTGTTGCAAATAAGGAGTGTTGTGTAATGTCTGCATCAAGTGCTGGATATTTAAACAAAAAGAGCTGTAAGACAATGCGATGATTTTTTTACTAGGAGTCAAATCTAAAACTAAAGTTTGTTTTGTATTTGACTTAAATTAAGGAATTGTTATCACTGTTTTTTTATCATTTAAAATTAAACGCTTAGTTTTAGTTCAAGCTTCTAATTAGTCAAAAACAGTGTAGTAGAAAAAACCTATAGGAAAAACACAACTAGTCAACGAACAAATCTAGTTTTAAATTAATGCTTAAATGCAAAGAAAAAATCAAATCAAAGTTTATGCTTTAACTTAAAGCTGATAACTTAATTATGAAGGTAAAGTAGACGTGTGCTGTTTAAAAGCGCGGCGAGCTTCATTTAATATCTTTCCACTTCAATCTTTAATATAATTATTTTTGATACATTTTCGAGAATTTCATGATTGTTCTATTCGTTTAATTACCGCACGTACTGCATTAAAAAAAACAGTCAACAGTTTGTCTATCAACTTTCCGTTTGGTTTTTGTTTTATTTTTTCTCTACCTCAGTGAGTCATTTTGTTAATGCTTATCGTTTGAGCAGCTCATGCCGTCCATTATCGCTGCTGGCCAAGTTTAAAGGAACGTTTTGCCAGCTTTTTGCTGTTTTTATCAGTTAACAGAGCCTGATAAGCCATATTAAGCAAACTCAATTGAATGCGCTTTGAAATTGCGTTGCCATTTTTGGTCGCACACTAAACGTTATGCAGAATGTGCGAGTGTGTGTCTCTGTGTGTAAGTGTGTGTGTGTGTGTGGGGCCACATATTGTGGCAGGTGGGCGCAGCTGCTATGCGATCGTATCGATACGTATCGTATTGGCATTGGCTCCGGTGGGGCTCTCTGTGCTGCTGACAAACTGCACATAATAAATAGTTATAATATGTACTTGTATTTTGTATAAAATAAATCAGAGAGCTGAAAGTGAAACGTACCGGATGTTGGCAGATTGACAAAATGACGGCGCAACGCCAGCGCCTGAACGAAACTGTGATTATATAGAGAGATAGATTAATCGCTTGGGTGGCTGCCAGTCCATCTATATGTCCATCCGTCCGTCTGTCTGTCTGTCTCTCTGGTTGGATGCATTGACAGATTGTTGCTTAGCTGGATGCATAATCGCACAATCATGCAGTCATTGGCACATTAAAAGCGACAGGCCACGTACAAAGAAACCAAATGCAACAATAGCAGACTTGGCCATTTTTTTTTCTTTTTTCTGTTTGTTGTTGCTTTTGCAACTATTTGTTGTAATTGTTATTGTTGATCGCTATTGTCAAAGTGCAATGAACAGCGAAATTAAATGCAAGCCAAGTAATGCGGAAAAGGGCGTGTTGTCTATTTGGGACAGACTGCAAAACAAACAACATTTCCAAATTCTATTTCAGTTAATGGGGCGTGGTTATGGCAACAATTGGCCAGCTCGGGCACCAACTGTAATTAGAGACGTGCAAAGTTGTCGAAAGTGAACAACTTCCGGTTAAGCGGCGTCATATCAAATCGCGTGAGCCAAAACAAAATTATGGTCAAATGCTAATTGGCAGAACGAGCGACAACAGCAACAACAATGCAAAAGTGTGAAAAGTTTTGTGTGAAAGCGCCGCCAACAAATTGTGGCAACAATGAAATATTGACAAAAATTTGTTTAAAAGCAACCAAACGCTGCCAGGCTAGTTTTGCTATAACCCATATGCCAAGACCAGGGGGGCCAGGCCATGCTATATTATGCTATATACTATATAGTATATACACTTTAGTTAGCTAAGTCCCATGGCTGGGGTGTCTGGCCAGCGGCCATTTTCACATGTTGGCTGGCAGCGGCGGAAAAAATCGATTAGAAATCGCTGGCAAATGGACAGCAAGAGGTGTGCCCGTTGGCCACAAAAGACAGCAACAGCAACAACCGACAGCAACAGCAACAACAACACGAACAACAACAACGTCTGTCAACAACAGGCAACACTTTTGCTGGCAGCTAAGTCCCCAAAGGATACGGTTACATATTGACGGAGGGTTCGTCGGGAAACTGTTGCGAGCCAATTTATGAACGTTTATCAAAGCGCAAGCGAAAGTTCAAATAGCTGCGAAATGAAACGAAATTAAAGTGGCCAAAAAATTGCTATTAAAACTATAAAACAGTTAATTAATTAAGGCAAACCAGAGTCTGGTCAAACGAACCAACAACTAACTGAACACAAACCAACCGCCACTGACCACTGGCGCCTTATGATGTGTTAACCAAGTTGTTAATAACTTTTTTTTTCCTCTTTGACCAGTGTCTGTGCTGCATAATTTATGTGCTTAATTAATTTTTTTTTTAAATAATAATTTTGCGGAACATTTTGTAGCCTGGCATTACATAATTTTTATCTCTGCCTTGCAAATGTTTAATGGGCTTTAAAAATTGTATTTTTTTTTTTGTTGCTTGTTTGGTAGATAGACTTGTTAGTTAGTTAGTTGGTGGGCAGTCTTTGGCAGTGGCAATCGTGCATAAAGCGCTGTGATTTATGGGTAACTGGAGCAACAGAAATTGGGGCCAATAAAAAATGACTAAACTATATTGGCTGGACGGGACACAGTCGAACTAGTGTGTGTGTATTAAAAGCTAACTATTAATTAACTAAGATTGAAGTGTTATTAATGCTTCTTGCTTAATTCTCTAAAAAGTAGATTTTTCGTTTGTTTAAACAGGTTTCTTCTTTTTTGACAGCTTTACACAGCTTTAATGCATTTTAAGTAGAACTGCGTTCATATTGGATAAATAAAAAATCAATCTTGAAGTGTAGTGTAAAAGGCTTAAGGAAAACACAATCACCTAAAACAGATAAAAATTAAGTTTTAAAATTATTTTTACTAAAACATAGCGCTAATTTGCACGACTGTGGAAATATTACAAAAACAATATTTTCCTTGTTCAAGTTTTATAAAAATACAAATTAGATTATGCACATGATGAGGTTTTATCTAATTAGATAAAGTGTATTTCTGAGCTGATTCATTGAGAGTTCTTACTTGAGTTGTTGTAAATTCTTATATGTAATCACAATTTAAGTTTTTAGAAGCTTTCAAAGCACTTGCCAAGGGCTGTGGGAAATGTTGTCATAGAAACTTTTTTAGAATTGTCTACATTTTATTTATGCCTTATTTAATACAACACAACTGGCAAAAAAGTATTTTTTATTAAGTAAGCAAATGCAACTTTAATAAGTCGACTTAAATAATTTAGATAATTACAAAAATGTTGGTAGGCAAAAAGAAAAAAGAAAATGACTAAGCCATGCCACAAAAATAACAAACAGAAAAGTGGAAATGTGACAGGCGGACGCTTCGTCACTTTGTCCAACAACCGATGATTTTTTACATTGCAACAATCGCAGTTGTTGTTTTTGTTGTTGTTGTGTGTGTCTTGTAATTTGCCGTTGTTGTTTGTGTTTGGTGCTGTAACTGCTTAACAATTTATGTGTGTTTGTGTTTTGGGGTGCTTTGTAAAAGTGTCGAAAAATTGTTAATTTAATTACAACACTTGCATCGGTTGAGTGCGACGATTACCAACAAAAAGCCACGGACACAGACGCCAAGCACACATTTTAGACAATTGTTGCCTTTGTTGCAGTTGTTGTTGTTGTTGTTGCTGCATGTTTGGTCTTTTGGCAATTGCCACATATGAAACATGTTGCAAGCAGCACACATGAATTTTGGTTTTTTTGTTTTGTTTTGTTTAATATTGTTAGAATTATAAAACTTAAATTACAACTAATGGCGTCTAATGGCTGACTCTGTCTCTGGGCCTCGCAGATGTTTAGTTTGCAGTCGCTGCTGACAGCCAAATGCAATTGTCTATTAAATGTATCCTACTTGCTGGCTTGGCCAACGCACAATGGCCCAGCCCCAGCTCCAGCCGCTGGCCCCGCCTCGCCCCGTTATCAACTCCAAAAGCGTGGCCTTAGCTCGTGTTGCGTCAGAGGCGGCCGGGCCGGGCCGAGCCCAACGCCAACATGAAAACTGCATTCAAATTGAATTTGAATTGAAAATGAAAATGAAAATTACATATTATTGGCGTAGTCCATGCGCTGCGCAATGACTCTTCAAAATGCTATAAGTCATGTACGCTGGCAGGCAATGCAATTAATAAGCGCTCCAAAATGCATTATAAGACACGGCTTAATTACACACAGACACATGTACAGAGTTAGATAGACAGTCATATGCTATATACACATTTATGTTATGCAAACGCCACACTAATTGAAAAGTGCTGCACTTCAAAAGAAACCAAACTGTTTTCTAGGCCCGCTCAAATATCATCGAACAAACAAGGTAAAAAGTAGAAATTTCTTGAGAGGCCGCACGAATCGCGGCTAAAAGTAATCACAGTAAACAATGAAGTGCGGAGGGGCGCGGGGAGGCTGGGGGAGAAACCACTAAACAAAAGCATAAAAGACAAAAAATAGAAATTTTTGTAGAAGCGCAGTGAAAATTTGTTTTGCCAGTTGGAGCGTAGCCAGCTTTAACCAGCTAGCATTACGTATACGACGCGTTGCACTTCGAGAAATAACTAAGCGAAACAGTAGTAAACAGAGCCTAAAATCGATCAAACTAACGTGCCAGGCACGTTTAAAGAAGCCCGTGGATGATGGGGTGTGGCACATTGCAAAGTCAAAACAACAAATCAATTGTCACAGTTAAATGTGTTAGCTAAGCGACATTGCCTTTGCATTCATTGAAACAGACCCCCATCGATTTTAGAGGCCGAAGTGTAATTTTAAGTTTAGATCTTGAATCATATTCTGTTTCGATTGAGTTTTAGTAAAAGCTTTTATGTTTTCCAAACTGCACATTATTCCTTACTCTAGGGAAGTTCTTAAAACATCCAGACTTTATTTTTCCCCTTTTTTTTTATATTATATATTTGTGTGTAGTTTCTTGTATATGATTGATATATAACTCTTTTTTAATTATTTGTTTTAATTATATACAGTTGTTGGATTCCGGTTTATTGTCTTTTGTTTATTGTTTATGATGAGTTGTATTATTAATGGCTTTTGTGTCTGGTACTACGGGCATGTACTGGTACAGGTACATATACAGCTATAGATATTGACGGGTATTTCTATAAATACTCGCTTAAACGACTCGCATGTCTTGTCAACATAAGAACGGTTGCTGCTGCTGCTGGTGAGTTGGCGAATAGAATTTTTCATGCGTTGGCTGGCGTTTCGATGTCTAATCTAACAGCTCAGCTGATTCATGTGGCAAGAGCCCAAGCCTCTTGTTTGGTGGGCAACTTGCAACTCAAGTGGTGGGCAGCTTAATTGAGCGCCAAGTGCTACGTGCTACAACTCTTTTCGTCTGTCATGGCCCACAGCGATAATGTTGTTGATGATGACGATGATGACGATCAACCCAATTGGGCTGCAGAGTTAATAAAAAAAAACCCAACTTGAAGATTCAGCAATGCGTGGCAGTCGCTACAACAGACGACAGTTTTCCGCCCACGCTGCTCCGATAGCTGATGATGATGACGACGCCTCTTATGGAGATGCCGCCACACTACATCTTCTTCTTCTGTTTATTGAGATGAGGCGCAGCTTGAACAACGCCTTGCTTGCTTGACAAGAAACCCCTTGTGTCTATAGCTGATACATATAAATATGTATATGTATTTCTAATACTTAGAAGATAATTAGCCAACTGTCTGCTTGGTCAACTTGTGGGCCAAAGGCCAAACTTGGCTGGCTAATTGAGCAATGGGTAGACAACAAAAAATTAAAAGAAAAAAAAAAAGAAACTTTGAAATCATGTAGAGTCTCTTTTCGCTTGGCTTGACAGTCATCTCGACATTGAGCGCTTATGAGTGACAGGCGACGTTTCAATTGTTCGGCTTCAATTTCGTGGTTGACAATGGATTTTGCTATATAATTACACGATCTTCAACTGTAGCTGTGGATGTAGCTTCCCATGGCTTCGCATTCGCCACGCTCCACAGGCAAAGCGGCCACATCTGACAGGGCTAAAAACCAAAAAGAAAAACAACAAAAAAAAAAAAACATTATACAAAGATAGAAAAAAGTATTAAAGTGCATTGTGCTTATGCAATGGCATATAAAAAAAAAAACACAAATTATGTGCTTTACTTCCTGGCCCGACTAATTAGCTGTTAAATAATGGCCCAAAATGCACCGACCCAAGTGAATGTGGGCCAATTGTCATGCTTCATTTGCAATCTCATATTTTGCCCATTAAATTGACCAACTTTTCGTAGCAATCAAGCAACAGTCAATCGCTCAGTCAATCAACTGGCATGCAATCAGCTTGAGTTGTATATACATTATTTTTTATGATTATTATTGCCGAGAACAGCGGGTCGAACATTAGTTCTTTGATGCCTATAGCCACATGTATGTGTATACTTTTAGCACTTACCATTTGTTTGATCGATAGCGGAGCGAAGGAATTTATGTTTATCGCATGTGAAAGTTATCGAGAAATATTCTCGTCTAGTGAAAGCGTGCGGCGGTTGTGACATTTTGCTGCACTCTGCTGCAACAGCTGCTGCGGCTGCTGCACAAAGACTTTTACTTGGGCTAAGACGTGCTGTTCTAGTTGCAGCGACTCATGAAAGATTCGTCGACTCGAGACAAACAAACAACATGATTGTCACAAATTGCCAACAGCATGCTGCAATTGTTGCTGCTGTTGCACTTTTGCTACAGTTTTCTCCTTGGGTCAGCGGCCCGCGCTGCGCTTTAATTCATCAATCATAATTTGTATGTCATTCACTAATCGCTTTACGCTGCTCCTGAACTCCAGCGATTGCCACACGATGATGAATTGAATGTACTGCCTTTTTATTTTTTTTGCTTTAATAGTCTTTTTTCCTATTGTGTAATTAGCTGGCTAAGCTTAAAGCTCACTAATAATGCTACAGGCTTAGGTTTTCCCTCATAGCCAAGGCCTGCTAGATCTTAAGCCGTGCAGAGAGATTTGAAAACAAGTTGGTCTGCTTTATCCCAGAAATCTTTGCCACGAAATAAATATGCTTAAAATGCTTTTAATACAGATTTGTTTCCTGAGTGAATGCTGTTTATATTTTAAGATTCAAATGCATGCTAGTTTAGTTAAAACAAATTGAATTGTGGCTGTGCGTGGGGTAGGATTTGAGATTCAAATGAATTTTATTGTGTGTAAGGCTTACATGCCAAATATGCTTGCAGTAGTTATGTTAATATTTATATAGAAATAGTTTTCACTTTCTTCTTCCTAAAATATTTGTCATTGTTATTTGAGTAACTCATATTATTACTCAGTGGTTCATAATATTTTATATCGTCAATTATTAGCAGCGTTGATCAAGAACTAATGAATTTGTGGAATTTTATTTTTACTTTAATCAATTTTCATTTGTAATGGAATTAAATGAATCCACACCCAAATTTGCTAGCTCTAGCTTATATAATCTGTCTGATCGATGAATACAGGGACAGGGCAGTATTGTTATACAGTAGGGCACACAAACTGTAGCTGTTAGCCACAACCATTGAAATATGTGTCAAAATGCCAAACAGTCAAGTAATACATATTGTGATATAAAAAAATATCGATTTAAATACAATTCCTTGTGCTTGTTTGCTTACAGAATGACGGCTTTGAACTACCCGCAACGCATGGCATCTGCAAAACAGACGGCAGCTGCATTAGCCAACACAGAAACAGCAACAGCAACAGCGGCAACAACTGCAGCAGCAGTGGTGGCCACGCACGCGTCACAGAATTGGCCAGCGGCGCCATGGAGTGCTTGCCATTGAGCGGCGTCGGTGGCGGCGGCGTTGTCACACATCATCCGCATCTGATGGCAGCGAGCGCTGCTGGAGGCACTGTTGTTGCTTCGCCAACGGCAACGGTGGTTGTGGGTGCCACATATCCGCACCATTTGCACCACCATCATCATTTGAGCCACCATGCGCCGTACAGCAATAGCTATGGCAGTCATCCGCATCATCCCATACACAGCGAGCAGACCAAGTCGCTGCAGGAGCTGCAGCATGAGGTGGGCGCTTTGTTGGAATTCCGAGATCTGGTCATCGAAACGTTTCCCGATCTCAAGCATAAAATGGCCTCCATGTCCGCCACACCATCTACGCCCAGCTCTGTGGGCGCGCTAGGCGGCAGTCACTCGGTGGGCGGCGGGAGCGGTGGTGGAGGCAGCTCCTCGTTAGCATCCAGGTGCGTAGGCGACATAATTTCAAACCAGTCAGAAATCTTTAATTCTTTTGTCCTATTGCAGACGTGAATGGGAGCCCGGAATACGCATGAAGCGCAAACTGTCGCACAAGGAACCGTCCACAACAACGGCCGCTGCAGCCGCATCCGCTGGAGCTGAGCCGTCGTCCTCGTCGCTAACGCGTAGCCGCAGTAACTCGCACAGCGGCAAGAAAGAGCCAAAGAGCGGAGAGAACAACAACGGAAGCGTTGTACAGGACTCCGGCTTCTCAACGGAGACTAGTTCCTCCAAGGAGGGCCACAGTGCTTCCTCCACCAACGGTGCTATGACGGTAAGTGGCAGAATAATTGGAAATCTAAAAGACGGCAACGCTCACTTAAATATTTGTTTCTCTTGACAGGTGGCCATAGCATCGAACCGTCTGAGCTGCGCCGAGTCGGATGATGAGCTGCTCAACCTGCTGGATGTCATACACCGAAAATCGAATCGCTTACGCGAGGAGGTCGAACAGCTGCAAAGCTATGAGCGCCAACAGGGGGATGCGGCGAAGGGCCACAAAAATGCTATTGGCATGACACCGCAGCAGTTCCGAGAGCAGGTGGAGCGAATCAATCGCGAGGATATCAAACAGTTGCGCAAGGAGCGCGATCGTCTGCTGGACAAGCTGGCCGAAATGGAGGCGGAAACTTTAACGGGCCGCATTAAGGCGGCCAAGATGAACGATCAGGTCGAAGAGTTGATCAGCGTCAAAAAGGATCTCGAAGAGCAGCTAAAACTGGCCATGGCTCAAAAGCTGGAGCTGAGCTCGCGAGTGCAGCAGCTACAGTTGCAGCAGCAGCAGCAGCAACAACAACAGCAGCAGCAGAGCAAAAGCTCATCCAGGTAAGCAGCTAAATGAGTTAATGACTCACTGAGCTCTCATCCCCAATTTAATTTAATTGCAGCGCCAGCCAGTCAGAGCTCTCCAGTCAACGCAACTTTTTATCCTCTGCGACGACGGTGCTCTCCAACAGCAGTCGCCCCAGTCTCAGCAGCAACAACACATTCCAGCCGGTTGTGCTCGATCAGCAGCAACAGCAACAGCCAGCGCCGGAGGCATTCCATCAAAGCTCAGGCAGTGATACAGCAATAGCGGCAGCGAGAAGGCAACAACAGCAGCTGGGACGTTTGGATGGTGTTGTGAGCACGCCTGGCGCCCGGAATACCAAATGCCGGATTACAGACTCCAAGCGCTTCTCGGCCATTTTGCTGGAGACGAATGTGCTAGAGCTGCAGCGGCACCTGCTCACGCTGACTGTGCAAAATCAGGTGCTGGCCCAGAAGCTGGACTCGTCCAGCAAGTCAAAGTCGCTGCTGACCAAGCGGCTGGACAAGAGCGTAGAGGATACGGAGGAGCTGCGCTTTCAGTTGGAGGAGAAAAACATCGAACTGGAGGGCACAAAGGCGCAGTTGCGCGTCCTGGAATCCCGGCTGCATGGCAGCAGCACTACCAATTCGTATCTGAACTCCTCCTCGCAGCATGACTACGAGACGAATCGCTCGTCGGCTTCCACCACGCTGATGCTCAGTCGTCGTGGCGTTCCCGACTCGGTGGATTCGGCATCAACATCGGTATCGGCGGCCATGCCACGTTCCGATCAGATAAGCACGCCCAGCATGAAGGCCATGGTGCCGCTGGCCATGGAGGAGCTGCAGCAGCACAGCAGCAGCACCGAATCCGCGCACGAGCACGAACCGGAACGCACGCCCAATGATTCCACGCAGAGCAAGACAATGGTCAACATCAGTCCCAGTCCGCTGGGCAGCAGCACGCCCACCGCGGCCGCCGGCAGCAGCAGCATTGCGGCACGCGTCATGAGCTCCAGCGTGGGCGGCGTCAGTCCCTTTGAGCAGACGCCGTTGCGCAGCCACGCTTTTCGCAAGTTTAACAGCGCCAGCAAGCCGAGCAAGATACCGCTGCCGGGCAGCAAAGCGGCCGCCTACTTTGCGGGCAAGCCGCCAACGGGTCGACCCTCGACGGCGGGTCGTTCGCCGCCATCGGTGCATAACTCCAGCAGCGTCTCTTATGGCAGCAGCAGCAAATCCTCGCTAAGCCGCAGCACCGGCAATCTCAGCCAGAGCTTAAAGCGTGGCGATTCAGCATCCAATCATTCGCTGAGCACAAACACCAGTCGCAGTTCGACATCGTCCTCCATACCGCTGGCCACCACACCATACTCATCCAGCTCGGCTGGTGGCAATCGTAGCAGCCACACGGCCACAACGACTCCGTCCCCGCGCGTGCTCCAAAATTCGCCATTGCCCAAGCTGAAGCGCGAGACGCTCAGCTCACGTGTGCGTCACCTCGACTCACTTTCGCGCGCCCAACACTCGCCCGAGCAGCAGCAGCTCAACAACAGCAACAACAGCAGCAACGGCAGCGGGGGCGCCTCGCACAAAAGCGCCCAGCTGAGCACCAGCGGCAGCTCAAGCTCCATTGCGGCACAGTTGAGCACAACGCTGCGCAAGGATCTGCAGCTGAATGCCACAACGGGGCCATCCTATCAGCGACGCGCTGCTGCCATTGGCAGCGGTGGTCCAACGGTGGTGCGTCGCTTTAGCAGCGCCTCGGCGGGCAGTGCGAGGCTGGCGCGTGAGCGTGAGCGCGAGCAGAGCAATGATCCAATGGCCACGCCCACGTCCAGTTATGGCGACAGTGATAGTGGCAAGGTACGCACTTTAAAGTCAACATTTTTGGGTTGGTTCAAATGAATAATATACTTAGTTACGATATTGATACTGATACTGATAATAATGATACATATACGTCTATATATACTTATCGATAACTGATTACTGTTTTAATACGCCTTCGACTACGAACAACACAACAACAACAACAATAGAAACAACAACGAAAACACGAAACACATTTCAATGCCAGTTACAGTTACCAATATATCCAACTCGCCGCATACCTTATATATACATAATAGAAATCATACGTTGTACACATACATTATGTCGACGCCCTGAAATAAACCCCAATTTGTACAGAATATACCTATTTGCATAGAAGGTCCCATATGCTTTTGTAATTTCATTTCATTTAGAACGAAATGTTTACTAATCTTTGAATTTGTGTTTTAAAACACAACTGAAATGCTTAGGAACTAGTTCTTTTTGGAAACTTAAATAATTTGTTGTGCACATTACATAAGTGAAATGTTCAGGAACTAAATACTTTATAGATGTTTAATAGTCAAAACAGTCAGAAGAATTTTAAGAAATATTTCAAAAATATATTTAAAAAGTTCTATGTTTAGAAACTGGTAAATTAATTAAAAATTGAATACTAGAACAAAATAAGTTTGAAAATCAGCAAATTGAATAATTTAGTCAGACTTTCAACAAATCTATTGATAAAGTTCAATTCACTTCTTGTATATTTAGAGCAACGTTTAAAATAATTGTAAGAGAAACTAGTTCATTTCGTTGTCTCTGTGTTAATTCATGTATTCGCGTGCAATTCTTGTCATGATAATTGAAATTCCAGCAATATCGATCTGCTATTTTAACCAGGTATAATTTTTGTCATGAGAAACCTCATTTAATATGGAATATGTGTATTCGGATCAAGAGACGCTACGCATAAACGTGGTTACTGTTGTCTCGTTTTGGGGCTTATTTCATGGCGCGCATAATTACATGCATATTTATTTATAAATAATACATACACATGCCTATGCATACAACTAACCTACGATGCATACAAAACATACATTATATATATAAATAATATACTATATAGAACTATGTGTATATCTAACTAACGATCGTTAGGCCAATAGATTGTGTACTCTTGTCGTGCCTATGCAAACAACAAAAAAGTTAATAAGAAATGACAGAAAACCCTTCTCGTCGCACTTCGACTTGCCCGCAGCGTGCCTGACCTTACCCAACTAATGCCCCTCCCCCCTCACTGTTAGCCCCCACCCTCGTCCAGCAGCCGCCTGCCATCGAAGGGCTTATCAAGCAAAGGCAGCGTCTTATCAGTTGTATTACATTTTTTTTTGTTTTTTTTGTTTATTTGGTCATTGACCAGAGTGAAAGGTGCCACCTCCACTGCCTTGCCTTGGAGCGGAGCAGCTATGCAAATTAGTCGCCGCAGCTGCCGCTATATTTAATTAACAGCAATTGCACGCGCCACAACAACATATGTATTCACTTCTTTCTACATATATATAAACATATATTATTATTTTTTGTACATACTCGTAAAACAATGCCTATATAAGTATAAAACGCATAAGTGCAACAACATTTACCATATAAATCATACTCGTACTCGTATCACATTATGCGAAAATCATGTAAATTGTTTATCATTATATATATTATATGAATATTTAAATATCGTTATTATAAGTTGTACTTCTCCTATCCATCAGGCAGTTACTCATTCGTGTGTGTATGTGTGCTAAGCATTAATTGTAACTATTATTATTTTGCGTGTATGTGTTTAAAACTGATAACTGTTATCTATACTATAAGTTGATGTATCTACGTACCACTTACTTACAATTTGGCCTAATTTAAATGCTAATTAATCATTTATTATGATCATGGTCTAATACATATATAACACATATGCATACATACGCAACACACACATACATTTACACATATATATTTAGAAATATAAACAAAAACAACAACATTAATAAATTGGAACTTTAATTTTGCTAAGCCGCTGTTGCTGCCATGCGCGAAATTTTGATTTTGGCCACGCCTACAGCTTGCCTTTAAATTCTTGCCCAACATATATTTTCATATATCATCATCATCATCATCATCAGCATAATCATCATTGTTGCCATGTTTCATTCTCAGCTTGGTCAGCGTTCAAAACTAACCTCAAAGTACTCAAAACTTGTTTTACACTCACATACAGAAATCACGGTCAAAACTCATACTTTGCTAGAAAAACAAAACAAAGTTGTATACACTAAATATTTGTATCTAATGCTGTAATTTCTTTTTACTTTTACTTTTTTTCTTTCTGCGCGTTTTCTCGCTCTATGTATGTCTACTCCACATGTAAAAAACCAAACGTAAACCCAACAAACAAATGTGTTGTTTACCCGTCTGTTGTTAAAAATTAATACGTTTTCCCATTTTGTATATTCAAAACTGCCCGTACCACAAAAATCCTCAATAAAAATATAAATTATATATATATACCTATATATATCATGCCCACCCAACAACCAACCAAACCAAACCAATCCAACAAACAGCCTTTTGAAAACTGTAACTAAAACAAATTGTGAAACAAAAAAACAAAACTCTTTCTAACTGCAACATACCTAACCGGATACGTTGGATAATCATGTAAATTTATGAGATATATATACATATGGACTATGGTGGTGTATTGATTGATTGATTGATTGACGTTGGTGGTGAAAATTTAAGCTGCATGCTGCAAATGAAAATGCTAACATAAAAGCAACATTCCAAACGCGTGCATCACTCGGGAGATTATTTTGGTAACGGACAGCGAACAGACGATGCCAATGTCAGGATTCACGTGCTCAGCTCCAAGCCTCAAGCTCAGCTCGGCTCAGCTACAGCCTCAAACACAAGCGTGGAGAGCTAACTGAGCTAGTTCTGTTGTAAATCGTTTGTCTGTTTTTCTTATAGACAAAGAACTAAGACACTTTGCCGCAAATTTGTTATACGCGTAAGTCTCTCTTTTGTTGTAATTTCATATTTGTAGGTTAAGCTACCACCCTTCGCAAAAAAAAAAAACAAAACAATATACAGCCCTGCACAACTCTGCTTTATTTGCTTATACAACACTGAAACTGAACCAACGAACAGCATTTTGGTTGTACTCTTGTATTTGTAGCTTCTCCAGTAGCTTAGCCAATTTCTACACACACCCAACCATTCAGCCCCCCAGACAAACACACACACACCTACCTACACTCTCTCTCGCTCTCTCTCTCTAATTTCCAATGCAGGCAACCAACAAATTTACCAACTGGTCATAAGTAAGCACATTTTCGAAATGATTAGCATTTTCTTTGGAGAACATTAACGATTTTCCAGATAATTTATTGTACATATTGGACGCTCTGTGCTAATTAAAATACCTGAATGGTCAATGGTTATGGTCCCTAACTCTATCGCTAAATGCTCATCAAAGATTTTGTGTTTGTCTAACATTATAAACATTTTGAAATTCTACCTTATGCCTTGTGTTTGTTTTTGTGTTTTCTGTTCTGCCTTAAAATCGCTGACAACTAAAGTTTTGATATTCTATTTTCTTTTGCTCTTCCATTTAAAACTCTGATGCACAGAATTTGGCAAATTTCATTCGTAAGCCAAATTTCCGTTTCAATAACAACAATTGGCAATTATGGCAAACGAGCAACAACAACAACAATAAGAACAACAACAGGCACAATGTCATTTTTATGGAACCCCTAACATACATCAAAGAGCTGCCAAGCGATGAAGCCGATGTGTCCGAGGAGACGGCTTACGATTCGTATTACACGCAATACACAACGCCCGATTCGATGGACTGTGGCAGCGACAATCTGCTGGTGACCTTCGACTATGGTTACAGCGATTCCATTGGGGCGCCACCAATGCCAGCGCCAGCTTTTGCCGAGGATGACCACGGTGCGGATGGCGAGTGCGCCATTTGGTTTGGCACGCCCCCAAATGATGCCAAGGCATTCACGGTGCATCATGTGCAGCATAAGCCGCAGCTGCTCGAAGAGAGTCTGCAATCCTTAATATCCTACGATGTAGATAACTCGGAATCAGAATCAGAGCAAGAACAAGCACAAGATCCAAACGCAGACAAGGAAGAGTTTTTCTATGATAGCATTGAATGCTGCACTTAAATTTTCATGCTGCGGCATTATTATATAGGTCTATATATATCCATTTGGACGGATATTTTTTATTTGATTTCATTATTTAGCTAGTCTACGCAACTGTTAGGCACGCGCATTGAAAGTATATAGTTGTATGTATTTTAGGTAATGTATGTTTGCATGTACTATATCTAAAGACATGATGTAAGCAATACGGAATGATGTATGCACATGTTGTGCACGTAAATATGTATGAACTGTACTAGGTCAGACCCATATGTAAATTGTTTGATTTTCTCCTATTTATAGCTATAACTACATTTAGAGATCTACTAAAGTATACCCAACTACTATATATACGTTTGAGCATAATTTATATCTAGTTGATTGTGTGCATCGATTGTAAAATTCGTCGTAAGTTTAATATTATCATGCACTATGCTTACTTATTTGTACTCTCAAACTAACTTTATGAAATTCGTATTAGACAGCAGCTATACAATTTAGTTGTTAATTTGTGAAATTTAGTTAACACCCAGATTGCATGTAATGTATGTACAGGACTTTTTATATGAACTAAGCCAGCGTATGATTGAATTGAATTAATTGTCTACACATAGAACTTATCGTATATTGTTATCAAGATGCGTTTACCACATTTATAAAAACCCATTTGAAAACAAAAGCAAAGTTGATCATAAGAAAGTGATTCAACGTTAAAAAAAATACATATACTATTACTTATTCAAAGGCGAGAAATTTGAGCATATATCCATTTAAATAGCAATTGTAATTGAAGACAACATACTTATTAAAAACAAAACAACAACAACAAAAAAAGAAAAGACAAAAATAAAATCTATAAAAAAATTTAATTTAACTGTGTTTTTTTTATTTATTTTTATTTGCAACTCATAAATCAGAGCAATCAATAAAGTGGCAATGATTTAAATTAATTGAACATTTTCTGGCATTTCTAGCAGCAAGCTGTGCTGACCATGAAATACCCTTTCAATTGCCTCACTGCTATATGGTAACCAAATCCGAATCTGTTTGAAGACAACACCTTGAAGAATTAACATGAAATTCGCTATATTCGTTATAGGCTAAACGGATCCTTGTCGGTCTGATACAGATTCAACAAGGTATCTAAAAGGCAACTTTTTTCTATAGTAAACATTTGTATCCAGTTTTATTAGGAACATACTGTATGTACCAAGTTTTCTCCAGAATGTGTTAGTAAGAAAATAACATCTGTGCCAAGTTTTTAAAAGCTGTTTGCAGTTTCAGATTTAGTAGCCTAAAAAACGGGAGCATGATTGACAGACTTTAGCCAGATCTTGAAAGCTGAGGTAGCGATATAATTCGTCAAAATTGCAAAAGACTCTCTTAGAGGGCATATTCCTACAATTGCTAAAAATCTCGTGCGCATTCTTTTCAATCGACCAGTATCAATATTTGATTTCTAACTAAAATTCAGATATGGATTGAATATATACCATATATGTTCGCATAATTCAAATGCCAGACAGACAGAGAGAGCGAGAGAGAGGGAAAGAAAGAAGGAGAGAGAGAGACTGTATTACATTCAGTCTCAATTAGCCTGCGCACTGCTCCGACTTCATATATGTAGTTCTCTCCGCGTGGCAGCTACAACCAGTTCGCTTAGCACACTCCACGGCAATACATTACGACCGGAACGGGTTTGCTTTGTAATTCAATTGAGTTCGCAATGTGCGCAATGCAATAAAACGGTTCGGCGATTAGCTTTGAGTGCCGGTTCAACTTTACCTGCCGAAAAGCTTTCACACACCAAACACCAAACACAAATAAATGCCAGCGACACAGATATGCGCTTATCAGAAGTCCACCAAAGCAGCTAGAGAGAGATCATGGAGCGCAACATGGATTTTGATGAGATTCTGGCCAAATGCGGCAACAGCCATCGCTATCAATATCTGCTGCTGGGGCTTTACGGCTTTCTCATGGTAGTCGTCTCCATGCACTACTTCTCCCAGAACGTGATCAGTTTTGTGCCCGATCACTGGTGCCACCACGAACAGCTGGAGAATCACAGCTACGCAGAGATCGAGGCCATCTATAATCAGTTTGAGAAACCCTCGTGTACGCGCCTGGCGACAATCGGTTCAGATCTCGATGGGCGGAACGCGACGATCAGTGGAGAGCGCTGTGATCGCTGGATTTACAACTATGATTTTGGATTCAGGAGCATGAACACCGAGGTTCGTCTAGCCCGAGTATTCACTGTATTGATATGTTTTAAGTGTGCCCGCAGAAAAAAAAATATTGTGCCAAGATTCTATCAAGTATTTTTTTTAGCTTAATTGGGTCTGCGATGCGGCGTACAAGGCACGTGTGGGCCAATCCTTTTTCTTTGTGGGCTCCATGTGTGGCACGCTCATCTTTGGGCTGCTGGGTGATCGAATTGGACGCGTAAAGGCCGTCATTTTGGCCAATTGGTGTGGCTTCTTGGGCGATTTCTCAACCATCTTCACGGCCAGTCTGACAGCCTTCTCAATAACACGTTTCATTTCTGGCCTGGCCGCCGACGCCAACTCGTATCTGATGTACATACTGGGTAAGTGTGTACTTATATTACCTATTGCCAATTCCAATTCCAATTGCCAGCTGAATAAACCTATTTTGAACAGTTATCGAATATGTCTCGCCCTCACTGCGCAATGTGGGTCTGAACACGGTCTTGGGCCTGTTTTACTCGTTGGGCCTGATTGGCGCCTCTTGGCTGGCTGTGCTGGTGGGCAATTGGCGTCTATTTCTGGCCTGCTCCTCACTGCCGCTGCTGCTGGTCACACTGTTCTACTTTCTGGTGCAGGAGAGCGCCCAGTGGCTGGTCACACGCAACGACATCGATGGCGCGGTGCTGCGTTTGCGTCGTGTGGCCAAAATCAATCGGCGCGTGGTCAGCGATGAGGACTTCAAAGCGTTTAGCGGCTACTGCCAGCAGCACTACCGCAAGGCGACTGCGGGCGCAGCGGGGCAGCAGCAGGCCAAGTTGCTTGACATGCTGAAGACGCCACGCATGCGCAGCAGCGCATTCAAAATGCTGCTCATTTTGTAAGTCGGGAAGAGAGATTCGTGACATAATCCAATCATAACCGATCTTTGTACCGCCCGCAGCGTCATCGTGGTGCCCTGCTATAATACCATTGCACGCAATGTAGAGGGACTGGGCATATCACCGTTCATCATGTTCTCACTAAATGCGCTGATGCTGCCGCCCTCGGGCTATCTGCAGGGACTGCTGCAGGATGTGGCTGGACGCAAGGCCACCGCGGTCAGCTGGATGGCCATCACGGGCCTGTTTGCCACGGCAGCGGGCCTGGTCATATCGCAGGGCCAGAATCGTAATGTGTTTCTCTTGGTGGGTCTGACGCTGGTCGCACGTTTTGGCGTCTCGATTGCCGACGGTGCCAGCTCCCAGCTCTGCACTGAGCTCGTGCCGACCTGCGTGCGTGGGCGTGGTGTGGCCGTGGCACACGTAGCCGGCTTTGCGGCCTCCTTTCTATCGCCGTACATACTGCATTTGGGCACGTACGCGAAGCCCGCACCCTCCATTATAATCGGTCTGCTCTTCTTATCTGGGGCGTATGTGTGCCTGCTGCTGCCTGAGACGCGGCACAAGAAGCTGCCCATGTCTCTGGCTGAGGGGGAAGAGTTCGGCAAGGGCGAGCGAATGTTTGATTTTCTGCGTCAACTACGAAAGCAGGACTCTGCCGAAGTGGAACTCGAAACAGAATTAAAATCCAAGGAGGTCGATAAATAATATAAATGTTTGCTTAGTATTTAAGTTCTTATAAGATGGACTTTTATTGTCTAAAAATAGCTACAAAAACTCCAATGCAATTTTTTTGAGAACAGTTAAATGAAAACATCAATCCATGAATAAGACATTAAATGTTCTAAATAAATATATGAGTGCTATCCCGAGCTCAGTAATTTTTAGATTAAAACACATAAGTTTTATTCTCTAATTGTCTTCAGGGCAAACAATTTTAACACCCTTTAATGTGCAGCCCATTGCAAGGACGAATGTTCATGGGAGTCTAGGTAAGAAAAATATATATAAGCGTAAGAAGTTCAATATTATATAAAAATTATTTTTATTTGAGAAAATAATATATAAATATTAACGTTTATTACCCGGCATTATTCGTGGCAACCATTGTGCCTAAAATTTGGGATGTCTTTTTCACCCGATCGGTGTTAACTAAAATGTGGCCCTTAAGATGAATCTGAAGTAAGGTCTTTGAAAATAAGTTTGAAGCCAATCGGACAAGACTTAAAACTTCGCTCAAAAATCCTTAAAAAAAAGCTTCCTAGCTTTTATGGTTTGGGCTATTTCAGTCAGTCAGCACAAATAGTTTTATATCTGAAGATGTACTTACGAAAAGAACACATACATACGCAAGATTATTTTCAGACTTGCGAGAGTGAGAAAAAGTGCAGAGTGCAATAAATTGAAGCGAAAAAACTTGGTAACGTAAAACTTTTAATTAAAGCACGAAATACTCTTTTATGAATTCATGAGCAAAATACAAAAATAAATGCCTTGCCTATGAAACATTATAAGAATATATTTAATCAAGCGTGGGCATATGCTTTTGGCTGATTTAACAAAGCATACGAATCTGCAAGTTTTACTTTAATTTATGAGAATCGATTAGAAAGGTTGCACTTAAAAATACGTATTTATCAAATAGCAACGCAGTGGAGGAAGCAATCATAAGAGTCAACTAAACTTGGATTGTTTGGTATAAGAGAACATACATAAAGACATACAAAAAAGTGAAAATAACTTGGTCTGTGGTTCAAAACCGGCTTGCAACCTTGACTTGGTTATGGGAGCTCTTCTATGTTGGACAAATATGTTATCGTAGCTTTAATTTGTTAAATTATTCTTAAATCCCATTTAAGATTGCAAATAAGATGCAAAAATCGTTTTCACATAAGAAATTGCAAACAGATTATAATTAGTTATAAGATAACACGAAGTAGATGCTTCGAGCCTCTCTTATCTTATAAAAAGCTTGCCACCCAACTGACTATTAATGGAAAGCGTGTTCAAATTACGAGAATGCCCATCATCATCAATGATATAATATAATCAATACGATTATAAGTTACTAAAATCGCGCCTTTCATTCTGCTGATATTGCATTGAGCGCTTATCAGCCAAGGAAAAGCTGGAGAGGAATTCCAGCTGCGGCGGAGCGCACAAATTCGTTAGAGTCGAACACATCAGCTGCCTTGGTAACCCGCTCTTAACTATACGACAAAGAGGCCGCTGCCGCGTACGTTAGCTGCCAGTACGTGCGTGGCATCGGGCGAGAGCTGACGAGCGATTCTCTATTGGCCCTAGCTCCAGACGCAACGCACATACAATACGCGCAGATCATACCAAACGCTGAATCTCAATCGGACGACGCCATGGATTTCGATGAGCTGCTGGCCAAGTGCGGCAATAGCCATCGCTATCAATATCTGCTGCTTGGACTCTATAGCCTGTTGATGTTTGTCACATCGATGCACAACTTCTCCCAGAACCTGATCGGCTTTGTGCCCGATCACTGGTGCCATCACGAGCAGCTGGAGAATCGCAGCTACGCAGAGATAGAGGCCATCTATAATCAGTTTGAGAAACCCTCGTGTACGCGTCTGGCGACAATCGGTTCAGATCTGGATGGGCGGAATACGACAATCAGTGGGGAGCGCTGTGATCGCTGGATTTACAACTATGATTTTGGTTTTAGGAGCATGAATACGGAGGTGAGTTACGGCTAGTTTTTATTCCATTGCTATTGCAATTATCTTATCTGGGTGGATGTTGCTCCGCACAGCTTAATTGGGTCTGTGATGAGGCCTATAAGGCACCCGTGGGACAATCTTTCTTCTTTGTGGGCTCCATGTGTGGCACGCTCATCTTTGGTTTGCTGGGCGATCGAATTGGACGCATTAAGGCCGTCATTTTGGCCAATTGGTGCGGCTTCTTGGGCGACTTCTTAACGATCTTCACGGAGAGTCTGACAGCCTTCTCCATAACACGTTTCGTTTCGGGGCTGGCAGTTGATGCCAACACCTATCTCATGTATATTTTGGGTGAGCTGTGCTCTAATCTATAACTATTTTCGCCTAAGCCATTTTATCTCTCGCAGCTCTCGAATACATCTCGCCCTCGCTGCGAAATGCAGGTCTGAGCATAAGTATGGGTATCTTTTACTGCTTGGGCATGATATGTGCCTGTGGGCTGGCCATCTTGGTGGGCAATTGGCGTTGGTTTCTGGCCTGCACCTCATTGCCACTGCTGCTGGTTACACTGTTCTACTTTCTGGTGCAAGAGAGCGCCCAGTGGCTGGTCACACGCAACGACATCGATGGAGCGGTGCTGCGTTTGCGTCGTGTGGCCAAAATGAATCGTCGCAGCATCTGTGAAGCGGACTTAGACGCCTTCCGCAGATATTGCCAGATCAACTGCACCAGGAAAGCACAGGAATCCAATGAGAATCAGGACAAGCTCATCGACATGTTCCAGACGCCGCATTTGCGCAAAACCATAATCACAATGCTGATCGTGTTGTAAGTGAAATATCGGACACAGCTCTCATAAATGTCTGATCGTTGCTTTCCTCTTCTATTTCTAGCACGATCATATCGGTGTGTTATAACACCTTGGCCCGCAACGTGGAGGGTCTAGGCATATCGCCATTTATAATGTTCTCAATGACTGCACTAACGCTGCTGCCCTCGGGCCTGATCCAGGCCGATATCCAGAAGCGCATCGGCCGCAAGGGCTCATCGGTGCTGTCGATGCTGCTCACCGGCTTGTTTACAGCGGCCAGCGGCATAGCCCTGTCCTTCTGGCAGCAGCCCAGTACCGTGCTGTTGATCACTTTGACAATGGCCTCCCGCCTCGGGCTGTCGGTCTGTTTTGGTTCGACCCTGCTGTTCTCCACAGAGCTGGTGCCCACCTGCGTACGTTCTCGTGGTCTGGCCGTGGCCCATGTTTCCGGAGCGGCTGCCTCTCTGCTTTCGCCGTACATCCTGCACCTGGGCACGTACTACAGAGCTGGTCCTTCGATAATATTGTGCCTGCTGTTTTTCATCTGTGCCTATTTGTGCCTACTTCTGCCGGAGACGGGCAATCGTAAGCTTCCCATCTCCCTGGCCGAGGGCGAGCAGTTTGGCAGGGAAGATCGCATGTTTGACTTCTTAAGGACAGCCACGGCACAGACTGCAGCTGAAGCCGATCGAAAGCCAGAGGCCGAGCCACTGCAGAAACTCATGTCTTAATAAATTTCTAACTTGGGGTTTAAACGCCTTTAAGTTTCATTAATTGATCAATTAAGCTGCGGCAGCCCATCAAAGTGTGTGAAGCAAGTGTCCCAAGCAGGCATAACTATCTAGTACTTAAGAGCATTAAACTATAAGATACCCTGTACGCAAGTGAATTCGTTATCAAGATATTGCAACAGAATGAAGAGTCGCAAAAGTATTTTATCCAAATAATTATTTGGAAGAACTCTTCTACTGTTAAGCTGATAGTTATTTAGTTATAAGAGTTTTAAGTCTTTGCCTTAATTAATTTGAATAATAAATAGATTAAAGATTATATGCAAAACATGATTTTTATGATGGCACATGCATAAAATTAAAAACTAAGCAAACAAATAGCAGAATCAGCATAAAGTCTGGTAATTTATGCATATCTTTGAGATGTTTGCAAACTCAACAAAAATTGAATTTAATTTGTTCGGCATTCACACACTCTTTCATTCATTATAGCTATTATAAATAATATAAAAGAATTATTTGTACAAAGGAAAATGCATTTACTTTTGCCCATTAACTGTTTATATATTAAGGAAATACACACTGAGCAAATGTTTCAAATATACTTATGTGTTTATATGATAGCTCTCTTTATCTTTGGCTCTCTTTGTATTACGTATTGACGCGTCTTATCTCTCCGTTATATGAGTATAAGCATTTTTATAAGAGTGAGTGCTCGGATGTTTCTTGGGGCGTATAAGCGACTGCCAAAATCCGGCAAGTGTTGTAGTTGAGTTGGAATAATAGACAGCTATATAAGTGTGCCAGGTAATTATTAATTTTAAATATTTGCCACACACAGAAATGCATATCATTGACGCGCTCTTAAAAAATAAAACAAACACAACCATAAATCCGTCGTCTAATAATAAAGTTTATATATATGTCCATATATACTATATACTATACAACTTTTTGGCGAGTTCTCTTGATAAGAACTCGGACACAATCTTGATACGGAAGCAGAATTTTAAATCTTAATGTAATCAATGGTTGATCGTTTAAAAACTATATATTTAATTGTAGCTAGGGAAAGCATATAAATTCGGGTCTGACGCGAAGAAAATACACTAATTCGGATTTTTAATAATTATTCTACACATATATACTGATGTATGCGTTTGTATATCTTATAAAATGTATATGTGTATATTTGAAATTTGTTTTCGGCATGCTAGTGAGCGCGGCGCTTCAGACAGTTGCCGGTCTCTGTCTAGATTAAGACGAATAAGTAAACTCACTTAAATAATAAAACATTTATTTCGTAATGGATAGAACGGTTCAGATTACACGCAAATGCGATAAGCGGCCGCAACAATCTTATCGGAATCGGAACGAAACAGAAACTGCGGCGGCACACACTCCGTGCGAATCTGATGGCTGGGACAGACGCTCGGGTCGGCCAGTCGGTCTTCAGTCTTAAACGAATCTCTGGCCGAGCACTGTGAGAGCGCGTACCGCAATGGAATTTTATAGAATTCTGGCAAAGTGCGGTGACGCGGGTCGGTATCAGTATTTGATGCTGTTGCTGCTGGGCTATGTAGCCTTTACCAGCACAGTACACTACTACTCCCAGAACATAATCGGGTTTGTGCCGCCGCATTGGTGCTATCACGAGCAGCTGGTGAATCGCAGTCACGACCAGATTGCCGCCATATATGCGCCCTTTGGCAAGGATGCGTCCTGCACGCGCCTGGAGCAGATTGAGGTCCATGAGGGCGTCTTCAATCTGACCGTTAGCAGCAAGAGCTGCGAGCGCTGGATATACAAATATGATTACGGATTTCGCAGCATGAATGTCGAGGTAAGTCTTGTGTCCAAAGCATATAACTGAATTGACATGGACTCCTTGCAGCTGAACTGGGTCTGCGAGAATGCGTATAAGGCGCGCATAGGCCAGTCCCTGTTCTTTTTGGGCTCGCTCCTGGGCACCTTTGCCTTTGGCATGCTGGGTGATCGGATTGGACGCGTGCGCGCCGTTATATTGGCCAATCAATGCGGCTTTGTAGGCGACTTTCTAACCACATATGCCACGAATCTGTCGCAGTTCAGCGCCTTCCGCTGCATCTCTGGCCTGGCTGCAACCGCCAACTATTATCTGATGTTTATTCTGGGTAAGCATTGCGTATCTGCTCACCTTTTTTATCAGCTCTGCTCACCTCTCTGCTCTGCTCCCACCACCACCCATGCCAGTGCTGGAGCATCTGGCGCCAAAGCTGAGAAACTTGGCCATCAGCGTCATGCTGGGATTGTGCTGCTGCCTGGGCGCTCTGGTGGCGCCCTGGCTGTCCGTCTTAGCCGGCAATTGGCGCATCTATTTGACATTCTCCGCAATGCTGCAGCTCGTCGTGGCGCTCTTTTATTTTGTGGTGCAGGAGAGCGCCCAGTGGCTGATCACGCGCAACAATGTGGAGGGCGCCATTGCCAGACTGAAGCACATTGCGCACTTCAATGGCCGCCAAGTGCCCGCAGCCGACTTTGAGGCCTTCCGGCAGCATTGCGCCGCCAAGCGCAAGCAGGATAATCAGCAGCAGAAGGCCAGGCTCTTTGATCTACTGCGCACTCCGCGGCTACGCAGAACAGCGCTCGTTGTGATCTGCACCTTGTGAGTAGTTGTCTTTGCTGGGCTAGCATCCTTATTGTAACACTCTTACACTCTTACTGCAGCATGCTGATATCCCTGAGTTTCAATACCATCTCACGCAATGTGGAGGGGCTGGGTCTGTCGCCATTTGTGGTCTTCTCGCTGTTTGCCGTGGTGGTGCCGCCCTCGGGCTTGCTGCAGGGTCTGCTGCAGAGTCGTCTCGGTCGTAAGGCCACCTGTCTTCTAGCCCTGCTATGTACCAGCCTGTTGTCCTGCGCCTTGGGCGTGTGCCTGTCCTTTGAGGGCGCACAGCTGAATGCCACCCTGCTGCTGGCCTTTGCGCTGCCCACCCGTCTGGGCATATCCATGTGCTACACAACCTTCTCGCAGTACTCGTCCGAGTTGTTGCCTACTTGTGTGCGCTCCCGGGGCATAGCTACAGCGCACTTGGCCGCTGCGGCGGCATCGGTTACCTCGCCTTATCTAATACACTTGGGCACCAAATTTGCCGCCGGCCCATCGCTTATTCTGACCGCGCTGCTGCTGACTGCGGCGACGTGCGCGCTGCTCCTGCCGGAAACGAACAACAGGTAAGTGGCGCTGAAAATGGCCAAGCACTTGAAGCTATCTATTTGGTGTCCTTTAGGCAACTGCCCATCACACTGGAAGATGGCGAGACCTTTGGCAAGGGGGAGTCCATGCTCTCTTTCGATTGCTGGCGGGCACGGGATGATGATGTGCTCAAGCAACCCGCAGAGGAGCTCAAGCTAAATGCGCTCAATGGCGTGCGGCGAAATGCAGAGGCGGATACGGATATGGAAGCGGAAGCGTAAAGACGCCTGTATCAAAAATTATTAGAGTATTAGATTAGATCAAACACACAATTTAGTTCCGAAAGTTGTCTGCAGATGCGAAATTTGCTTTTATTTGATTGATTTCGGGTCACAGTATTCAACATAATATTAATTAGGGTGTGTCTATATATATATATGTATATATATATGTATATATTTCTGTGTGTGTGTGTGTAAACTTTGTAATCCTGTAGTAATTTCTTACATAAGTATAAGTAAAGTGTACATGGTGCATGTACTCGTAAAGGAATATGCAAACATTTGCATATTTAACTTTATATATGCCATAAATGTTAGGGCTTCAATTTAAAGTTTTCCTTTTTTTTGAGATTTTCTAATGTTTTTCCTTTTCGCTTTTTTTTTAAAGAACTAGAGAAAGTCTTATAAATTACAAAATAGAGGTCGCTTAGCCCTGTTTGAAACTCTCAATGGAAAAATCTTGTATAGCAAAGTAGGGGCCAGAGTCTAAACTTAAGCCTAAGAGAGGTGTAATATCCAGGGAAAAGATTGTGGAAAATATATATATTTATATGTATATTTGTGTGTGTGTATCTTGAATTGTTGGTTGCCATTATAATAGGTATCTCATTTAGTTGATTAAAACTAACGCTGCGAGCCATTAATAAACCAAACCAAGCTGTGTTTGTTCATTATATGCAATTTGTGGTATGCTCAAAATTTGCTGGTGTGTACACTTTACAACTATTTATTTATTTTTTTATGCATTTGAAAGGATATTTTAACTTTATAAGCATCAAAGAACGTAAAGCATGTGTTATATATTGATACTTGTCTTATCTTGAGTACCCTTAGCTCGAACCAACATTACACTTCAAGTAGTTTTCATCACATCAGATTCAGGAATGGATTAAAAGTGTACTACCATATCCCAATTCTACATGATAACAGGTAGAACAGAAACTCTAATTTAACGGTCTGGCAACCTTGTCAACGATTATCGTGAGTCGGGTGTATTCCATAAAATTTTTCTTCTTTGTATATTAACGCAACATATTTCGGGCGCGAAGCCTCTTATTGAATAATATATATTTAACACTATATCTGATTGATTTTCTCAATAATTATTTTTGTTTTTTTGTTCATTTTCCTTGCATCTTAAATGCTATGTTTGAGCACTTTTTGCAATTGCTGTCAAATACAATAAGTACGTAAATATTTCATGATATACATAATTATATGATGTGTTTCCTGTTGGCATTCAAGCGGGATCTGACCTCATCAGATATTTAGAAAGGAGTTCTCTAAACGATAAGTTAATGCCATATATTTTTTTGGGCTCGCCATATAACAGTTTGCGTTCACTTAATGCTACTCTTGCTACTTATTTATTGTATAACTGTGTATATAACTGACTATGTAATCTCATAATATGTGTATATATGTATATTGTAGGATTGTATTATAAATATACCATGTAATAAACGCTAGTTCACAATAGTTCAGTTTAAATCCAAAAAATGCGTAAACAGTAAAAAGGTAAAAAGATTTCTCATGATTTTCTGGGTCTCCAGAGTAAATACGAGGAGAGTTTTTTTTTAGCACCATGCGAGTGAATGAGTGTGAATACGAGTTGAATAGTCGAATAGTCAATTGTTAAAACACAATTCACAATTTGTGAAGTTAGTTAGTTAGAGTTAGGTTAGAGTTAAAGTTAGGGGTTGGGTTGATCTGCTGGCATGCCTGGGAAGCCAGGATTGAAGTATAAAAATATATATGTAGTACATTGGAGATGGAAAATAAACTACTTGCGTACACATACAGTATTTACTACATGCATATGATTAGGCTGTCAACAAATTAGTAATTGTGTTTTTATCATTTTCTTTTTTGTTTTCAAATACAGTATGTATTTCCGCTGGCATTGCTCACCAGCTATAAATTATATATTTTTATATAATATGCTACTAAATACCATTTATTTTTTTGTGGTTGCAATATTTGCTGCTTATTGTTTGACTTTATATCATGTGATGTAGATGTTGAGAAAATTCGAACGCCCACATTTCCATATATCTCCCAATATTATATAGCAAACCTTTTAATCAATGTGGGTTCTCATATCATCATCATCATCATCATCGAATTTTGCGTGTGGGTGTGTTTGAGTGTTACTTTGTGTGTGTTTCGAAAACATTGAGTATAAAAGACAAGCGGTATTTAGGCAACGAGTGATTCAGCAATTTTCTTTTATCAAAAAACATTTTCTATAAATCTTCTTTTTTTTTTTTGTTATTTTGTTTTTTTTTTTTTTAAGTATCATTCAACATTATTTATTTGTATGCGCGTAGGTTTTTTTCAATGTAAACTTACACCGAAAGCATTCATAAGATTCGTTTTCTATATTAAATATAATTTTTCTCTTTTAGATTTTTTTATATGTATTTTTTTTAATAGATTTTAGGTATTATCGAACGTCTTACAGAGCTGCCTCGTCGTATATAATATATTTTGTGTATATAAAAGTTACACAACAAACAGATTTTTAGCAACAAGAGGTTGGAGGGAGTGTGACATACATATAGATCTTTTATGCTTTTGTTTATCATCTTTTATTTTTGGCTGCAATTTACTTGAGTTCTGGTGGGTATCTAGTCATGAAGTAGTAGAGTATTCATTTACTCGTATATATGCGAATATGAAGCCTTGCAGAGTTTGTTTTGTCATCTAGTTGTACAGTGCTTGCGATATGCTTGAAGTCTGGATTGATATATGTATATGTATATGCTTATGTATATGTATGTAAGTTTAGAATGCTTTTTACTTATGAGCTAGACCGTATAAGTGTTGGAAAACGAAAACGAGAGGTAAAAATCAAAACGAAAAAGATGCATTTACAAAAACGTTGTTATTTGTATTTCTCGATTATTATTGGATAGGTACTAGAACATATTATGTATTACATAGCTTAGAGTTTATGTCGGAGCTTAGTTATTATCGTATGTTTAATGCATACAGTATGCAAAATTGCAAATTCCATTTATTTTTGGACAAAAAAAAAACACACACAAATGATCCTAAGTAAGCCTACATAGCCATACATACACTTAGATGTACATATATGCATATGGGGCTAATTTGTCGTCGTCGTCGTTTTACTGAGCAATCTGCGTGTTTGGTTTACAATTTGTAGTATCTTCTGGGATATGACCCGCTTATAATTAGTGCAATAATTTGATAACGCTTTTTGTTTAATAAGTTTGTTTGTTGGGTTTTTCGTATTTGAACATTGTGCTGCTTAAACTACATAAACAATATAGATAATTTGTAGTATCATCGCCAATGCCAATGCTAATGCTGATGCCTGGCCAGACATATTATGTATATACACATATAAATATAGGTATACATATGTCTGATTGCCATATATTCGAGTATTCAAAATCTTTCTAAATCGTTCTAAATCGCGTGCTTAACTTTCGAATCGAACTTGAGTGCGTCAACAATCAATCAATCGAATCGAATCTTGAATTTCATTCATGCGTTCCTAAGTTCCTAGTAATGCTTGTCATCGTACCCTATTATGTAATTGCTACACATTTCCTCATTAATACAACACAATACGATTCAAATACAAATACAAATACAAATTCAAATTCAGTTACAAATACAAATACAAAGGGCATTCATATGCCATGCGGCATAACCCCAACTGCAACATTATATGTAGGTGTGGGTATGCATGTGTTTGTCTGCTGTGTGCGTGCCTGTGTGTGTTTGTGGCTAGGCAATAAATTACTACAGTGCAAATTGTGACGAGTACTGTGCCTATGGCAATGTGGCACGTATGCCATCCAGGCTGGAGCGCAGCACGAGGCTGCCCTCCACCCAAAAGTTGGGACGATCTAGCATGTTCTGCCAGAGCGATAGCTCCTTGCCGGTGGCATCCATCCAATCCACCTGCCGTCCATAGCTGCGACCTGTTTTGATTAAGGTGAATGAAAAGTTTCAGCTGTTTCTCGTTTTTGTCAACCACTTTTGGATACACCTACCTGTGCCCAGGGAGAAGCGTATGCCGCCCACAAACTCATTGCTGGCCAAGCGATCGTGATCCCAGACGGTCAGCTCCAGTGCGCGCTCCGACAAATCCTCCAGCGAGACATCTTCGTAGACGAACGTATAATTCCAGCTGGGATGCAAGGTGCGCTTTACCACCGGAGTCTTCTGCTTGGAGCTGCGCGTGCGATCCGGCAACAAGTAGCTAAAGATGGGGCAATGATTAGTTGCTGCCGCGACACATCTTCACTGTCGCCCACTCACCTCTTGCAGAAGGCATCACAGCTGCCATTGGCCTTGATGGGACTCAAGTGCTTGGCCTCCTTAACCAGCACATGCAGCTGGCCGCCCTTGGCACTGCGATCGGACTTAGAAGCCACCGATTTGATGCTGCCCCCAAATTTGCGTAGATTCGATGAGCTGCCTGTCAGGCTGGAGCCGCGCGAGAATATCGAGGATTTCAGATTCTCCGGCGGAATGTATTTCAGGCCCACCACAATATCGCCACGATAGGTGGCCACATCATCAAAGGGTTCGCTCTGTGATTGTCAAATAGAATTGATTTTAGTTGATGTTTTTTGTCAGGCTTGCCACGCCCACTTACACGTTCCTGCAGCAGATACCACTGCGACTGTGGATTGTCAAAGAGACGACCCTGCAAATTGACGCTGACCTCGCCCAGAAAATCGTTGCGGCCGAACATATCCGAATGCCAGACAGTCAACCATAAAGTGCGCGACTCCAAGCTGGAAATGGACGTGTGGAAGCGCAGCGTCTCATCAAAGATTGGATTTAGAGTGTGCTTCTTGACTTTGGTCTTGCGCTTGCCAGCCTTGGACTTGTCGGGCAGCAAATAAACCTGCCGAGTAGCAAGAAAAATTCCACATATTAAGTTGTTGCTCCTTTTGGGCAGCTCCAAGTACTTACCTTCACATAGGGATCGCTGCGATTGCGCTTGGCATCAACAGCGGCAAGATCCTTGCAGCGCACCACGTGTATCTCCAAGGCACCCAGCTTGTAGTTGTACTGCATGCCGAACTCCACCTGACCCTTGACCACAACGGTGCCATAGCGGCCTTCACCGGCGCCCGAATAAACGCTGGCCATGGATTCCGAGCGAACCTGTCAGTGCAATCGAAAGTTAGAGCTGGCGCGGAACTCCTTTCTGCTTCGATGTTAGTTGTACTTACGCCCAGGGAGCTGAGACTGCTCCGGTTCTGATGCATGGCCACCAGGCGATCGATGTCCTCATCCGACTGTGCCGGCCACGCCTCGCTAGAGGCTCGCGACTGTATGGGACTGGAGGCGGCGGCATCCGCATTCCTCTGTCCAATCACCGGCGAACGGCTGAGCTCCTCGGCAGCGGCCTTGGCTTCCTCTGTGCGCAAAGAAATATGAATTTAGTTTAAGACGTTTCCGCAATTATGGCTAATGAGCACCCATCAGACACACACTCTCGGACAAACACATTCAATATGATTGAGAAAAAGCGAAACAATATAATGATTCAATAGAAAGCGTGGCGGCAGTTGGTTGCATGCAACAGGCAGGCAGGTGTGGCAGGCAGTGCAGGCAGATGAAGCTGTAGCTGTGCCGCCTACCTTGCACCTCCTGAAAGGTCACATGCAGCGGCGTGCGACGTTGCAAGTTCAGCGACAGCCGCAGCCGCCCATCAGAAACAGCAGCAGCACCTGGCAAATCCTCCTCGAGCGTTTCGAGAAAGCGATCCGAGTTAGAGCGCAAGCTGTCATCCCAGGTCCAGGCGCGACGCTTGATCTGCGCCTGGCAGCTGGACGGCTGCAACACTTGCAGCTGCTGCTGCTGCCGGGGCGGGGCACTGCTGCTGCGCTGAAGCCCAACCTCTGCTGCCTCCTCTCTGGACCCAAAGTCCGTCTCATCCGTGTGCTCACTTTGCCTGCTGGTCGCCGCCTCGCGCTGATTCATCTCCAGTATGTAGGACGCGACCTTGGCATCTATGTCGTCGTCCTCCTCCTCGGAGTCATAGTGGTAGCGGTTGCTGCTGCTGTTGAAACCCACCCCACGCCGACCGCAGCATTTGCCCCAATGCAGCCACGAAGTCCATTTCGACTTTGTGGCAGCTCCGCTGTGCCAATAGTTCTTGTAGCCGCGTTGGCGTCGCCGGCGCCGTCGCCAGCACCAGCAGAGGCGCCAACGACGCCGCTTTGTCTGGCCAGTGGGCGTGGCTTGCGACTGGGCTTGGCGGCTGTTGCGCAAGCGATTGAATGCAGCATATTGTATCTTGCCGGCTGCAGGATTGGTCTCCACAGACAAACCCACACCCGTTGCCGCTGAATTTCTGACTTTGTGCACGCCCGCGATAGCAGCTGGCGCAGCTGTTGCTTGCTTTGATTTGGATGGACGCACGAATGCATTGTAACCGGCGGCATCTTTGGGAGTTTTACTTGGGCCCCGCTTGCCAATTAAACGCGTCACTTTTCTCATTATCGGTACAGGGTTTTATAATTGAACAGATCTGCCATTAATTGATTACGCTTTTGGGACTGAGAAATACTTAACGTCAACTTCTTGCAATTGGGTATATCGAAGCACCGTTTCAGATAGGAGGCAGGGACAAAGGCGTCTTCAAAATCAGACCCTATTAATAGTAGACCTTCATGAATAAAATGCAAATCGATCCAACTATATTCCAGCTATATCCGGCATTATAAGCTCTGGGCTATGCAAATCTTCCCTATAATTTAACACAGATGAAATTTAATAAACATTTCAGATAACTCTGCCCACGATCATGTAATTGATAAGCAATAAATAAAATTGCTGCTTTTATTTTTTAGCAATGAAGGGTATGTGCTAGTCGGGCACGCTAGGTTAAAACATGTTTTCTAGTTTCTGCTGCTCTTAAAAACTTAATTGCATTTGGCAACGACAACAACAACAACGACAACAACAATCATCGCAACAGCAACAGTTGCCAGCTGCTCGCAGTTTGGCTTTTATAGACTCACGATGAGTTTTGATAAGCAACTGCGCGATAAGCAATCTACATGTACATAAAATCCAAAAAGTAAAAAGAGCTGTGGACATTTTGACACGTAATTGGGTTTAGAATTTCCAAATGTGTTATCTAAGCGACGATATGTTCTGTCTGGCCAACAACAACAATGGCAGGGAACTGAATCCAAGGTGTTCTCTTTAATTCAATTGAAATTATTCCAAATTGCACTTGAACTTGTCGCAGCCTTGATTCGTGCCCGCAATTAGATACCCCTCCACACTCGGCTAATGGCCATAATTAGTCTGTGAAATGAAATTAAAGGCTTGGCAAAGCAAACACCTAAAAAAAAACGTTAAGAAACTGGGTCACATAACGCCCCAAAATAAAACAAAAAGTAAATGTTTCGTCTTGAATTATTCATTTTTGCTGCTGTACAAATTTTCCTCAATGCAGTCACGATTTGTTGACAATGTTTTCATTTTAACAATATTTGTAGTTTATGGCCCTTTTCATAATTTCCGCTACTTGGGGCATACTTAAGTGTGGCCAGCGCCAAAAGCGTCTAAATCAAGTTGAAAACAAAAATGAAAACGAAAATGAGAAAATAAACAAAAACCTAAACACTTTCACTGGCTGCGACCAATAGAGCTCGTGCATAGGTTTTAAAAATGCGATTTCGATTCCGATTTCGGATCCGATTTATAGAGCGCGTCGCGATCAAGTGCCGTTAAGCGTGGCGTTATAACTGAGCCCCAGAAGGCAGAAGAACTCAGCTTCAAGTTGGAAATTCGCCCGCAAATCTAAGTTTTATTCAATTATTGAAATATTGAACTCTTGTCCGGGGGAGGTCGTCGTCGGTCGTAGCGCCAATGGAAGTGCAATTAACGAAATGATTCTAGCTGGTGGCATGTGGCAAGTGCAACAGAGATAGTCATATTTGATCTGTACGTAAGGTTAATTTGATTACAAGCGCCATAAATAACGGGTGTGTCGCTTGTCTCGCGGCGGCACAAGGTGCCCGCATACAGGGTGCCTGCACATTTCCTGCCACAATAATCTCTAAATGCCAAATTGTTTGTGGCATGCCTTACTCTTGGCACTCGGCTCCAATAATACATGCAAGTAGTCTTAAGCGCAGCATTTAGCTTGCCGGATCTCCGGCCACTTCCGTGCTGCACTGTGATGCAGCCAAGCACGAAACCCACTCCAAAATTCTGTTGGCTGGTGTCAACGCGAGTTCATAAACATTAATTATTGTATGCAAAAAGCAAATAATCGCATAGCGAACAGGAAATAAACAAGCAAAGCACTTTATCAACGTCAAGAGCTTAAATGATATTGTGCGCAGACATTGAGTGTACTTCAGTTTCAGTTTCGGTTTCGGCTTCAGGCTCAACTGCAGATCCATTGAACCGGTGGCCAGGCGTATAATTGTATTTATTTTCTGCTAACATTGCTGCCAGATATACAATAAAATAAACCAAACTGATTTGGTTACACAAAGCTGTTTAAACAGCACAACAAAACAGACGAAGTGGCAGTGGGATAGGTTATTTGCATTAGTGATGGGCGCGTGAAAAGGCACGCGATGGGCATTTATGCGATTACAAGTTTAAAGAAATGTGCAAGTCTGGCCTAAACAATAAACATGAGCTTTTAAGTACATGGTACTTTCAAGTTCTTCAAGATGGCAACAGATGTATATACGATTATGTATTAATTATGTTTTTAGTTAAAAGAAGAAACTAGTCCCTAAAAATAGCATTTTATAGTTCGTCTAGAGTATTTTATGGTAAATATATCATCTTGTAAAATAAAGAATACATAATTAAAAGTTTTCTCTGATTTTATAATGATGAGTATTACAAATAATTAAAGGGTATTTCACAGCTCATCAGCTTAATGTATATATGCATATTTCCACAGAATTAAACACTAAATAAATTAACTTTGTCGCAAATTCATATACAATTCAATGGCTTTCCATGGGCTCCATAAATTCTGCAGAATTTGTTGCGTAATTGTTGGGCGGAATTTAAAATTCATTTTCATGCCCAACAGCTTACATAATTGTTCAAAAGTTTTATTGTCTACGTGGCGAGGCACTCACGCGCCCATCCCTAGTGCCAAAACAATTGAAGCAGAGTTCAAAGCCCCGCCTGCGCGCCTGCCACAAGGTTCGGGCTTGAGCACAAGTTCGAGTTTCATTGACCAAGCCGCAAAACAGCTTTTTTTTGGCCAACTAATAAATAGGCAACAACAGCAGCAACATACGCCCCCGTCAAGCGGAACTGGCGGCAGCAACAGTTGGCGCAGTGCGAAAATCGCTTTAACTTTAACTGGGAAGCTGGCAACGAGCGTAGCGCTTAATATGGATACAGTTAATTGACCTTGATTGGGTTGCTTTTGGACAAAAAAATAAAAGCCACGGGCCTATCTATAGATGGCCAACGCACATAGAATTCTGGTCTGAAGCGAATTGATGTGGTGTGCAGGCAAGGGGAATACTGCGAGCTACTAATAAAGCCCTGGAGCAGAAAAAGTAGTAAAATTATGATCAGCGTTGCCAGACGGGTAAAATAATACATTCAGCATTGAAATTCTATGTTAATTGGCAGAAATTTTACATAATAAAAAACAGGTTATCGATGTGGCGAAGTTAAAGTACCCAAACAAATAGAAGATTTGCCTTGCATTTTCAGCATAATTCACCTAGCTCTTAATGGAGCTAAATGATAAAGTGTACTATTAAAATATAAACAATTTCTTAGCAATAATGCAACAGTGATATCTTAAGCATTGTAAAGATTTTAAGAAGTATTTCATAAAATAACTGAATAAAATATAATTAGGACAGAGGAATGATAAAGGCTTTCGTTACTGTCGACTTTGATTAAAATACTAATCTATTCCAAATTTTATCAATATAGAAAATATAGAAAACTGAGTTCAGTTTCTGTAAATATAACTAGGCGGATATGACTATATCGACTTAGCTGCAAAAATAACTTCCTATCTGATTCGCACATATGGTGTTCAAATTATAACTCTCAGCAACGGTGAGCTAATTAACACATCAAATTCAAGGCAGCAAAATTGAGCTCAGACTTTTATTTTTGCCCATTTTTTTTCTGTGTACAAAATCACATTTCTGCATAGTTTTTTTTTTTTATTCTGATATTAGAGTAGCATGCCCCTCAAATCACAAAATTTCCTAGAAAAATTAAGGAAAATAGAAGCATATACAACTCTGTTCTTTTCACTCAAATTATATATGAAGAACTTTAATTGTTTGACTTTTATCAAGAAGTAAATAATATGAATTGTAAAATAAACGAGCTTTTGCACTTGAATTCCAAGAGAAGCCACAGTCAATAGACTTACAGTAAAATGTAACAAATAAATAAAATGTAAAAAATCTTTAACGATTGCCATATAAAAGTTTCCACATGAAAAATTGCTTTGAATTTAAGGACTGCAGGACTCTGAACAAATAACTCAATTTATTATTGAATAACCTTCTCGCGCTTGCGGTTAGTAAAGTTTGCTGCGAAACGTGTCCAAATGTGCCGCATGCCATTTTGACGCCCGGTTGGCATTTCAGGCATGGAACCACTTGGAAGCTAATCGCCATGTAAAAAGGTAAACATCTCAAAAATGCTGAGCATTCGCAGAATGTGAACTCTGTATGAGAATCATGTATCTGTGTATGTGTGTTTGTGTGTGTGTGTGTGTGTGTGTGTGTGTGTGTGTGTGTGTGTGTGTGTGTGTGTGCGTGGATAATGTATTTGCAAGATAGTTAAACGAAGGCCTTGGTAAACTCACCCGCTGACATGTTCAGGCGTTTGCGAGCATCCCGTTTCGAGTAGAGGAACTGTTGGAGACCACCGCCAAGCTTTTTGCTGCCGCTGCTGATGGAGCTGGCGGAGCCAACGCCAGCGCAGCCGCTGCTGTTGGCGGCAGCTGCACGTGCCGCCAAGCCTGGCGAGCGATAGCGTGCGCTCTTGGCGCTGCCCGTGGAAGAGGGCGTATAGTTGAGCGCATTCTGCGACTTGGTGATGGGCGTGCTGGTGAAAGCCGCGCCCACTGAAGCCACCGAGCTGGTGGGCAGGCGTGGCAGCGAATTGGTGCTGGCCACCGGCACGCTGCCAGTTAAGCTGCGCGGCAAGGTGGAGCGATTCGAGCTGAACTGGGCCGATTGGCCTTCGTCGCTGGAGTCCGTCTCGTAGATGGCATCAGGCACACTGGATCGGCGCACATCCTTGGCGGAATCGGCACAAGAGCTGGCCGATGAGAGCCAGGGCTTGGCGGGCGATGCCTCCAGCTGATGATGATGGGCATCGCCGCCGCCAATGCTGCCGCAGGAGCGCACGCGATCCAGCTGCTCGCGACTGAGGCTCTGCTGGTGCTGGCTGAACAGCAGGTCGCCTGCAGATCTGCGCTTTGCTACAGCCAAAGCGGACGCAGACGACGAGTTGTCCCTGTCTAGCTGGCTCAGCTGGCTGAGCCTCGTTCTGGAGTCGCCATTAGCCAGTAATGCCGACTCAAAACTGCCGCGCCACGAGAATCGCTCGTAATCGCTGGCCACGCCGCACTCCTCCCCGGCATTGTCGCCGGCCCCAACGCCCGTAGGCCCCGACTGCTGATGACCCGCCGCATGGCCAGGCGTTTGGCCATGGAGCTGTGTGTGTTGTCCAGAGTTGGCGCCGCCATCTAGCAGCAGATCATGGGAGCGGCTGCGCAGCTTAAGCTGCTTTAGCGGCAGCGCCTTCAGCTGCAGCTGCTGCTCCACCTCATCCTCCTCATCCTCCGTTGTGGTAGCTGAGATCTTGGCCTGCGCACGCCGACTGTGTCGCGTGGACGTGGGCGTCTCATTGCCGCTGCTCACTTCGTGCATCAGCGCCACCAGGCGGGTGCCTATGTGCTGCATGACCTTGGCAAACAGCTGCGGCGAGCGCTGATCCGTGCTGCCCGTGGACAAGTGATCCTCATCCGCCTCGACGGGCTTCGGCTGTGGCGCTGTTTCGCTGGTATCTCCCGCAGCCACCTTGCTGAAGGAAGCCACCAGCTTCTGGTAGACAAACGCCGTGTCGCCATTGAGCGCATGCGTCTCGTCTAGCAAACCTCCATCGCCGCGCACTCCCTCGACATCCACCTCGAACTTGTTGATTATCTGCTGGCAGCTGGCGGAGATTTGCGCCTTCAGCTGGCCCTTGTGTTCGGAGCCCTCCAAGTCGGAGCTGGTATAGTCTGAGGAGTCATACGAATCTGACCAGGTGTCTTCGCTGCTGAGATACTCGACTATCTCGCGCACCTGCTCATCATTGATGCCCGGCACGGTCTTCATCAGCCGCGTTAGCTCGTTCTCGAAATAGGCCAACTGTGCGGGTCGAGACTTACCCGACTTGCAGGCTAGCCGGCGCACCGAGCTGGGCGTGCTCCCACCGCTCTGATTCTGCGTCTGGGCCAGGTTCTGTGTCTGCGTCTGCGTCTGGGTCTGACTCTGCTGTGCATTGGCCGTCGCCACGATGAGCGTTTTGAAGAACTGACGCATTTTGCTCATCATGAGATTGGTCTCCTCGTCGGAGCTCCAGTTGTTGAAGCTATCCTTGCGCACCAGATTCGAACTGGTGGTGACGTTGCCTGTCACAGCCGCTGCTGCTGTCGGCGGCTGCAGTGTCATGCGACGCATGCTGTTGGTGGCAGCTGCGCTTGCGCTTGTGCTGGGCAGCTCCAGTTTGGGCAGGCTGAGTGCAGCCGCTGCAGCCAGCGGCTCCCGATCCTCGCTGATCTGGCCTAGTGCCGGCGTAGGGGATTTACAGGGCTCGCATTCCGTTGACTTCAATAGATCATCGTTGCTGCCCACAAAGCCGCTGTCGCGGCTGTGATGCTGCTGCTTCTTGGCCTGAGCTGTGCCCAGCGTGGACGTATGTGAGTCGGCTCCAACTCCAGATACAGATGTGCCCATATCTGCTGCTTCGTGCAGCTTCTTCTCGTCGAGCGAATCGTGACGCTTGCGCAGCTGCTTCTTACGCTTGATGGTGTCCGAGGAGCTGCCATCGGAGGCGCGATCTACTGCGTTGGCCATGTGTATGACGGTATCGTCGCAGCCTGCCTCCGATTCTGATGTGTCCTCTGCTGCTGCTGCTGCAGCTGCAGTTGTCGATGCGTCCATTGTATCCGCCTCGGGTAGCAGCAGATTATCTAGAGAGGAGTTGTGACTGCGCGGCGTGCCGCGTGCGCGCACCAGCCGTTTGCGTCGCTGGCTGGGACTGGGATGCCCCTCGCTGTCGCTGCCAACGCTGCCGCCGCTCTCGTCGCTCTCCGCCTGCTTCTCGCCGCCGCTGAAGCCCATGAAGCCAGAGAGGAAATACTTTTCCAGGCGCGATGAGGCCAAATCTGCGGCACTGTTGGCGCCATCCAGCAGCTGATCATCGTGCGGCAACGAGTCCAGACTTTCGGAGCACTCGGAACTGACCTCCGAGGCGGTATCATCGCCGCGCGTGTCAATGGAGCTCATGACTTTGCCATCGCCCAGGCCAAAGAAGAAGTACTTCTCCAGCTCGGAGGCGCTGAGTCTATGATGATGCTGCAGCGTGCGCATGCGCCTGCGTTCCGCCATATCCTCCTCCTCCTCCTGCTCCAGCTCGTTGTCGGCACGCATGGAGGCCACCTCACTCTCCTCACAGCTCTCCTCGACAATGGTGTGCAGAGTAAAATCAATGGCCGATCGATTATAGCCACGCAGCTCCTCCTCCCGATCCATGTACATGATGCGTCCGCCCAGCTCGCCATCACCCTCTGCATCCTCCGAATCGGTGGCCGTCGGTGTAGTCGTTGCATTGCTCAAATTCTCGTCCTCCTCCTCGTCGCCATCGCCGCGCTGACTCAGCTCCTCCACCCAGGAATCATCATCGGCCAGGCCATCGTCCAGGCTGAGCTTGGGCCGCACGCTCGGCTCATTTAGCGAGTCCACGCTGTAGGAGTCACGCGACAATTCCCGCTCACTTGGCGTTGGCGTCACTGGCAACAGTTCGACGCCGAGCTCCGCGCGCAGCGTATCGTCTGACTCATTGCCAAAGTTCTGGCCAAAGTTGTTGTTGCTGTTGCCAATCGCTGCCATTTCATAATCGTTGTCGTTATTCGTCGTTGTTTCTGCTGCTGCTGTTGTCGTTGTTGTTGTTGTTGCACTTTCATTGTCTTTTGTAATCATCACTAAACTGCGATATTTGGCTGAAAGTGAATTCTTGGCTGCAGCAACTGTTGTTGTCGTCGTTGTTGTTGCTGTTGTTGTTGCTGCTGCCTCTGTTGCTGCTGCTTGTTCGTTGATTTGCAGTTCTTGATGACTGCCAAATATTTTGTCGTATTCGTTTTCACAACTTTCAAACACACGCGACGATGCTTCATTCACATTCACATTCATATTCACATTCACTACGTCACAGTTGCTGTTGCTGCTGCTGCTATGTTGGCCAACAACAACGACAGCATTGTTGCTGCTGCCTTTTGTCTTTTGTGCTGCGAAATCGCCGTCATTATGGCCAGTGTTGTTGTTGTTGTTGTTATTATTACTACTGCTATTATTATTATTAATGTTGTTGTTGTTGTTAGTATACAACGTTAGGCGCGCGTTTGGCTCTTCAACCGCAACGTTTAACATTTCATTTTCGACTGACTCCGCTGCCGCCGCCGTTTCCAATGCCGACTGCGACTTCACATCGGCTGCGCAATCGGCTTTATTAGCAACAGGTAGCGCACTCTCTTTATGCTCAGCAGCTGTCGCTCTCCCAGCTACCTGCTGTTCTTCTTGCTGCTGTTGTTGTTGTGCTTCAGGTGCTTTACTCGTTATGGCGAGAGAGTGAGAGTTCGACGAGTCGACGAACAAATCGTCGTTTATTTTGCATGCTTCGCTGCGTATACCGCCGCCCGCAGCGTCCCCCTCCGCCATTGCCAGCGTTTGCACAGCTGTTCGCTCTGCGATGGTTGTCGCTGTTGTTGTTGTTGCTGGTGTTGTTTGCCTGGCTGCTAGTTTATTATCGGTGTTTGCTTTTACCTGCTGCCGCTGCTGGCATGAAAACCCAAGAGTCGCTGCCTCTGTTTTCTCTGGCTTTGCCAGTTCTTCTTCGTTTACATGCTTACCCTCGGCGTCGCTTGGTTCGTTTTGTTTCGCTGCTTCGCTTTCGTCATTAGAATTAACGTTTACGCCTTTCTGGGAATGGCAACTGGCCGGCACGAGGGTTGCCTCTGTTTGGGCCACCGCCTCCTCTATGTTCTCCGCCTGCTGTGCATTAGGTGCACACCCTGCTTTAAGCATTTGACTGCTGCATTCGCTTGGCTTCTGCTTCTGTTGCTGCTCCATGTGGGCGGCAGCCGCAGCAGTGCTGGGCAGCAGCAGATGATCCTCATTGATTTCGGCCACGCCGCGACGCAGTCGCTGCAATTTGAGCTCCAACTGGGAGTTTTGCTTGTGCAGCGCCAGTAGGCGATTCACATCGTTGGAAATGCTGTGCAGCTCATCGCAGGCAGCCAGGACGGAGCTTAATTCGAATGGCAGCGGCTGCTCAATGCTCTGCTCTGATTGCTCCTCTGACTGCTCCTGCTCCTCCTCTTCGACGTCTGGCAGAGCGCGCATGCTATGCAGCACAACGCCGCCGGCATTGGCGTCGTCGTCGGTGCAGCCGCCCACAACCACAATGCAGTTGGCAAGCTCATCGCTTGAGTTGGCAACGCGGCGTTCACTTTCATCATCATCTTCATCTTCGTCGCTGGCATCACGTGCCGCTGCCGCTGCAATTGGTTGTTGTTGCTCAGCCTCCTCCTTCTCCTCCTCCTGCTCCTCGGCCAATGCCTTTACGTAGTTTAGCACAATGCCACAGTCGGTGCGTTCGGTATCCGTATCGTTATCTGATGAATCTTCGAGATTTGCATCCGAAGAGGACAATGAATCACCCTCGGTGGATGAACTGCGTCTGGCACGCGCCGCCTGGCCCACCTGTCGATTTACTACAAACACCTTGTTGAAACGTTTGCGCTTGGGTCGCCGATCTGCGACGGTGCCGGTGTCATCCGAGTCACATGACTCGGAGCTGGAGCTGCTGGAATCACTGCTGCTGCTGCTGCCGTCGGTAGTGCTGTGATGCACCATTTGCACCGGCAATGCTGGTCTCTGTGGCGCTGGTGGCTCCTCCATCTCCGCCTGCATGGCCAAGGCAACATCGTAGCTGCGCTCCACCAATTTGCGTGGGCTGCGCTCATCTTCAGTTTCACTGTTGCTGCCGCTGCTGCTGCTGCTGCAGTTGCTGTTACTGCTGTTGGCGGCGTAGCTTTCGCTGCGCAAATGGCCAAACGCCGCCACCTCACTTGGCTCGCTCTCGGACATATTTGTGGGTTTTTTATTTATAAACCGATGGGAGGACAAATTCCTCGCTAGCTGCGGCTCTAGTTGTGGCTGCTGCTGCTGCTGCAGTTGCTGTTGTTGCTCTCTAGGCGCAACGGCGGCAACAATCTCAACATTTTCGACTGCAACTTGGCCGCCGCCGCTGAAACGAGTTATTACCGCAGGAGCAGCCGCACTCAATGTGGCTCCAGTTGTTGTAGTTGTTGCTGCTGTTGCTGGTACTTGATTTTTATGTATATTTGTTTCGTCTGCTGCCTCCGCTGCTTCGTCTTTGTCGTCGTCGTGGTTGTTACTCGCCAGGTAGGTTTGTCTTTCAGTTTCTGTCTTTTCTGTTTGTGTTTGTGTTTCTGTGCCCGCTGCTGCTGCTGTTGGTCTGCTGTTTTGCACAGTTTCGCATAGATTTTGGCATTTATTTGGCAGCTTGGCTGTCAATGTTGCTGCTGGCATCGCCTCGCTTTTATCAGGCACAGCGGCAACATCAACATGTGCTCTAAATTTAACACTGGTGCTGGCGTCGCAGTCGCAGTCGCTGCTGCTACCTTTATCATTCGCATTACACAATCTCACTGTTGTTGTGGGCGTTGTGGCGACGTCAACGTCAACGTCAACGGCATCGGCATCGACACAGAGCGAACGACGCGTTTGTTGTTGCTCACCCGACGGCGTGCGCGGCAATACTAAACCTAAACTTGTTGGAGCTGGCTTGAAAGCCATTTGGCTGGCCAGTTGTTGTTGCTGCTGATGCTGTTGTTGTTGTTGTTGCTGTGCCAGACACAGACAGCCGGCTAATGTTTCCAGGCTGCGACCTGCTGTGCCATAGCCGGACGTTGCTGATGAAGACGTGGACGCAGTGGAGCACAGCGACTGCGTCATCAGCGAGCCCAGCGAGGCGCTCAGCTCCGGCGCCGAGGACTTAAAACCGCCGCCCAGTTGACTTGTTGTTGTTGGCAATTGCTGATAGCTTTTGGTTGTTGCCGGCGGTGTTGCATCAAACATGTTGCTGGCCGCGGCGAATTGCTGTGAATAAGCAACCATGGCCGCGGCGGCGGCAGCTGCAGCTGCTGCCTGTTGTTGTTGCTGCTGCTGTTGCTGTGGCGAGTTTGGTGACGACGAGGCTGCAGCCGCCGCCTGCCACAGCTGCTGCAGCGAGGCAGCCAGGTGCTCGTCCTGCTCGAGCAGCGGCGCGCCCGTATGCTCCAACTGCCAGTTGTGGTAGGCGGCCAGTGGCACGGGTATGGGCACCGGCACGGGTATGGGCACATATTGGGGCTGCTGTGGGGTTGTTGCCCCACTGCAGCCGCATCTGCTGGGTGTGTGGCTGTGATGATGATGCTGATAGTGGTGGTGGCTCTTGAGGAATCGCGTCTTGATGCGCGCCTTCATGCTGAGTGGCAGCGTGGGCGTCGGCGGCGTCTGGTTCTGATCGGAGCTGGTCTGGGAGCTGCTCTCGGCCTGCATGTGCAGCTCCTCGTCGGTGCCGGTGTCGCTCTCACGTATCTTGGAGCAATAGCTGCGCAGCTGCTGGCGACGCTGCAGCAGGGGAGAATCGCTGTCGCTGGACTTGCGCCGCAGCCGTGGCGGCGGCGTAGGCGTTGTGGGCGTCATTGAACTGGCGTAAGCTATCATGGTTGTGGTTGTCGTTGTCGTTGCAGCAATCATCGAGGGTTCAAAGTAATCCCAATCGCAGTCCTCCACATTGCTCACAATACTGTGACACTGGTGCGTGGATGTGCAGGAGGAACTGGACGCGGTATCCGTATCATTGCCGTCACCGTCGTCGTCTTCTTCCTCCTCCTCTTTGCACGACGATGACGAGTCCGAGTTTAGAAAAACAAGCTTGAACTCATCCGCTTCGACACTGTACTGCGACTGAGCCGCCGTGGACGCGGTGCTGCACCTGAACTCCAGCTCCGACGACGACGATGTTTCCATGGCATCGCCGTTGCTGTCACCGGAAGCGCCAGCTGCCAGCTGCGAGCCTGTGAATTAATGGGGTGGGTTTTTTTGTTTTGTTCTTTGTAGAGCAGTTTTTCGACTCAATTAGCTTGACGTTGACCGACACCACAGAATGACAATGGAAAATACTGGTTTATCACAGGTGAGATACGGGTTTTCGGCATGTTTAATGGTTTTAGCATGGGTAACTACTGCACCACCACCGCAAGAGCTTGGGCGGACAAGGTGGTTGGAAAGCTATGTACTACAATGGGGTTAGTCCACTATTTGTTAAGCTTGTTATATACTTCTGTGCATGTATAAATATTGTGTGTTTATGTAGTACTTATGTTAATTAGATACATTTGTAATGCTTGTCACCATTAGATACTCATATTATTAATACTTATATTACAGTATATCAACAGATTTCTCGAGCGACATTCAATTCACTTTTTGGCAATTTGCGCTTAAAATTCTCAAATGGTTTAGCTTATTTTAGCGGCAAATTGAGGACTCTTGAGCAAAGTCGTTTGTAACTAATGTGAAAGTTGTGGCAAATATCGGTTGGCTAAATATCTATTAGCCTATTGAGTACCCACTCGCAGACACCGCTACCTTGCAATCCAACATCTGCCGTATGATGATCTCGAATCGACGACTTGTCTCACCCTAGAAAACGCAGCTATTTAATAGATCTAATTTCGCACCTAAGCTAATATTTATGCAGATCTCGAGGAAATGCTTTGCATATTTGACTTTCCCTTGCCCCCAATTCACATGCTTGTGTTTTTCTTCGCATCTCGCTGGCCCAGGCAGACGAAATGTCTCCCGAAAGTATTTTCCTTGCGGTTTTATCTTTAATACTCGAGCTGCGTTTATGCTATATTTGGCAAAAAGCTTTTTAGGCCAGGCCGCACCAGCTTCCAGTCTCGAATCCTTTGCAGCAGCCACGACAGCTTGTCCGATAGATTCCTTGTATTTGCGCAAACAAAACAGAGGGAAATGCATGCATGTTGCACAAGCCCCTGGCAGCCGCAAAGCAAATATTTGGGGTACGTTCACTCTGGCTCGTTTCGAAAAGTGGCTACCCCCTTCACGACTCTACTCAACAGGCAGGTGCTCGCTTAAAGATTAACGATACATTTTCGACAGCTAGCCCCCAAGGAGACGAGGCACTTGAGCGAACTTCCAAAGCTTGGGCGACAATGTCCTGATTGTAGTTCTCGAATGGATTCGGGTTCGCAGTGGCCGTCCCCGAGACTCGCAAGCAAACAGCAAATTAAAACATAACAATAGATGCCAAAAGCATTTCGGGGGGAGCTAAAAAAAAAAAACGCTTGTATTGTTGGAAAATACAAACGCACATTTTCGACTGTCTTTGTGTTGTGGGCGATTTATGAGTTCGCTGCCATATCCTGTGTGTGTGAAAATATTTCATGGTTCCCCAATAAACCACATAAAACGTGCACTTAAAAAAATTCAATTTCCTTTTGCGGAATGAGCGGTATTTCCTTTAAATAAATCGAACTGTACTCTTACAAACATAGATAAAGAAATAAATTTTTCAATTAGTTATATAATTGTTAATTATGGTGGTTTTCTCAAATTGATTGCTTCGCATTTCTAGTATCTATCTGATTTATTTAAATTTTGGAATTAACTTTACTTACTGTCCAGTATACTTTTCTGTTTTAGTTTGAGGCCAAACTTCAACAGCAAATGATTTGAAGAATACATTACATTGAAGAATTTTAAAGGGTTGACCAAAATTGTGCATTAATAGAATGCCGTGTCAAATCTTTCCGATTTTATAGAATTTGTTATAATCAATCGTTTAAATCGGCTGTTTTTTCGTAAATTATAGGATTTGGGGTAATTGTTTCAATAGCACTGATCATAACCTAAGTAGTTGCCATATCAACACTAGCTTGGTTCGAGTCATGAGATTAGCTGTGATCTTTAAATCTTCGCCACTATCTCACGTAATTTTTTTCTCGGAGTTTATCGTTTCTTTGTGATATGATATATCATATATGAATAACTGTGTCTCTACGCCTATATCTAGTTCGAATAACTGAAACTCTTCGGCTCCCACTATAGAGATTACAATGTATTTTCCCATTTCAATTCTGCAAATTCAAGTTGTAGAAATACACAAAATTGGGATTATTTTTCATTTGTATTTTTCTGAGTGTAAAGCTGCAGGTTCGTTCTGTCAACTCGCTACAGTAAGTGCGCACAAAGGATAACATTGTTATGCTCGCTATATCTAGTAAATACATAGTATCGAAGAATTTCGAACATGTTTTCATTTTTCACAATTGTTTTGCTATGCGCAAAAGTGAAGCACACTTTTAGGCGGCAATTGAAATGGGTTTTTTAACAATGAGTGTTGTTTCGGGGCAGCGTCTGTTTATTGAGTTTGTAAATATTTTCTTTGCTTAGCTGCAGCTAAAAGAAGAGCATTGCGTTAGTCACAATTTAAATTCCTTAGTCCCTCAAAGTGATGCACTTATTACCAGCCACAACCCACAGAGTTTTGGTTCCTTTGACAAATCTCGAAAAATGCTTGCAATTATAATTATACCCAGATACTTAAGAGCAGAACAAAAGGCAATGGGGTGGTTAAAGTGAATAATGATAAAGGCAATAATGACCCACATCAAGCGCAGGACTTCTCCCTTCTTTCTTCCCCTAGCCCCGTGCGGCACCAAAGTGTCGCTTAATTAATTTGTGCGTAAAATTAGAGGAAAAGCAAAACCCAGCGAAAAACTTAATTTAGACACGGGGCACCGTCACCAAGCTTATTATACGCCAAGCACACACAACCACAACCAATACCACAACCGAAACCACACATATACACACATACACGCAGACAGATACAAACTACATAATTTAAGAGCTAGTGGAGATGCTGGTCATTAGCACTCACCCTCCTCGGCGGCCTTCTCCTTTGCCTTCTCCTTGCGTCGCTGCAGCACGACCTTCTTGAAGACAACGGCAGCTGCCTCCACTGCATTCTGCAGCTCCTGCTCCCCCAAGGTGCTGGTGTGCTGCTGGAAAGGATTAAGCATCAGTTGTGGGGCTCTGATTAGTGTGTGTGTGGGGGAGTCACTTACTGCTGCGGCGCCTTCCGTCTCACTGGCCTCCTTGTTGCTGCCAGCGTTGGGGCATTTGCCGTTAGCCTCTGCTGTCTTTGCTGCGGCCGGCTCGTCCTCTTTAGCTGGGACTGTGTTAACGGGAATTGGCGTTTTTTTCAAGCGATTGGTTAGGTCAGAGTTCTGGTGCTTAAGCAGTTCATGGAAGGAGTAGTGATGCTGTGGTACTCTACCTATATAATGGTTAATGTTTGTGCCGCGTGCGGCAGCGGGGAGGGGGTGCACAAATTTAATAAATCGGGTGATTGCAACTAACTACAGCTAAATAAAGCTAACCAGCTACAGGTTTCTACTGCTGCGCGGGTGCACAAAGCAACTAGAGCAACTATTAGAAATCGTCAGCCTGGACTTACCCTCCTCGCCGCGGCTGTTGCGACGACGCGCTTGGGGAATCTTCGAGGCGCCACCGCGCGTCTTGTCCAATATATCGGCCAGCGGTCGGGGGCTGGGTATTTTCGAGGTCTCCAGTTTCTTTGGTGGCTGCAAAAAGTTGGCTTAAATTGGCTTAAAACATTCGACAAAGGCAAAAATAATCATGTTACCGTTGAGTCCTTTTCGGGATGCGAGAAGGAGCGACGCGTCACGGGCTTGGGCGCCGTCTTGGCGCCAGAATCCTCCGACACGGAACGCATTTGCTCCGGCTTGCGACGATCTGCTGCACTCTGCTCCGTTGCTGTTGCCGAGGCACCTGCTGAGGCGCCCGGGGCTGTGGTTGCCATTGCCGCTGCAGCCGCTTCGCCTAAGCCCGCTCCGTACTCCTCCTGTGGCATGGGCAGCTCCCGGGATTGTCGTCGCCGCATTCGATTGTGCATGAGCGGAGTGCGTGGAAGGGCCGCACCGCTGTGCATCATATGGCCCGTGGCGCCCATGTCCGTGTAAAAGCCAGGCAGTGGAGCCGCCCCATAGCCACCATCGCCGCCCGCCAGAACGTTCTCGGCGCTGTAGATGGGCCGCGTGTTTCTCGGCTTGTAGGGAGAATCGTCGGAGCCATTGTTGTAGATGATACGCGGTTCGCTGCTGAATCCCGCATTATAGTTCTTCTCGTACTGGACCTCATCCGACTCCAGAAAGCTGGTGGCGCTGTTTCCAAAGTAATCGACGTATTCCGGCTGAGTTTCCAGCTCCTCGCTGACATCGGGAAACTGATTGAACTGCTGCTTGGCCTCGCCGAAGGTGCGGGAGCCGTGCTCCTGCTCCTTGAGGCAGTCCTGCCGCACCAGCCGGCTGGGAGAGCGGCTCTGCGAGCGCTGCGTAGTGGGTATTTCGGGCAGCAGTCGGCGACTCTCCACATGGGCTTTGCTGCTGTTCGAGTACTCCTCGTTGCTGTGGCTGCGCACCTTGATCATCTTGGAGTGCGGATCGCGCGAATGGTGTATATTGACGCTTTGGCTGCTCGAGTACTGCTCGCCGGCGGTACTGGCTACGCTCCCGCCGCTGCCCAGATCCACCGCGCCCACAGTGGGCACATTCTGCTGTGAGAGAAACTGGCGTGGATTCTGCACGCTGGGAAACAAGAAGTTCTGCTTGGTGCGCGGCGAGATGGGCATAAATTTGGCCGGTGGCGCCTGGTGCACGGTCAGCGTGTTACCGCTACTAAAAGCCTCCGGATTTGGAAGCGTCTGCTGGCGTGTAAACTCCGGCGAGCGTCGGAACTGCGGAGAGGTCTGGCGCTTGGGCGGCGATGTGGGCAGCAGCTTGACGTGCTGATCGGGATTGGGCAATGTGGCCTGGCGCATCATGCGTGGCTTGCCAAACGTCTGACTATAGTCTATCTCATCGCTGGCCATGCTGGATGCCTGCGATTCGTAGTTGAGCGGCGGCGCAGTGGCCGTTGTGACTGCTGATGAGGATTGGCTGGTCGGAGCCGGCAAATTGGCTGTGCTGGGCAGCAACTTGGTGCGATGATAGTTGCTCGGCGGCTCCGGGAAGGATGTTTGGCGCGTGAAGGGCGTATAACGCTGCTGTTCGCCCGGCGACCGTTCCGGCGAACGGCTATAGACGCGATTCGGTGAGGTGGACATGTAAATGGTAGGTGGCGCCTGGCATGGATTAGCCGGCAGCGTCGACTGGCGGCGCACCTGCAGCCGATGGCTATGCGTGGGTGGACTCGCTGCTGCCTCCAGCTGTGGCTGCGGCTGCTGTATCAATATCTGGGTGTAGTTGTCGCAGTCGGCGGCGGTGTTCATGTGGATTATATCGTCGCTGTTGTAGGCGCTCGGATAGAGTGGATTGTTCTGCACCTTATGCGGCGAGGTGGGCGCGGTCAGATTCGCCGAATTGTAATTGGCCAAATTGGCACCGCTGCCGCTCAGATTCGGATCGTTATTCAGTGTGCTGGGCAGCGTCGATTGGCGTAAAACCCGACGCCCCAAATGCCACTTGCTGCCACTAATGGGCGTGGCAGTGCCACTACTATAATTAATGATGTGCGTCTGGCGCGGCTGCGGGGGCGCCTGATGATGTTGCAGCTGCTGCTGCTGCAGCTGCTGATGCAGCGTATTTTGATGCAACGAGGGATAGCTGCCCGCCGATTGTGCTTCAATTAAATGTTGTTGCTGTGGATACAGATTGTCGGTGACGGGTTGTTGCGAATTCGGATTATTCGGATCGTCCTCGGGATCTGCAAGCAGGCATTGTTCAGACACAAATAAAATTAGATTACTTTTAAGCAGACTCACTTGATATGGTCCAGGAGCGGCGTATGCTTTTCCGCAGCACGTCGCTGGTGCTTAAATGATCGACAGACTCGCAGGACGCATAGGCTTCCTTCAGCCACTCACCGCTGGCGGCCTGTAACTCCCTGCAAGAAGAACAACAAGACCAATTCCATTTAAAACACCAAAATACATCCGTTAACATGGCTCAATACACGTCTGCCCGTGTCAGCCAGAGCCAACAAACTGACTGAGTATCTGACACAAGCAAAAACAAAAGTTGCTGAAACAAAACAACAAAACAAAAAACAAGCGTGCCAGATCTCAAGACACCCTGTACGTAGCGCCAAGCTACCCAAGATGAAACCCAAAAAAAAACTGCATTTAATAAAATTTTCGCTATATTTCAGAACATTTTTCCTGGTTTTGAAAATTTAAAAATGTATATATGCGGGAACAAATATACCAATTAATGGTGATTTCAGTTTTTATGTTGTCCGATGAGTATTATCACTTTATTGGAATGTGGATATGTGGGGCACTTATGACAGTAGTTAATTGAAGGCTGCAAAAATGGGTGTTTGATATACCAATATTTTTGAACGTGACCTCTAACTGGACTAGTTAAGTGAGCCTGTGCCGAAATTGGGTTGAACCGTGAACAATGGTAAACGTTTTTTTTTTAGCTCAGATCGCCTCGGTTGTTGATGCTGCTCAAGAAATATTATAATTGGTGGAAGAAGCCCTCCACTGGCTGTCACATACGTTTCCGCAAAACCAATATGTTCCATTTCTTGCCATTTATAGGGCATATCATTAGACAAGACACCAACACGACGCAACACCGTAATGACTATACAAGGCGGGTGCTCTAGAGGCTGCTCTGGAGGCGTCTTTGGTTGAGGGCGCAGCCGCTCGGAGACTGTCAGGCGTTTTTCATTTCAGACTTTATGAACAAATTCCAATCAAAGACGCAGCCAGTGTCAGAGCTATCGATATATATATATATATATATATATATAGTAAGGCATACGATATGTGTGCTAGGCAACGCCTCACCAGAGCTGGCTGGGGCGTGGGGCACATCTCTTCACACAGCAGTTGCAATTGCTGCGTTGACAGCTGGCTGCCATTTGGGAGGCGTCAGTTTGGCTGACACCTGTGGGCGTTGCTAGCATCTTGGCAAATTTCAGCACGCAAAGCAGCTCCAAAATTTACATACCATGTAGTTACCCTGCAGCTGCCCGGGCTGCTCTGGCTGCTGCTGCGTTGGCCAACATTTAATTAGTTCAGAGTCTTGCGTCTGGCCTTGCTTACTTTTTATTTATTTTGTTTTTAGTAACGACTTTTTTCGGGGCTTGGCAATTAACACTGAACTCTGGGAGCGTGTGGGTCGCCTGACAGCATCATCAGCAACTGCAAAGACTTCAACACTTGTTTCTACATTACTTTTCGGGCAGTTAAAAAATGCTGAACTCCGTGCAACAGGGCGTATGTGTAATATTTATATGACTAAACTCGATAGTCGATACCATTAATCAAATATGGCATCGAGTCTATTAGCTTCAGTTAATATTTAAATTGCACGCCCGTACATTGACAAAATGTACCACAATTTATAGTATGAAGTCAGATAAATTTGGTTTAAGGACGAGTGTTGAACTCCTTGAGAGCAGATTGAAAATAATAATTCATTTCACGACGCCTACAGGGTTCTTGGCCAACAGTTTCAAAATCTTATCGAAGTCCGCAACGTTTTTATTACTTGTTAATATTCATATTTCCAACGTATTTAATGACAAGAGCTTCGCTTTAAATACTTTTATTTACTATTAAAACCCAATTAAAATATGATTCCATGAAATATCCGCCAAATGTTTCTGCCCATCTAGACTCCAGTTCTAGGATATGCCTAATTAGGCTTACCAGATAGACTTTCACTTACAATTAGCTTGCAGTTCAGGCATAATACAAATTGTTTTGAATAAAATTACCAAGAATCCTTGTATCCTTATGTATCCAGAAATGCTAAGCCAATTCCAACTAAAAAGCTGCTTCCCAACTAAAACTGCTGATTGCCACTCAAACTATATAGAACTAAGTGCCAATTGAAAGATGCATGGTTAAGCTCTTCTACAACTGCAAAACTCACGTTTCTCAGTTTACCTTGAACACATTGAAAATGTGTAGAACGGGTATAATCGTTTAGTGCAAATGCTCTAAACAGACGGAGTGAAATGTGTCCGACTCCATAAAATATATATAAATACTTGCGCAGCATTAACAGCCAATTCGATCTAAACAAAAGACTGGAAATTTGGAATATAGGTCTTCTTATTAGCTTTGATCTGTGCAGGCGACCAAGTTAGTTTTAAGTTCGTTTCCATTAAATGGATTAAATTCTATATCTCTTTGCATTATATGTGTGTATATATAGATTTATTTATTTCACATTAACTGTTCCCCACAAAATTATAAAAAAATTTGTTTATGAAGGCTCTTGGGCTTTGGTATTTACCCACACTTGGATGTCATATATATATCAATGGACAATGAACACCAAAGTTAATCAAGAACTAAAAAGTGAAATAGCTGCAGCATTAAATGCGTAGATGTGTATGCCTGTGTGTGAAGATTTAGATGTGTATGCGTATGTGCGAGAGTGCTTGCAAACGCAGCTTGGCGCCGAGTTGAGGGTGTCTTATAGTTAGGCACTTCCCACTAGTGCACACCCACTTGTTCACTTCTCAATGAGGTAACAGCTCTTTTCAGCTATCTTTTTCAATGGGCCTGATGAATGCTGGGCTCATTATAAGGTACTTAGTTCTAATTGGCAATGAAAAAGCAACATTCTCTGCGCTTTTACAATAACTTTCAGGTTTGCAACTGGCCATACTTATCTTGTTATGAATGAATGTTGCCTTTGTCATCATTCTTTCCATAAAGTTCCAGGGAAATCCTTAAATAGTCTTTGGGTGAAATGCTCTTATGCTCGTAACAACTACTCAGAAGGAAAACATCTTCAGCTAGTTTTCTTTGCTACTCATTGTTCACCTTGAACTTGTTCACACTTTTTTCTCATATTATTGTTCTCTGAGTGAGTGTGCAGGTTAGTCAACTGGTTTTAAAAAATTAACCTTAAGATGTAAATGGGCAAAATTAAATCTTGGCTTTTATTGTACCTCAGGCAACACACAAATAGTTTTGGAGTTAGCAAAGCGCTTAGGTATCGGCTTAGTCATTGTTTTTTCAAAACAAAAACCCATTTGGTGCAGCAGAAATAGCAAAATAAATAATTCAGTTTCCAGTTGCAATATTCAGGCACATATTTGCAACAGCCGCCGCTCAAGTGCAAATGAAAATTGAATATCAACTGTTGTTGTTTATTTTGGGATATATTATATATAGAATAAAGGCGTTATAAACTTCGTATACGATTAAAAAGTGCCCAAAAATGCATTTCAATCGAAAATTGTAAAGTGAAAATGTATGAACACACATGATACACACTCACGCACACACACACGCACAGAATTTCTAGCAATTTTCGGCTTGCAACGAGAGCAACCGAAAAATTCAGCAGAAATGCCCCAAACTGTTGCCTCATGAAATATGCAACGCATCAGCTGTCAGTGGGGGTCATCGGATGCCCTTTCGGTATATGTGATCCCATGGAAATTTATTTTTGTACGCATCAGGTGACAATTTCTGGTTGCACAACACAAAATTAGCAGGCAACAATGAAAATGCTGGGTTAGCTTTACGTATTTGCAGCGAAGGCAAAAGCTAACGAGCCATAATGCCCCAGGGGAGATTGCTTGATAGATAGGGCCTACCCTGTAATCAGCTATTGGGAGGCATATCAGACTTCGTTTTCTGTTTTCTAATTTGCAATCTTTTCTTGAATAGCCTAAAATTTATGTGCTGTCAGTTTTAAAATTTTCTGTATATAAAAATCAGCCTAAGATATGATATTCTTAGCTCTTTATAGAAAATGTATTTGAGTAAGAGAAAATGTATTTCTTCCAATATAAATTATTTAACTGTTTGCTATTTTACTGAAATTGGTTGTGTCTCTTAAGTTTTAACTATTCTTTCTGCAAATTTACCTTTATGTAACCGGCACAATGAAAAGTAAGAGCTCGCAGGTCTATTTTCAATAGAAATAAAGCTGATTGGCATATAAAAACAAAAAACATAGTGTATTTATTTATTATATATTCATTATGCACCTTTAGCGGTGCTTAACGTTCGCAATTCTCAACAAGTTAAAGCTTTAAATGGGGAACAAGATCCTTGCAATTCTAGAGTCGATAGCAAAGTCTGCTGATAATAAAACTGGGAGGTTCTTGATATAGTGTAGATACTAATTTTTTAGTGGTAATTTCTTGTTATTTGTTAACTATTATAGCTTTATAAAATATATAATATAAAATTACCATAACGAAAGGCATGTTTTAAGTAGTATTTTTCTGCTTCTTTACAACTTTTGTATGTTTAATTTCATTATGCCCAACTCTTCATTTAAGCTACATTTGTATAAAAAGTTTTCAACAATATCATTTATACACAAAATGTTTTTTTAGATGATTGTACCAATAGCTATTAAAACTTTTATCAGAATAGGGGCTATTTAACTGTTAAACGGAAGGGATGCTGGGCCGAAACCCAGTCTAGTGTGCGGTAGCAGAAATATTGTAGTCAGCAGTCATCTTGGACAGTGTTAGAGTTTTATTTTATAATTTTATTAAATTTTTGATTAGAAAACCAGTGGGTTTGACTATATTCTTTGAGTTCAATAGGAAGTTGCTCTATAAGTCGGCCCAAGTCGAATTCAAAGAGTCAAACTTAAATGTTATGAGACTCGAACCGTTAGCCATGTTTTTCAAAATTTTGCAATGCATACTTTTCAGGGCGTATCTAAAAGTAGAGGGTATATAAGGCTTGGGAAAGCCAATTCAGAGTCGGAAAAACTTGTGATATTAAAATTGGACTCTGTAGGAATATCTAGAAAGATTTTCTAAATAGATTTGTTGAAGCAAATAACAAAATCAAGAGTTGACCCTTAGACAAAAGAATATACGACAAACACACACACAGAGGCATGCATATAAAATATTGTTATTTAGTTAGTGTGCACGTGTGAGACATTGAGTGATTAGAGTATTTAGTACAGATGAGTGCGAGTGATTGGGTAATACCGAGAGATAAAGGTGAGTGTCACAGAGAGAAAGAGACAGACAGAGAGAGATTTTTTTTTTTTTTTTTTTTTATTTTTTTTATTTTTTATGGTTTAAGTTACTTTTATTTTTGCTAATTTTCTGTTACTTTTCACTTTTAGCAACTTTTATCAGCGTGAGTGCAGAGAGAGAGAGAGAGAGAGACTTACAGTTGCTTGTGGCACACCACGCACACCCAGTCCAGTGCATGATGGACTCGACAGGCTTTGCACACGCGCAGTTTGCAGACGCGGCAGGGGGCGCCGCGGTTGGTGATGCGGCCCAGTTCGGTGGTGCAGCGGGCGCAGTGGCGATTCGAGTCGTTGTGTACATTATTGTGATTCTTGTGTTCAAGCTGTTGTTGTTGTTGTTGCATTGTTTGCTGTTGTTGTTGGGGGTGGTGGTGGTCTAATTGTTGTTGTTGTTCTTGTGTGGCGTCGAGTGGTTTTTGCTGTGGCTGCGCTCCTGCTCCACCAACGACCTTGCACCTCAGCGCATACAATTCGGCGCGTAAAAGCCTGTTGTTGTTGATAATGATGGTGTGGTTGTTGTTGTTGTTGTTGTTGTTTATGGTGGGTTTAGGTTTGGTGGCAATGTTTCGTTGTTGTTGTGATGGTGGATGGTTTGAGGGCCAGTTGGACGGGACATAACAAAATTACGCATAGACGTTATTTTAGTTAAATTGTTTGTTACAAGTTAGTTGAGAATTAAAAACACATTACAAAAAGGGGGTAAATAACATTTTGCGATGTCACAAGTGGTTGTTGTGGTTGCGGTGGTAAGAGCGAGCGAGAGAGCAATAGCAAAAGTTGGAAGCACGTATAGAGTGTGTGTGTATGTGTGTGTGTGCGTGTGGTTGTTGTGTGTGAGCATGAAAACAACAGCATAAAAGTGGTTATTGATGAAAAGAGATAAAGAAAAAAGAACACACAAATAGTTGTTATTAGTCGATTACAATTTAATATTCGTTTGTTTTTAATAATTTTGTTAAGGATTTTTTAAAATGGTTTTCAAATGCAAAAATTATGAATACGAGTATTAAGTATTTAGGCACAGTTTACATATTTTGGTTGGAATAAATTAAGCAAATGGTTTATTGTTGTGCTGTGCTGATTAGTCAGGCAATTAAATGTGTATTATAATTGTGCCGAAATCCATGTGACAGGCCACTTGCTTAAGCGTAATGTAAATGTCAATTTAATGTCCCTTAAATTAATTTAAGTGCAAGCTTTATCTTAGAGTAAAGTGTTTCGGATGGCAATAAGAACCTAGGATCTTTATGTTCAGAGAAACTTATTGTGGATAATGCTATGAGTTTTCTTTTTTCAATTTCATTTACATTTACTTTCTAACTAGTTTTCTCATTAGGCATAAAACATACTTTACTTAACATTTTTTCGTTTATGTTTGAAAATATAAAAAAAAAATACGAGTACAAGTTAAGAAAATTAAAAAAAATTTTGATGTATTTGCAAGGCGAGTTTTAATTGAAACATTTCGTTTTAAGATAAGGAAAATTTTAAACTTGAGTTGACAAAAAATCTCGTTATCTTTGAATACAAGCAATCTTAAAGCTCACACCAATTATATAACAATTCCAGCATATTTAACTAAAAGCTCAACCTTCTAGCAGCTGGTTATTGCTTATTGTTTATTAACACCGACATTTTTTAGCACACAGCACATGTAAATTACTTGGAAGGTGCATTAAAGCTTTAAGCTAGATAAATTGTATTTCCATAACAATATCCATTGCACTTAAAGCTCTCAGCTTGAGCTGCTAGCAATTACAGGACACTATTTCTCTTAGCTGTTTAATATAACGGATTAGTGCCTGCTGCAGCTAGTCTCAATTTCAGAGCCAACTAGGCTATAGCCTGGGTAATGTGAGCGACTCTCTCAACATGCAAAACCAAACCAAAATTTGAATTAACTTTATGGCAAAGTCATAAAACACGCGCGCACACTCACACAAACACACACACACACAGAACCACAGCACATGTGGTATATTGTTAAGGCATGTATCAGTGAAACAGTCACGCAGCGGACATAAAAAGCCAAACAGGATTTTCTGCTGTTGTGCGAATTATGCAGCAGCACACCGCAGCAACATATAGCAGCTACACAACAACAATTTTTAATTATATTTTTTTATCTGCATTCGAGCGTTGGCGCCGGGCGCGAGTATTTTATTAGTACCACAAAATCAACAAACGTCAAGCAGCCAGCACCGCATACAGTTAGCACAGACACACACACACTCACACCACCACAACAGCACACCATCAAGTCCCAGTCGAGCGAGTGGCTTTGCTGAGTTAAACCATGTTGCATGCTTCTAGGGGAAAGCATAGTGCGCACACCTCAAACCACAGGCAGGCATACCACACACCCACATACTCATTCCAGCCCCATGCGTGGCGCCTACATTCTGGGACTCTTTTGACGTGTTTTATTGGGCATGCCCAAAGGGGGCAACCATGGACGTCATGTTGTATGCTACAGCTGCTGCCCATGTTGAACTGTACGCAAGCTTGTCACTTGCAATAGTTGAGTATTGTTGTAATTGCCGGCGCGCTATGAATTAATAATCCAAATAAGCCATTAAGCCAGAGCCTTTCAAGCCCCAACAATGGTTGGCCAAAAAGTGCTAAGCTAAATAGCCATAAATTTTCACCCCAGCCAGCTTGTCAGCCGCCTGGTCACGCCTCTATGTTTCATTTTTATTTTTAATAATTAGTAATGTGTGTGCTCGTGGGCGGTTGCCAGCTCTCGAGACGAGCCTAAATAAATAGCTGAACGCATGTTTTTGATTGTACGCCTTGGGTCATGCAAATAACCCAACTAATTAAGCCGATGCTAATCAGCTGCGGCGAGTGCCAGCCCTTAGCTGTGCGACTTTTGGCCCAATCGAACACCTGTGCCCCAACTACAGGCACACATAGCAACAACAGCAATAACAGCAACAAGCAGCGAATTGTTGCACGAGACGTGCTTTGATGTTGCCAGCAGGCGGCTTAGCTCAAGCTTAGTGCGATTCGGGCTGAAGCAAAATATGTAAACATGAATATTATTTTTGGGGCATTGTTGCCCGATTTGAGTACATTTTTGATTCGTTTTATTCATTAAATCAATTCAAATACCATTCACATGCTACGCAGTAAAAGGGTTTAGCATTACTAAAAAATCCCTTATTCTTCTTGAGGGTCTCAGTGTAATCTGCTTTGTGATACCCTTTAGCTAATCTTCTATTTGCGCTGAACATGTAGAGTTTTAATTAGCCTTAACTAGGGACTGTACGTTAATATAACTTATAAAAATATCGTCTGTTATATAAGTATCGTGGTAATCTTTTAACAACTTATTGACAGATTTAAGGGACAAACGAAACACAATTAAGCAATCCGAAAAAAATTAATTAGTGAATTTTCATTGAATCGAATATAGTAGATGTTCCGATATAGAAGTGACCCTATAGGGTGTTAGCTATTCGAATACTCTCCACTCTCAACATTGCAGCTTGCTTCCCAGATGCTGTATGAGTGTATACTAAGCACTGCTTGCAATTTTAATACATAAAAAATATACGTTTTTACTTGAAAATTCCCCTGACACCAGAAAAATCATCAACATTGTCTTCAAAAGCGGAAGCGAGAAAATTGTTGAATAAAAAATACCATAACTCAAATAATATTCAGCTGCAGTTGCCAGCTGCTGTCCATGAGATTTATGATTTTAATGATGCCAAGCGGACTCGCTTAGAACAGGGTGTGAGCGGGCGGAGCTGTTGAAATCTGCCCCACGCAGAGAATACACAGATAAATAATTACCATGCTAAATATGATTTGGCGAGGACCGTTTGTGGCTTGCTGTCGCTGTCCGGATGCTGTGGCAAGGACACAGATTCGGTAATTTTAGAACAGTTTTTAACAAAAATAAAATACAAGCTGATTTAAATACCTCGCATAGACCATAGTTGTGTGCGAGAGCAATAGAAGAAATATTATCATAGCTGAAAGGCGTGTAGGATAAAAGACATGGAGTTGGCCAAGTTAGTATGTAGGTAGCTGTAAGCACTACCTCACTACCCCGCCATCCATATAAGAAAAAGACTAACTACAAACGATTTACACAGATTTTGTGTTGAATATTTTCTTCATCAATTAGCTCCGATTACAGGGTACTCACAGACCACCGTACAGCTAGTCAGATAAAGTTTAACTCAGACTATCTATAAATTTGCGGGTTCCAATCAATACTGCTTACAGGGCATGTTCCTGACGAACACTCTCGTTTAGATGAGAGTCATATCTGCTGGCCTCTGATTTTTGGTAGTCCATCGCCATTTTAACATCACCGCAAGCGCCATGACAGGGCATTGGTTTTCGGGTCTTGTATTTCCGCTTCAGTTTAAAACTTTTACAAAGGCACTCGCGAGAATGCGCCCCATTACCATGGTTAAGACAAACAACTGTGTCGCTTTTGGCCTTAAATTAAATTTAGCCAACGCTGGTGGTTTGTACACCGGATGCCAGCACGCCGGTGGCGCAGTATTTGCATACTTCAAATATATTATTAGTTTTAATTAATTTTAAATGTGCATGCGACAGGATACGCAGCTCTTTTGCACCCTCGTTTTTGTGCAGTTCTAAAAAGCTGATAAAAGCCAACACAAAAATACTTTTTCCGGCCATGGCATACACGAAAGAATGTGAATTTAAAATAAATTAAATATAAACTTTGTGTCAAAAGCAACAATAGCCAAGCTAAACACATATTTACTCCCGAGTGTTTATGTGTGTGTGTGTGTATTCTTGCCGGCCACAATCCAACTTCGATTCGACAATGATAAACGCTACGAGCGGCTTGACAAGGGTTTCGCTGCGGCTCTCTGACATTTGCATAATTATATCAGGCCACCGCTCGACTCACCATTTTGTGGGTCTATCTGCCTGTCTGCCACAAGGGAGCGGCCTTGTCTAGAGGGATCGCATATGCAAAACTTCACATTAATTTGTCCGGTTTGCGTAAATTAATGTCTTCGGCATATACTTTATGCTGTCCAGAAACTATTAGCTTAGCTTAGGGCTCATAACGCGTTGCCCTCTTTGTGAGCTTTAATGTTGCCCATGTGGCATGCGGTAATAAGCTTGTGTGAGCCGCGTCGAAACAAAAAGCCAAAGCAAGATATAATAATAAATCATTAATGCGCAGCGCAGTAAATTATTTACTTATTTTTGCGCAGCTTTGAGCTGAATATTGCTAATGGCAAAATTATAACCGATGGATATTATTATAACTATTAGAGACCACGTCCTGGTAATCGAAGCCAGAAACAGAGTCAGCGACGCCCATGTCTTAAACTCTATACAGATTGCTTAATTAATTCCATTTAGAGCTCTCAACGTTTTTCCAGGAAGTTTTCAACTGTGCTGCCGCACCTGAGGCGTATGCGTAATATGCATGAGCTGGATTACGCATACGCCGGGTGCGCCACGCGCTATATGCAGCCAAAGTCAGCTGCATATTAATGGACTGACAATGCGCAGACACATGCATAATTTGGTTAAAATTCGGCATAATTTGAATACACGAAATTTGAACGCATAAAACCCAAATTGACTTTCAACTGGTGGGCATAAATTTTGTGGGCACAACACAAAAGGTTGATCAGTTGGCATTTGCACGCCATTTCACGTGGTCGGCCCAGCTTAAGGAGGACCATAAAATATAATTGTGGAATGGGAAGCGACAGCTGCCACAATGTTGCAGACCACAGAAGATATGCACGAGCCACAATGGGGCAAGCAACAAAAGCAGCTGCCTGCTGCCTGCCACAAGGTCGTTACATTTCCCGCAGTTCAGACACTTGCCAAAGCGACGCTTGCAAAAGCAGCAGCTAGCAAATTGTGGCATTTGTTGCTGTTAGCCAAACAGGTCAGCCGCAGCACACGAGAGCCAGCTCAACACCTGCTGCTGCTGTTGTTGCTCTCAAGCTAATTTACGGCCCAAAATGTTCTGCTAGACCGGGACACAAAAATAAATCCACTAAAGTAAGCCTTAGAAATTGCAAAGCATTTATTACTTAATAAACGTTGGCCCACACAAGCTGCCACGCGCTGAGGCAAGCTCCTAAGGGGACAGCGGCCAGCAAAGCAAATTGAATAAGGCGCAACTGCAACAACAACAACAAAGACAATCTTGTATTAGAGCCTTTCAAGGGTTGGCATTTATTTGGGACTCAAAATTGTTGCTGCTATGTCTTCTTTTTTACTTTTACAACGCTTAACTGAGCCGTTCGTGCGTTAAATTATAGCCCAACAAGTCACCCGCCCGCCTAATGTACCCAGAGATATTTTCCTTTGGCGCCAAAATCAAACAAATCGTCAATTTGTACATTCATTTACTTAGCTCTCAACAACAACAGCAAAGAGATGAGAAGGGTGTAGAGTGCAGGGGGAGAGTGGGCGGGAAAGGGGACACGCTGGCCAACAACATTGGCATTTGGCGCGCGCGCAGCGGAAATGACTTGGCAGCCATTTTAAGCGCCGGCTAAATAACAGCTAATCGACATTGCACTGCTTGTCGGGGTTGTCATTGTAGCCATGATTGCCACAATTGTCGTTGTTGCTGCTGTTGTTGTTGTTGTTTTTCGTGTCCTCCTCTGATTGCCCACGATTGTTTTGCTCGGCTGTTTCAACATCCGTCCATTCATTGGGTTTGTTTATTTATTTTCTTGGCTTCGCGCGCGCCCTTTTTGCAGCAAAAATAATGCTAGCCACTTGTTATACCCTTGCAGAGGGTATTAATATTCTGTCACAACGTAGAAAGTAAGTGAATCTATGAAGCTTTGCCTAGACCCGTGTTTTTGTTGCTGGCAGCATATTTCGGAGTCGGCACGATTGGACTTCTATATCAGAAAGATAGATATATAGTGACAATTCCAAGTTGCCTTCGCCAAGTTCACTAATAGCAAGCTTCACCATTCTCCAAACATTTCACTATTAAATCGGACTGCAGTGTATATATATGTATATATATATATGTCTACTAGGGTATTTACTCTTCAGCTTGCCAAGCACTACTGCTCTGTCTTGTTTTGATTATCATTTCGCCACCTTAATTGGCCAACAAACACAGTTGACGTTAAGGCCAAACCATGCCAAAGGCAGCCATCTTTTGACAGACATTTGTTGCCATAGCAAATTTCTTCCAGGTCTTAGATCAAGGTGCTCAGTTAGCAGTGGGCAAATGTGTGCCAAAGATTTCTACTGTAATAAATTCTAATTTGGCAAACGCTGCCACTTTAAGCCGTTTACTTGATTTGCCCCCTTAAGTCATTGGATTCCTGCACGTTGACAGTTTTTGGGTCTTGAAATTGATATTTTTATATATTTTACAAACTGTTACAAGCCAAGGCCAATCGGCCGCTCATTAGGCCAAACGTAAGCAGGTCATCAATCAAAAGAAGGGCTTCGTTTTTCTGGGCCTCGGGCAATTAATATGTAAAAGCCGCTCCAACGAAGAGCCATAAAATGTCAGACTATGAAAATTCCTATATATTTCAATTAAAGTGAAATATCAATTTCGTGTTACAGCTAAATTACACTCAATAGGCACTGTACTCTATTAAATCGGCAGCTACAACGACAGTCACTGACCCGGGTCCCAGTGGCCATTGCTGGTATTTTAAGCTACCCTCACCAGTGTCTGGGGTTAGGGTGGTTAGGGTGGGATAGGGTAGGGTATGCGCATGTGTGAGAAAAACACATGTTTCTATCCATGTTTTATTATGAATATTTCATAAATCCCACATGCAAACTAAAAAAAAATCAATACCAGGTAGCAACGAGCATGTGAACCTGTGAATATTTAAAAATATATAAAAAACAAAAAATCTATCTCAAATATATATATATTTAGCAATATATACAATTGTGTTGGTCAAAGTTCCCTGGGGTCACAAGCAAAAAGCAGCGAAATAAATAAACTAAAGTTTGAACATTTTTGCCTCTCTCTAGATCTAAGTGAAACCCTTGGAGGCAACACTTTAACAATATCTCTCTGTGTGTCAATATTCAAATCGAAGGGCGTGGAAAATGGCTGTCGGGGTCCGTACAAAAAAAAGGACCTGAACTTGGACTCGGCTGCATGCTAAGCGATTGTCATTGGGATGAAAGTCACGTAAGCTTGGCTTCTTTTTTTTTGGCAAAAGTTATGGTAACATTAGAAGGGCTTAGCCCAAATAGATGCCAACAAGCATAAAGCAAAGCGGGCCAACAAAAATGAAGAAGAAAAGTCAGAAGCCAAAATCGTAACTAAATTACAATTCATATTCGAGCCGAGTCAGTAACTTTTTGTACAGCTAACCACTGGACCCGTTCGCATTTTCCAGACGAAAGCATCGGAAAATTTGACTCGCTGACTGCACTGAAAGAGGAAAATTATTACAATATAAATTAATGACTGGCGTGTGCAACAAAATCGCCAAGGCGTGGCTGGGGCCAGTTTCAAATGCTTCACTGACTGCAAAGCCAGAGTGAGCAGAAGAGGTGCCAAAATGGCGGCGGGGCATAACATAAAAATAAATCGCACCTAAAAGTTTTCGTCTCATGTTGCCTGACCCGAGAGTAGACAGCCCACAAATCAAACCACTAAAACGACACTGACGCATGTATCCCCCTGCGTGCCCTAAAGGGGCAACGACAAATTGTACGTGCGTAAAATTTGCGACTTGGCCAAAAAGGTTGTTGACTTACAGTTGGCACTGTGTCGCGCGCCATGGCTATAACTACTCAGCATATACAACAATATTGTTTTTTATTACTACTTTGTTTTTTTTTTTTTTTTTTTTGGCCATACCAAGTGCCGTTGCTTGGCCAGTTACCATTCCCGTTGCCACTTCCTCTGGCAAGCGTGACAATGTTCAATTATAGCTGCACTTCAGAATTTTAAGTAATTGAAGGCGACGCAGCGCACACGCTAACTGGCCTGGCTCGCCCCCACCATAGCCCGCACCAGAACATTTAATTATGCAATGCCCCGAAAATGTATGACCCAGTCTACTTTGAGCAATTGCGCTTACATTTTCACGCTTTTCACGCTAGCCGAAAATGTCCAAAACAAATTGAAATTAGCAGCCAATAATGTTGAGTTACCCACAAACCTCGCCAGCCCAACGACACTGTCTGAAAATATAAGACTAATCTTTCTACAGAAGCTATAGAATAGTGTAGTCCGATTTGACATGGCTGCAAAACCATATGTTGGGTGTAGAGTGAAGCTCGTAATAGCTGAGTTAGTCAATATATCATAAAAAACTTTAAAGTATTCCATAGAAAACTCCTTATTTTCAAACGATTCTTCCTATAGAGCTTTATAATATAAAAGTATGCAGTTATATATGCCATATAAAGAAAAGTTCTTTATTTAATAACCTAATTTTGTAAAGAAGCCATCTGATATAGTGGTCCGACTCAGCCGATTTCAACAATATGTACTTTCCGCATGCCCCATGATGATTGCTTACAACCGACACATCCACTTTTCTAAATAGACTCAGTTGTTTATACTGAACAAGAATTAAAACATTTATATACTTTATAGACTCAAATAAAGTCACCCTCTACGCGGCTATAAAGAGAAAGTGTTAATGAAAACATAAACGGTATAACGAGCTATGAATTACCCAAATCAATAGCAAATCAAGTAATTGAATTACTTATCGGCCAAACAAGATCAAAATTCTATTGGAAAATCCTTAAGAAGCAAAGCTGTTGGCTGAATTGAAAAACTACGCGAGCAACCTCTTGGCTGCGTCGGTATTCTAGCTCAGCAGTAACTGCTGCTTTGTGTGGGCTGACGTGGGTAGGCAGAGTCATCAATATATATGTATATATCGAAGTCTACGGTTAATACTGCCATTTGGCCATGTGTGTGTCAGTTCTTTGAGGTGAAGCGAGGCGTTTGCCATTTTTGTTTTATGTCTCCAGTTTGGCTGGCCTATAAATTTTATAGCATAAATTTAATTCAATTTGAGCCATGTGTCAATCAACAGCTGCATTTAAGTGGAAAATAATGTGCAGCCGACCGCAGGGCTAGCTCAGCCCATAACAGTGTCTATCTAACCAGCCGATGTTGCCATATATTTTTATAAATTTAATAACCGATTAATTGCATATTCGTATGTATTCGTTTTGAGCGGCTTTTACAATTACTTTTTGTTGTGCAAATTGTTCATTAATTATTGCAGTTTTTCAGCGGCAAAGGAGGACACAGAAATATTCAAAACAATAAAAATGCGCATATTGAAATAAATATATCTGCAATAAATATACTGAAAAAATACAAAGTATGTTTTACTTAAAAAAATAAAAAAGAATTAAGAGACGCACAATCAAAAAAATATTATAAAAAAATCAGTAAATTAATAATAGTAAGGAAACAAAAATAATAAACAAATATTTGCTATTGAAAAATTCAACGCAAATAAAAGAAATAAATAAAACAAATTTATGCACAACTCACAGGCTTTATATCCTATATGTGCGACATGATAAAGTTGAATAGTTAGTTGTAGAGGACAGCTTGTAAATACTAACCGCAGATGACTAGAAACACAATGAATTTTATCTAACAAGAATTTTACGACATTAGCTGCATGAAGTAGACGTTTGATAATCCTTAAGATTTACTGTCTTGGCCAAAAAAAATATAAACTGACGGACCTTTGCAAAATTTCATCAAGACTGAAAAACTTGTTTGCATAGAAACAGACAGAATAATTGCATTATTTAAAATAGTCGATCTGTTTGCAGTTTATGATTAGCTCAGTTAGCACTGCTTTAATCCATACGAATTGAGGTTCTGCCTTTAACGCTAGACATGCCATACCAGCTGTGGGCCATTGGCATAGTTCAGTACGTCAATATAAAACGCTCTAATGGATGCCGCAGGCAATACTCAACACAGTTCGCCGCAAGTGGCCCCTTAGCAAGATATAATGTGTTTGCATTTGTGGCAGCAACAGTTTTTCAAACTTGCGGCATTTGGCCATTTCATGTAACGATGACGGCAATGCAAAGGCAACAAGAAAAACAAAAGAAATTCAAAGAGACATACGCAGACATGCCCACACAACCTTCGATATAAACGCCAGTGTAGCCATGTCGAATGCCCGAGCTCTGTTTAGCAGCATCTCCAACAATGACAAACGGAGAAAGCGGGCAATTTGTCAAAACCACAAGAAAATCCCTGGCAATCATCGTCAATTTGCATTTCGTGTGCCAAGCACACACACCCACGCAAACACACACACACACAGACACACGGTGTACAACGCTGCGTATGACGAATGTGCGTGCGATTGGGTCGACATCACGCATACGCCCTGTTGGGTTCACGAAAACCTGGCAGGCCGGTAATTGGAAAATCATCCATTACCAGCGGCTAATGGAAAACGAAGGAAACTGTTGCTAAATTCGATTAAGTGTGTAAGCGCTTTGATACCACAAAAAATAAAGAGTGATATATATATATTCGACTAGATGCGATTACCATTTTGAGCTTGTGCCTCAATTCTGGTTGTGAGCGATAGGCCTGAGCCAATTGCTAGCCTCTTTGTGTTCCTGCCACGTTTAAGGTCAATGCCTAATTATATAATTCAATTTGGCTAACACAGCTTGATTTGCTTGCCTATTATTTATAAGCGCAATTTAATTAAATTCCTGCAACAACAGCTGTGCCCCAAGCCGCAGCAGCGCAGTCCAATGATTCTATATACATATGTCACACAAAGTATGGCTTCATATTTCCAAGCATTTCCAAAAGTATTTTTAGTTTCTTTGCTTGAACTTCTGTCAGAGTGTTTACAGCTTCAATTCGACTGTCACAAGCAGTTAAAAGTTTTTCCATGTTGTTCAAGTATATTTTTCGTGCCATTTATTTTCTTTTTCAAATATCGATTCGTTTCCTGTGATACCTAAACTACTGGCGGCACTTTGAAAATATATATTTTTCAATTGGAAATATAATCTGCAGAGGCTAGCGGGCAGCACATGGAAATTCAAATAAACATAAAGTTGTATTTATTTATATTAAATCTAAATATTGTGACTTCGGTTGCCGTTCATAATGGAAAATGGCTGCGATTTGCGCTTTAGCTTTGCGTTGGTGCAAATTGAGTTTTGTGTAGATGTTGGAGTTTGATAATAAAAAGCTTTAAATGAAATTTATTTGACGTCATTTTAAATAATCTTAAAGTGCTGTTAGGTCTTACTGCTAGAATAAAGCTAGTTAGTTAAGTTTTAAGCTAAATAATTTTAGTAAGGCTTTTATACTTTCAGATTTATAAATGTGCTTTTAAGGTTGTAAGTTAATGAGTAATGTGCTTTTTAATTAAGCTTTAAGTTACATATACTCAAAGATTTAAAATATGTTTCTTAAATATTTATATTCATACTAATCGCATTTGTAAAAAATCTATCTTCAGCGCGCGTCAAATAAGCTTTAATGCAACTCATTTTAAGCCAAAAATAAAACAAGAATTACTGGACCTCAACCATTTTACAAATTTGAGCCAATAATTAGCCCTAGTAACCATGACTTGGCTAATTGGTTAATGTTGAGCTGGCGTGGCAGCAAGTAGCTGGGTATTATAACAATTAATGAAATCAACAAGGGGTTTAACATAGTTCAAATGCGTTTTTTGTGCTGTCTCATGCTAGGGACAGACAACAACTTTCCTTCTCTCTATTGCCTCGTGAAATGTTTTACAAAATGTGCAATAATGAGTATCATGTAATGCCAGACGCAGTCATCTCAAGAGACACATACAAAACAGCTGCAGCTGCAGCAAACGTAAAAAAGTGAATGCCACCAGTGGCAGCATGCAACATGCAGCAACAGCTACAAATTAACATTGTTTGTTTATTTCTTTTTCTTTTCAAGCTTTTGTAGCTTGACATGCGTTGACACTTTTCGAAAATTGCGTACAATTTTCAAATGTGGCCACAAAATTCGACGCATAATTACAAAACGACAAAATACGCGAGGCACAAGAAGAAGAGGTATAAGAAAAAACAACGCCAGCAAATTGCATTCATTGCGCCGCTGACAGTTATAAAATGGAAAGGCTATCTTTAACTCTGGAGCAACAAGAAGCATCAAACACACTGAGTACCACTTGCTCCTGTGCCGCTACCGAACTGTAGCTGGCACATTGACTAATGGTCTGTCCAGCGGCAGGCGAGCTGTCTTAAAAGCAGAGCTTCATTCTGGCCAAGAAGAGCTGCCTGATGATGCCGACAGGGCAGCACATAACAAGCGGTTGGCAAGCAGACAACTAAACATAAATGACAGCCATTGAAGTCTTTTAGATTCTGCAAAATAGACAGAAAAATTAATGTTGCACAAATAAATTGTAAGTAAATGACATAACTATCTGGAAATGAAGTACGACGTTATTAAAATTGCAAACAAAATGGTATGAGCTCTACAAAGCGCACGTAACAGTATTCCAAATATTCTTAAAGTCTGCTTGAGTTCGACAACGTTTTAAGAATTTTAAATTTTAAAGGAAGATCATTTAGCACGAGCTTGGTAAACTTTTAAAGTCTTCTTAAAGTACGTGTGCTTTTATTGGTTTTTTTACCAACATATTATACTGCTCGGAATAACAATAAAAGTCGCTGTTCCCTGGCTAAAAATATATAGGAAAATCCCATTTTTAACAAAATAAAAACGAATGGTAAAAGGAGGAACACAAAAAATAATAAAATATGAACAATATTTTTCAAAATTAATTAAATGTTTTTCTTCTTTATAAAAGCCCAACATTGATTACAAGTACAGAAAAACTTCTGAGTTTAAAGAAACTTATTGAACTTTGAATTCAATAAAAGTCATTATTTTTTTAAGAATAATTTAAATTGATCTGAAGAAGAGGAGTTTGAACAATACTATTAAGAATTGGTCAGTCAGCTATTTAAACCATTTTCCTTATATTGAGCTGCACTGTAAAATACAAATCAAATCAATGGGCGAGTCATGCAGTGCTCGTTGAAAAGAAATTCCTGAAATGTTCTGCACCATAAAGGCAGATAGCATGCTGTCTGTGTGGAAGCCCTGAAGCTGGATGAATCAGGTTAGGTGGAAGCCAGTCAAAGATGCTTTGATGTCATGCAGAGTTCGGCCCTTATTGTGTGGATGTGCACGCACTCGCATATACACATACATGGACACACATAGCCATACACCAGGTGAAAGGATTGCAATAAAAGGAAACAGGATGTCGCATCAATTGATGCGTCAGTCGTAGTCCATCAAAAGAGCTGCCTCATCAGCTCTTCAAATATGCTAATCTGCAGTCAGATCCATGTTGTGCTACACAGAGTTGCAATTTGCAGTTGCAGTTGCAACTGGGCGTGGCACTTGTGACTATTACTGTAACTGTTGTCGCACTGCGTTTGGCCGACTGTGGCTGCGGCTGTGGCTTACTCCGGCTGCATGCATTAATGAAATTTACTTTACTTTTACTCCGGCTGGCTGCAGTTAATGCAGCAGGTCAGGTTTTTATTTATTTTTCATTTTTTTTGGTTTTTAGCATCTTGTAAAGTACATCTACGAGGCGAACCGGTTTTCCAGCAGCTGGAAAATGTGTTTATAATAATACTGTTTGCTGACGCGCAGCTGAAGTTTAAGTGCAGCCCAAGTATCTGGCAAATGTTTGTAAACTTTTACTTTCAGCAACTGCTATACCCTGCTCCCTTCCCTTCCTCCGTCGCTCTCGCTCTCTCTCTCTCTTTCTGGCTCTCACTCATTAGTTTGGTCACTTCATAATGCCAGGCGGCCCGCATACCCTTACACACAGCTGGCTAAGAATGTTGTCTCGTCCGAAAAAGCCATTGGGTTTTTGCCCAGCTTCTGCTCGCTTTTTCATTTTTTATTTTGGCAACTATGCTGTTGATGGCTTGAAAAACTTTCTCTGCACATAACTTATATTATGGAATAGAAGCAGAGCAACTTTTCGCACTGAACACCCCGAACTGGGTTTGGCTTCTTGACTTGGCTCAGCTAACTTTATTGTCTTGAGTTTTTTTTTTTTGTAACGGCAGGGCTACAAGTGGCTCTTTTGTGTGTGTGAGTGCACCTTTGGCAAAGTTTGTAGCATTTATAAGATTTTTGCCATTTCACATAGATAGAAATGTGTCCGATTGCAAATGAAGCTACAGTTTGAGTGATTGGGCCAATTTGAATGCAGCAGGGTAAAGCAAAGAGTGTGCACAGTCGGAAACAATTGCACTGTGGAGCTGGGGAAACGTGTCTCAGCAATCATTAGAGCATCAAACTGGCCCTAGCCGAGACTTGGCCAAGCCCAACTATGGGCCAAAAGCAAAAGCCAGACCAAAAAAGGGCAACATGCAGCAACAAAGCGTCAGCACACAACGTAGACAACGACAGACAGGGACAGAGAAACGAAAAGACAGAGACACACAGAGAGAAAGAAAGAACAGAGCAATAAAAGGCTAAAGAAGTGGGTTGTTGTTGTCTGCCCGCCTGCCTAGCTGGGAAATGGGCAAACGCCTGGGAAATGTAGAAGGAAATGCATCGTCCGCATATGCTTGACACGGAAAATGCCATGACAGTGCATACAAATACAAAATAGAGGAAACCAATGTTCATAAAAATTACTTTCTTGACTTTAAAGTGGCTGCCACTAAAGCCAAAACCAAATGCGGCCAACAGAGTGTCGTGTTTTTTGTTTGGCCAACCCACACAGTGTGCAGCCAGATCCCCATATAAAGACAGCTCTCCAATGCCTGAACTCGAGGCAATTGTAATTTTAGTGCTTCCAGTTTTCGGTCTGTCTATGTATGTGTGTGTGTGTGTATGTGGGCGCCGCGTGAAAATTGCGTGCAATTATCAAAAGATGAAATCAGACGCCAACAGTCAACGGGCAAAATGCAGGCTGCAGCTACTGAACACCAATTTGACCGCCCCGACAGTTCACCTCCCTTCATCTGAGCTCAAACAGCACATTGTTTACTAGTATTGTTGTTGTCGTTGTTGTTGCTGTTGTTATTGCTCGTTGTGGTCGGGCTGCCTCAAAGACAGCAAAACCAGTTTGACAATGTTTATAAATAAAATTAAGAATGTAAAGAGAACAGTCAACGCAGTATTATGACTCACAAACACACTACAATTTGCGAAACGGTTGCTTAAGATTGTATATATTTAGTTTAATTAATAATTTGATTGTTATTATGATTATCATCACAGATTTGATCATTATTATTATTATTATTACTTTTATTATTATTATTTGTTTATTTCATAATTTTTATTATTATTATTATCAGTAGTAATAATTTATTATCATATGTATTATAATAAAATTAACTTTAACAATAGGCTCTGGTTATAAACTATAAGCTTAACTTTTCATTTTAAATAGCAAATTATATGTATACATATTATACACATGTATGATAACTAAGGCCTTACATCCATACCCTAGAAAGGCACTCCAGCATGGATCCCTCGACTTTACTCTTTAAAATAAATATTGGCTTGCAACTTGTATATTAATTAAAAACCCACAGAAATTTTAAATTCTATTTTTAACAAGAATTATTTTTTTTCGCTTTACATAAGTAATAGTATAAAGACCAATATCTTGACAGAATTTTGAAAGCTCTAGAGATTGGGCTGTATGCAAATAATATTTGATGGGCTTTTTGAGTGCATTGGATAAGTAAATAAGTTTTGCGTGCTATTTTTAATTATATTTAGTTAAAGAAACAATAATAGGTCTTTAATTACAATGCAGCCATAACAGATATCTTTGTATAGAGAATCTCTATTATAGTTCACCCAGATACATTTTCTATTTGTGCTATTGATTTATGGACACTTTCAGAGCTAAAATATTGATTGTTGGCATTTTAAAGGTCCATTAAGCTACGGAGGCAAAAATAAATTGGATAACTTGTCAGGCAGGCAATCAAGTTAAGCTGACAACAGCAATGACTTTGGCGAACACACACTTTAGCACAGCTGATGCCACGCACAACAACAACAGCAAGAACAAACGACACATATCGGGAACAATAACATCTTATATGAGTTTATTTTAAGTTGAAAACTGTAACAATTTTTTGCAGCCTGTGCGAAAATAAAATAAAATAATAAGCAATCCGCACAATATGCTCAATTCTCAAAGCGGCGTTACCGTTGACCGCCTTCTGATTCATCGTTGTCAACTGCCACACCAGGCCCCCTCGGTCTCCCTTGCCCCCTTTTGGCACCCCTTACTCCAACAAGTATAAACAAAAAGCATCGACTGATTAAAATCAGCCTCGTTTTCTGGCTGCTTATTTATACAATTTTTTCCCGTCACATTCTAAAAATCATTTTCCCAACGCTTTAAGCCATTGAATTTGTCAGCCAACAAATAAGTAAGGGTTCTCTCGTCGGGAGTGCTCGCCTAGGGGATACCCTGACTTCTCACAACTTGCAGCAGCTGTACTTGCTCTGTGCTATTTGCCCCACCATATATCACATTTAATTCTTATGGATTCTTAGAAAATGGGAGGAGATATCAACAAGAATATATATTTACAGCTCTTAATCTTGATAAGGAATATGGTATACTACATGTAAATACTTTCTGGCCACACAGATGCAAGCTTCTAGTTTTTACATACATTTGCAATAAACTACTATACCCATTTTTTTTGTCATGTGTTTCAAGAGTATTAACCAACTGAATAAAAATTGTTGGTATCTAATGACGGCTATTGACGGCAGCCGGTTGGGGCCACTTTTTGTTTTATTTCTGTTCGCCGCTCAATTGCGATTTCTAATGCGATTTAACCAATTTGGTTTTTTTTCGTTTGTAAAAGGCAGCGCGTTAATTTGTCTATAATTACAGATTGGTTGTTTTTGGCATCACGATCTCTTGCTAGTACGGATACGATTTACAACTAACGTGTCTTTTGTTCTTTAGAAACAATGGCACAAATGCAGTTGGCATCGATTTTCAAAAGTTCAGGGAATTGAAATTGTCATTGTTTATGAATGCGAAACTTTGAAAACGAGTCGATGGCAGGTGAAACTATACAGAAATATTATTTGAAATATTTACGCTTGCAATCGTCCAGGTGCAAACAAGAGGAAGAGCTTTCCGAAAAGTTCGTTATTACAATTAAATTCTAAGGAATGTGCATAAGGGCCGAAAATATTATATAGAATTCATACTAAGAACCAGAATTATTAGGAATTATCAGTCAGAGTATTACAGATAGATGTAAACAAATAACTGTTGATTTTTCAAAACAAGCAAGTCTATTCAATCAAACAAAAAGTCAGCCAAAGTCGGCAATTAAAATTGACTTAAGACCTTAAGGAAGCTAAATAAACAAATTGAAATAATTCAAAAATTTAAACTTAAACTAAATCAATTTTGAGATTAAGGTTTATTAAAAAACTGGTTTTATGAACATAATAATTAATAAATTAAAATTAGACCAGATACAAAATATCTGGCTATCAAATAAATGTAATTTTATTTATGATTTACAAATTTCAATAAAAATATTTAAAGTTCAAAGTATCCCCGTGTATACAATTTGAGAAAGGCGTGTTAAAAATAAGTGAAAATTATGTAAATTGCAAAATAATTATTTTCCGTCTGTAATTTCCCTATTATTAATGCTTTTCACAAGAAAGAAAAACATGATTTCTGGTTTTAAGGCGAAGGCAGTGGCAGCAAAAAGTAATTAACAGTTTTTTATCATTTCACAACTTATCAATTAATCAAATGTATTGACTGCACCGTCTGGACTGTATGTGAGCCCTGACAAACTATTGCGAGCAGCAGAAAAATGATGCTAAGACGAGCTAATGTCAAATGCTGGGAATAAACAACAAGAATTGAGAGCCACCCACGGGCTGACACGCGTTAATGTCTCAGTCTTGACAATGTTGAGACGTGCTCATCATTATCATTAACACTTGCTACGGTGCCCGACAGTAATGTCGTTTGGGGCGCAAAACTACTTCATTAGTGGGTTGAACTTCTGCTTTATTACCTTTCTCATTTGCGGAGCTTTCATCAGTTAAAGTTTTAGTTTCTCATCTCGTTTATCTTAGCCAAGTTCTCTGTTGACTTTTTGATGTGAATCTCTTTCTCTCGCATCGTGTCGTTAAACAACAGTTAACCCAATTTGCATTTGGCTTGATTCGAGATTTTGCCAACTGTCCATTTCTGACTGGCCCAAAAACCTTTCCTTCCTCCCGCCTCAGCGGGTGCTAACTAGAAGTATCTTTTTTTTCAGCAACACCTCAGATTTGTGGACGGCTCTTGCTGTGTCAGCTGTTTTTAATCATTTGATTTCAATGTAAATGGCATAGCTTAGGTGAAGAAAAAAGGGGGAAACATAACGTTATTAAAGTCAATAACTGTCAGTATTCCATGCATTAATTATAATAAATTACGCATACGCACATTTGGCTGGCGAAAAGCAAAACCAACTCGAGTTATTTATTTAACGGAAATAGAAAAACGACTGAGTAAAAGCAAACAGCTCAGTATGAAGAAAAACTGGTGAAAATGATAATGATAAATGTGCAGAACGAGCAAAAACAACCAGGCGTCGCTTCACACCCGAAGGCGTGTCCAGTAGCCAAAGTCCAGCTGCATGAATATGTATAAATGATTAATGAAGTCATCTGCCAGTTCATATTTTCATATTCATTTTTTTTCGGTTGCTTCTTCAATTTAAAACTAACAGCTCCTGCGGCGTATGGCTCATTTAAATGTATTACGGTACGGTACGTGCCGCTTATGGTCAATGCACACAAATATGACTGACTTATCTAAGCGTTTAGACGCACAAGTCGTGACATAACGTCCAAATATTTGGATCTAGTGGCCATAAATATGTACACAAACTGTGCTCATCAGATAAGCAACGTTTTGGCCTTATCTACCAAATGTATTTGAGTTAATAATTTGAAAGAACGCAAGCAACGATGACACTAGTCTAAACCGACCATTAAAACGGAGATTATAAGTAGCTAGAAAACCGTTAAGCTTAAACCATGCCGAAGGTGCATAACTTAAGAGCCTTTGTTCAGAATAGCATACTGATCTAGCTACGATTTGTTAATATTCAATATGTTTATCAATTTAATTTATTCCTGTAACGTAGCAAATATTTTAATCCAGTATATTAATGTTTATTTTTTGTAATTGTGGTTGTGAGCTAAGAAAATTTTATGATTGAATACAATATTTGAGCAATTTAATCAAATTTGTGACTACCTTTTCACTACAAAATTAAAGTGAAATTCAGCTTTTAGCTTAATTAATATTATTAAAGATATAATTACTTTTTCACTCTACCAAAATTAATCGCACATTTCATTCTCATTTCAAGCAGATGTCATTGAGCCTAAAGTAAGCTGGGGAAATTTTAAATGAGATACCTTCGACGGCACTGTCTCTTCGCCTTGCTCTCAGTCAAGGTCTAGAGTTACGAATGTGCAGCAATATGCTAATTAAATTTGAGCCGCATAATGCGAAGCGTTGCAAAGTTACAAATGTATATAAATGTAAGTAAATACGAACGTTATGTGAGCTCTTTGCATGCAGAGGGCAATCTGTGAGCTATTTAACCAGAAAGCACTGACAACAATTGTGCTTAAATAAAAAAATAAAAAATGTGCTCGCTTTGTTAGCCTAAACTGAGTTCACACCTACAAGATACTTTACCTAACAGATACATTTGTTGTTGTTAAGATTGTTGCTGTTGACGCAGCGCTCCATTAGTCATGCGCTAGACATTGTTGTTGCTGTTGTTGTTGTTGCGTTTGTTGTTGTTGTGAGGGCTGTGCAAGGTGAGCTCAGTACCAGGAATAAAAACAACAACACGAATCTCAATCGCCAAATTGCAAATTCATTCAAGTTGATGGACCCATCAAATGTGGTTTGCATATGCGGCTAACGATTGCAATTTGGCACTTGGTATAGAAGTTTTTAAGCCGCGTCGGCGGCGGCGGCGGCGGCAAACAAAAAAGCATTTGAGACGTGCGACGATGTGCGCCATAAGAATTAAGCTGAACTTATGGCATGCCAAGTTCGACAAGAAAAAGCAAACACAGACAAGTTAAAAGCAGCAAAAACAGCCCAAAGCAGATACATATAAAATGGTATACAAGGTATACGCATTCAGATATACTGCGTAAAGAAATGCGAACGCGACGGTTCTCTGGCCTGGAGTGGGTGCATTCGTGAAATGCGTGAGCTGTGTGTGTAATGCGCTTTTAACGAGCCAAGCGCAGACAAAGACAAACAAAGTAAACACACAGATACAACCAAAAGATACAAATGCAAACAGGGCTGCTGGCCTCGTGCATAACTTCTACACCTTTCTGCCGCGATGTCGCGCCTTTGTTTGCAACTGGATATTTTTGTATCCCCAACCCTGCAGCACACACTTCACATCTGGGCTTTAATTAAATTTACAGCCGAACCGTTAAAATAACCCGCATTTCTTTAGCCACACACTAACACACACACACACACACACACACACCGCATTCTGCCGAGTATGTGAAGCAAATAAGGTAGGAAAAATGTTAAAGTAAAAAATAATAATAACAACAAGAAAGAACTATTATAATTGCGCAATTGTGCACGTAGAGTAATCGCATGTAGCTGTTCCATTTTACCTTATGTTATTGAGATACTTTTTGTATCTTGTGGCTGCGGCAGCTCGCTTTGGGATTCGTTGGGCGTGTTATGGCCCCACGTCGTGGATTTAGTAATTTTTCTTATTTTTTTTTTTGTTTTTTTGGCAAACTTTTATACTCTTTTTGCCAAATTGGTTATCTTCTGTTGTGCACACAGAAATTCTTTTATATATCATCAATTCGTTTTTATTTTGTTTTTGTTTTTTTTTTGTTGGTTCGTTGCTTAGAGTTTAATGTCGCGTCGTTAGCTGCTGCTTTGCATGCCTTAGATTGGGCGTCGTGTGGTATCTGTCAGATACTTTTGTAGCTCATATACCTTAAATATCAGTCAAAACGGGGATCATATCAATAAGATATACTTTTGCTACGGGCACAGGTAGAAATACACAAATCTCAAACCGGCAACGCGCATACACACACCCGCTATCTATCTTTCTCTCTCTTGCACACACACTCACACACTCGCACCGTTACACACAGCGACTGCGTGTTGACGTCCGCTTAGCTCAAGACGCGTTCGTTGACTGAGCTCCGGAGTCGTTCGCCGAGATTTAACGGCGCGCACTCGGTTGAAACAGTCGATTGAAAGCAACAGGTTGAAAGCCAGCTGCACAAAGAGAGCGATGCGATCAGCGCGCTCTCTCTCCCTCTCTCGCTGGCTCAAACTTACACTCTGTCGCTCTATTAGCGTGTCTTTGCGCTGCCTGCTGCTACCTGAGGCGCCCTTCTCACATTATCATTAAACAGAACGCGACGTCGCCTGTTGCTATCATTTTAATTATGCACTCATGAGAAAGACGAGTCGCATTCTTGTTGTTGTTGTTGTTATTTGTTATTGTTATTTTTGTTGTTGTTGCTGCTGCTGTCTCTGGCTGGCCAGTGTAAAATTCTGTTCATGGAAAACGCTAAGAAAAATTTCCCAAAGTATTTTCTTCAGCACATTTTTATACACTGCCGAGCGTAAAGGCTTTACCAGCACTGATTGCATTTGTCAGTGTTTGAAACGTCATTTTAATGATAACAAATTTAGTGTTAAACAACAATAAAATACGATGCATTGTCATGAGACCAAGCAGTGAATCGATTAATTCATCATGATGCTGATATAATCTGATACAAATGATTATGTAAATAATTTCTAAAGTACATTTATTATAAATAAAATACATCACGTATAATGGAATCCGTAAATCAAAAATTAAGAAAGATATTTAACGATATTAAGTTATTTTTCAGCTTTAATAGTGAACATTTCTTTTATACTTCTTTTATAAAAATAAACAATAATGTAAGAAAAGCAATAAATTTAAAAGCTATTTATTTTTTATTTGATATGATTTAAATGAATCTATTAGATATAAAGTGCAAATTTACGCCCCTTTACAAAAATGTTTATATATACTTGGATTCCCATCATTCAATTTATCTTATTTATTTTCTTATTTGTCAATAATAATTCCACAGATTTTGCCGAAGGCTATACGCTGCCGCTCGTAAGTGTAGTGAATTTGCGAGCTTCAAAGTTCTTATCTTGTCATTCAGAGTTGTTGGCGTGAGAGTTTTCACAAAGTTGACTGCCTTTTCGGTAGCTTAAGAGTGGCATTATAGGGAAAACTGTCATGACATCGCTAATAAACATCATAATTGTTTAATAACATTTAAAATGTGCATTTAATTGGTCAGCACCATGCAGCTACAAGAGGCACTACGATGTGGCATGTCTGCTGAGCCCAAGGGCAGACATAACAGTACATATTGCTCGACAAATAGTTTTTATTATGTTATTTGTGTTCGCTGGCGGCCAAAATGCATATGGCATGTGTTGCATTAATTAAGAGCAACCTTTTCCCCTTTCACATGTTTGCATATTATTTACATTTAAATACTGTTGCATGCTTTCAGGCGCGTTGATTTTTACGACTGCAGACTGGCCTTTAGGATATACACCGGAATATTGAGGAAAACATAAAGACCTACCACGCAGCTCGGAGAAGAGCGCAATCAGTTTCTCTGCGTCGGATAATAAGCTAGCCTAAGCGTTAAGCGACCAATTAAATCGCTTGATGACAAAACTTTAAAAAAACCAAAAAAAAAAAAAAAAATAGAAAGGAAATAAACAAGAAAAAATAAACGAGATATTTCGACACGTTTTGAAGACCCAGCTCAAGTAACAGCTGACTGCACAAAAGTTTGATACACATAACCGAAGCTCGGACCTGAAATAGGGCACTTCAGGTTGAAGCTGGGGGCCAACTGGCCCCGAACGTTGGCCAGCGTAGCCTAGCAGCCAAATTGTAATTAAAAGTAATCAAAAGCATTAGCAAGTAAAATTTGCAAAGCATAACAGCAAAAGCCGCAGTCACCAACCAGCACACCAAAGCGAAAAACTAACCAAGAAGCAAAAGTAAACGGACCCTTCTCGGCTCTGTGTTTCTGGCTCTGCGCCTTGAGATGGGCGCGTGTCAAGTGACACGACCCACGCACGACACATATAATCAAGTTTATCAACTCTACTTTATTTTCTGATATACTCAGCTTATCTATAGTTATTTTATTTATATAGTGATTTTGATTGTTGTTTCTTAATTAATTTATTTTTCATAAAATAACAAACCAAATAAACAAGTGTAATTTGAAAATTGCCGTCGAAGTTGAACCGGCGGCCTCACGCATGTTAGTTCGACTCTCAGATATAATATACTTATTTATAATATTTCATAACATCAATAATTTGACTCCCTTATCCACAATTTTCTGTTCGAATTGCAACTTCGAAGATCTTACAATATAGAGAGATATTATTATTTTCTATCATTCCAAAATTATCTTAAAATATTTTTGTAAGCAAAGAAAAATTGTTGAAAAGTTTTAACCTTATATTAAAAGTCCTTTTATAGATTATTCCATACATGTTTATGTCCTTGATCAAATGCCTCTTTCAGTTATTCCAATTATTATTCTTCTTTTTGCATTGAAACAAAATATTAGTAATTTTTTAACATACCCACTTAATTTAAGAGTAACAACTAAATTATCTTAATAAATACCAAGTATACTAATTATTTAAACGACCTTTTACTCTAAGTATACGATTATTTTATATTTATGCTCATAAATGTATTTCATAAATTGATGCTTAAGAATTATACGGGACAGTCTTTTTTAACTTTTACGCCGAAAGCTAAATTTGAGTCGCGTTAGTAACGTGTTGCTCGTGTCACGCAGTCCAGCCTCTACTCTCACAAAGTGGCACATAATCAAATGGCAGCAGATGATAATGAAGTTGGAGTGGGAGGACGTGCAAGGGTATGGCCAGTGGGCGGCACAGATGAAGCCGCGGTTAATGAAGTTCGTGAACAACAGAAAGATGAAGCTTGGCAGTGGCATTTAATTTAATTTAGTTAAGAGAAGTGACAAACACAGGTATCTTTAGGTAAGCTTTCAGCGGGTGCCTGTGCGTCAGCACGGAAATGAGATAACTTTTCAAGAAGCTCATTACGCGGCACCAGATGCACGCTCACAAAAGGCAGCAGCAGCAATTCGCTTGTTGCATTTCTGCGAAGAGTCAAAGCTATTTGAGCTGAGGCGCGTGCAACAACTCGTGGCATGCGCAAACGAAAGCCACTTCAAAGGCAGCCAAGTTAGCAGCCAGGTTGATGGACAGGCGCACTGCCAGACGGCCAGATACACAGGTGGCTGTAACAGATATCTATATGGAAGCCAGGAGTGGCCCGACCCAACTGCCTGTCTACCGCAGGCAGGTGAGCTACACACGATACAGACATTCGTCATGTATGTGACACATGCTCTGGATTAGCGCATAATTGCGTTGCCTGGTTACTTGGCCACTTGATAGAGTGTCGCGTGCGTCCTGTCAACCTGGGGTGAATCGAGCCCAAGAAGATTTGCTTATTAAGTATTTATTAGTTTAATTCAGTTTATTGCCTTGGCATCGATTTTGGAGCTTTAAGCTAAAACTTAAAGCTTATAATGGGGCAATTACTATTTCAGTCTTCTTAAGATAAGATAATACTGAGTGTCCCATGGCCACTTATTGAACTTACTCTTCTTCTCTTTGCTCTCTTCCAAATGTCATTTATCAACACGTGAGTTGCCATCTCTTGATGCTTTAATGGTCTCCGTAATCTCTTTTAGGTTTCTTGTTATGCGTTTTCCTGTCCATAGTCACATTACACTGTTACATACATTCTGGCTGCATTAGCACTACATCCTCTAAATATATATTCAGTAATTATTTATTCCAATGGAATTATAAGTTCTCCATGGTCACGTTTATCAGTCTAACCTTATGCCTTATATTATGGTATAGTGTAGCAGTCTAAGATTCAAATGGCAGAAAATCTCATTACCAAGGGCAAGAAATCTCTCTATCAAATTTCATAATTTCGCCTAGAATTTCGTCTGTCCTTTATACTCAAAGGCATCGAATTCAGCTGTTCGTAATATTAATTAATTCTCAGGTAAGCTTATAGCTTGCATGGTCGCTAAAATTTCATAATCTTCTTTTCTCTTTCTCTATATTCACATCATTTTCGAGTTTTGTTTCTATCTTATTTCATTGTTGAGTAGTAGCTGCCTATGGTCAACTGCAAGAGTATTCCATCTGTTTCTAATACATGTCTAGCATACGTCCTCAGATTCAGATTTCTCTTTGGTCGAGCGTCTGAGAAACAGCTAATTTTAAGGTTCATTTACATCACAGTCCATGGTCTTATAAAACAAAGCAAAATAATCTCTTTGCGATTATTTAGCAAATGTCCAAGCTAATAGAAAATGATCCTTATTAGTTTACCAGCAATTGGAACTTTTGCCTAGAACACATTTGTCCTCCCTAGATACCTTTTATTCTAATTTTCTTATTTACATTCGATATCTGCTGCAACTTGTAAACATTTACAATGCAGAAACACTTAAAACCAAGTCATAAAACACTTAATGAACCCGTATATAAAAGCGAAGGTTATAAATACAACTACTTAAGTTGTTTTCCAGCAGTTTTCCTAGAAAATGCTAGCTTTTAGCTTGCAACTAGCAAGAAGCCTGCAAATTAATTACTTTTACTTAACGACAGCTTAATGTTAATGCCAACTCGGGCACTGATTAAAACGATAATGAAATGCCAAACATCTGAATGATGCTTCGTTTCCAACTGGCAGATGGCACTGCGATAGAATAGCACAAGATTGGCAAGCCGGAGGCCACGTTATTGTTCATTCATCATCTTCTATTTCATCAGGCGTCATTATTGACGCTTTACTCAATATAAGGCCAATCTATATATATACAATACCAATCGCACTTTATGTCCACCCGTCCCTGCCCGCTATCATTATGGAAACATTATTTGTTGCCAAAGCTGAGCCACTGGCAGAGGCAGAAGGCGAAGCGGCTAAGGTTGTTGTCATGGCGGCCACATCTGACCTATTGCTACCCACTATTAACAGCTCCTCTTGCTCAGCACTCCCCTGGTGTACATCAGCTCCAGTGGCGTTTTTCAATTTAGCCATTTCCGTCACACACTCACACACCCAACATGATTAAGCAATCAGAGACGCCTAAAAGGCGGCCACATTTTAACTAAATCAACGCCCGAACGGAAAGCAATGGCTGCGATTTATGTGCACATTATTTGAACTGGCTATGTAATAGAAATGTTTATGAGTTGGCACTAAAAAAAAAAATACAACGGACTTTGTGCCACACGAGGCATTAACCCGCATTATGTGCTCATATCGTACTTGTATACTATGTCGCACTAGAACTCATGCTGACGGTTCTTTAATTGAAGAAAGTGATTTAAGGGCCAGTTAAATTTGAACAGTAGAACTTGTGGCTACGTCATGGCAATAAGATTTCCCTGCTATGTTGATGGGACATTTATTTAAAAACATTCTTAGAGTTAAGAATGAGCGTCTACATATGTTCCTTTAAAAATCTAGTTTAATCTGTATTTGTTATGTAAGTAAAGAGGGACAAGAGTTCTTTACTTGTCAAAGCAAATGTCAACTTTCCCAGGAAATTCCAAGTAAAAGTCTTATTGTCAGTTAAACCCTGTTATATGAATATAAAATAGAACTCGCTGCCCAATATTACCAGGGCTAGACTATGACTAACAGGTAACACGCCGTAATTGGTTTCTCTAACCCTCATAAACATCCTGTTAAGGCTACAATAGCGTTAATTGTTCTGACCTAAAAAGGGTAAAAATTATGGGACAACACCCAATTAATTACGTACCTAAAGTTGTAAGCTATTTCATTAGATTAGTTTTGTGTCAGTCTCTTGGATTCGATTTTCAAATTCACTTTCAGAAACTCAGTTGAATATGGCATTTCGATGTATCGATTGATAACCGACCTGCCACATGTCACCATAAAAGAAGTCTTATCCTATATACAAACATATAACAATCAACCCTATTGCATATCGAGGGCTGACTAAAACCAAAATCATGTAGTCACGCAAGTTGAGTACATTAAAAACAATAAAATTGAGCTACGTTTTGCAGAAAATCATATTCAGCTACACAAAAACATCAAATAAATAAATAACTCGATTGTGCTCGCCCAATTAAAATATATACTGTATACAGCTGAGAGCTGCATTAGGCCAAGGTTTTTTCTAGAAATGGAAGAGAGGGGCAGGCACGCAAAAAGTAAAATATTTTGTATTGTTTTCGATTTTTCGATTTTATGAAACATCCAAGATCCAATCACTACTTAGTACAGACAGACGGACAGAGAAAGAGAGAGCGAGAGAGAGCGACAGCGTGACCAGGAATATATTTGGTTTATTGTGTCTCATGTACACCCAATTTTTCAATTTCTCAATGGCTAGAGAGTACAAAAAATGTGACGCTTTCCTTGGTCTAAATTTTAAAAATGGGAAACAAACAATATAACCTACACGATTCGAGCACGAACTGACGCACGTGTTGGATTTTTGATCCGACTGGGGGAAAGAGTTAGTTGATGGGAGGGGGTGTAGACCAAATCGCAAGTGGAATTTGAACATATTGAACCAAAAGCCGCTTAAGCGAAGTGAAAACAATTTGTCGCGCATATCAATTTAATGCCACAAGCGGCAGAAGGAGCTGAGCAACTGCGACTGGCTTTGAGCCTGAGATTAGTTGACTGCCGCCGCGGCATGCGCGTTATTTTTTGCCCAAATACCGCTGGCGATTGAAGCTCACCTGGCTTAGCATCTGCCCCAAGCATCACACACACACACAGAAGCTCGAATTTCCTGGCAGTAAATTGTGGTCTACGCAACGTGCGATACGAGCTACGCGGTGAACGCCACCCAAGAAACTCACGTTGTACCCGTAGTTCGCTGCAGTCCTCATAAAGCTGGAGCCCTAAGTGCATTAACGTCAGCTTTTTTGGTTGTGTGGCTTTGTGTGCAGCAGCTGCTGTTCAGCTTCAAACAGTTCTCTGTTTGCACAGCATTTGTTGTTCGACATTTAATTAAAAATGAAAAAAATACCAAACACAAGCAAGAAGCAAGTGAGAGTGCTCTAGTCGGGAGTGCCCGACTAGGAGATACCCTGAACCCTGAGCTGCCTTTACAAAGGGTCTAGTTTTCCCATAAAACCACATATATATATATATATATATATATATATATATATATATCTGTTCATTTGCCCCACACTAAGTTTATTTGGGAAATGCGTTCCTGATTAACTTCGGTGCTCTAAAAGGACGTCCGTTCAAAATTTAAATTTCTTGTAGTCTCTGACATAGACGTGTTCGTATATGGACTAACAGACTGACTTGGCTGTTCATTTTTATCAAGAGCACACTGGAAAAGTTTTCTCCCACCTGTTATATACATTTGTACGAAACCATTATACCCCTCTAACAATTTTCAAGGGATTCAGGGCATACAAAAAAAAAAACATATTTGGCGAGTCGAATACGAATTCGTTCCGTGGTTCAATTAGCTCGTGGGTTTTAATAGAGTTTACATAAAAGTTGAAGCGCAGCAAAGATTCGCAGAATAGTTGCAGGCAACAGTGTGTCCAATGCGGGAGCGGTATGATAAAAGCAGCGCGTAACACAAAATCTCTGATAATAAAATTACATATTTAATTTTCGTATTGCTTGAAGTTGTTTAAATAAAAAAAAGGTAATCAAATTAGCAAGTATAACATATAAGAGTGTTCCAGTCGGAGGTGACCGACTAGAAGTTACACAACACGTAGCTTCAGAGTCTACATACGAAATATGAAGTATCTATATTCTTCAGATAAACATGAAAATATCGATTTAGCTTTTCGTTCTAATGAAGAATTTATACACTTTATTTGGTTTCGCGATCTGCATGTCTTCTGATGCAAGTCTTCTTTTCAGAAACGCGCTGACTCGTTTTCTGTCAAGATTTCAGATAGGCCAATATAATAGTCTGTTGCATACATGTTAAAGCGTATGCCCTGACTAGGAGCTAAAGTTGACGTCGAAATCAGGTACAGTGTATTAACGCTTTTTATAGCCAAGGTGGCTGCGAGAAGTGGCCATAACCCGAGTTGTATGTCTGCACCGGAATATCTGCTAGTCCAGCTATAAAATGAAGTGCTTGCTATAAGGCCATTTAAGAGATATTTAAGCTTTCGGGCAAATATGGTTGATGTCTGTTCCATCAGAATTGTAAAGGACTGCATTTGCACAATGCGTTTTCATCCGGATTGTTTTTCATTTGTCATTTCTAATTTTGCTATAAACAAGTTTCAGTTATTTTTACAGCCCGATAAAGAGGAATTCAGGAGAACTGCAAAGAAAAGCGTGGAAAGCCCCAGGCTTAACACAAACTTCTTGGCCAACGCCGGCTTAAAACCTCGAATGAGAAAAAACCCTTGTGAAATCCTGTCAGAGCTTTTCCTGGAAATAAATGCACTTTCGCCCATTTATATTTGATATTGCGCTTCTCAAAGGGATGATTCGAAAGAAAAAAATATAAATAAGAATATTGCAGACGGGTGTGACAGAATTTGTAATACTTCTTTACGGTATGCAAAATTTGCTTCAAACGAGCTGCTGGCGATCTGCTTTAATCGGGATTTCTTTGCTCTCGCTCTTTACTACGGCCCCGTGGGCGAAGCTTATAGGATATAATCCACATTTCAAGTCTCTAGCTTAAGTAGTGCCAAACAGACGGACACGGCGCAACATAAATGCAGGTGAACTAGTAAAAAAAATGAAAAAATCAAAGAAAAGTTCAATATAAAGTGACAACAGTTCTATTCAAGCAAACCTTTCTTTCTACATTTCAATTTGAAAGCGAAACGTTTATCATACAGCCATCGCATTGGAAGCTTTTAATTAGAGACTTTTGAGCGTAGTTGGTACTCACATTATTCTGGTAGCATCACGCTGCCGCACCGACTCGTCCCGATTGAGCACCTCGATTATCATCTTGCGCTCGTTCTCCGACAAATTCTCAAGCACCTGCGAGGTTGCCACCGCCAGTTCGGGGCCCAGCACATCGATGGTTTCGCCCGGTATGCTCTCCGTTGCCGCATCGTTGGTTGAAATGCTGCAGCCCCCGGAGAGCGAGCCAAGGTTATAGCCGCCGGGCACAACGCCAGTCGACATGCTGGTCAGGTTCATGCCCATTTGAAGGCCGCTTACGCCTAAGCCCGACGCCGACGCAGCGCTCCCGTTGGCTGTTGCATTGCCGCTGCTGTATTGCAGCATGTTGTTGCTGTTGGGCTCACCTGCAGCAGCGGCTGCTGCTGCTGCTGCTGCTGTTGCTGCCACACGGTGCTTGTTGTTGGCGTTGTGCGTGGGCGTGGGCGTGGGCGGTAGGCGTGCACTGCGTCCACTTGACATGCCTGTGTGTGCGTGCTTTGAGTTTTTCTTTTGGTGTTTTCTAGTGCGTGGCTGTGTATGAGTGTGTGTGGTCTTCTAGTTTTCTGTTCAGCTGTCAACCGCAAGTTCCCAACACACACACACTCCAATAAGCTGATTAGGCTGATGCCTATTTCTGTGGTAATTGTTGTCGCAGTTGCTGTTGAGGCTCTTGTTGTTGCTCTGACTATTGCTGACGTGCTTTTTAATGTTATTTTCCTAATTACATGTCCCGCAACGCAAAAAGTCACGCATAACTTGTGTTGCCTTTTTTTGGGGTCAACTTAAAATCTGTATAAAAATATGGAAAATATAAAATATGTTTTTTTTATATTATAAATTAAATAGAAATTGTATTCGTCATGCCCAATAAATATATGGATGGTATTTTAGTTGATAGTATTTCGACTTCGATCCGGGTTTGCTTAAATTTTCATTTATTAATTTATTTTTTGTTTATTTTTGTTTATTAAATTTGTTTAAAGTATGACAAACTAACCGTGGGCCAAGCCTTTGGGTCTGTTTTAATTGTCTATAATGGACGGACAGTACTATATTCAATTTATTGATCGGAAATAAGATAACTCCCTATATGTGCTACACATTTCGTGACTGAATTAAAATATTTTCTGTAGAGTTATTATATAGGTCAAATACATAAACAAGTAAACAATAAGCTAATACACACCCACACACGAAACAGGACTATCGATTGCCATTCAACTCGGAAATCAACAATTTTTCACCCAAATTTATTCTATGGTGTTTCCCAATACTTATAAGGAATTTTTAGCTTATGTATAACGTACATTTGGAAAGCTCGGATAAATAAAATCAGATATTCATGACACTTATATATAGACAAGAAATATTTAGACTCGTACGGAGGCCCAATTGGCATGCAAAATTGGTCAAAAATGCACAATTTGGGTCAACTTTGAGATCAATCAATTGCATTTTTCAATCTACTCTACAATCGGACTTAATTCAAACGAGTTAGTCAATGTAGATAAAATATCTAAGATGAATAAAGTCAAGTTTCCTCTTCATATATCAGATTGGTCAATTGGCAACACAAATTGGGCAATGGGATGGATTCAGCTTCAACAAGTAAATCTAAAGCGTAATGCACACAATAATTATTATGCAAGCGGAAGCTCTCATCTGTAATATACAATTTTTTACACTCTTACTGAGAGTACAACTCTATTTCGCTATCTTCCACCAACTTCCCTAGAGCGCTGCCTTTTAACCTGTTGTAAAAAGTTAATTTGTTATTTTGTTGCAAGAAGTGCTGCATACCTTGAGGCGCACTTTCAACTAATCATAAAATCTGTTTATCGAGCCAAAATGCTTAAGTGAACCAAACGATATTGGAATTTCATAGCGTAAGCTTGCAGAGTTCCTGGAAATAGACAACTTCTAACCATGAATATTAGATAAATGCAATCTGTGGCTATTGAGCATTTGGTATGCAGTTTTAAATAGCAAAATATCAAAGCACAACAGGGGAAAAACGCTGCTGGGAAATCGAGCAAACTGCTTGGCGGCTCAAAGGAAATATAGTTCAATACTGGTCATATTGAATATGGCCGCCCACACAAACACCCACACACACGAAACACGCCCACAGCATGTGGCTGCCACACAAACATTGATGTGGTGGTGCCTGGCGTGTGCTTGTGGCAGCAACAGCTAGCATGAAGCTTAGTTAGTCAGTTTCCCTGCTGTGTGTGTGTGTCTGTGTGTGTGTGAGCATTTTTGTGTGTGTATTTCTAATATCTGATAACGCACACGTGTATTTTTCGACTTCCATTAAAAGTGAATTACAATGTCAAACAAAAACCAAATGATAAATTGTGATAAAAATAGGACAACTGTTAAATTATGGTTAAGCATATTTAATTGCAAATATAAGCTGTTGTTAATGCATTCTTAACAAATTAACAAGTATTCAAAAAAAAAGAAAAAGCTTTGCTGCAATCAATAAACCAAACATAAAAGTTCATAAATATGCAAGAGCAATATACACAATATATACACAATGCACTAAAGGCTTTTATTTTAGGTTTCAATAATGAAAACATACTTTAATTTCTACAAATAAAAAAAAAAAAACAAATTAATCAATAAATACATGCAAAAATAATTAAAAAATGGCATGAAAAGTATGAAGTAAGCGCAAAAAATATTTCGCTGCATAATATCTTTAACACCCTGTCCAGCGAATGCTGATCTTTGCAGCATTGGTAAAAGCTATTAATGGATAGTATACAAATATTAATTTCCAAAAATCGCATAAGTACATTTTCATTTGAAATATCTCCCTCTTATAATTACCTGGTAAAAAAAAGATGATGAACAAAATGTAAGCTAAAAGGTGGCGTCTTTTTTCATTAATGCTAATGGCATGGTGGGAAGCCAAAGTAAGTTTCCACGAAGCAACATTTTGTAGACGGTTCACTTAATGATGCTTTCAGCTGGCTCTTGTTAAGCATAGTCTGGTTCAGAAGCTTGTTCGAACTCGAATGCGGTTGGCGGAAAATTTTCCTCTTGGCCACTGGCATTTTGTAATAATTAAAAATTATTTTCTGGGATTTTAGATTCATACAACTTCTAAAGGTCGTTTTTAATATAAAACTAATTATAAAAAAAAATTTCTAAGTAATTCCTAATACCCTCCATTACAAATAATTTGTAGAAAATATTTCCAGAAATCTCAGGTGTATGCAGAATTTTGTAGAAAATTCAGAAAGCAACTTCAATATAGCTAAAAATCGTCTAAAAATAATATTTGACTTGAGCACTCGGGCAGAAACAAGTTAAGTTTCAGTGTAACATACTTTATTGGAAAGCTGCAATGCTTTTCGAAATATCCCAGCAATTCAGTGTTACCTTCAAAGTTTTGTAGAATTAATTAAAATGTTATAAATAAACTGAAAACTACTAGGAATGCAGCTTCCTACACACACAAATGAGCACACACACACACACACAGACACAATTATGCTTTAACAGAAAGGCATTCAGTTGGAAAAAAATTTTAATTTAATGCGATGAATGTGTGGGCACTCGTGAGTGTGTCTGTATGGGTATGGCCATCATGTGCCTTACATAGTTACAGCAACTGAAAGAACAATGACAGCAGCAACAGTCAAAAGACATTTAAATGACAATGACAGTTTAACTGTGGCGACAGAAACGGCAGAAAAGGACCTCACACAATAAGCACGAGCATGGGCAAGGTGGGGGCACGAAAAGGAAATGGAAGCAATACACAAGCAGCGCCTGCATGCAAAGTCCAACAGCTTTATCGACTCGCACACATACGAACACACCCACACACACATGCACACACAAGCTCGCATGATTAAAGAGGAAGTGGCTGTTGCTGTCGCAGCTGAAACGTTACCTAACATTGCGCCCACTACAACAACAAAAAGGTAGATGAACACAACTGAAAATTGAAAATGCCATACAGTTACGCGAAGGAAATGCTGTGTGTACAAGTGTGTGAGAATGTGTGGGTGTGTGTGCGAAACGGCTGACTGACGGCAAAGACATGCGATATCAATTGAAAGGCAACCAAACGCAACGCGCCGCACTCGAGTCTGGATGCTTAGGTAGGCATCCTGCAGAGGCGGTACACAGAAAACAGGACACGGGCTCAGAACGGGACAGGACAGGACAGAGCAGGACACGATAGAGCCAGCTGCCTATTATCCTGGCAACTCGATGATGGATGCGCAGCATCACATGTGCAAAAGCTTCGCCAGCTGCGTGCGGTGCAAATGTAATTAAGCATTTGCGATCTGTCTGCGCGGGGGCAACGAGTCTGTGGCTCATCCCTACTACAGCGTTTGTCTTATTGCAAATATGAAAAATGCACACGCATGCAATAAATGGAGCACAATGATGTGCGTCGGAGTGTGAAGTAACGAGCTGATGTGGCATCCTTATTAATTTACACGTTCTGAAGTTTAAATGGCGCACACGTTACGTATACGCAATGTGCAACAGACAGGCAAACGTTGTAAATAAATGAAAGTACACTCGCCGACTAAAGTGTAGAGCACTTTTTATTCGTCTCACATAACAATTCTCCCTCTCTATGTAGGCAACTAGCCTATTTTTAGAGGCTGACAAGCACAATGGACCACTCAGTGGCAGATGAGTTGCTCGTAATTGAATTAGACTCGAAACACACACAAATCAATTTGAGCTAGCAACTAACAGTCAGACAGCAACAGGAAGGCCAACTAGCATCATCCTGCTCCGCCAGGTTAAAAGTTTCCACTCTGAAATTAAAATGCATATTGCACATACGTCATGTGGTACCACCCTCCCCCTTGCACATATTCCAACTCGACATCAAACCTGGTACGCAGAAGCGGATGTCATGAATAAACAAACGTATGGAAATAGAGCCAACATTTCAGTGTCATTGTCAAATATGTATGTATGTGAGCATCAACATTGTAGAATCTGTGCAAATACGACAGGGTCAATGCCAGAGCCTCGGAAGCTATGTTGACAGCGTTGACAGCAATGCCAAATAAAAAGTGCACAACAAACATAACAAAAAAAAAAAAAAAAAGAAAATAACAAAATAAATGTAAAACCAAATGCAAAACACTTGACAAACACATATTCAATACAGATATCGAAGGAATTGTGTCAAAGGACATGGAAAACACACATTAGGGTTACAATAAATGTCAACCAACTGTTGAATAAGTCAATTACATTTAAATGAAAATAAAGTTACTTTTAAGGTTATTTTACGGCATATTTTGCGTTTATATATTAAGTATATCTTTACAAAAGCTCGCGTGGCAAGAGTAATCAATGATGTCTTAAATCTAACCACAAACTAGTCTTTTAGGACTTTTCCATCAGTTCTATAGTTCTTATTTATGCTACATTTTTTTACTGGCCTGATTGAGTCAATGTTGGTTATAGTGGCCAGCAAAATAAAAAAAAACACAAACCTGCTTTTGCTACTTTTTTGCTGCAATCTATGAGCTTCACTATATAGATTCTTAAAAACTGCATCGGCTTAAATAGAAATAAGAACAGAACTGCCAGGTCAAAACTAAAAAGCCAAACAAATAGAGACATACTTTGTTTAACTATGTGTGTGCGTGTGTGTGTATGTGTATCACAGTTGTTAATGTGTGTGTGCAGCGCCGTTGCGCTTGCCTGCCGTTGTTTGCCCTACATATATATATATATATATGTAACGCCTTAAGCTCTGCTCAAATGGGCGCATACATTACTTACTTTAAAATAAGCGTTAGGCATGACTACAAATACACACACACACATACACAGCTTGTTACCGGTCCCATACATAAAGTATCTATGGGTAACTTGCTGGTGTCAAGAGCTTGTCGACAAGCTTGTCTGTGCCACGGCGTGGACTACTTAAAGATCTACCTTGGGGCTCCAACGGGGCGCCTGGAGAGACGCAAAGTGCGCAAGTTAACATTTTAGCGGGCGGAAGCCTCGTCAAATAAAGACGTGAGGCACATTCGCATTTATGGCTTCAATTTGAGATAAAATCGAAGCACACATTGGAGCTATTACCATCAAAGCAAACAATAATGTTTTTTTAATAGAAATGTGTATTAGTAAATTTTGTTTGTTAACGGGGGTAAATAAATAGGCGAGCGTACCTCCGACCCTATAAAGTACATATTAGTTCACACTAAATCAATAAATATCAATAAAGATCCACGAAGTAATTATAGCTCAAGAGACACCAAACCTGACAGACCATCATCATCATGACTGAATACAGAGTATCCACACCTCGACCACTCATGCCTAGATCACTTTTACAAATTTTAATATTTTTCCAGATGCACTGCTCTATTTCAGTTTACATTATGCACATATTCTTCTCTCCGACTTATTGAATATTTCACAAACCTTTGGAAACCTTCACAGGATTCTCCAACCGAATGAAAACTATGAAAACTATGTTAATGTGTGAAATCTTAAGTGTTGCCGAAAAACAAAATTTGTGCAAAAACCTAATTCGCTTAATCAATTTTATATCAGCCTCTCAGAAAATGTTTACTTGCTTTATTTACTGAGAATAAGATGAACAACTCTTTGCCAACAAAATTCACACAGCTCACAAGGTTTTGTACAAAAACAAATTGCAAGGCTATCAGAATCTAATAAATTAAAATTCATTTTCGTTAATGGCTTTATGAATTTTGCATCATGAATGACGCTCACATTCAGACAAGTAAATACTTGCCTAAAAACTAAACTTGCTTTTTAATTGTAATTTGTATTTCTATAAAAAAAAAAAGTATACAATTTAATCAAATAAATTTAACAAAATAAAACTAAAATGTTTTAATGCAAACTTCAAATAACATAAGTACAAATTAATTTAAACGAGATGCGTGACCATACTTTCTATATAAAATGATCATAAAATATTTAGATTTTAATTTGTGATTCAAGTGCTTGGACAAATTAACCAGCTCAAGGCGGCACATTGAAGGCAGTTTAATTTGGTATACATCGATTTTATGTCAATGTAATCTAATTGTAAGGACTCGGCGAATCGGTAGCTGAAAGCCCGGCAATCAATTGGGCATTGCACATGGCATTGCGCATTAGGCATTGAGCTGGCCAAATGAATTTGTGACTGTGCTGCACGTGATTTGCCAGTCAAACTTGGCTGAGAGTTGGTTCTGGGGCACTCGGATTGCTTAAATATGCACTCGCATGAGTAGTTGAATAATTGAGCTACTCACAAAAATAGTCGAGCATGTCCGATGGGGCCAACCGGAAGCGACAACAAATCGAACGCATACAAATGACTAGCATAAATATTTGAAAATATCTTGTAGACCCGGCAACATATTGGCCAACATTATAAGCTTGGTTGGCACGATAATGACCCAAAGGAAGTGCCTCGGCTAACAGAACCCAGCTGCCAGCTGCCAGCTGCAGACCACACGCAAGCAAAAGGTTAAGTGTACCAAAAGCCGCACAAATATTTTCCCACAGTGAATATGGGCAAAGCAGCAGCCAGCAGCCACCACGAAGGTGGACCCCAAACACTTAACCTGTATAAAATTCATCAACGTTGAGCTCGGCATTAAAAAAACAACAAAGAGAAATGTAACTTTAGCAAATGAGAGGAAAATTACATTAAAACTGCAATACGCACCGTGGTACTAAAGCATATGTGTGTGTATTGCACTCAAATGGCTTAAGCACGCTTGCCAGGATTTTGGTAGGAAGGCTGCAAACCTTAATTTAATTGTCAAATAAATCTGAGCAAGCCTCATCCAGTCTGGTTGACTATCAGGCTTTGCAATTGCCTTAGTAAATGCTAAGACTAGACTCAAACTAAAACAAATTCAAGAAAATATTACTTCGTTCAGAAAACAATTTACGACTCTTTGATGCATATTTTAAATAGCTGAATTTATTGCAAATATCTATAAAAAAATGTTTTAATAATAAAATAAAGGGATTGATTTTCTAAGACAAAAAATGATATTCTCTTAACTTTGTAACTAAACCTATCTTTAATCTCTTTTATGGACTTGCATGCTCTAGGATAGTATATACATTTTAAAAAACGTGTAGAAACTTGTGGAGTTGCAGCACAAACCGTCTTCTAGATACTCGAATAGCTTTTTAATTTTTTGTCCCCCAGCATCCCTTGAGAGCTACAGAAGCATAAAACTTGGTACAGGCCACTGCGTACGACAAAGTGATGCACGGGATAAACGGCCGTCTGCTGCCAGCTGGCAACTTTATGCCGCACACACACACACTGGCAGGCACACACATGAACAAACGACAGATGACAATGTATGAGCGCGTTTGTGTGTATTTGCGTGTGGCCATCCAGGCATGTGTGTCCGTATGTGTGCTGGCGTGTTTATTCAGCGGTCTTGTGGCACACACGTCGTATGATTTATTCAGAAAACAAAGAACGCTGCGTCCGCCTGCTCGTCCGCCTAGCTCAACGGTAAATGTAGGTCAAAGTGCATAAAATGAAAACGCTCGAGAATGCCAAACGGCAAGCGTGGGTTAAGCAGTTGGCCATTTTTTTATGTTTTATTTAAAAGCGAAAACGGATTAATTAATTTTTGAAATCAATTTGCGGCAAATTGAAAAACACAAGTGTTCAGTTAAAAGTGAAAAACAATTAGAGAGTTATGTTTGAGAATCGTTTAACCATCGTTCCAAACCAATTTAAGTGTTTACTAAACTAATAATGGATGTAGTTAAGTAATACAACACAGTTGAAAATAAAGTTAATTTGACAAGAAATTGAAAAATTAAAATTGCTTGCAATTGACAATTCGACAAAAGGTTAAATTCGACAAATGTTGAAATAAGTTGACCTTCTAAACCTCTAGTATGCCAAATGTTTAAGTTAATCATATTGCTTATTTTTCTGTCATAAAATGGTTAGTCTACTTTAAAGACTTTTGGAAAGTTGATTGACAAGTGGTTAAATTTGACAACAGGTTAGGAGACGTCTGTGCATGATATGCTCTATTATTTACTTTCCTTAAGCACACATAGATTCGTACGCTATACAAAGCAAATGCATGATTAATGAAAGTACCCAGGAGAGAATGCGAGCAAGTGCAAACAATTAAATGTCAGACCCATCAATTTATATAGTGTTTGTACTGCATTCATAACAATTCATAAAACCTTGGCAGCTTTTGAGCACATTTTTTGTGTATGAAAAGAAATCAGGCATTTGGAAAAAATTGAGAGACAGCATCTGTGGTAAACCTTTGACCTTTGTGAGAAAAATGCGCCCAAAAATGGCAGCTGGTTACACTTCAGCAGCTCTCACACTAATACAAAGTACACAAATACGGCACACAAAACACACACACATGCACACACGCAGGCATACATCCTTTGTAAATATTTGCGCACGTTAATGACGCGCTTGACAGGCGGCAGTTGTGCGCATACACACACGCAGGCGAAAGGAATAGCTAGGCAACAGGCAACTGGCAACTGGTTGCTCCTGAGAGACAGCTCCTGAGGTTTGTGTGTGGTCTGTGGGCTATCGGCCTGGTGGTGATGGTGAGGGGCAGCCAGCCTGCAGCTGGGCCAAATTTTGCATAACATTGACCCCGCTCATTAAATGCCACCCAGGGCGGCGAATTATGGCCAAGAACAACAGCGGCAACTGTTCAACGGACTCGTTATTTTCTTTGTGACTGCGCCCATAACGATGCTAATGTAGTGGAGCTCAAAGGCGACAGGGTTGGTCAAATATAGCCACGAATCGGCTATAGATGCAGTCGAGCTGTTTCACTTGGCCAGCACGTGTGGCCTGTGTGTGCCTGTGTGTGTGTGTTTCGCTGCTTTAATAAGTTGAGCGGATTGGACAGGGCATTGCATAGTCTCTTTGGCATTTAATTAGGCATTTGCTGCAGTGCCGGAAATTGCAATACGGCAGTGGCTCAATCAGGCCAGCTTGCAGCAGGCAATGCCAAGAGCAGACCGCCCTCAAACTCTGCCTTCACAATTTTATCTAAACGCCAGTTAAGCTTTGTGGCACAACAATTGTCGAAGCGTAATTAATGCGATTTGGTTATGTTTCCATCGATTGGCAGCACGGAGCATAACAAACACACCCATACCATAGCACCCCACCCGACCCCATCCATTACCATGTAGTTGTTGTTGCTGGTCCATCGGTCAATTGGCTTTGGCGCCGATCTAATGCCGCTTTGTTTCGTTGCTACAAACATTTTCTAAAAATGGCAGCCAATAAGCCGTTTATTGTTTTTAACCTGATTTTGCAGTGTTAAACCAGTTCCCTGTTGTTAGTTTCAGTCTGCGCTAGCCAATATGCTAAGCTTTTGCTTACAAAAGCTAAACTTTGTTAGCTCTAAACTGGCTTAACTTAATGGTGCTTTAGTAGCTGCTTAGAATGCTTTTAAGTGCATTTGATTTACCCGATAATAAACGGGCTTAAAAAATGGCAACTCAATGTTGAAGCCCATTTGATGACTCCGCTATTAAAGTTAACAGCCAGGTTAAAATGTTGTCCAACTTTATTTTGTTTTCGTTCCCAACAACACTTGCTTACTCTGTTGTTAAAGTTAACAGTAACTTTGCAAAACTCCATTTTGTTTTCTTTCTTAACAAATAGTTCATATTTTTAAAAGAATTTTTCATCTCAAATGTAAAGCCTCTTTGCTGACTCAGCTGTTAAATTTAACAGTCACCTTGAAGCATCGGCACAAATCCTTACTGATTTTGCTGTTAAAGTTAACACACACTTTTACATGTTGTCTCTCCTGTTAAAGTTAACTGTCACTTTAATATGTTAACAAACTCAAATTTGTTCTTAATTCTTAAGAAAATAGTAAGTGTTTTCAAAAGGAATTGCCTTCTAAAACGTAAAGTCTATTTGTTGATTCAGCTGGAAAAGTTAACCGTCACTGTAAAATGTTCTCTGCACAAATATATATTTTTACAAGATATTCAAATTGCAACTTGCTGTTTCTGCAGTTAACATGTTGTCAAAATGTATTTCTGTTCTTATGCTATTGTCAGCATTGTGCTAGCACTTAACGAAAATTTAACATGCATTGCAACGACATGTTAAATATTTAAGAGGAAAATAGAAACGCTTTACAAATGATTTTGATTTGGTATTATTTATGGAGACAGCTAAAGAAACTTTCGCATAGCCCATGTAACTTCCACAAAAAATAATAAAAAATGTTTAAATGTAACGCAGCTTTTAAACAAATACTTAACTTAATAAACAAGTCATAAATATTCTTTTAATAAAATTTATGGCTACACAAAAAACACCGGCTGTTGTTGCTTCTGTCAAGACCAACAGTCACATTTTTATTGAAATTAAATTTGTGTTCTTTCGTTTTTGAACTGTAAAATAAAAAAAAAAAAAAAACCGGACTAACTCGGTTAATAAATATTTCACATATCAGCCGATGAAATTTGGGCATCTTTTCTTCTCTATTTTCATGCCGTACCATTTAAAGCTTAAAGTTTAAAATGTTCCCATCTAGGCTTAACAGATTTAATATTTGGGCACTTTACAGTTCAAGCCTGACATGCATCAATCATGCGCAGCGATTCATCAAGACAATTTGAAGCTTTTAATTTGGCAAATTGTTTGAGTTGTTTTTGATAAATGCTTTGGAACTATGGCAGCTACATAATTATGTGGGCCACTCACACGCACACACGCACATCGCTCGAACAGTTTACGCCCCTCCGGACTCATTAGTGTTTTCCCCCTCGCTGCTAGTACGTGAAGCGTATGCTAAAATTATCCCCAAGGTATAATAGAGGCGCACATATTTTCATATTAAAATTATAATTTAACAGTCAAGCACATAGTCATACACATATAGATAAATATGTATCTGTGCACATAGTAGATAAGTATACGCGATACAGGATTTAATGCCTGCCAGCCTTGTCTTTGTCATTAGGGCTAAGCCTTGGCAGGACCCACAGCGCCTGTTGTTTGTGAGCTGCTCTTTGTATACAATTTTATTTGTATTTATTTTTGTTTTTTATACACTTTTGTGAAATTTCAATTTTGGTACCAGGCCCCAAACAGTAAACTCATAAATCAAAATGTCTGTGCAAACAAAGCCCCGAAAATAAATACGCAAAAAAAGCGCAAGTATGCCCAGTAATCGGCATCAGAATGGGCCAATGAATAGGGATGTACGGGTCCTACCAATTAAAGCAATTGATTTAAAAGCTTTTTTTTGCATTGAATCGAGTGCTTAATGCATGCAATGCCATTTCGAGTGATTAAACAAGCATAAAGCGAAGTTAAAAGCTTCCCACAATGTGCATACAAAGCCACAGAGCACGGATGCGAAAGGGTAAAGTGCTGTCGAGATTGCCGGGGCTGGATGGTGGGGGGCTAGCGCCTGCTAAACAAATACGAGTACGTACACAACTTAGCAGATTACTTGCGGATATAGAAAACATCAATCTTTAAATGTCACCGACAATACACACACACACACACGCATACACACACTGATGCAAAGGCTGCGGCTTGAACTGGGCTGGGTTCAAGCCAGGTTGGGTAACCATGTCATAAATTCACGTCAGCTTTTAAAGAAATACGCGTGTCGGCAGTCGACAGCTGCTTAAAAAGTCGTTTAGCCTGAAAATAAATTTCATGCACTGCAAATTTGATGCATGTCCCAATAAAAATTATTGAAAAATGATGCTATGGATAAATAGAAAACATATTTTTGGATCAAATCTGGCAAATTGAATGTGGACTGAGCGGATTGAATTGTAAGAAATAACAGAAAAGGACTAAAGCAAAAGCACAGCGAGAAGCAAAATCTTACGAGAAATTTCAAATGTATTGATAAGTGAACCAAGCCAAAACCCGAGTGAATATGAGTATTTGCAGGTATACGAAGCTCATCGAAAATGTAAGCGAGAAGCGTATTTCAAGCGAGAAGCGAACAAGGATGTAGCTTAGCACCGTGGAGCGAAAGAGTTGAAAGAAATTAAAAATGAAGCGAAAAGCAACATTCAATTAGTCAAATTAAATAAAGATAAAAAAGAATTAAATAACTCCAACCAAAAAAAAAAAAAAAAAGCAAGCGCCAAGAAACAGAAAAATGTAAAAGAAATAATTTGAGTAAAACAAGACACGATTTGAGAACAGGCAAAAAACACAACTACAGGACAAGACAAGGGAGAAGCGAAGAGCTGACAAGAGTTAAGCTATGTTTTGGGACAATAGTCAGCAAGAAACAAACGACATAGTTAAAGCGTGAAGCGAAGAATAGCAACTTGAGATACGGTAGTCGAGAGAAGAAATAAAAACGTTAAGTATTCAAGGAAGAAACGAAGTAAGTCTATCTAAGAAAACGCAGACAAGCTAATGTGAAGCAAAAAGCCAAGAGCGATGCCATAACCAAATCAAATCCAAGAACTTGCACAGAAAAAATATAAATTCTGATTCAGCTTGAGAAGCAAAACAAGAAGAAGCCAAGCAAAAGGCGATTTAAGTAACAAAAAAGTGCTTTAAGCCAAAGGCGAGGCAAAATATGAATAAACAAAAACGAGAAAGTAAGGATATCTTGAACACGCCGAAGATTCAATACTCTTGTAGACATTTCCCTTTGGAAGATACGAGTGAAAAATAGTGCTGCTCGAAAATGCCGAGTTTTGTTGAGAATATCTTTAAAAACTTAATGATTCGCCATAAGAGATGTTGAAAAGATTTTTTATATAAATATAGAGAGAATAGTTAAACTGAGATATGCCGAATTTGGGTTAGTTATCTTAATAAACAAAAAAGTTTCAAGTACTTAATTTTCCACCGATTGTTCCAATGGCATCTATATGGTATAGTTATTCGATGTTGATAAGCTTTTGCAAATATGTAGGCAGCGTAATGAAACTTCTAAATGCTGAGTTTGGTTAAGATACTTTGATAAACTAAAAAGAAACAGACAGATTGACATGGTTATATCAAGTCGGGTTTTGATGCTGTTCAAGAATATATATACCTATGCGTCACACAGTTCATGACAACATTAATATAAACTCTATAAGGGTATAAAAACGGGTCCCCACTTGCTGAGCCTGGGCCATGAAATTGGAAACAAAAATAATTAAAACAAAAACTATAATGAGAGTATGAATAATGTATGCGGCATAATATTAGCATATTTAAACGTAAATTGGTTATATTCATTTGTAATTTGTAGGCAATCATTGGCGGCTGTTTGTTTTGGTGAATTTGATACCCAAACGATGGTCAAAATAATTTGCCTAATTATTTACACCGAACAAACATAAAAGCATTAACACAATTGTGGGCGGATGGGGATGGTGTATGCAATGCGTTGCAAATTCCGCAACGTTTGGGGGCACGAGGATTTTGTGCCATGCAATAAAAATGTAAATTCATCGAAGGGGGGCGAGGGTTGGCGGGTGCGAAACCAATGCCTGTCAGGAGGAGCACTAATGATTAAATCGATATCTGTATCCTGCGCCTGTGCTGTATCTGTATCTGGCCATCTAGCTCATATTGTTTCGCCTGCCTGGCTGGATGCTGGCGGCTGTGGCCTCTGTATCTGGCCATTTGTCTGGGGCCGAGGCCTGCGCCTGTCAATCTTAAGATGCGTCTGACGAATGCGCTGCAATTTGTTTGCCACGCAAATTTGTTTGTCAATTTTGTAGGCGAAGTGGCAAAATGTTTAGGCGCATAAGCGTTTGGCAAACAACGTGGGCGGAGCATAAAATATGCGCGGCATTACGCAGCGCAAATCAATAAGCTGTAACAGCATAAATAAACCACACAGCGCAGCATACATTACGCATACGCCGCGTGTTGGCCGCCACGAAATATGTAAATTGTTCAATGTTAAGGTCGCGTTTCGGAAATATTTTTCGCATTCCTTGCACTCGCTTGCTTTGTGTTGTTGTTTTTGTGTTTGTTTGCCGCCAGAAATATGAGTATAAAATGAAATTTACGGCAAACCGCCGGCATTGTGACAATTTGATTATTTCATGTCAAAATGGCAAGTTATTTTTTTTTTCCTTTATGAATTTTATGTCAAATCAACAGTGCAGCCAGCGCTGTGCTGCTGCAGAGGGTGAGGGGGCTGCGCCTCGCGCAACAATGAAACTTTTTTGTGAATGATAAAAAATATTCGCTTTGTGGGCTGAAAGTCAACAAGGCTACATTCTTGCTCTGTGGGATTTTTCCGTAAAATATTGTTATATTTTTGTTTTGCGGCTCACGCAGCGTATGCGCAACTTTAGATTGTGGGTGGAAAAAGTGCAGCATCAGATCAAAGCCCCAAAGCAACTAGTTGTGACTTTGACAGACAGCATTTTATAATGCGCACACAACTGGGTCAAAAGTAATTAAATTTGTAAATTCACAATGAGCCAACAAAAGTGGCATAAAAATAGGAACTTATGTACGTTAAAATAGAAAATAAAAGCATATAAAATGGAAAAGTTTGTTCCATTAAATGCAAGCTGAAAAGAAGATTATAGCCAAAAGTGTCTGACATACATAAAGAGTATCTACAGTTAACTTATTCTAAGTAGAAATTGCATTGGATGTAGTTTTGTTTAATTATAATAATAATATTTATTGGAAACTTTATGTTATATTATAGCATATTGTCAGGGGCTTAAACGTGTTTCGAAATCCTCCTTGTGCATTTCGATAAACTGGGATTGTAATTCGTTCGTGAGGAATTCTATATTGTTCTTTAAAAGCAAACATTCCTAGAAGACAATTAATTAAACAATCGTTGTAATGCCGTGACAAAATTGACCCAAATATTGCAGCCAGCTGGATTACAATATTAGATAAAGGCAGGTCAGGCAATGCCACAATAGTTTTAGTGATATTAGTTAAATCGAATTTCAAGGAATCTCAATTATGACGTCCATAACATTTGTCACTTCAATTCAAAACGCAAACATGCATTACAATTTACACAATTAACAGCGTACATATTTGCATGGAAACTAATCCGTATTGTGTCGATTGTTTGAGCAGTTCAACCAGAGCCCATTTCAAATGTTAGTGAACAATAATCTAATTAATTAAAAGACCGCAAAATTCGCATATCGAAACCTTGGGCTTGCTAAATGCTATTGAGACGAAGTTGTTTGAGCAGTAATAAGTGATTTATTTTAATTGATTTTTGCACTTACTAATGATTAGTTGGCGTAATGGACGCGCCCATGCAAACGGGCGTTGACGCGCCTTAAATTGTTTGCCAAGTCTATTGTCCCAAAATTTGAGCAGACGAAATCTAATGACCTGTCTGCTCGTGTGTGTGTGTGTGTGTGTGTGTGCGTATGTGCGTGTGTGTCCCATTAGGAACAAGTGCAAAGTTCAGGCTACCATATAATCGATTTTCACATTAATTAAGCGCTAATTACATGCACAGCATCCCATTCAATCGCAATTTCATAATTACCTCACACTAAGAAAATTAAATACATTAATTTGCTTTGCTTGGCTGCTGAAAAGTTACTATTGATTAAGATGTGTGTGTGTGTGTGTGTGTGTGTGTGTGTGTGTGTTTGTACGTGTATGTGTATATACACAACATTATTAATTAAAAAGCTTGTCTCTCTCGCTCTCTCGCCCATTCTTAATGCTGTGCACCAAGTTAAGTCATTCAGCTGGCGATGACTGTCAGAACTCTTAACACACACACACACACACACACACACATTTCAAATTATACGGCCGAAAGGCATATATAAATTTCGGCGGTACAGCAAAAGTTTTTGGCTTTCAACTAAATGTACTTTCGCATTCAACTTTTTGACTTACTGCTCACTTTTCACCAAACGCACTTCAGTTGCAAATTAAATTTACAACGCGACTCATTTAAGTGGCAATTACAGCTGCTACATACACATACACACACACACACACACACACACAAGCTATAAAGAATTGAAATAAACCCTGAATAACCCTCAGATACTTAGTATATTAACAGGTATGTTAACGACTGGGATATAGAGACTTGAAAACGCTTCATTTATTTGTAAAGGGAAATAAAGACATTTTCGATTTAGATCATACACATATATAAAACGACTAGCGGGTATTACCCGGCCTTGCCTTGATATTCTATTCTATTCTATTTAAAAATATGATTAAATTGCTTCTTAACTTTAACAAAGATCTCTGAAAATAAGTTTGAGGCGATCGGATGGTAAACAAAAAAGTTTCATGCAAACGAAAAAGTTTCATCCATGAATATACATAAATCACAGATTTAATTCCAGCACTTACTATACTCAGGAGCAGTCGCAGATGATACATATCTGGTTACTTGAGTTACGCCAAAATTTAAAATAATTAATGGCCAAGGCTGATGTCGTTTCATTAAAAATCTGTATATGTATCATATAACATATATTCACAAAAATTGATTTCACTTTAAAGTTCATCAAGCTTTAAAGAACTTTTGACAATTGGAATTGTTTAAATTATTTCTTTTATATTGAATATATTTGTGTGTATCTTTAGTTAAAAAAAAAAAAAAAAAAAAAAAGGCTAATTTAAGATTCTGTTTAAAACTTAAAGAATAGAATTTCACATAAAATTCAACCAAAACCTGAACAGCGCTCGGAAATTGTAAATTAGAGGAAATAAAATTGCGTTAAATTGAAAATCTAGAATTAAATTAAAAATTTTTAAAAATTAGTATATACAGTACAACATTCATAAATTTATGAATTTTTGATGAAAAAGTAGGGCTTTTAGGAATTTAGAATAAGCTCTTAAGCCGAGGCCAACTAATTTGCGAGTGAACAATTTGGTAGAAAAGCAATATAAATTTAATAACAACTATATACTCGTTCACAAATGTAAAACAAAATTATATAAATTAGAAAACAGAGTGAATATAAAGTTTCATTTTTGAAACTTTCGACGAATAATCAAATTCCGCAAAATGTTGGCTATACGGCCATAAATTTAAAGCCGTATATATGCTAATTCCAAATGAAAACGACAAAGCAGAACAATTTATTGCCTGCTCCGAAAAGTAGGCAACAATTTTTTATATTATTTTGTTTTTACTGCCATTTTATTTTTCCTTTTACCTTGTAGCACACGGCAAGTACAACAACCTTTTAAAGCGGCACTTAAAGCATTACCAGCCGGAATTGATGTCAATTCATGCTGGGGGGAAAAACGGAAATTTACATAAAATGCAAGCACAACAATAAAAAAATGTGTGTATGTGGCCGGTTTCGAGTAAAAATCTTTCAGCTGTATTTCATAAAAGATGCAAAACGAATGTTTTTCTTTTTCGCAGTGGCAATGATAAATGAAAAAATGCTCATTGTCAGAAATGAAAAGTGTAACAAATAGCAAAAAACAGCAATTTGCCCGAAGAGCGGTTCGGGAGCAGAATAAAAATGCAATCATTAACTGATTTTAATCAGAGAGAATAAAAGCAATATAGCCAGATGATGATCATCATAAAGGCAAAGAAACAAAAGGAAACAAAAACATAAATGCAAAATACAAAAGGCAAACAAGTTTTTCTTTATTATTATAATGTCGAGCCTGAATGACAGTCGGGGGCCATAACTTTCTATCAAAACTGTTGAGGCGAGCATGAATATTAAGTACAAGACACACAGCCACACACATACGCACAATCAGACATACACTGAGGGAAAGTTTCTCAATGAAAATACGCAAACAATTAAAACTTTTCACTTGCCTTTGGCTGTAGCAGCGGCAGCAACACGTACTTTCAATGCGTGTGGGCGTGTCACGCCCAACTGACAAACTAATTGTTTGCTAAGTGTTGCCAAAGACGAAAATTAACATATCACAGCATGCGTGCCGTCAACAATTCGAACGGGTTTCCACCCAGCCACCGCGGCACTCCTTTCAAATTACGCACGTTTCGTTGGCTGCGTGAAAAGCCGGCGCGACGCGAATGCGAACAAAGCAACAGAGCGAAGCGGTCACGGCAAAGGACATCTGCGTTATGTGCGGCTCAACAAAGTTTCGCTGTTGCCACTGCGAGGCGAGCTGCAAGCCAGCTGTTCGGGCGAATAACGAAGCCAGCGCTCGGCTAACGCGCTTGTGTGCTGTGTGTCTGTGCGTGTGTGTTAGTGTGTGTGTGTGTATGTCAGTATGCGGCAACTGTTGCTCTTTTTCAAGTTTATTGGCTCACAAGTGTCAAGGGAAGTACGTATTAATGGCAACGTGTTGCAAAAGGCACAGACTATGGCAGCAGCAGCAAAAGGTAGTTTGTGTAAATGGTAGTAGACAACGTTTAAATAGTAGCAACTTTTTTTATCAATGATTTAAGCAACAGCGTTGCCAGATAGTTTGCACTATCACAAATTTGAAGCCAAACATAGTACTATACAATTCTTTTGCAGTTGCCTTAACAAAATATGTAGATTTATTTGTTACTTATTACATTTTTTTATTTGACAATTTAATTTATTTATTGATTTATTTGTTAAAGCGCATGGTATTTTAAAGTATGAAGGGTATTGAAGGTTGGTTGTAAGGGCCAATTAAAAATGTTACAGACTGTTTTTTCACGCTATAAGCGAAATTTTAATTCTTTGCACAACTTAAAAAGCATTTATATATCTCGGTGAAAGCGAATATAAAATACACTTTAAAAAATATTGCCAATGTGTTTGCAGATATTGCTGAGTTTTTTCAAGCTATATAATATGGTAATCCGTAGAGGAGCACAATGAGACCTGTAAAAGCCGAGTTTACTCAGGGATATCTTGAAAAAAAAGTATTTAATACTTAGATTTCATTTTCGGCCGATCATTGCTAAGGCACCTATATGAGACAGTGGAAAGTCCCATTTCTCTAGACTGTTCCTTTCTATGTTAAGCGAATGCAGTATTCAGACAAAACAAAACCAAAGTTAATAATATAAGCATTTATTTACAATCTATATATTAAATATTGCATTTTAAATAAATGCCAAAATGGGACTAAACATATGTATATACATATTCATAATATTGCTGTAATCCTCAAGCAGAACAAGTCAAGGACCTCCTGCAGGAGGACCCACAACCGCCCAAGCTGGCGGTTACGACTGCCAATGCTTTACCAATGTCTGTCTGCTGTAATCGGGCAAGGCATTCGTTACAAACATTTGAGCTGATGAAACTATGGCCTTAAGCATCTGTACCACGCACACAGGCACACACGCAGGCACACACACACACACACTCACACACACACACATTTTTTGGTGCAGATGGTTTTCGTCAAGGCATGCAAATGCAAACGCTGGTGATGCTTGAGACGAATTCGCGTGGAAGCTGGCCCAAAGTGTGGCACGCTCCCGAGGGGGCAGTATGCCTCAGTATCGCCATATATATGTATGTGTGCTTATGTGTGTGTGTCTGTGCGCGCGCTTTGCAACTCAATAAGTTGTAATTTTCTTGGCATTTTATGTGCCAAGATGCCGTCGCTGGCGACAACGGTCATGGCAATGGAAACGCGCGAGTGCGCAAAGGAAATTGAAGATGAAAGCAAAACAGATAGGGCACAGAGCAGACACAAAACACCTTAAAGGATGTGCACTGAGCAGACAACGCACAGTGGCCCAAAGACTATGGGAACCAGACACCATACGGAGGAGCAAGGCGACGCAGTCATCCTACACTGCTTGACGGCGTGGAAAATGGGAAAAATGTGCAAGGGCACGCATAATTGAATATCGATGTTTAATATGTTCTTTTTTTTCTTTCTTTGGTTATCATGTTATTGTGAATTAATTGTGAGTGCGTAAAGGACATACCAATTCATGGTTGCAATTCAAACTGTTTATTGCCTCATAAACATGCTGCTGTTTTTTCTATGTTTCACGCACAAAACGTAAAAACTTATCTCTCTGGATTTTGAAAATTTTTTCATTTTTATTTTTTAATAAACGCACGTGGCTTTGGCTACAAAGAAAAGCTCACACACACACACGCGCGTAGCCATTTGTTAAATATACAAAAACGAAACAGTACTTAACTTCACGACTTTTACAACACTAGTCACGCACATACGCGCACTCCGCTTGGCACGTTGTGAGCTCGGCAATAACAATCCAGGCACTGAAAGCCATCTGCCTACAGCACGCAGTAGGTCCTGGGTACCCAAACACCGAAACACTCTGCGACGCCAACTGCGCTGCCGCTACTCTGGCTGACACACATATTTATGTATGTATGGGCGAGACCCCAACAATTTCAGGTAGAGCAGCATAGCGGCAAGGCTTTGTCTGGGTCGCGCGAAGGGTGTGAGCAGCAGCGCCTATAACTGTTGCTCCAACAGACAAGCAAAGAGAGCAAGCAAGAGAGTGACAGCGCCTTAAGAGCGTCCAGTGTTGCCGTGCTGCGCGCACGCTCAAAACTGTTGCGCCTACTGTGGTCGTCATCTCATTCAGACAATGCTCATTATAATACGCGTAAAAGCTTTCGTGACATAGTTTTGTTAGCACGTTTAAAGCTTTTACGCCACACTGTGTGTGGGCGTTTGTTTATGTTTTCTTAACTGGAATAGCATGTGCTACACCAATACGCACGCACGCACTCACATACACGGAGACAAAGGATCTTACACGTAAGCATTGTATGCAGCACTTGAAGCAAAGTTTTTGTTTGGCCGCCTGAAAAATGGCGTCGCTTGACCTCAGTCTTGAACGCCTTTATTTATGTGCCAGTTTTTATGTATGTATGGGAGTGTAGGCCTGACGCCTTTTGTTATTGTTGTCCGCAAAGAATGAGTTAATTTCATGTTAGACCAAACACAAAGTACAGCCCATTTCTCATCCAGTGTTGTTGCAAGGGACGATAAATGAACAGGCATTTTAAGGCCATAACTGAAAGGCAACTTCTTTTTCACCTTTAAATTTAAAGCATTTGCAGTTAAAAATACAAAAACTGTTGCCGATTCATTGCGCGGCTTTATAAGCCAAAAAGTCTCCCACAAATAATTAGCATATTTTGGCTGGCTATGCAAACAATGTTACAAGCAAAGCGGCATCAAATGCAAAAACAATTAATTTGCTCGAACCTGAAGCGGAAATGCTGCTGCTGTACAGTGCTGCCAGACCCTCGAAAAACTACGAGCAATGCGGGCATTGCACAAAGCTCTGCTCGTTCGCACAGCTGTGGCCCACTGTGCATAAGCGGCGGCTGCTGTTGTGGAAGCCCAACAAAATGGCAGACAAATTAAATTGTAATTAATGATTAGGCTACTCCTCAACGGCGGCAGCACGTGCTGAGCGGCCTATGACAACGCTTCTGGCAGCAGCAGTAAAATATATGTACGGCCAATTAATTACAAAACGCACAAGAGGCCAGATAAGAGCGTTTGCCATTTAAGAAATTAAGCCTGGCGCCTGCACAGTTCCAGCCAACAAAAAAGGAGGACAACAAAAAAAAAACGGTGTCAACAAGGCTTAACAATTAACACCCAGCCCATAAAGGTGGCATTTGTGGCTCACACAGATATATCTTCATGTGGGTAAAGTAATAAACATATGTACATCTGTGTACATATTAAAATTGACTGCATTTACTTAGTTGAAAGTTGTTATGATTCTGGAATCAAACTAAGCGGCAAGTCAAGTTGCAACTGGCTTGTAAGATCGACTAGCTGATACTCTGTTTGCAGTATGAGCATATCATGCATGGATTGCTTTAATGTTTTCTACTAAGACAAACCAAGTCATGGGCTTTCGTTTAGAAAGGCTTCAAACATAAATAGAGTTTTACCTGTTACATTTTTAAAGATGCTGCCATGTGTTGCTTCCGTCTCTTTTCCCCGCAGATTGGCAACTCTGACCTGTACAATGTTCCTCATAGTACACGATTAACGGCTTTCCAAAAAGAAGAGAGCGAGAGGGTGTCGAGCTGTAATCTAACACAACTTCTGTAATGCACGCAATCTCGAAATAACGATGCCACCTTGTTTTTATAATATTTATATTCGAATTTTTTCGTTATATGGCAATATACTTTCATTGCCACGTTTTTACTTCGTCAGGTGCAGATACATACATATATATTATTTATGTTTAAGACGAGCTCGTCCAAATCCCAGAAACCGAAACGAAATTAGCGCAAAACACGCGCCAAAATTGGCTCACTTTAATATGCTGTGCGCACAGACACATACACACACGCACAGCCAAACATTTGTTCGCATTTGGTTAGCTGTTGGGGCTTCTCTCCCCCACCCCCACCCACACCCCTCGGCAAACAGATGAGTTGTATGAGTGGGGTGGTAGGGCACGGGGTGAGCACAGCGCTGGCAGGATATGACTGCTTGTGTGTGCGTGCGCTTGTGTTACTTGTTACACATTCTGCCACCATTATTTCTTTCATTTACTCGATTCCTTTATTGTTGTTTGCTCGAGTGTCGTTATCATTTGTCGGTTTATTCTCTCCACATGTGTGAGGTATCCACGCAGATGGAGCTCCACTCCTTTCGGGCACGGCAACTGCGGTTTATGCGCTCTGCTCCATTGCGTGCCCTAATGCCCTACAATTTCAACACACACACACACACACACACTATAAAAAGCTGCTGAATTAGCACTTCTCGTGACCACCCTTAGCATTAGCTTCCAAGTTTCCTATAAAAGTACTTGCCAAACAAAAAGTTGAGGAGTTGAGGAGTTGAGTTCTCCTCGGCATGACCCCAGCAGGTGAGTGCTGACCTAACTTTGCAAAATTTTGTTGCTCTTTGATTAATTGCTTTTTGTTTCAGCTGACAGGGAGTCGATAAATGTTATTCATTACATCAATACCCTCCTTTAAATGTAATGTAAAAGTAAATATTTGTATGCCAAACCGACTCGCCTAACTATTACGTCTACCTTCAGTTAAATTCAGACACAACCTTCCACCTGGGTGCTTTGAAATGCCAGCTCAGTTACAGTTACAGCGGCATGCCGTGCTGCCAGATGCGCAAAATAAATTCGGGTGCCATTCACAGCGATAAGCAACAACGTCAACAAAAACACTCACTACACGCATTTACAAACATATGCATATATGCGTAAAATAGTATATGTACAAATTGTGTGTAGCGCAGTGCAGCTGAAGCAAATAAAGAAAACGCAATTCCAAAAATAAAGTGATCGCCTCATTTAAAACGAATATTAAGTGCTGAGAGCAGCGCAGCGCAGCGCACAACAGTTGCCACACAAAGCCAGACGCTGCGTTGTCGTCGTTGTCACTGCAGTTGCAGTCGTCAGCGGATCAGCAACGACGGCGCCCCGACCGCGGCAGCAAATCGAAGCCACACAAATAGACTTCGGAATTGGGTTGACGCTGCGACTGCGGCTGTGGAATAGTTGGCATGTCCTACTTTATGCACAGTGCCAGCAGCGATTTGGTTAATCTCAATGTGGGCGGTCAACGGTGAGTGGAGCAATTCTAGCATAAGCTTTGATGACGCATGCAAAAAAAAAAAAACAAAAACAATATAGACTACATGCTATACACACTCACCCCCTCTCTCCCACCTGATGTGCTTGCAGCTTCTCGACGTCACGGCAAACACTTACATGGATACCGGACACATTCTTTACGGCCCTGCTGAGCGGTCGCATCTCGAGTCTGCGAGATGAGCACAATGCCATCTTTATTGATCGCGATCCGACGCTTTTCTCCATCATTTTAAACTACTTGCGGACCAAAGACATTGATATCAAGAATTGTGAAATACGCGCATTGCGCCATGAGGCGGAGTATTATGGCATCACGCCGCTGACAAAGCGCCTGGCTCTGTGCGAGGATCTCAATCACTCCTCGTGCGGCGATGTGCTCTTCTATGGCTTTCTGACAGCACCAGCCATGCCGCCCAATGATGCGCTGCAGGCCACAATGGAAGCTGCAAACAGTCCCATGGAATCATATGCCGGTTTGCCTACGTCATCTGGCAATGGTGCTGCTGCTGCACGACCTGGTTCCATGGTGCGCGTGCCGGAGACGTCATCAGCCTCGTCGCGTCACTCCTCTACGCACTCGCGCAATTCGTCCTGGGATTTGCGCAGTGGGCGTGGCTCGAATAGCGCTTCGAGCTCCAATGCGGCACCTGTTGCGCCTCCAGCTGCCTGGAATCCAGTTGGTGGACATTCGCGCAACGCTTCGCTGGATTTTATGCGACACTCTCGCAACTCGTCGGCTGATCTGAACAAAGTGATACGCAACGAAGTGGGTCTGGTGTTCAGCCCCACACAGAGCTCGAATTGGACGCCACCGCTGCGCGTGCAGATCATCAAGGCGCATCAGAACTGGATTGCCGTTGCATATGCGCACTTTGTCACCTGCTATCGCGTCAAGGACTCCAATGGCTGGCAGCAGGTGTTCACATCGCCACACATCGATGCTGCCATCGAGCGCATTGCCATCAACTCGAAGGTGAACACATCCACCGCCGAGCCGATGCCAAGTAAAATGATAGCCATATCGTATGGCAGCCAGATACGTTTGTGGAGCATTCAGGAGGGCGGCAACAAATCGGATATTGGCACCTTCAATCTCAATGTGCGCGTGGAGTATTTGTTCTTCATTGGCAGCCAGCTGGTGGCGTTGTCCTCGTCTGGTAAAATTGGCGTCTGGCATGCCATGACACAGCACTGGCAAATACAGGATCTGGTGCCGGTGCTTTCCTTCGACTCGGCGGGCTCCTTTCTGCTGCTGGGCTGCAACAATGGCTCCATTTACTATATAGGTATGTCGCACAAGCCTAGATACTCCTCCCTCCCTTTAATAAAATTTTTGCTCCTAGATATGCAAAAGTTTCCGTTGCGTATGAAGGACAACGATTTGCTGGTAACCGAGCTGTATAAGGATGCCAATATGGATCCCATTACAGCAATATCCGTTTATTTAACTCCGAAGACGTCGAGCATAAGCGGCAACTGGATAGAGATTGCCTATGGCACCAAATCCGGCGCCGTGCGCATCATTGTACAGCATCCGGAAACGGCCGGTCATGGGCCACATCTTTTCGAGACATTCTTTGTACATCAAAGTCCCATTACCAAGGCAAGACTTGTTTGATTCTTTTAAAAAAATGTACTTAACAAGCATCTGCTCTGACAGGTCATGCTGTCCGAGCGGTATTTGGTATCAGTTTGCAGCGAGTATCATCATGTGCGAACCTGGAGCCTGACACGCTTCCGTGGCATGCTCTCCACACAGCCGGGATCCACGCCGGAGGCTTCCTTCAAGATTGTCTCACTGGAGGCCACAGATAGCAACTACAGCTATGCGGCTGGCAATGATTTTGGACCCTATGGCGACTACGATGACATGATCTTTGTCCAGAAAGTGGTGCCCGAGACAAATCAGTTGTATGTGCGACAGGCTTCCAACGGTGATCGTGTATGTGTGATACGCTCCGTGGATGGCTCAACCATATCGGCATTCTGTGTACACGAGTGCGAGGTATCCTCGCGGATGGGCTCACGCTTTATACTCACCGGTCACTGCAATGGAGCAATACAAATGTGGGATTTAACAACAGCACTGGCGCTGCACGCAAAGGATGAGCCGCAGCAGAAAACCTCTGGCGGACCCGACACTAACGAGCTTCTCCGCCTACTTGACCAGTGTGAAATCAGCAATTCATCATGCTCAACACCTTGTATGTCACCGTGTCTATCGGCTATGGGAGGCGGCCTGGCCACCTCAATAGCCCGCATGAAGGCTAGCAATATTGCGCTGCTGAACCGAGATCCCGGCCAGCAACAGCAACCGCCAGTTGTCAGCCAGCCCCCGTCGCTGCCGCCTCCCTCGTCGGCTTCATCAGCTGCATTCCTAGCCCAGGTGCAACAACAAATATTGCCAGCGCCCCCACAGGCAATGCTAATGATGCAGCCGCAGCAACAGCAACAGCCGGCAGTGGCAGTAGCCGTAGCGGCAGCAGGCGTGGCGGCTGGGGCACAGCCGGCCGATGGTAACAATGAATGAAACGTGGAAGCGGCTGTTTCGGCGCTTGTCGGGCGCGTTTCATCCTTTACATTTCATAGGTGTAGCTTGATCTTTGATTATCAATACATATTCCTACAGTTTGTGCTGTGTGCGTTCATATACTATGTGTGGCGATCTCGCATCGCGAACAGCACACGCGCAACGGACTCGGCGGGCACATCATTAGATGCTGCTGCCGCTCATGCTGCCGGCACCAACTGACTGCATCCGGCATTTAGCTAAATCAAATAATCTCCCATATACACATATATATATAAATACATATATGCATACCTTTTGTGCTCGATGTCGTTGCAATTGCAATTTATGCTCGTAATATTACTTGTATCTATGTAAACACAGTCTCGTGAAGTTGCACGTGTAGTTTCGATTGTGCCCCTCGTGCTGCTGTAAAACGTAAATAAATAAATTATTAAATCTATATAGTATATACAAAGTTTTTCATTGGTTATCAACACACTGTTAGATCTATGCACTGGGTTTATAACAATTCCAAACAAAGGTGAAAATTTATTGGAAAACTGCTATTTGTCTGTTTTAGATTATTATAATCACGCTTGTTGGAAGAATGTTTAGTTTTCGATAATTTCAACTTAAACTTATCATTCAACGTCTGCATTACAAATAAATAGATAGTTAATTCAGCAGTTCTTTGCTAAATCCAGCCCCAAAATGACTGGAAACTATATAATTAGGGCATTTTGGACTCCATGCCTTATTAGCCAAATTCAACTTTAATCCATTTAGAGATTCGCATTGCAGCAATTTTCCAAATCGGCTCCTTCAGGTGAAACGGGTGGAAACCAGAAAGTTAAAATGATGTCTCCAAGGTTTTCCGAACTAAAATTTAATTTTCATTCATTTGGCTTCAAATTTTTTTTTAATCCTCTGTGCAAGATAGATACGAGGATGTTTTTTTTTAATTCACCCCAAATGGCGAATAACGGGTGAAAAAACTTTACGAACAATCTAGTGGATTGCATGAAATGCCAGCTTTCTTTAAAAAAAAAATCAAGACAATTGACAGTCATCAATAATTTATTCAACTTTTAGCTTAGTTATTTGTGGTTCGAATACTTGATTTTTTTTTGTTTTTTACTCTTAACATGGGCTTGTCAGCCAGTTATCGTATGTGTGTGTGTTATCGTATTGAATGGGTATACATATGTCCGTATGTATGTCCAGGCGACATCAATAAAGTAAAAAAGCAGCAAAAAATGCTAACATATAAAAATATACAATCTATAATTTAGTAATCTCCCCTTGATTTGCTTACTTTGTTTTTTGTTTGTTTTTAATATCTTTCTGCTTATCAACGCGGTATTCTAATCAATTGAAAACTTTTCGCCTTTGTTCTTGCATTAAATTTAACTAAATTAGGACGCACTGGTATTTAGATTTACTCATAGTATATAGCTATCTATATATATGTGTAAGCATATAGGCTTATCTGCCGCGTGGAAATAATTATCGAGTTTAACATACAAATACTTTGTACATGAAGTTCTTGTTATTTATATAACTTAGTGCTAGGCTAGGGCTAAAGTGCGAACCGATATGAAGCAGCATACAATGCATGCAACACATCCCAGCGTTATTCTTGGGTTCCATGGACTCTAATCAAAAATTTTGCTGCTGTGCATCCAATGTGATATGTGCGTTGAGTAAAAAAATAATAATAAAAGCAATTGCTAGGCAAAAGAAAATGCTAGGGTGTGCGTGTGCGTGTTTGTGGGCGTTTTGTAAATATAGTTCAACGAGATCCAGCTCACTACTGTTTGCAGCTACTGTTGTTACAGCTACACCTGAAAGTAATCATCCACTACCAGCTGCTGTTCACTGGGCGTGCTCAGCGGGCTGCTCGCCTGCGTATTGTTATCGGACTCCAGACGCTCGTAGCCATTATCCGTGTTGTTACTGCTGCTGCTGCTACAGTTGCTGTTGCTGTTGTTGCTGCTGTTGTTAGTAGATGTTGTTGTTGTTGTCATTGTTGTGGCATTTAAATAACACACCGACTCGTAGTTGGGATCCGTTTCACTGCCCGTGCCCGTAAGTGATTCATACTGCGAGGAACTAGGCGTCTGATGTGAGCTCATGCTGCTCACCATGCTGGTGCTGGTGGTCACTGTAATCATGGACAAACTGTTCGCCATGGAGGATGAGTTGGGCGTGAGGGGCGAAGTGAGCGCCACATTCTCAGCTATACGCGCATAATGATCCGTTTCGTTTGCAGCCGGTGCCAGATGCGCCTTAGTCTCGAGTATGCTGGCATAATTGTGATTCGCATCGGCGCCAGGTATGGTGCTGTAGCCACCACTACTGTCCACAACATCGCCGGGCGGACGCTTCTTTTCCAGCACCTTGGCATAGCCATCATCCGAATGAGCGCGACTCTTCAACACCTCATAGTTGGGATCATAGTCGGACTTCTTGGCATCATCATCGTTGGGCGCCGTCTGCAGCTGCTCATAGCCAGGATCGTTGCTGTTCGACGGCTGACACGGTGGGCAGTTTATAGTCTCGTAGTGCTTTGTGCTGGTGCTGGGCGCAACAGGTTTGACCTGAACGCTGCTGCTGCTGCTGATATTGTTGTGATGCGTTTGACTGACAGCTGCTATAACCGGTACAACAAAGGCAGCTATTAGTAAAATGCATTAACATTTTGGAGTAGAGGTTAAAGTCTTATGATGCATGCCAAGCTAAAAAGCGTCATCCATTTGATATACTAACCACTGTCAGTTCCCAACAAAAACTGACGAAACTGTCGAAACGCGCAAATTTCTCATTTTGGCAAAACAACTAAATTGTGGATACCCAAGGCATGGGTTAAAGTATAAGAAATAAATAAACAAGACACAAGGAGAGAAACAAGAGGAGATTAATTGGGCATATTAGGTGGTTAAACAGAGTAGCTGGGAACTAAAAGATTGAGATAAACGATATTGTGCCTTAAGACTTAGCAAGCGCCACAAATCAAAACCACAGTAAGTCGCCCTATAAGCCTGATGTTAAATTTATTGCGATAAGTCAATGCAAATTTGCCAGCTTAAAGCTTCTAGCCATAATCTATGAGTTTTAAGTCACATAGCTTATAATTATAGTCGAGCTTTGTACTTTAATTTTAATAAACATTTTTGAAAGCTTTCCAGCAAGCGTTAATGTAGTTAATGCAAGCTGCAAGTTTGCATTGCATTGCAAAAAGCTCAATGCACTCAGCAAATAAAATTAAACTTTCTTGAAACTACGGCATTAATTATTTTGCTTTTGACTTCTTGGTTTTCGAGCTTTAAAGACAATGAATTGCGTTTAAAGTCCATAAATTACATTGACTTCTGTATACTTGTTTTCTGTTTCACCTTTGATCTGCACAAATATCGTTAATCTCTACTGGAAAATAAGAGACTGCTTGAATTTATTACCTGCTTCCAGTTGCCGCTCCTTTTGCAGAATGTTGGCATAGCAATCCGACTTGCGATTCTCGTGCGGTAGCTGATTTTGCGTCAGTTTCTGCCCATCCGCCGGTATCGTCTCGTATCCATGATCTTTGGCAGTGTAACTGTTGCTGCGCACACGACTCTTGTCAGACCCAGATGCCGTCAGCTTCAGTGGATCCATTAGAAGCGCCGCTGCTGCACTATCCAAGGGACTGACCCCAAGTACCTCCGGCTGGTGTGAGGAGAACTTGTGCTTCTTCATCACCTGCAAACGGAAAGTGGCAAGATTATGAATGTGATGTCACCAGTTCAAAAAGCCAGTACTCACCTTGGCGTACATTCCCTCGATGTTTCTGCTGCCCTCAACATCTTTGGATGGACTTAGACTCTTGCTGTGCTTGCGCTGTGGGGATGCATTGCTAGCATCGTTGGCTTCGTTGTTGCCCTCGCCGCCGGCTTCAATTACAGATATAACAGAGCTGCGCCCAGATGTAAGATTGCTGCTGCTTGCTGCTGAATGAAGGTGATGTTGCCCCTGCGACTGGCTGAGACTCGCTTTGGGCGTAGGAGGCAACGGAGAATTTGCCTGCCGCTTCTCCGGTTTGGGCGAGCCTAAATTGCACACAGACGACGAAGAAGATGCTTGCCGCGAGTGCATTTGTGCGCGCAAACTATCCACATGATGCGGCACGGGCCCAGCATACTCCATGCTGCTGCTGCTTACTCGGTGCGTCGATCCGCTGCCCGTACTGTGATTCGGCGGCGGCAGCTGCCCGCTACTGCCTGTCGCTGCACTTGCTGCCGACAAGCTGCTGCTGTTGTTAATCTCAACTGCTACCACAATGGGATTAGCCTGCATTGGCTGGATTTGTGCATAGGTCTCTGAACCGCTTGTATAAATATCGGTGGCATTTGGTATGTGACGATTGTTGGGATCCTCAATAGCCGCATAGGTTTCATCTACATAAAGATAATTAATCAACTTGTCTTTAATTGACATTATCGCTTTGCGACTCACCCGAATCGTCTGAGACGGTTGCATAGTGCGAGTCATTGACATCACGCGTCAGCGTAGTTTTTCTGGCCGTCTGTTTGCTCGGCGGTTGCTGTGCCAGAATATTAGCCAGCGGCTCGCGCACGCTAATGCTCGTATATCCCTCTGTGGATAACATAAACATACAATTGTGAAATACAGTTTTTGAAAAGCAGTGTATGGCCACTTACTAGAAGAGTCTTGTGAGTCGCCACTAAAATGTTGATTTGCAATAGGCGGCGTCATATAGGGCAGGTCCTGACTGGCCGATATCATGCCCGCAATAGCCGATGCAGCCGGTATTTCTACCTGCGAAGTGGATTCATCGTTCAGGTGCTGTGTCGACTCGCCACTGAGCTGTGAGCCACGCTGCAGTGAGTCGGTGCCATGTTGCGAACATGCAGCTTTGCTGCTGGAATTGCTTGCATTTGTTGCTGCTACAGCAGAGGTGGAGGTAGACGGTGCATTGAGTTGCGCATACGGATGCTCGGTGCCACGCACCTTGGCATAATCGTGCGGCAAGCCCTTAACGCGCGAATACGGCGAGCTAACATCATCCGCCTGGCTGATGGAGCTATGCTGCGATACGCTGGTTTGCTTCTTCAGACTGGGCTGAGCTGCTGGGGGCAAGATAAGGGCGGGGATTAGCATGTTATTGTCTTACATTTATTACAATACTCCAGCTGTTCAACATAAAGCCAAACCCCTAGTGTATATACGTACGACTTTGATTATGCGCATTGGCCAGCTGCTTGTCGGCAACAGTCTCATACAATTCGGAGCCATTGTCGTTGTTCTCCGCAACGGGTATGTCCGGCAAGCTGCGATGCGCCGCTGTGCTAGATCTGTCATACGGGGGGATGGAGCAATTAATGAATTGCAATTGAATATGATTTGCATGGGAATTGCGAACAGCAGGCAACCCACCTCTTTTCTGAGTCAGCATTTGAGACCGTAGACGCATTTAGCTCTGCTTGTGACTCACTGTTGTGCACCAGGCTGTTGCTATTTGTTGCCGCATTCGTATTTGCGTTCGAATTGTTGCTGCTGACCACAATAACCTCGTCGGGGTTCTTTAGCTTCACCATGCCCTCCAGGCCGAGCAAATCATTTCTGCGTAAAATGCATATGCACATATGTAGATATAATTGGTGAATTAACGTTTTTGGCGCGAGCGCATCCAACTGGAACTGGGACGTAACTTTCACTCGCGCAGTGACCAATATGTGGCTGGCCAGCAGCCTGGTTATGGGCATAGCTGCAGGCTCTATTTACTTACTTTGGTATTCTTTTCTTGCAGCACAGACAATTGAAAAACATTACAATTAACGCAAGCGTTAAATTTAGCGTCACAAGCAGATATGTGTAGGCCTCCAGATTGCCAAATTTTGTCGTCTCAACCATGCCTACATCTATATATACATATGCGCTATGTACGTTTAGAAATAACAAGAGCAAGCTTTTATTTTCCCATGCGACGTCACGAAATACATTGCACTTTTACAATTATTAACAATTACAACTGTTTTTCACATAGTTTTCGCTGCTGTTGCTGCTGCAGTTGCAATGTTATTTACGATTTTTCCATTTGCCATTCACCCGAAAAATGCACACGCAGGCAACACCAAATACAAATATCTGGCAACTCCAGTAAATACACAGCGAGAAATTTTAACTTCATGAGATTTTCAATTCATTTAATAACACAATTGTTGCGCTCAATAGCTGCATAGGTTTTGGTATAAAAAGGTTAGTAAATCTTAATGCTAAGGTTAACAATTGTTTCAGAAAATATGAATGTGTTTGTCTACAACTAATTTGCTCATTTTGCGCATTTGGCACGGCTATTATCAAATAAATAGTTAAAGTTCAGTATGTTTGAATATGGTATTTTCAATATTCTCCTGAAGTTTTTCGACTTTGCGAGTTTGTTTCTTAAGTAGCTCCTCCATATCTTCAAATCGATTGCTTTTGTCCTTGTGCTTTTCATCCTGATGTGGAAAATAGATTTTGTTAATCACCCAATCACACTTAATTAACACTTCTCAATTATACCTTGTACTTCTCCTTGTGCAGAGCATGCTCCGCATGTAAATGACGTAACTTCAGCAGGCGACTCTCAAAATGATGCAGTTCGGTTTTAAGAGACGCCAGTTCCTTGTCCGTGAAATTGTTGGCTTGTGCCACACGCCATAAGCCCTGCACCTTTGGCTCTATAAAGTCCTGGCTATGTGGTCCGGAGGATACCAAACGCTCCAGGCGATCATAGTGATCCTTTATACCAACATGATGTCCACGCAAAGCATTCATGTCACTTTCAAACTTTTTTACATTTTGTTCATGTGTTTTAATCTCATTATCGTTGGGATCATTGGAAATGAGATTGTAGCTATCCAGATCTTCGGTGTTGATAGCATCTATGGGCATTATTAAGATATAAAGACTCAGACAGCTGTCTTGGCTTTATAGTAAACGTTAACTTACTCTCATGCTTATCAGTATCCAAGGTGCCAATGTTTTCCAGTAAGCTATAATACACATCCACTTTGTCCTGATGATGCTCAAATTCTTGCTTAAGGGATTTTAGCTCTTCCGCCGTGAAACCGGATATTTCTGCTTTCTCCCACAAACGGTTTAGTTTCTTGTCCTTAAATAGACTTTTATTTTTGTGCCTTTCCTCGGGATCGTGGAATTTCTGTGTAAAGCAAAACAATTATAATAATCTGTTGCACTGAGTCGTTAAGCATTGTCCGTACTTTAAAGGGCTTTATTTTTTCCGCATCCTGGGTATCTTCAAAGTGTTCCAGCAAATCGTAGCTGCTCATTATTCCAATCAGCTTCTGGCGCAACTCATTGGCCTTCAGACCATCCTTGTCCTTGTGCTGCGAGTTGAGCTGCTTCCATGCAATCTCCTCCTTATCGTGTATTTTAAGCTCCATGTACAAAGACTTTATTTTGCTTTCAGTCAAACGCTAAAATGCATAGTATAAATATTAATACAATTTGAACGTCATAAACAAAAAAGAAAAACTTGCGTTTTGTGCCTTTGACCAAATCAGATTCAATTTAGCCATGCGAAATGGTCGCTGGAGATTCCGAATTTCCGGCTCATACTTTTCCTCTGCGACCTGCTTGAAATGCGGGCTGTTTGCCTCTTTGCTGTACTTTTTGCTCTGCTTTCTGTCGGCGTCCACACATTGCGTTGCAATTAATAGGTATATGGCGGTAAGTGCCACAATTAAGTGACACGTTTTCAACATGATATTTCTGAAAAACTGATCAAATCTTCTAACTAGCCTCTAGTGTTGGGTTGGGAGCACAAAAAGAGCTACTGATTGGACTCAATTCATGAGCCGGTTCTTTTCACGTCTCTAACGATATATTTATCGATATGTCTACTTTGAATAATTGGTGAGTATGAGTGTGACAAGGATGGGTTACTCAAATAAAACCCGCGAATATAGTTGACATTAATTCTTTTAAATATTATTTCTTTTAAAAATGTGCTGCAACACAATGAGTTGTTTCCAGTTGTATTTAATACTGTTATATTCAACCGTCTACGTCTAGTCCAAATTGGGTATTTACAAAAATTATATTAAGACTGCATTTTTCCCAAACATTACATACTAGAACCGAAAATATAATTTTAATAATTGCACATGGTGATGTCCCTTTAGTTTGTAAAGGTATGTTCAGATCATCGAATGGCCTGCGACATATGTAGAGGCGTAACCATCAGCGTCAGTTCAGCATCCTTAAGGTTAGCACCTCGCAAATTGGCCTCCTGTAAATCGCTGCCTGATAGATTGCAACGTTCCAGATCGGCACCGGCCAGCACAGCGGCGCGTAAATTACAATTTTTCATATTTGCATTTTTAAGATTTGCTACGCGCAAATTGACACCGGCCATATTACTGCTCTCCAGGCAGGCACCCTTCAGATTCACACCCTCCAAATTGGTGCGCACACCTGTTGGATCCTCAAAATTGCAGCCCCGTAAATTGGCGCCCTCCTAAAAATGAAAGAACTTTAGGAATAAAATTGACCAGGCGTATTTCGTACGTGTTTCCTAATGAGGATTCATGTTCGTATAGTGTTGGTCAATTCCGACACGCGCACATCTCTAGCATACACTGAGGAAATATTTACCATGTTGGCACAAAGTCCACGCACTGAAACTAACTGAGCGCATTCCAGATTCGCATACTGAAGATCCGCACGCTCCAGGCAGCAGTAGTTTAGATTTGTGTGCGATAAATTGCAGCGCGACATGTTTGCATACTAATAATGAAGATAAAATAGTCAGTATAGATAGTAGTTTAATATCAAGAGCACTGCGCACCTTAAAATTAATGTTTCGGAAGTCCAATTTGCGCAGATCGGCTCCGGCTAGATTGACACCCTGGAAACGCAGTTCCGTAATCGCAGATGTCTGTATGATGGCTTTTATGACGTCCATGCGCGTCAGTGGTCTATCGTCGAGCTGCTCCTGCTCGCCCAGTCGCTCCTCCAAGTGTGTGACCAACGAGTAAATGCCAAAGAAACGCGCCTCCTCCAAAACGCCTTTTAAACTGATGTGATTGTCGCACACAAATTCGCCGTGACGCAAATAATTAATGATCGGCTCGAAATAGCGAGCACTTCGATCGATCAAGTACGCGCCCTGCTCGTCCCTTTCACTGGGCATCATGCCACCATCCTGTAGAAACATTCTCGCTAGCATTGAGTCCGGTTCACGGCCAACGAGCGTATCAATTGTTGTTGTATAAATTTTTCCACCCACATTTAATTTTACCCATTTATTGGATGGGAAAGTGTGCGGGGTGGGTGCTACGCCGCTAACTGCAACAACAGCATTTGCATTTTTTTGCGCTCCATCACTTTCCATTGGGTTAAATTTTTTGCAATTGTTTTGTTTTGTTGTGGTTTTTGTTGCTGCAATTTCAGCTGCTCCGATTTCTTTGTTTGGGTGAACGGCAAATTATCGTTAGTGTGGCCGCACATCTTTTTTCAGCTATCGATAACAATCGTTTGTCTGGCGATAAAGTATCCATAAATAATCTTATATTATTGAGGAAAATTTAGAATCATCCTCCGTCAACATACATACGTACATTTCTAAAAACTGCTGCACTCCCAACATTAAGCAACAATATGACAACGGCCGATGCCGAAAGACCTGTTGGCAGCGGCAGCAGCAGCAGCAGCTCAACTGCCAATCAACGGGGTGTCAGTCGCGTACTTGCAAAGTTATCCCATTCGTTGGCGGAGGGAGAGTTTTATGAAGCACACATGATGTATCGAACGTTATATTTTCGTTATACTGCCCAGAAACGTTACCAGGACTGCTTAGATTTGCTATTCGACGGTGCACAGAAACTAATCGAGAAGGAGCAGGAGGGCAGCGCTGCGGATTTGTGTTTATTGCTAGTAGATACCCTGGAGAAGCGTGGCCCGCGACCGGATGACGCGGACAATTTCGAATGGGTGCCTCGCTTTGGTGCATTAATACGTGGATTGAGCGCAACTACAGTGGAGCGCGAGACACTGATCGTATGTTAAAGTTATTCAATTTGTTCAACTTTTTCTTATATGTTTTGTTTTTTTACATTAGCATCGCGTTGTGAAATGGAGCACCACTGTGCACGGTCAGTTCGGTCACCCGGTCTTGCACAAGCTTATTGCGCACGTGTTCTGGACAGAGGGAAACATTGAGTCAGCACGCCACCACTATTTGCTCTGCCAGGATGGTAGCCTATGCGGGCGCGTGCTGATTGAAATAAGCCAGAGCAAGGGCTTCCACAAAGAAGTCGATTTGTTTTTGGTGCAAGCGGTGCTGCAGCAGCTATCATTGAAGGATCGCAAAACGGCAAATGAGATGTTTAGCGAGTATACACGATACCATCCAAAAATACTGAGGCACGAGTTTCCATACAAGGAGCCATTGATCAATTTCCTGTACTTCTTGTTTCGACTTATCGATACGAAGAGCGTGATGGGCTTTCGTGCTCTGCGCAAGCTGTACGATCCTTCCCTGAAGCGAGACGCTTCCTTTCACAAATACCTAACGAAGATTGGTGTCATATACTTTGATGAGCAACCGGAGCAGGTGCATGCTGGTCCCTCCGGGCTTGGTGGCATGTTTGGCGACATCTTCAATCAGCTAATGCAGGGTTTCGATGAAGAGGATGAGGTGCAAAGCAGACCACAGCGACAGCGACAAAACGCTAACAGTGAACTGGACTAGCAGCAAATGCCGTGGCCGGATTAGCAGTCCGCGAAGTCAACGGGGTTCATTAATACTTATCTACACACCGGGGCTTTGTTTGTAATGTTATTATATATTTGCTAAATTAAAACCTTACTGGCATTTGCAGTAATAGGCATAAATGATTTATGTATATACGCTGTTAGTGTGGGCAGCCGAAATATCCCTAAATGGCAAAGCAGAAATGGCACAGAATGGCATTGGACGACACAAGTTCATATGCTGTTTGTAGTGTACGGTATAGTTATCGATAAGCTGTTGCTCGATATTAATCTCTAATTACACATCTCTATTGGAATGTATTGTATTTTTTAGTACATGGCCGCATGCGGTATTTTACCACGTAATTCTACACTTTTAACAGCAAAAATATATGTTGGTGTAGCAAGCAAAACACTTCGATTTAATTTTGCAAGCCAATTTTCAACAACTTAAATTTCGGTTTCAAGAGATGTCATATATAAAAATGTACACCATTCCTTACACGTGAGTGGGATTGGAGTAAACAAATAAAAGTCACGTGCCCATCTCTAGTTCACATATATTTTAGTTTCAGATAGAGTTGAATAGAAAAAGTTGAAAATTAAGTTTTATTCTTGGGCTGTAAAGGAAACAGACCTAATCGAGTGACTTTCAAATTTCCGAGTAAGTTAACCGCGTTCAAATTCCAAATGCCAAGACAAACGTACATAAATCCATCTATATACGGTGCCATTTGCAGCGATATGGATGATAAAGCAGCAGCGCCCACTGCCGACGCTGCAACCGAAACAGAGGCCGGTAATGAAATTTCATCAGCGCTAGATCACACAACGGTCACATTGGAGCCATTGCCGACCACATCAAAGTCGACAATTGCCGAAACAGATGAGGCAGAGAGGCGCACGTCGGCAGCTGCTGCAGCAACAGCGAGGGATTCGTTCAACGTGGACACGGAACGGTGCTGTTGGATTTGCTTTGCGACGGACGAGGACAATCGCTTGGCGGCCTGGGTGCAGCCCTGCCAGTGTCGTGGCACAACAAAGTGGGTTCATCAGAGCTGCCTATATCGCTGGATCGATGAGAAGACACAGAAGGGTAATGCGCTTCGCTCTGTATCCTGCCCGCAATGTCAAACCGAATACATCATTGTATTCCCGCAAATGGGCAAACTGGGCGGTGCCTTGGAAGCCATGGACAATCTGGTCAAGCGTCTGAGTCCGTTTCTGGCAGCGGGCTTCTTTGTCGGTTCGCTGTACTGGACAGCTGTGACTTATGGCGCTGTGACTTTCCTCCAGGTGAGCCCATCAGGCGAAAGCTACATATAATGTCATAACGATGTTCATGCAGATTGTTGGTCACGAGCATGGCATGTCTATAATGGAATCCGGTGATCCGCTCATACTACTAATTGGCCTGCCTGCCATACCAGTTGGCCTGGTACTTGGTCGGCTAATTCGTTGGGAAGATGCATTGTTGCGTTTGATACGCAATCGCGGCACCGTCATGCGCAAGTTTCCCTTTGTGAACTTTATATACCCAGACCTGTAAGTTTCTCAATCTACCTGTTAGTTGCTTCAGTTTAAGTTATTTTCGTTTGCAGTAATCAGCAGGAGGAAGAACTGCCGACTTCTTCAAATCCGGCCACGCCGGCACTTTCGGATCCAGTTTCGGCAACTCGCATATTTTGCGGAGCTCTGCTGCTGCCAACAATTTCATGCATTGTGGGTCGCATATTGTTCGATTCCGTGGAGAACACACTGCATCGCACACTACTCGGCGGTTTAACCTTCATCACTGTGAAGGGCATGTTGAAAATCTATTTAAAACAGAAGCAATATGCGCGTCGCAAGAAACGTCGTATTGTCGACTATACGGAAGAGAACATACGCAATTTTATGCATCGCAACAATAACAACGCTGGTGCCGCTGGTATTGGTGGGGCTCGTCATATCCTGCAACAGCAGCAGCAACAACAGCAGCAGCAGCCACAGCAACAGCCAGTGCTGGCGATGCCCCGCCTGGTTGCTGCTGCGGCAGCTGCTCGGGACCGTGCTGCTCGCGACCGCGAGCGGGAAAGGGAGCATGAGGTCAATGGTGTGGACAGCGTTGTTTAGATGCAAATGGACACTCAATTGAAATTCAATTGATATATAGCTATATACTTATTGTTCAACTAGTTCAGTTTTGGTTTAAGTTCATTTTGTTAACCACTCAAAAACACGGGGCACAGGTCACCAAAAACTCCGAAAATCAAAAAAAAAAAATGCGCATGCGTACATGCGAGCCAAATTCAATGTTAAATCTTGCGAGATGAAGCCCTTCAGGAAGGAACGATTAAGTCAGCCGCATATTGGTTGGTCAAATTTTATGTTATCAATAAAATATGAGAGAAATCAAATTTGCACTGTCCATTTAGCTATTAAATATATATATAAATAACTAATTATAACACATATTATGCATATATGCTTCCACAGAATTGAATTTATGTTAACATTGTGTAAACTACAAATACTACAAAATTGCCTATGTAAATAAAACCAAAACCCTTGGCTGTGGGTGGGTTTATAATGATGCCAATATTAATTCACTGTGTACTTAAGATTCATGCCCCAAAGTGCAAAATACGTATTTGACTTGGCCAGATTAGATAGGCTCGCCGCGACTGTTCCCACTGCAATCGCAGCATGAAAGTGTGAATAATTTCTTTATTTTAAAGCACTCGGCCTGTAAGCCGCTCGGCCTGAGTCATCAAGATAATGAACCCGCTTTGTGACTGACCGCCCCGGCAGCACTTACTAGTCTGTCTGTGTGTGTGTGTGTATGTGCATAGTTAAACATGGCTTGAAGGTGCTGCACAAGAGCCGCAACATCATCCCATCTATCATATGTACACAAAAGTTACAGTTAAAGACCCGGACAAAGTGAATGCTCCAAAAAGCGATCTAATCATTTATAATTGTTAGCGACTCGAGTGTTTGTTTTGTCTATTTGCGCTTATCATCGACAACACACGAGCTGCTAGATGATATCTGTGTGTCTACATATAGAGAATACATATGTATAACAAACGCAAACTTCTATCAGGCAATGGCGACTTTTGCAGTGCGCTCTAATCTATATAGTTATACATCGGTAAGGCACAAATAGATTTCTTAGGCATATTTTCAACTAGTTTTTTGTATTTTAATTTGTTTTAAGTTTTAAGATTCAGTTAGATCTAACTGTTTCTATACTGCTCTCGCTCAAAGTTGCCCAAATAGCTGTCCTTCTCTGTCAGATTAACCCAAACCCAAACAGACGGTACACATTTCGGATTCGGCCGGATTGTATTACGATATCATATACATATATCATAAGATTTTCGTATTCGATTTTTTTTGTTTTTAAAGGTGTCTTAACGAAATTCGGGACTTATAGGTATTACCATATGCACTATATGCATATCGACAAAGATATTTAATAATAATATAAATATAAATATTTTAAAATAGTCATATTTTATTAATTGCAGCGCATTGAGGCAGTCTGGAAGACTGCGTCTGTTGAACATGAAGTCATGAAGCACAACCAATACAGGGCCAAATTCGCACACAGGTGATTTATATATGCAACTGTGTGAGTGTGTATGTGAACGAGTGCGTGTGTGTGTGTGTGTGTGTGTGTATAGTGTGCGAGTGTGTAGCCCACCTGTTTGGCTTTTCAGGAGCAATCACACGCTCTTGCGTTCACCGCAGTTGAAAGATTTCTTGCTGCTTTCTTTCGCTGCCGTCACACCAGCAACAACAACAGCAACAACAGCGACAACAGCAACAACTCCAACGGGTTGCGTTTGTTCTTTGTGACTGAACGTCCGTTGGGGGCCAAAGGCGGGCGCACTCATAACGTAACGAATCGCTGGAGCTGGAGCTGGGAGTCTGCTTCTCGACTCTGTATTGTTGTTGTTGTTGTTGCTGTTGTCGTTGTCGTTGTTATTGCTTCTGCTGCCGCTGCTGCTGCTGCTGTTGTTGCTGTCGCCGTTGTCACTTGTGTGCGACGACAGCGACTACGGTTAATAACAACGTTGAGTCGGCAACTCCGCAGTCAGACGGGCACCGGCGACCAACACGCATCGGCAGCGACGCGTTGCTCTGATAAAAGCGGCAGCAAAGAATACGAAAAAAGTTCAAAGAAAACATATGTAGATATACGCTTATACATATTGTATAGTACGGTAGTCGGTATTAGTTGCGAGTTTCTCGGCATTCTAACAAAATAAACGAAATGAACTGATACCAAATCGAGTTGTCGCAACTGCAACTGGCCACGATTAACGATTGTCATTGAAAAAGGTGCAGCAGCCAATCATCATTGAACCGGCGACCAGCAACAGCAGATATCCAAGATCCTTGAGCAACATGAGCAACACCATGACCGCCGCCCATGAGCCGACCATGCACTATCTGGACAGCATCTTGAATGAGGAGGAGAAGCGCTGCGATCAATACTCGCATCAATGGCGCAATTTCACAATATCACGCTCGGGCCGCTTCAGGTCGAAGAACAAGAAACGGGATGTGGTCGATGGGAAACTGTTCGATGGCAAGGAAAATGATAAGGTGCGTTCAGTGATCCTTTTAGCCCAGTTTCGTAGTGGCCCATTTTCATTTTCATTTTCATTTCATTGCTTATCAGCAGCCACTTCAAAAATAGACTATATATTTATACATATATATATCAACGACAACAATATCGCGATCAATATTGTAAATTGTGTGCGTGCAAGTTAACGTGATTTATATATATATATATATACGTATATGTATATGTATGTATACTAATCTAGCAACGTCGTGAGGCTTAAGGGTCTTTTGGCTCGAAAGTCCAAACGTCAGATATAAGTTTTGCTGTCTCTTTTTCATGTGAATTGAACAAACAACAACAGCAATAACAGAAAAAAAAAAACAGAAAAAAATGGAAAAAACGGAAATGCTCATTAATAATAAACGGAAGTTGTATTATTATGATAAGACGGCGTGCAGTCAGCTCTATGATGATGATTATGGGCTATGCTCTCCCTATATATATATATATATATATATATCACTCAATGTGATTTGCGAAAGCCACAGGAATCTGTATTCTGTATTCCAATTGATGACAAATTTTCACTTTTTCCTGCGGTATATGCAAAAATTAACAAGTGCTTTACGTGCATCGTACACTTAAGGCCAAAAGTAGAGATACAATTGTGAAATATTTATACAAAAACCTCTTAACGTTAGTCATTCGTAATAAAAGCAATTGGGAGAAGTGTTGCTCGTATAAAAAAAATATATATATGAAGCTTAAACTCGTTTATGAACACAAGTTAAAAGGTTGCCAAGCTTAAATATAAATCAGACACGAGCTCTCTTAGTATCTAGCCTTATTGGCCCTATAATAACGTATCCCAACTTCACATGGCCTAAACCAAAGTCACTTATAGATATGGCGTAACTAGTGCAAAATCCTCTTGCTTGCAATTTGGCTACTATAAAAAAACAGATAAGATTATACAGGGTACTTTTGCTGCTATCAAATTCATAGCCTTGACTGCAATTTTCCATTTATACGAAGTATCTGCGTCGCAGATCTTGGAACTTGACATTTTCTCAGTTCTAAGGGTTGTTTACTTTTGAAGCATAAGAAAAAGTAGAAATATATTACTTTTTATATGTGCTTTTGCAAAATGGCTGCAAAGGTAATAAAAAATTATTAAAAATAAGTATATAAAGTAAACAAAAAACAGAACAGAACTCACTTGTGTGCAAGCCAAAATAAGTAAGATCAATGTGTTTTTTATGCATATGTACAAAAATATATATATATATACGTACATTTATGTACATATATATGTAGAGACAGCGACCGACAAACACACCTTTCTGGAAATTTGATACACCTGTATTTGTTTGGCGCCACCGTAAGATGAGTAAACCGGCCAAAATTTAGCATATTGTCATATAATACACATTCGAATTTCGTTTATAAATATATGCAACTATCTACAGGGCAAACAACGAAACCGAATACGTCGCCGGGGCCACATGCAAAAGTTGTATTCGACGGCACGCGAATCTTGTTAAATTTGGCAAACTCAACCGGCCAGCCAGCCAGCCATCCGGTCAGTCAGTGGAGAAGGGGTAATGCCAAGACACGACCTGTAGGGGGGAGGAGCTGGGAGCTCAGAGCTGGGTGGTGAGGGTGTGTTCCTTTCTGCTTTGTTACGCAACAAATGCAGTGACCGATCGATTGTCAACAGCCACGCGGTGGTTGCCGCGTCATTGTCGTCTGTGCATTGAACTTGGCTAATGTTATTGGGAAACGAAAACAAATATATCGCATTGTTTTATTATACCAGTTAAAGCAATTTCAGATTGGTCATGTTTCTGGTTGTCGTACCACATGTCGTATGCATAATTTAAGGCAACAAACAAACTCCCCACAACAATTTTCAAGCTGTGCAAATTTAAGCAAGGATTTCAAGCAAAACTTTCCAAGAATTTCGTTGTTTACCTTTAAAATAGAACAAGACCAGTTTTTAACAGTTTCTCTGCGCCAAAAACTAACCAGTATTTATAGATCTCGTGACGTGGTCTTGGCTTAAAGTATAACAAAGTAAAGCCCCTGTCTGGTCTATATATCCGTGTTTATATACTACGATAGCGAAGCATGAATTATGACCAAGGTTTCACTAACTAAAGCACTCAAACAATATTGTATGTACGCCTATATCAGATATTGCAAAATTTTCTTCTTTGCGTTTTAACAGCGCAAAAACCTTATCAAGCAACAACAATAGCAAAAGCAACAACAACAGCAACAAAGACAAACGGTTTTTTGTGCTTTTATTGTTATACATATAGGGAAAAACACCTATATATGTACGTACGTACATATACCATACAGGTAAGTGGTTGTGCACGCTTCGACTGTTGTGTTGCCGCCACTTGTCAAAAAACAGCTCCAGCAGAGAATTATACTTGTATATACATATATATATATACATGTATATATACATATTCGTATGTATTTAGTGCATGTCGATAGCATGTATTTGATTAAAATCAGGTGCTAAATCAAAAATATGACTTTGGAACATGTCTTTTGATTACTTTTTGAAAGTCAGTGTCTCTGATTGCTGGCAGCCAAATGAAGCCCTAATCTAAATAGGCCTCAAATTGTAGCTGATAATGTTTAAAGAGTGGTTGACTTGATGTTAAATTTATTATAACTCTTATATTGCAGATCTCAGCGCGCAATACAACCAGCGCCATGTCCAAATCATCCTGCTCCTATAATACAAATACTACGACTGGCGGCAGTGCAGCGACAACAACAGGAACATCATCGGTGCGGAGTCAACGTGACAAAACGGAGAGCTATAAAAGTTTTTACGAAACAAATTTATAGATAGTGCCGGGGGCTATATACATTCTGACATATGCATGCATTTACGTATATATATAAAGCCTTTAAATATATATATATATATGTATAAACATATATGTGCACTATATGTATAACATTTGTATTACGCTTTATTAAATCAACCTAAGAGTTTATTGCACAACGTGTGGACTATATAAATGTGCAAAATTCGCAACAAAAAAAAAAAAACAAAAGAACACAACGAAAAAAACAAACAATAACTGCAACAACACAGAAGACTAATTTTTTGCGCAGGCTGCTTGATAAAGATTATTTTGTGTGGATTTGTTTAGTTTTCTGCTATTTAGTTTTAGTAGAGTATAGAACAGATTGGGCGCTAGCTTAGACATTCTCTAAATATATATAAACACATATATATAGATCGATTGTACTTACATATATAAAGTAAATGTATGAACATTATTATCTCTTTCTTGCTTAGATTGTACAAGTATTAAAACGTGATAATTGCACTAAATCGCATATGCATATCGTTAACTATACACATTACAATAGTATATATATACATATGTATATTTGTCTTAACTTTAGTAAAAATTCAATGCTTAAAACATAATCAAATAAAGCATAAGGTTCATTTTCCTTAAACGTTTAATTCATTTAACTGAATCATGAGGCATCATCGTCGTTCTCGTTGGTCGCCACTGTCGCTCTTATATAGCTCACATCTAGCACACAGAATTTGGCACGACACATGGGACATGTGCACTTCTGTTCTAGCCATACCTCGCGATCGATGTCACTCTGGCGGGCTGCAAACCAGCGCGCCAAGCACTCCACACACCACATGGGCCGACAATAGCAATTGGAGCAGCATGCCTCATCTGTTAGAGGCGCGCCTGCCCGATTCAAATCGGAGCATTGCTTGTTTATCTTGATGTTGGGCTCGGCTAGCATGCAGGCAAAGCACTTGTCTGTAATGGGCTCCGAGCTAAAGATTGGATTGAGTGCCACCTGCGTTTTGAATACATCCACAAAGCGATCGATGACGCTTCGATGGAATTGTATGTTAGAGGGTATGGTAATAGGACGTCTTAGGCGATCCTCCAAACTACGGAATTCCAATGCATTGATGCGAATGTTAAAATCAGAAACGCCTTGACGCATCGGTCGCACAACAATGCTAATCATTTGCAAGGTATCGTTCTGATCGTGGTGCGATATATTGTAAGTTTCCGCCTTCAAAAAAGTTTTTTAGTTATCTAAAAATTATAGAAATTTAGGCAGCAGCCGGTACATACCTTGGCAACGCTAAGTGAAGTGTTGGCTTGGTGAGCAAAGTTGACATTATACATGGTTGTTTTGATAATCCAGTTCTCTGTGGCAATCACCATGCTAATGGAGTTGAGTTTCTTTTTGTAAATATCCTGGCGACGGAACTCGGTGCCAATATCGCTGGCTACGACGCTGTAACTGCCTGGAGTATTCGAGTATTTGGCCAGTGTTTTGTTTATGGGATGTCGGCGCCAGTTTTGCTGATGCCAATTGAAGATCAGAGCCGGCACGGCTAATACAGCCAGCACGCTGAAGCGTTGCGCCATTTTCCAGGTGAGTGTTTTAAAAGCCACTGCCTCCTGTGGCATGGGAAAATCCGGGTCAAGCTCATTATCTTCGAGCGGTTGTTGTGTGGCAAAAACTGAAAACTTCAATCTGTGTATGAGGAAATAGGTGACGGGCAGGCAGCTGTGTACGAAGAGATTGAGTGATGTGCGGCGCAAATGGTAGCCAACAAAATCACGATATTCCTCTCCCAGGAATCGGGAGAACACCTGCTCGATTGTAAAGCCCAGACGCTGAAATTCCTCGGGCGGATAAATGACGCACATGCACAATAGGAAGTAGAACAAATTGAAGAGCAGTTCCGACTCATCCATGTTGCGAAAAATTTTGAAAAATTCAAGAAAAACCAGTAACAAAATATACAAGTCCAGGGTCTAAATTAGAGATGCGCAATTGTTGTTGATGTGTCGCGTACACAGAGTTGCATTCGCTGTGGTCGATAAATCGATGAGTTTGAATTTCCGTTTTTTTGTTTGAGCGCGACTGACATATTGCTGTCAATTTCAAATTGTTTTGTAGTTCCTCGGTTGATCATAGCTAAGGGTATCCTGATGATTTTTTGAAATCCTCAGTGCTATCAAGAGTGGTAGCAGCGGAATAAGGTATATTCCATAATCCATTATGAAATCAATGGCGGAGATTATGAAAACCATTCTTCAGTGTTATAAATGTATATTTTTTGTAAAATTGTTTTAATACAAAACTTGCTTTGATTGATTGCTTGACTTGTGCTTTAGTTTGATGATAAAAACAAATGCAAATAAGTAATATTTTACGTCAAATGAATATATAACATTCCATTGGGTGTCATGGAAGCTGTGTCTGATTTAAAGCGATATGTTAAAATAGGCAGTTAACAACTTGCTTTAGAATTTTTCTTATGCGGACATTATATACATTACTCTATAGCTATATCATTAGTATAACAAACCACATCCATTAACGGCCACTATTTTAGTGCTTAACGGAATGTGTGTGTGCGTGGGTGTGGCTTGCAAAAAGTAAACTAGTGCGTATTAGTGGACGGTTACTCTACTGCTGGAGTTCACTCAGATTCGGAATGTTGTTGGTGTAATCATCATTGGAGGCCGAACTGGAATCGTTGGTAAACTCAAAGCTATTCTCGCCGCTGGTACAGGTAACTGTTGTCAGACTGGAGTCATTATTAGAGGTCTGATGATCGGAATTGCTCAGATTTGGTAGTGACACATCTGCCTCTTCGTCATCCACATCCACCACATCATCATCGTCATCGTCATCGTCGTCTTCTTCTTGTTCGTCGTCAACATTACTCAGGCTATTTGTGCCGCTGCTGTTGTTGTCCGCATTATCGCCGCGAGCCTTGACTCCATTGCGATCCAGCTCCCCAGCCCCGCTGGCAGTATTCAAATTTAATGCGCTTATCGCTGGCAAATTATTGTAGCTAGCTGTGCTCATATCTGGTACTGTTTTCGTAGCGGTCGATTTTGATGTTATTGCTGTCGCATCAGATGCGTCGCTTATCTCGCAGCTGGAATTTTCAATTAAAAGCGTTATCAATGGCACATTTGGTATGGTCGCTGTTGATGTGCTTGCACTGCTGCGGCCATTGCGGCCGATGTCCGATTTGTCAGCATCCAGCGTCGTGGATGTTGTTGCCATTAATACTGCCTCGGAGCTGCCATTGAGTATGGATAGGTGTGGTATATTTTGCGGCTGGAGTGTTTGTTCGCTTGAAGACGCCAGCTTTTTGCTGCTTGCATTGAGAATTGATAGATTGGGCACGTTGGCTGTGTTTGAGGCAGATGGGCCATTGCTTGCAGTTGTGGGCGCGACATTGCTGGCCGTGGCTTTCAGCAGACGCGAGGATCGTGCGGCTCGTGGTGGAGGTACGGGCACTGTGCTGGATGTGCCATTTTCAAGCTGCTGCGGCACGCTCTTGTCACGTCTAACCATATGCTTATCGAAGTAATCCAGATTCATGCCAGTACCACGGGCTTGTTCAGCGGCTGCATTCAATGCGGATGTGTTCGGCTGGTAGCTGGCACCGTCCTCCACGTCCATGTCCTCGCTGAGATCTTCACTGCACAAATCCAAGCTGATGTGCGCTGCAGGTCCATCGGTGGGACGATCTGGTTTCGGCTCTAAAACAAAGTAAAACATGTTAGATATGCGCAAATTAAAATATTGCTCACGCTACTTACCATTCAGGAAATGCAATGCCACAAAATCGGCAGCGCTGTAGATCTCGGCATGCACGAGCAATTGCAGCAACACACCCACTGTGGGGCGTTCGTTTAGCTTGCCTGAGGTTTTCCACTCATCGATCATTACCTGTGATATGCTTTGACCGGGCGTTAAGCGTTCTGCGGTGCCATCAATCAGACTTATTTGTTGGGCGGTATATTTAAGTCCCACCTTGGCAGCGATTTCTTGATAGTTGAGCGCACCCGGTGCGCTGCAGGCCTGCGCATCCAGGCGCTTCGGTATGATGGACATTAGCTTGCGCCAGCAGCCGTTCACATCGAGAATTGTGGCCAACTTGTAGATGTCGTTGTCATCGACACGCCGCAGTTCCGTGCAGCGCGTATATTTTGAATATATGGGAACAGTGCTTGTATTGGTGCTGGTACAAACAACCGCCCAACCGTTTGCTTTTGCCATTTCCATTTTGTTTCGGTTGCTGAATCCTTTAGCTTTACTAAGAGCGAGCGTCTTTTGAGTGGATGGAGCTTATTTCTGACTGTCACATGTGCCGTTATAAAAGCATTTTATATTAACTTGCGTTTCGTTGCTCTTGCGTTTTCACTGAATTTTCCTATGAGCCATCATCATTGGTTTCTCCGCACACACATATATGTATAAAAATACATATGGAATTGCCGATGCGATCAGCTGTTTAAAATTTCAGAGTTGCTTTATCGATGAGCAATCGATAACAGCGACTGCACAGCAATCGACCTGCACTGAGCGCTCCAACATTTCAAATTGCTGTCTTCAGTACTATTATTTTAGAATTGATTTTAATTTTATTATAAAATAGCTGTTCAAATATTTGTATAATGGACACAATTACATTCAATCAATACATTGTATAAGTGTATGCTTAAAAAATCATAAACAAGGACGAACAAACACAGATAAGGTCGTAAAATGGGTAGACAGCTTTGTGCTTATGCTAATTATAAAACTTTCGTTGGTAATTTCAAAATGAAACATACATATACATATGTTATAACTATAAAAGATTTGTGTGCTTACATTGCTTTCAATTCATATGCTCTACTTATTTTTTATATATTTAAGGTCACTTTCTTATTTGTTTCGCATGTGTTCAATTCGCTGAGGTTTCGCTAGTAGACGGAATGTTTGCTGATTTATATCTAAACGAGACTCTTGAGTTTGTGTGTATTTTGTAAAGCTGTACGCTTTGCCAAAAAACTCGGACGGTTTGATTTCATATTACCTTATTACTAATTATTGGCGTTGGTATAAAAAAAGGTTGTGATAAACAATAACACGCTCATGATCAGCGCGGTATTGATGTTGTGGCCGTGTCGCGTATTCGCTGCATTGCGTGTTGTCTTGCCCATTTGGAAGCGCAGAGTGGGACTGGACATGCGTCCATCGCCGCCATTGCTGTAGGCAAGCACACGCATATTGTAGCTCTTACCGGGCGTCAGTGTGTTGATGAAGACCTCGAGTTTCTGTCCAATAGGCACAATTGTATTGTTGGCAGTGATCATATTTTGATCTGTCTCCCAAATGCGAACCTGCCAAAAAGATAACATTTTATATATGGTTGCCTTAAGCATATTCACAGGCTTTTTTATACCTTATAGCCCTCAATGGGCTCCTCATCTTGCGCCGGTGATACATAACGCCACACAACGCGCACCGTGGACGGATTTATGCCGTAGACATGCACTGAAGACGGCGGTTTCTGTGGTGCCTTGCGATATGTGCGTTCTGTTATAAATAAAATAAATACGTTAAATATTTGTGGATCGAAACACTTTTGCTAAATTGACGTCACCTTCGAAACGTTCGCTTTCGGGACCCTCGCCGGCCGCATTGTATGCCATAACCTTCACAAAGTAATACGTATCCGGCTGCAGACCTACAATAAGCGCCCAGGGGCGTGTGGTACGCGATAAATAGTAGACGGCATCCTCTTCCTGATGCGCAGTTTTCCAATATTTTAACTGAAGTAATAAACGTATATGGTAAGCAAACTACAGCCACACAATTTGTAAGCTTTTACTTACCCTATGGCCTATTAGCTTGCCGCGTATATTCTCACGAGACATGTCAATGGGACTCCAGGATACATTGAAACAGGTAGAATTGTAGGCCAGCGCAAATGGTTTCTGTGGCGCCACTTGTGGCATATCTTCGGCAGAGTGTATGACAACCGTATCGCTAATGGGACCCGGGCCAACGCTGTTGATTGCTTGCACTCTCACCTCGTACTCGGTATAATAGTTGTTGAGCGGAATGTTTACCACGGCCACGCCTACGTTTTCTTGTTTCTTTATTATATCCGAGGCCCAATCGAGGGCACCCTTTAGCTTCCAAAATACCTTGTAATGTATGCCATGACTATGTTGCTCCTGTGGCAACAACGGATCCCAGGTAATGGTCAGATCGCCAATCTTGCCGCCACCACCGCCCACATTCCGTGGGGCAATATACGGTTTATCGTCGTAGGTGCTGTAGATGGGCGATGGTGCCGAGGGTGTGCCAATGCCCAGATCATTGACAGCCGTGACGCTGAACTCGTAGGAGGACCAGGGCGTTAAATCTCCGACCTCAGTCTGCTGGCGAGATGTATAACGATCTACCTCACGCGCCTGTTGAAACATGGAAACGTTGGTCCAAGTGCGATTCCAGTTGGTGCGGCCAAGTATATGGTAGTACCGTATAGGACGACCATTGTTTACGCCATCCACCCACTCAATGATGGCCTTGGTCTTGCCAATCTCAATCACCTGCACCCCGCCTGGAGCACCAGGAGCGCCCTCAATGATAACATTTGTCGTGGTGCTAATTTCATTGACAGCTGATTTGACGACGCACTCATAATCGCCAGAATCGCGCATCGTTGTGTTGTGCACCGTCAAGCTGTTCCAATCGACAATCTGCGAAATAATTTATAGAGTTATAGAGTTTATAATTTTTAGATTTGGAGTAAGGTAGGACATACAATGCGCTCGGTGCCGTCGTGATTATTGCGTAAAACTTCTCCATTATGCTTCCAAACATAGGCAATGTCCAGTAGCTCATCGTAAGCAGCCTCGCAGTGCAGATATATAAGGTCATGCTCGCGGGAAACAATGCGCTGCGGTGGCCTCTGCACAAAGCGAATTTCCTCTGCAAAAATATATGAATGCATGTTCAGATACTGCAGTGCTTCTAGTATTCACAATTAAAGCTTACGTAGCACAATAACTCGAGCATGCGACTCATCGGATCCCGCTTGATTGGAGGCTACGCACGTATACATGCCCTCGTCATCGCGGGATGTAGGTGATATAATGAGAGTGCCGCTGGGCAAAATGCGACGATGTCCACCGGAGCCCAGCAATTGACCATCCTTTTTCCATTGGAATTTGGGACGTGGTGCAGCCTCTGGATCACAAACAATAGTCGTATTGCCATTGTAAACAGCATAGATCTCCGATTCGAGTGGGTGCTTCTTAAACGATGGCTTCATGGACAGCACACGCAACTGAGCCGAGCTGTAGGATGTCTTCAGCTGATTCTGTGCACCACACTGGTACATGCCCTCATCTTTGTCCTTCTCAAGGAATTTAATGGTAAGCAAATTGTCCTGTATAACATAGCGGTCCCGATTGATGCTCAAAGGATCAAGACGCTCGCCGTTCTTGTACCAAGTGTAGTTGGCATCGGGTATGGCAAACGCTTCACAAATGAATGTCACATCACTGTTGTAGTCCTTGATCATGTCCTTAAGCGGTATGGTGAATTCAGGTCGCATTTGTATGTTGATATAAATGGACTTTTCCAGAGTCTTACGCGGATTGGTAATACTGCACGTGTACTGGCCATTATCATTGGTCGTTGCATTCCGAATGATCAGAACGCGTCCATAGCTGGTCGTGTAGGCATTGCGCTGCAGCGGCTGGCCATTGCGCGTCCAATTGTACGCAGGTATAGGATAGCCAAAAGCCATGCATTCCAAACGAATCTCTTCGCCGGCAACTGGAGCTTCCGGAAAGACTTTGGGAAAAGTATTGGCAAAGATCAGCGCCTGATAGTTGCTGTTGGGCGTTACGCGCAGCGGGAAGAAGGGTCCATTACGACCCGTATCTGAGACAAGCGTTTGCACAGTGCACGAATAATTGGCACGATCTACGATCTCAATAAACGAGAAGTAGAGGGCTCCATCGTAAGAGACAAAAACACGCTGATCCTCTTCCACGAAATTGGGGAAATAATCACGTGCCCAATAGTATTTAACAGCCGGGTAATGTTGCGGCGGATCACAGAATATGGACTTGCCCCAGTTCATTTCACTCGACTCTGCCGAACGTTTCAAATTGAATTCCATGATGAAACCAAAATTAAGATGCGCACTCTCCGAGCGGATGCGACCAAATTTGTTTTGTGCAATGCAATGATACGCGCCCTGATCCAGAGCCTGCTTGGGTTCATATATAATCAAATTGCCGCCCGATATGGTATAGCGATTGTCCACCAAGGGATCAATCCGATGGTATTCCAACGTATCGTTCACATAGACTTCGCGAAACCACTCGTAGGTGGGCGTCGGATAGCCTCCAGCCAGGCAGCCCAGTGAAACATCATTGATCAACCGATTCTTGTTCACATCAAAGGTTGTGTCATTTGGTTGCTTTACAAAGAACGGGCCACGTGGTATGCGCTCCAGATCTCGTATGTCCAGTCCATAGGTATAGGGGCGTTTATCATCCAGTTTTATATTGACATTGTCTGGACTGTAAAGCGCCTTGGACTCGCAAATAAAGAGATTCATTTCAATTTCGTACGCAGGCATAAACATCCAACGATCGCGTTTTTTCGAATAAGCATAGACCACACGATCCCGCAAATAGCCATTATCTCCATAGGGTTGATTTGGACCTGGAATGGATAAACGATATTAAGATATGTATTTGCATTTTCTGATTTTTTTTCATACCAAAGTAGCCACGCAGATTGTTTTGATTCCGCTGATTCAGATTCGTTGTGCCCGCCAGCGAATTGTAGTACTGATTGGGATTATTATTAAAATTGCGATTGTTTGGATCGTTTTGCACAAGGAAACGATTGTCAATTAGATCCTCGTTTTCGAGGGCCTGTTGCTCATCGAAGGCAAAAGAGTCTTCAATTTGCACCAGCTGCGTATTGTCATCATTCACCCAGTTTTGTGGACCCGTTTGGCGTGCCGAGATAAAGAAACGATTTTGTCGCTGATTCTGCAGGATTAACTGCTTTAAAATAAACGAATGCTTCTCCACATTGTCCACATTCAGCAAATCCGCTGTGTAGGCCTTGCATATCTTCTTCGCCTCAGCCCAGTTGCGCTTGGGGGAGCGTATAAAGCGATAGCATGTCTGCCGGAATGATACCCAATGCTCGGGACAAAAGTTATCCTCATCGGTAAACATGTCCCTATAGCCGATAGCTGAGTTGCCAGTCACGGCGTTTCGATTGAAAGGATCGTATTGGGGTCCCGCGTTGCCAATGCTGCCTGGTCCGCCAATATTGCTGCCAGTTCCCAACAATGGCCGATTACCGTCGTAATTGTTGTAGCCATTATAGTTATTTGGATTAAGCCCGGCGCCACCATAATTTGGATTACTTTGCTGATTGTTGAAGTCCAGCAACGGATTATCGTATTGTGTGCTGTCGGGATTTTGTTGTTGGCCCGTGTACAATGGATTATAGCGAGGCGAATAATCCTTGTTATAACTGGGCTGATATGACTGGGGCTGCTGCAGTTGCGTCGGCGACTGTGGCTGGCCCGGCTGTTGCTGCTGCTGTTGTTGCAAGTCGCTGGGCAATTGGGCCCTGCCCGTTGCCAGCAGCAACAATTGCACTAGCCAGCAGACTAGTAGCCTGCTGCATGTTGACATAGTGACTTTGTTTAGTTTTAGTAGGAGCTCGTTATGAGAACTCTTCCAGCTGGCGTTGCGTCGAAGACTAAAGGCACATTTTCGTATTGGAAATTCGTAGAGTCTATAAATAAATAACAATAGACAATGTTTATTTGCCATAATCGATTTATGAACAGTGAATATAAACAAATCAAGAGATCAGTTGTATTAGTCAGACCTCTAACGGTTGTATTAGTAAGCGCACACATACACACACACGTGTACAGTGCAAGCTCTCAATAAGCGACAGTTACGCTTCTAGATTTTTATGCTGCTTAGACAAATGTTCGCTAAGAACATATGTTACAAAAATTAGTCAAAAATATTACGACTACAAAAATTGACGAACTTAGATGTTCGGTCAAGAGAGCTGTACGTTAGTCAAGCCTCCACTGTACATGAGCATGGAGAAGATCATGTGTGTCTGTGTGTGTGCTGCTGCTGCTGCTTTAGGCGTGGTCTGGAGCTTGTGTGTGCATAATTACAAACCAATTAATTAAACTACCAAACATTTTTAACATAAATATAATTAAATTGTACATTAACTGTTTTAATTATAGTTTTAGTCACTTTTTCTTGATATACAGCCTAAGAAAGTTGGCAGGGCCGCCGCCCAACTTGAGCAAAGCTGCGCTTAGTCAAACAACCAAAGCCCAACCACACCTTAAATTTAAAGCCACGAATTTATGTGCTAGTAAAGGCACTTGGCCAAGTTTATTATCGGATTAAAAACATAGTTTCTCCCAATTTTTAAGTTGCACTAACCAATGTGCATTAATTACTCACAAAACACTTGTTTATTAAGGCTGTATTAAATAAAAACAAAAATTAGACACAACTGCGACAAAGCCACGATTAGCTAGGCGATAAGCGATAACAATCGCATGCGACTCCTGTGTAAGAGTTGTCAGCACATTGCATTATTTTCAATTTGTGCTTATGTTAGCATGACACTTTCTATTCTATTCAGTGTAATACAACGAAAATGTTGCTCATTAATTCCAATGCATTTATTATCATTTTATTAAAATTTTGTGTTTAAATTATAAGCACTAGCTAAATGAAATAAATAGAGTAATATAGTAACTGAACCAACCAATAAGGATTTAAGGTCCACCATGCAGCTAAATTTATTTTACATTCGATATTTTTACACCGATACTTATCGATGTTTCAACAACAAACCCGTCGTGTACTTAACGAATTTCAGCCGAGTGGTGATGTGTAATAAACCAAAGTTGTGCTGATATTTCAAATAAAAACAGAGCTATTTACTCAACGAACAACACAGCAAGTGACAGGGCCCAACATCAACGAGATGAACTATAATCCAAATGCGGGTATACGGAATCGTAAGTGGGAAAATTGTAAGGAACAAGCTATGACTACGCAAGTATACCACGAAGGCAGCTGCTGTCAATGCCGCCTCTGCTGCTGCTGCTGTCGCAGAATGCCGCAGCTGGCGGTTGTTTTCGTTGCCTCTCGTATTGAATTGTTGAATTCTTTGAATTGATAACCACAGCCTGCATTACTAATATTGTTGCGTTTATAGTTTGTTTACTGCGTGTGTAGCTTGACTTTACCTTTTTCCCCTAACACTTCACCCATCCCACCAATCCCATTGGAATGGCCAATAAATAGTTGCAATTTTCTCTTTCTGCTCAACCAAAAATAGCACAAGGCGGCGGACGTGCACGCCCTATTAAACGGGTGAGCGATTTGAATGCTATGGGTCCAACGGCACCGATGCCAAGTGGCTCTGCTTTTATGACACCAACGGCTGCACCCACCATGTTCGATCCCAACATGTACGGCGGACCGGCCCCACAGCAGGTCAACAGTTATGGCTACAATGCAGCACCACCGCCAGCGGCACCAGTTCAGCCACAGCAACAGCAGAACTATGGCTATCCACCGGCACAGCAACAGCCAATGCAACCGCAGGCAAGTGCACCACCTGGACCGGTCACATATGGCGTGGGCGCGCCACAGCCGCCGCCGTATGTTGCTCCCGGCGCGGCGCTAGGCGGTCAGTATCCACAGCTTGCCATGTTCCAACAGCCCATTGTGCAGGACATGGCCATGCAGTATGGCCAGCGTCTGGCCGACCAAGGCAAGCAGCTTGTGGAGAATCAGTTCGAGAAGTGGGTGCCCGTGGCCAAGCTTAAGTACTATTTTGCCGTAGATAATGCCTACGTCGGACGCAAGCTACGTTTGCTCTTCTTTCCTTATATACACAAGGTAAGTTGGGCAATTGAATTGGACCAATTGGTGCCAAATGTTAGGCTGATTGGATTAACACACTGTTCCAACAGTCTGTTAAGGCCCTTATTGTCACTAAAGATCTGTTAACGGCGCCGTGCAAATAGAATTTAAAGGCACGAATTTTGCAAAGTTTTTAATTTTTGAAGAATCTTTAGTTTGAGTTGTGCGTGAAACTAATTAGCTTAATGTCAATGATAGTGCTGGGCCGGTGTTTAACTTTTAAATATTTCTTTTACAGGACTGGTCCCTGAAGTACGATCAGGAGCATCCCGTGCAGCCGCGCTATGACATAAATGCACCAGATCTCTATTTGCCAACTATGGGCTATATAACGTATGTGATTGTTGCCGGCCTGCTGTTGGGCATGCAGAATCGCTTCTCGCCCGAACAGCTGGGCATCCAGGCATCCAGTGCACTGGCATATAGCATTTTCGAGCTGGTCATCTACTCCATTTCTCTGTATGTGATGAATGTAAAGACGAGCCTTAAGACTTTGGATTTGCTGGCATTTACGGGCTATAAATATGTGAATATAGTCGTCTGCCTGCTGATGAGCGCGATGTTCTTTCGCTCTGGCTACTATATAGCACTGGCGTATACCAGCTTCTCGTTTGGCTTCTTTCTGGTGAGAATCTTTAGCTATGTAAAGAGGTCATCAATTATTAATTTCAACTCTTTTTACAGCTGCGCACGCTGCGAACGAAATTGTTGCAGGATAATACGCCGCCTGCGCCCAGCGGTGCCATTAACTATGATCCCTATGGCAATCCCCAGCAGTTCGATTATAGCGGCGGTCGCAAGCGGAAGCTCTACTTCCTTTTCATTGTGGTTGCCGGCCAGATGTTGTTCGCGTTTCTGCTCTCTAAGCATTTGTATTTGCCCGGTGTGGATCCGTTGGCCACGCTAAAGGCGCTATAAAAATCCATAGTATAATTTTTGAAACTCATTTAACTAACTGGGGCAATGAAAGGCACACACCTCTGCATGGATGTGTGTGAGTGTGGGTGTATCTGTTTGTGTGTGTGTGCGAAGTACACTAACCCTCAAAATCGATGTGTTACATTTTTATAAATACCAATGCAAAATCATTTCCAAAATGTTAAATCGTCTTAGTAGTTTATGTGGTTAGAGAGACTTAAAGTTCGCGAAACATCAAATTGAGATTTGCAGTAGGTTATGAATAAAAATATTTTTGTTAATTACAAAATGAATACATTTTATAAATAAACAACGCTTGAAAAAACCGAATACTTATTCATAGAATTAGTTACAAGCTATTACTTATATTTTGCTGATCTTTAAGGCTGATGCAACAGGGCTTATTTAAACTATTTAAAAACTGGACCATTAATTAAACAAGTTGCCTTACAAAAAGCTCAAGCTAAAATCGTACTGGTTGCTCGAAATAAACACTGTGTGGGACACCTGAAAATTATATAATATAATAAATTTATTATCCATCCAGACATTAACAAGAATTCGATACATCGAAGAAATTATTTGATATAATTAAATATGCTTTGTTTTGATTGGTTAAAATGGCACGAACAAAGTTTAAAACCAAAAAATCTGGAAATGAAAAATCGGGTTAATCATCTGAAACTAGGCTTTAGATCGTGCATCGAAATACACTTGAAAGAATTTGAAGATCAGACTTAGGAACAGAAAAAAGTTATGATGGGTTTATTCTGGCTAAAATCTCATACTTACACAGACTGAGAAATTAAACCAGACTTATCAATTATTTGTCTATGAAGGATGTCAAGAAATGAACCATGGTTCTTTGATTAAAACGAGCTTTGTGGTTTTTTAAATTGCTTTTGTCTTGTTTTTTTTTTTTATTTTTTTTTTAATATTTTTTATATAGTATATAGTTTTTATTGAAATTTGTAGTCTTTATTACTGTAACGTGTTGTTGGTTGGTTGTTTGTTTGTTTTTTACTTCATTTTTTTTTTAACATGTTCTCGTTCTCATTAACTGCTTCACTTATTGGCTACGTTTTGTTTTTATGTTCTCTGGATCTGTTCTTAGAAATTTCTCACTAGTTTCACACGCGTAACGATTCGCTTTTATAAAATATAGGCCAGTATGAAATATGTTTCTTCTTATTTTTACTTTGTTATCTGGTTTTTGTTTTGCATTTAGTCTAATTTGTTGGGCGTGTGTGTGTGTGTGTTATTTTCCTTGAATGTTTTTTGTTTTATTTGAGTTTATAAATATTATGTGTGGCTGACTTTTGCACTCGAATAGCGTGAAAAATAATTCTAATAATCATAATAACGATAACAGTTCCTACATTAGGTATTAGTTTTCGTGTTTTTCGTTCTTGCCTTGCTTTTATTTAGTAATAATGCATACTAATTAGTTTTTATTCTTCTTGTTGTATATGTATAGTATAAGTAGTTCGTTAGTTGGGGCCTCAATTGCAACTCAGTACCATAGCACAAATGTGAAAAAGTTCTGCATACAAATTCGCTAGCTTAGCTTCCGTTTTTGGGTGTTATTTATTTCCTTCTGTTTATTTCGATAATCCTCTTTAAAGTTGACTAATGCAATGTGTGTGTAGTCGTTTTTGTGTTTGTTGTTTTTGTTTTATTTGTTTTATTAACGTGTATTGTGTATTATGCTAGCGCTTAGTAAATAGTTATAAACATGCTTTGCTTTGTTTTTAACAAATTCCATGTATTAAAAATAATACATTTACAACTAATCATAATCCAAATTTAAATATATATAGATAAATTTATATATATATATATATATATATTCATATATATGTATGTATATCGTATTTATATAAATGTTTGTTTTTGTTTTCTTTTTGTTCTGTAGCCTGCTGCTGTTGCATATAAATCGTAGTTATGTTTTACATAACTATATCTCGTATATATTCTTGAATTTTCTTCTGAATATTTTTTATGTGTGTTCATTCAAAATCGGAAGTAAAAAAGACGCAACATAGTTAAAAAAAAAAATATTGAAAAATAAAAACAATTTAAGACTCTGCCTAACAGGAAATAATTTGAAATCAATCGCTAGCTCTAACCTAAATCACCGACTGCGCCGCCTCCTGCTGCTTGACAAGATTACGCTGATAGTTAATCGCATACATTTTAACGAACTATATTACCGTGCCGCCCGGAGGCGCTGCTTGACTGGGCGACAAGTGCTGAGCAACGTGCTGTGGAGCAAAGAAAGAAAACGATTAGAAGAGCTTGCCACAGGCCAAGCCACATGTAACCACTTACCGTTGTCTGACCCGGTCGCGCCCATGTGTAGATAAAACCATCCTGGCATGCCGTCAAAAAGCAATCCTCGCGAAATATAAGCGCCGTGAGGCGCTCGTGCGCAATCTTCTTGCAGACGAGTGGCTCCAGCAGCGGGCACTCCTCGAACCGTGGACACGCGGGCGTGCCAATAAGCTTCATGGGATCATAACTACTCACACTGGCCGACGACTGTCCAGCCGTTGTCAGCGAGGAGTTGTGTGAGGATTTGCTCAGCTTCAGTGAGCCAAAGCTATGCGCTGTCGCACTGCTGCCAATGACTGTGCCCGAGCCCGACTCCAGCGCCGTGGAGTGAGCGAAATTTGTGGAGCTGCTGTTGCTGCTTCTGTTGTTGTTGTGATTACTGTGATTATGTTGATTATAGCTCTTCAGCATGCTCATCGCCTTGCGGTGCTGGCGATGATTCGTGGCCGTCGAGCCGCTGCCCTCGAAACCAATGGTAGCCGATCGTTTGTCCGAGTTGCTCAGAAAACTAAAATTGGATAAACGCTGGGTGAGACTATTGAAGGCGCTGAAGCTGCTGCTGCCGCCCGCATTGGAGTTGGTTTTGGTCGAGCTATTGGAATTTTTACTATTATAGCCGGATGTGGAGTAATTGGAGTTGCTAACGCGCGGCCCACCGCTATCGATGCTGTCCGACTTGGTAGCACTGATGCAATTGGGGAACTTGATCGAGTTGCTGTTCCCGTGCGACCTGCTGTTCGCTTTGGATGTGGATGTGGACGTGGCATTCGCAGCAGCTGCTGCTGCTCCAGCTGCTGCCGGCTCTGTGTCACAGCATTCATCCGGCGGCGTATTGGCATTAGATGATTGCGAAGATATCGTGCAGTTGGCCGTGGAGAATTTGCTGGAACTGCTATTACTGTGCTCTGTCGCACCGGCGGCGCTGCCACCCGCTGTTTCCCTGATGGGGCTACAGCTGCCGGAGTCGGCAAAGTTGCTTGCCTGACCCATGGCAACCGGTCGTATCACTTTGATGCCATCCGCATCGAGGCCACCATTCATGAAGCTGCTATCGTTCAGCTGCGTGCTGTTAACGCGCTGCCGCAACGTCAACGGATGCCGCAGCACATCCTCCGTGATGTCCCACAGGCAGATTTGCGTATCCTGACTGACTGAACCGAGGCGATAGCTAATGGCCAGTTTGTCTGGCGTCAGCGCCGCCGATGAGGCGTCCGAACGAAACGAAGCTGAGTGAGGATGCGCTCGGTTCGTGTGCAGCGGCGTTGAGTTTTTATCAAAGCCCTCAAAGCCACCATTGGCTGTGGAGTCGCCCGAGAAGCGGTCCTCCCTGGATGCAGTGTATTCATTCAGCTGATTCTCATCGTCACTGAAATCACCGCCATCCCAGTTCGTGTAGGAGGTGGTATACGGATCAAAGGCCACCACAGAGACCCAGGAACGATGGCCCTGGCCGCGGGCAACAACGCGTCGCTCGTGCAATGACCACACCGTAACCAGATCATCCTCGCCGCCAACAACAATATATTTGCCATCTGGCGACCAGCAGACACAAAGGAAGCCACCAAAATAGGAACGCGCAATGCCCAGCAGCTCCATTGTATCATAGTGAAAGACACGCAGGAAGCCATCTTGTGAGACCAGCGCCAAATTGGAGCCACAGGGCGAGAAGCACAGCTCATTGATGCAGCAGTTGTCGGTGCTAAATACCCACTTGTAAAGCGGATTGCGCGTCGACTTCGATTTGCAGGTGAGTATCGTGTAGCCGTCGCCCACCTTAAACGGTTGATAGCTGGGTGCTGTGGCCGCACAGGGCAGCTCCTCGTTATACAGATACAAATGGCCCGAGGCGTGCGAGGCGAGAAACAGATGCGGCGAATTTGGCAGCCACTTCAGGCAGGTCACTTTGGTCTTGTCAATCAGGCGCTGCAAGCGAAGTGGCACGGTTACACTAATCATGTGGGCACATAAGCTTATTGTCAAGACTTGTTGCTCACCTCCTCATTGAATAGTTTGCGCAGCTCGCGTAGCCCTTGTTGCGGCGATACCAGCTGTATTTGTCCCGTTGTGAAACCAACCAGCAGCGGTGCCCCAGTCGGCGTTGCTGCATTGGCATTAAAATCATGACAGCTGGGATTTGTGCCCTTGTAGAACTTCTTATCGATGGGTTTGCTCATCTCGGTGCCCTGCAAAAGCAATCAGAAATCAACAAACAAACTTAGTCATAATTGTATTTGAACAATATGTGGGTGTGCATTTGCGGTGTGGCATTAAAGCTCAGCTGATGTGAGAGTCAACAAAAAAATTCTACAATCAGTTAGATTAAAATAAACGCCCTCTTAAGACTTTATTTAAGTGAAATTCGGAATCGCAATAATTTATATTTTTCCTAAGGGTATGTATATAAATATACATTAGCATTAGCATATATCGCAAATGTTGTGGGAAAATTGGGATTATACTATAAGAACCCAATGAATCTATTATATTTAACTAATTTCCTACATTTTATTCTTATGCAACTGCATTTAAAGTTTCTTAGGTGCAATATAATGGCTTCAAACGATAGCATTTAGGTTTATTGATATAAGAAATTGAGATTTTATTATGAGAAATCTCCCATTATAAAATTGCGCTTATATCTGTCTCATTCCACAATATATAAAAGGAACCCCACAAATGTTATCTGCATGCCTCCGCGTAGAGATTAATATGATTTTAAAAGCATTAGAAATGGCATTCTTTGTACAAAATCTTTAAGCTATTCACTCGATCATTGGGTATACAAATTAGCACCGCTTCAGATATCTTTGTGGAAATTAGCGGCTGGTTCAGAATTTTCACTGGGCACCTGATGCAAAAGATTCTAATACCAAGCCCTGCGTCACAAAATATCCACCTAACCAAGTGAAGACCTAAACAAGTTTTTGCAAATTGCTTACAAACTCAGACAAATGCAAGCTGTTGCAGTTTAAAAAGCCAAGAATACAAAACAGCTGCTTGGCAAATAAGAAAACGTATGCATTTAATTGTCTCGAAGTGTGCATACCCTTTAGAGATTGTCACACTTCTTAGGTTTTTATCTTTGCTGAAGATTATCCTCCTTAGCTGCCGTATTCATTTGGACGGACCTATCATTTCCATTCACAACGAATTTAATTTCGTGTTTTACATACAAATTTTAATTGATTGATTGAAATCGAAGTTCTTGAGAATGCTAATTTCTAGAACTAGAGAGCTCAGGTAAGAGTATTACCAAAAGAAGGCGTAGAAGAATAAAATTAACAATTCATTCCAAGACACAACACGAAGATGCCGGAAACAGGTAAGGGTATACCCAAAAATAAAATGATAATAACGGACAAATTCAATTGAGAGCATAAAACACATGTTCCCACTCGTGGAAGGGTATATACAATAACGATTGGACAGTTTGTTTTAAGACACACAGCACAAATGCCGCAATCGCGTAAGGGTATTCGAAGAGAGCACGCACAAAACTGACAAGTTGGATCAATTCCAGTGCAAAAAGCTGCCTTCAAGCGTAATAAACACATTTAAATAAAAGCTTAGCAAGCGAATTGATCAACAACAACAATAAATATAACAAAATACAATGCAACAACTAAATAACAACCGCTGCGAGAATTGGAACAAATTAAGCGATTGTGTTTGAGGCAGCGTTTTGTGTGCTATGCAGAAACTGGATACGTTGTGCCAAAACGTGTGGAGGGTCAGTCAGCCCGGGGCTGTACGCAGTTGCTAACTAAGTGGTCACTGTCAATTGGTGCGGGGGTGCAGAGGTGCGACGAGGTACTATTACATGACCAAGACTGCAAGGCAGTCAAGGCGTGGGTATTCGCTGCCAGCTTATCAGCGTGCAGCCTGATAACAGGCTGCTTGAAAGATCTATTGGAGTCTCGCCACGTCACCTTGTTACGAAGAGGAGAGAAAGAGTGAGAGCTTGTGTGTGTTTGTGTGTGCGTAAAATATGCAAATTAGACAAAAGCCATGTTTTCTCACCTTTTTAACGCCACGAAACGCATAGACATAAAGGTCGCGTCCGAAATTGAAGCAGATTCGATCTCCGCCATAGATTTGATTTGTGGGCATACCATTTTGGTCCAGTACGCCGCCATTGGTCATCGAGTGCATGGAGATGCCCCCGCCCAGGCGGGCGTCCACGGTGCTGCTGCCGTTGTAGTTGCTGTCGCCGCCGGCGCCGCTGCCGTTTAATGTATTCGCTGATGTTGTTGCTGTGGCTGTTGGTGTAGCAGGTGTTGTTGTTGCTGTTGCGCCATTTGAATGCAATTGCGTGCGCTTATCACTCGTTGTTGTTGTTGTTGTTGCTGTTGTAGCTGCTGTTGCTGCTGTCGTTGCCGTTATGTTCGCTTCGCTGTTGTTTTTACTGCTGGGATTCGGCAGCGTCACAAATGAGACGCGCACCTGGGGCGAGCTTTGATTGTTGCTGTAGCCGACGCGATTGGGTCGCGAGTATTCGGATAAGGTTAGCAGGCGATAGGTGCCCTCGCGGGTTACAAATTGCGTTTTCAGATCGTCCTTGACATTGGCATCCAGTTGGTTGGCCATTACGTAGGCGTTCGGTTTAGTTACACGCGCCGCTTATTGTTGTTGCTGCCGCTGCTGCTGTTGCTGCTCTTTGCATCACACCCGCAAACACTGACACACAGCACACACTCGCACACACACACACACACTCATACACACACCTCAACCCATGCCGCGCGCGCGCCCCAATCACACACAACTGTTTGGGCTACTACCTGCCGCTGCCACTGCCACTGCCGCTGCTGCTACTGCCGCTGCCGCACTGCCCTGCCCGTTTGCTTTTGTGTTGTTTTCAAATTTCGTCGTTTTGGGCCACTAATTAACTAGCTTTGCTTGTATGAATCGGTGTCTGCGTGCTCTTAATGCTTGCGCGTCGCTTGTTATAATTAGATTTAATTCTTCACTACACTTCAATTTGTGTGTTGTTGTTGCGGAATTTTTATTTTTCTCTCGCTGCCACTATTTAGTTATCGATAGGCGATAGCAGTGCTTTTTTCGAGCGCAGCTAACTTCAAGTGACTCACAATGTGCGCACAGATGTTAACAGCTCGGCATCAGCAGTGCGTTGCAGCCCTGTTAACTGTGGCGTATGGCAACGTTGTTTGCTTTGTTTACATATTTATTGGTCAGTGCATGTAGTCTGGCAGCACTTATATAATTTGAATTACTTTCGCGCGGTCAAAATAGAACAAATATTATTTCTAGTTTGTTACGCTTGTTTTTTCAGTAGCCTTACATGATATGTATGTATGGTAAAAAGCAATCCTTTTTTATATGTTTGGTTTATTGTAGAACTGCTATTACCAATGACTTGCATTCTTTCATTTTAAACTTTATCCATATATGACTGCCTTTTGTGGCTAAACGGAAATGCATTTCACATGTCTTGGAAAATTGGCCAAAGGCAATGCTTTGTTCGCCCGTTTCTGTGCTACGCTTGCTCCAAATGAAATTTTCCACGTTTTCGGACATACGTCTTCTGACCGTTAGCTGCATTCTGCCAGTGTGTGGGAAATGTGGCAAAGTTTCACGCTGCCAGCTCTTGTACGTACAAATTCAGTTTGAGCTTGGCAATTGCAAGACGTATGAGTGGCATGCAATTTTCTAGACAAAGCCGTAAAGTAATTTGTAGTGGCAAAACAATCACAGCGATTGAATACGTGAGAAACAGTCAGATGCAACGTGAGTCGCAGGTCTTGTAGCTAATTATATGCCCATATTTTGTACTACCAAAAACTGTTTTTTTAAGCATGCAAAACTTTTCTGATGATTTCAGCAGTATAATAAGCTTCAAAATCATTTCAATGCAATTGAACTGCAGCACAATTGACTTGTATGGGGTAGCATGAATGGATTTGTCATGTCCAAGAAAATTGGAAAAGGGCAACGTTTTTCTCTGGAACTGTCGCTCCAAATGCAGTTGTTATTGCCAAGGCTTGCATTCCTTGTGGCTAGCGTTGAGAAGGGATTTCTTTTGTTTTCTTTTGTCCATTTTTTCCCCATTCAAGCCATTGCAGAATGCGTGAGTGGCATGTTATATGCTGGACAACAGCTTGAACAGGGGGATCACCAAGTCATTTATCGTTGGAAAAACAATCAGAGAGAACACTCGAAGAAATCGTGACCTTGGCTGGCACTTGAGCGATATGTACAGCACAAGTATGTACACAATATAGAAACAAGTGCTTTTACATAGTACAATGAACTGAACTTTTCACCCAGCACTTGAGCTGTCTATAAAAACTACTGCACCGCAGCTCGATCAGATCCAGTTGCCAGCGGTTTGTGCCATTATCCATAATGCGATTTGAAGGTAAGAGCATTGCGTTGGCCTCAAATGAATTCACTTAAGTGCAACTTAGTGTCCTTTTTAGCTCTGTTACTGCTTTTGGCCGTGTGCCTTTGCCTGGCCTCAAATGCGCTTGGCCAATGCATAGATACATATAAACCTGGCTGCAAGTTGCCCGTGGAGGTGGGTCGTCCACAACGTAATTGCATTGATCCCACCAAATATTGGATGTGCTCGGCTCTCAATGGCGAGGCCGAGCTTTTCAAGTGCCAGCCAAATACGGGCTTCAGTCAGGATAGAAACGCATGCATATCCTGGATCGATTGGGTGTGGAAACCCTGCATGGAGCCACCAAGTCGACCAACAGGTTGGCAATCATGTTATCAGCATTGACTGCGCTCATTTTAAAATTTCAAATGCTTATTGATGAGAACAGAATGTCTTTCCGATTACCAGTATGAGCGAAATAAAATAAATATCAAATTATTATTAAAATTGAATGTGAGAAAAAGAAGAAAAAAATATATGGATTCAGTTCAAGAACAGTTCTTAAGCAAAGCACAACAAATTTTGAGGGAGTTAAGAAAAGTCCTTAAAGTACAAATTTTGTTGTAATTTTTCGCCAAGTGTACTCCAGCCAGGAACATTTTTATAATTATTATGCATTGCAATTTCTAGCTACTAACTAGATACACGGATATGGTATAGACCTAAGCACCATAAATTATCAGAGCTTAAGTACGCCCTGCACATAAAGCTGTTCTAGTTCAAATACAAAAGATATATGATGGAAATTTGGGCATTTCCGATACCATATCCGTCGGACTTAAAGAGATTTACAATGCGTCTAATTTGCCAGACAAACTTTATCAGTCAACTTCAGCTTGACGGGGAAGTCAACTGCCGCTAAACAATTGTTTATCTGATCGTGTTTAAAGATGCAATGTCAAGTGCCAGATACAATTGAGCGATAAGCTATCTGCTATCTGTTAATGGGCGTGTTGTTCACAGATGACTCAGTGGGCGTGTTTCGCACAGTGTGTGTCAAATGCAAACAAACAGAGACAATTTCATTGGTCAACAGACTTTTGACTTATGACAGCAATTAAGCTGACCCGCCCTGCGAACCAACCGCCAAGCCCCACGCCCCACGCCCCTCGCAAAAATCACAAGTGTTGATAGTTTTTGACAGTGACATTTAAATCCATGTTGGACGGCACCGAAAACATTTGTCATAAATCAATATTGGTGCATTTGGCAACTGGTCCGGTTGCATTGCCATTTCCACTCCACTTGGCGCCGGCTTTGGCTTGAAAAACAAATGTGCATTTTTTGATTATTTTATTTTTTTTTTTTTTTTTGCATTCTGCCAGTTTTCAGTCAAGCCCTTTGTCAGTCAGTCCTGAAACGAGCACATCAATAAAACGAGCTGCAAACGCATTTTTTCTATGGTATTTTTTTTATTATTTTTATTTTTTTTTTATGCAGCGAATACCGATTTTTGTTGTGTGCGTGCAAGTGGCAAACACAGCAAGGAAAAAATATTAAAAAATTATTGCATGTTAAAAAAGTTGTATTAAAAATGCGCAAATGTTGGGAAGTGTAATTGCATCATATGCGTCCTATGCGAAACATATTTGTATTTGTATTTAATTATAATTTGGTTTTCACTTCAAAGAAGCCACAATATCAAAAGAGCAAATAACCATTTTTGACTTTTATTTTAATTGGCAAAATTAAACGAGAAATTGCATGCGTAAAAGAGTTGAGGGTCGGCAAGGAGATATCCATTCAGAGAGAGGAAGAGAAAAAGTGAGAGGGAGAAATTACAATTTCTGAAAAAGAGAGCGAGAGAGAAATGGAAAATCAGCAAAGAAATTAAAGACCTTAAGCCTTTCTGGAGCTGCTCGCTCTAGAAGCACAATAATCGTGCTTTAGGCTGGAAGAATATATTATCTTCAAATATCCATTTATCTTCAGCCTGCTTTCAAATTTAAGACAAAAGTGCATACAAATTGTGCACTTGTGTTTGAAAATCTGGAAATAACTTCAAAATGCTTGAAATGCCTCACGAATTAGCATAAATCAACAAAAGCTGGACTCAAGGCGCAGTGCAAGGATAACACACAAAGCGGTCGCAATACCCAGCTTGTAGTTGTCCCTGTCGTTGTTGTTCTTGTGCTGCTCCTGCCTTAGCTTCATTTAATGGCAGACATTAATAACCTGATTTAATTTATGGCCAAAAGCAAACAAAGCCAAGTGCGCAACGTGCGCGGCCTCAAATGCTGCCGCCAGCTCCTCCCCGGCCCCAAGCGCCAGGAGTCGAGGCTCCACTGCAGCCACCGTGCATTGGCGAGGGCAATTACTCAAGTGTGTGCGACCTAATATGGCTTAAGGCGGCCCAAAAAGGCAGTCGAAAAGTGGGTACCCATCCAAACTCATTTGCCCAGGTGAAAATTTTCGTTGGCCTGCGACCAAAAATTGCCTTTAAGGCAGCGTTTGGAATTAATTAGCTGTTGGTCCGCTTGTTTGTGGCTTGCCAGGGCTATCTCTCGAAATAATTTACAGCAGGCGTGCTGATGTCATGAATATGCAAGCTCTTCCAGCGGGTGGTCCGGCAGTTGCCGTCCTCTCGCCACCCCACACCACCCGCGCGACCTCCGCTCGCCAGCTCTGCGCAAACAAACAGGGCCATAAACTGTCTGCCAAATAGCAACAGGCCCCGTGTAGAGCCCTGTTTACAAGGCGAACCCGTAATTGTTTACAGCATCGCGCCACACTTTTTTTTTTGTGATTAGTTCCGTTCCATTGATAAGATAACATCTAAGTTTTTGCTCTATAAAAGCAGCGCTTTGGCATTAGCATAGGTCAGTCTTGAGATCAACGTCTTCCAATCATGAACTATCTGTATCTGCTCGCTCTGTGCCTGGCTCTGGTCAGCTGCTCCATTGCTATACCCTTGGACAAGCCCACGGGCCAGCCCGGCTGCCAGACGGAGGCTGAAATCGCCGTGGGCGCCTATCGACACTACTACTTGAAGAACCAGTACTGGGTATGCAATGCGCTGGGTGTACCCGCTTCGCTGGCCTCTTGTCCGGTTGCCCAGGCCTGGCTGGATGACGCTAAGGCCTGTGTGTACTTTGCCCAATGGTATTGGACTCCAACTGTGGCTCCACCAAGTCAGCCACTTGCTGCCGGGATCTAAATGGCAACACGTTTTGATTGATTTTGTGAATTGGTTTTGAAAATATGCAAGAAAATATACAATTTTTTATCGAACACGGAAATTAGTCAGTTTTTATTAAGTATACGTCTCGTGTCTGTAATTAGAGGAAAATCATATTAGTTTAGGAAACATAATAAAAGAAGCATATTAGTTTATGTGCAGGCAATACTGATTAAATGCCAACTTAAAGATATTATTTAGTTATTCTCCTAATACTCTGTAAACATTGTAAAGGAGGCATATTAGTTTAGAGGAATGTACTTTTGAAATTTGGATTATTTACTCATCCACAATCATGCGGGATTTTAGCTGAACTTAACAAATGTTACAAAGTTTTGACGAACATATTTTATATGTCGCTTTTTTTCTATTTTATATACATGTTAAAGAGTTTCCAGCTGAATACTTTACCTGTATTGTAATGAAAACAGAAAGTATTTCCTGCATGGCGTGCATCGAAATTTCGTTTACAGATATTCGTGGCTCAACTGTTGAATTCATTAGATTTAGCGGATTTTGGGGCGACGCGAAATGAACTTAATTAAAAACCAATTTTGCCAGAGCGGTCACAAAATTGTCAGCCAGCGGCTGCTAATTAAAAATTATTAAAATGGGCAACTGGGCTTAAAACCCGTGGAGGCCGACGTACCGTCAATTTATCGAATTACGCAAACAATGGAGCGTAATGGGCTGGGTCAGGCTGGCCCTGTTACGCATCGGCTGGATAACGTAGGATTTGCGCGGAGCCATTGCGCGACCGCACCAAATGCTGTCCAGTCACGCCCACAATCCATGCTCCAGTGCATTTGACCACGCACTCTGCGTAATTGTTCCGCGTATGGGGGGAGGGGAGGACATTTTCACAACAAACAAATGCAAATCCTTTGCCAGGGCCAGCATGCTGTGTGTGGGTACGCTGTGTCCCTAAAGCGGCTTATGCCCCGTTTGGCTGCAGCTAACCGCTCGCCCGTGGCCCATGCTCAGCCCGCTGACAACATAAACAACGCCCAGGCCAAAAATTGCTTTTAATTAAATTGCCGACAATTTTTTGCTTTAATTATGGGGCCTTGTGGGCAGCTTCTAGCTGACAGACCATGGGCCCCATTCTCGCACACTCCATTGTTCGACCACATCGGCTGGGCTCAGTTCGGTTAGACAACAGTTCATTTGCTTATTTGTGTGCTAATCTTCGATTACAAGCCAGGGGCTAAAAGTGTTGAATTTGAACACATTTGACTTGTAATGCTTCAAAGGCCATGTTCAATTAGCATCCGGCTTAAGCTCCTCTCTGACCTGACTTTGTCAATACAAAGCCAGTTTCACTAAAGCTACATTTTGATCTCGGTTCGCTCTTTCGATTTACTAATAATGAAAATGATAATAAATGAAAATGATAATGAAAATGATAAAGGCGCTGTGCAAAAAAATATATTGTGTGTATTTATTAAACAACATAATCTCTTTTTTCAGCTGTTCAGACTGTTCGTCATTTGGCTTCCATTCCTAAGTATTTTGTGCGTAGCCTCCAATTAAGCGAGTTGATCTGTGCTCTATGCCTTGTTCCAGAGGAAGGCTTTTCAAAAACTATTCTTCATATAAACCTAGCTCTTAAAATTACATGCTAAGAAATAGTTAATAGTTAGATTATATTCATCATATTAAATTTGTTCATATTTTAATAAATAATCTGTTTTATAACTCTTATGTTTTTTTTTTATAAAAAAAATAAAATTTATTCAAGATCAATAAATTATAAGTTATAAAAATACATTGAAAAAATTTCTAATTTTTATCTCATAAATAAATGTTCTCAAGGTATTATATTTTTCGGTTTCGGGTATCGAAAATTTATTTTGAGATAGTTTTTTCTTTATTCGTTAAATAAATGCTGAACATAAGCCATACCATTTTTATTTGTTTGTTTTAGGTCTTGTCACCTTGACTGACTTTTCAATGTATTCTTAATAACATACAAGCTTAAATTTGATCCACAAATCTAATGCTTTTAATAATCTGTCCATTAGGTGCAGACCAGCTGGAGCAGAATTTGAAAAGTAGTTTCCCATATATTCTGCACCATGCAGGTAAAGTTTGTACAATAATTTGAAATAAGCCCAAAACAAAGAACAAACTTTGTGGCTTTCAGCGCTGAATACTGTTTAATGTTAGCTGCACTTTACCTCTGGCCAAGTTGTTGGCACCTCCTGGGCTGATTTTCCATGTAACAGCTGCGCGGAGGCAGTCATTGTTTCTGGAGCGCCACAATTTGATACACACAAATCGATTTGGTTGCGCATGTAAATAACTTTATTTGCTTAGTGGAAGGAAAATAACACAAAAGAAAAATCAAGAAAATGGAAAACTGTTAAAAAAAAAACGGTCGTCAGCGGGCGTTGGCTCATTTTGCTGCTGTTCTGTGTGCTAAGACGTCAGCAGGCAAACAAATTTGCATATATCCCACACACACAGATCCTTCACCCACACACACATACACACACACACACAATGAACAATGTGCTTATTCACGCCCATGCATAGACATCGATGTCAACAACGACACGAACTGAAGTGAAAGGCGCAAAGACTAAGTGCATGCTTAAGTGTATTTGTAACCCATCCATGTGCCAGACGTACCTGCTACTAGCCACTGTGCACCACTGCACCACAACACCACAACAATACCACTGCAATTGAGCAGCGGCGTTTGTTTGCACTGTTGCGGTTGCACCCCACACCCGTCTACCTGAGCAGGTGTCTGTTTGTTCTTATGTAAATCAAGGTAAACAGCAATCTGTTACAGCATGATACTATTACAATGACATGTAAGGCAGCTTAGGCTTGACTGAGATACACTCACACACCCACTCACACACACACACACGCGCACATACACTCAGTTGCAAAGGACAGCAAACTAGATGCTTAGACACGTGTCCGCTATTGACTGCGCCATGTAATACAAATGGGTTATGGATGCCATATCACTGGCAGCAAGCTTGACAGAAGCGTTTCTCTGATCTGCCATAAAACACGCACGGCTCTCGGTATAGGATGTGGATGCTACTCCTGCTTTCCATGTGCTTCCTTTGCATAATGTTGGCCAGCCAGCCAGTTCGTTTAAGCCTTCATTAAATGCGAACGGCCTGAAGGTATGCAGCATATGCAAAATGAGCAGCCTGATAAGAATATGCCGAGTGCATTTCCTATTGGCAAGCGGGCGGGAAAAAAAGGCTGACACAGTATAAAGCAGAGCAGAAAGAACTGCGCGGGGCAGGAAGCTACAGAAGAGTCGACAGAAGATGTAATAAAAATTATAAAAAACTGTCAGAAAGTAAAAATTAAAAGCTAAACAAAAACTGCAGTCGAGGTGTCAGATTATAAAGTGCGAAATGTAACTGATTCCAGGAAGTAGAAAAAAAATGGCTGCAGCAAAGAAAATAAAAGTATCGGAAAGACTTAACTAGGAAAACATGTAAAAGTATGAGGTGCCGGGTTCATACATTGCGTTATCTTAGTTGAAGCTCTCTACTCCTTAATCAGTATTATTATTATCTTAAACATTTTTATTCCATCTTCCGTAAGATTTGGAACGTAGTGATAAGTCAAAAATAAAACAAGTAAGAGGTTCTAGTCGGGAGCTCCCGACTAGGGGATACCCTGAACTCTTCTTCCAACATCAAATGCATATATATATTCTATTTTAGAAGCTATATGTCAAGTTTGGTGACTCTAGTTCTTATTATTTACCAAAATTGCCCAAAATACAGAATATCGATATCGATTTTTATCGATTGCTTGGAAACGGAGTAAGTTATCGTGAAAATCGGATGAGATTTGGCCGAGATATGGGGGTAGTAAATTTTGACCCATGGCTGTTTATGAATCTTGGGGTAAGATTTTGACATGAATTTCGTCCAAAAAATCGGTGTCGAGATTTGAATGCCACATTAATCTAGAGGGAAAACCATGAAGAAAAATCCAAACTTCGTGAAAATCGGATGAGATTTGGCCGAGATATGGGGGTAGTAAATTTTGACCCATGGCTATATACGAATCTTGGGGTAAGATTTGGACATGAATTTCGACCAAAAAATCGCTGTTCATATTTAAATGCCACATAAATCTAGAGGGAAAACCATGAAGAAAAATCCGAACTTCGTGAAAATCGGATGAGATTTGGCTGAGATATGGGGGTAGTAAATTTTGACCCATGTCTATATACGAATCTTGGGGTAAGATTTGGACATGAATTTCGACTAAAAAATCGCTGTTCATATTTAAACGCCACATTAATCTAGAGGGAAAACCATGAAGAAATATCCAAACTTCGTGAAAATCGGATGAGATTTGGCCGAGATATGGGGGTAGTAAATTTTGACCCATGGCTATATGCGAATCTTGGGGTAACATTTGGACATGAATTTCGACCAAAAAATCGGTGTCGAGAATTGAATGCCACATTAATCCAGAGGGAAACCCATGAAGAAAAATCCTAACTTCGTGAAAATCGGATGAGATTTGGCCGAGATATGGGGGTAGTAAGTTTTGACCCATGGGTGTATACGAATCTTGGGGTAAGATTTGGACATGAATTTCGACTAAAAAATCGGTGTCGAGATTTGAATGCCACATTAATCTAGAGGGAAAACCATGAAGAAAAATCAAAACTTCGTGAAAATCGGATGAGATTTGGCCGAGATATGGGGGTAGTAAATTTTGACCCATGGCTATATACGAATCTTGGGGTAAGATTTGGACATGAATTTCGACAAAAAAATCGGTGTCGAGATTTGAATGCCACATTAATCTAGAGGGAAACCCATGAAAAAAAATCCAAACTTCGTGAAAATCGGATGAGATTTAGCCGAGATATGGGGGTAGTAAATTTTGACCCATGTCTATATACGAATCTTGGGGTAAGATTTGGACATGAATTTCGACCAAAAAATCGGTGTCGAGATTTGAATGCCACATAAATCTAGAGGGAAACCCATGAAAAAAATCCAAACTTCGTGAAAATCGGATGAGATTTAGCCGAGATATGGGGGTAGTAAATTTTGACCCATGTCTATATACGAATCTTGGGGTAAGATTTGGACATGAATTTCGACTAAAAAATCGCTGTTCATATTTGAATGCCACATTTATCTAGAGGGAAAACCATGAAGAAAAATCCAAACTTCGTGAAAATCGGATGAGATTTGGCCGAGATATGGGGGTAGTAAATTTTGACCCATGGCTATATACGAATCTTGGGGTAAGATTTGGACATGAATTTCGACCAAAAAATCGGTGTCGAGATTTGAATGCCACATTAATCTAGAGGGAAAACCATGAAGAAAAATCCAAACTTCGTGAAAATCGGATGAGATTTGGCCGAGATATGGCGGTAGTAAATTTTGACCCATGGCTATATACGAATCTTGGGGTAAGATTTGGACATGAATTTCGACCAAAAAATCGGTGTCGAGATTTGAATGCCACATTAATCTAGAGGGAAAACCATGAAGAAAAATCCAAACTTCGTGAAAATCGGATGAGATTTGGCCGAGATATGGGGGTAGTAAAATTTGACCCATGGCTATATACGAATCTTGGGGTAAGATTTGGACATGAATTTCGACTAAAAATCGGTGTCGAGATTTGAATGCCACATTAATCTAGAGGGAAAACCATGAAGAAAATTCCAAACTTCGTGAAAATCGGATGAGATTTGGCCGAGATATGGGGGTAGTAAATTTTGACCCATGGCTATATACGAATCTTGGGGTAAGATTTGGACATGAATTTCGACCAAAAAATCGGTGTCGAGATTTGAATGCCACATTAATCTAGAGGGAAAACCACGAAGAAAAATCCAAACTTCGTGAAAATCGGATGAGATTTGGCCGAGATATGGGGGTAGTAAAATTTGACCCATGGCTATATACGAATCTTGGGGTAAGATTTGGACATGAATTTCGACCAAAAAATCGGTGTCGAGATTTGAATGCCACATTAATCTAGAGGGAAAACCATGAAGAGAATTCCAAACTTCGTGAAAATCGGATGAGATTTGGCCGAGATATGGGGGTAGTAAATTTTGACCCATGGCTATATACGAATCTTGGGGTAAGATGTGGACATGAATTTCGACTAAAAAATCGGTGTCGAGATTTGAATGCCACATTAATCTAGAGGGAAACCCATGAAGAAAAATCCAAACTTCGTGAAAATCGGATGAGATTTAGCCGAGATATGGGGGTAGTAAATTTTGACCCATGGCTATATACGAATCTTGGGGTAAGATTTGGACATGAATTTCGACTAAAAATCGGTGTCGAGATTTGAATGCCACATTAATCTAGAGGGAAAACCATGAAGAAAATTCCAAACTTCGTGAAAATCGGATGAGATTTGGCCGAGATATGGGGGTAGTCAATTTTGACCCATGTCTATATACGAATCTTGGGGTAAGATTTGGACATGAATTTCGACTAAAAAATCGCTGTTCATATTTGAATGCCACATTTATCTAGAGGGAAAACCATGAAGAAAAATCCAAACTTCGTGAAAATCAGATGAGATTTGGCCGAGATATGGGGGTAGTAAATTTTGACCCATGGCTATATACGAATCTTGGGGTAAGATTTGGACATGAATTTCGATTAAAAAATCGGTGTCGAGATTTGAATGCCACATTAATCTAGAGGGAAAACCATGAAGAAAAATCCGTGAAAATCGGATGACATTTGGCCGAGATATGGCGGTAGTAAATTTTGACCTATGGCTATATACGAATCTTGGGGTAAGATTTGGACATGAATTTCGACCAAAAAATCGGTGTCGAGATTTGAATGCCACATTAATCTAGAGGGAAAACCATGAAGAAAAATCCAAACTTCGTGAAAATCGGATGAGATTTGGCCGAGATATGGGGGTAGTAAAATTTGACCCATGGCTATATACGAATCTTGGGGTAAGATTTGGACATAAATTTCGACTAAAAAATCGGTGTCGAGATTTGAATGCCACATTAATCTAGAGGGAAAACCATGAAGAAAAAGCCAAACTTAGTGAAAATCGGATGAGATTTGGCCGAGATATGGGGTAGTAAATTTTGACCCATGGCTATATACGAATCTTGGGGTAAGATTTGGACATGAATTTCGACAAAAAAATCGGTGTCGAGATTTGAATGCCACATTAATCTAGAGGGAAAACCATGAAGAAAAATCCGTGAAAATCGGATGAGATTTGGCCGAGATATGGCGGTAGTAAATTTTGACCCATGGCTATATACGAATCTTGGGGTAAGATTTGGACATGAATTTCGACCAAAAAATCGGTGTCGAGATTTGAATGCCACATTAATCTAGAGGGAAAACCATGAAGAAAAATCCAAACTTCGTGAAAATCGGATGAGATTTGGCCGAGATATGGGGGTAGTAAAATTTGACCCATGGCTATATACGAATCTTGGGGTAAGATTTGGACATAAATTTCGACTAAAAAATCGGTGTCGAGATTTGAATGCCACATTAATCTAGAGGGAAAACCATGAAGAAAAAGCCAAACTTCCTGAAAATCGGATGAGATTTGGCCGAGATATGGGGTAGTAAATTTTGACCCATGGCTATATACGAATCTTGGGGTAAGATTTGGACATGAATTTCGACTAAAAAATCGCTGTTCATATTTGAATGCCACATTTATCTAGAGGGAAAACCATGAAGAAAAATCCAAACTTCGTGAAAATCGAATGAGATTTGGCCGAGATATGGCGGTAGTAAATTTTGACCCATGGCTATATACGAATCTTGGGGTAAGATTTGGACATGAATTTCGACCAAAAAATCGGTGTCGAGATTTGAATGCCACATTAATCTAGAGGGAAAACCATGAAGAAAAATCCAAACTTCGTGAAAATCGGATGAGATTTGGCCGAGATATGGGGGTAGTAAAATTTGACCCATGGCTATATACGAATCTTGGGGTAAGATTTGGACATGAATTTCGACTAAAAAATCGGTGTCGAGATTTGAATGCCACATTAATCTAGAGGGAAAACCATGAAGAAAATTCCAAACTTCGTGAAAATCGGATGAGATTTGGCCGATATATGGGGTAGTAAATTTTGACCCATGGCTATATACGAATCTTGGGGTAAGATTTGGACATGAATTTCGACCAAAAAATCGGTGTCGAGATTTGAATGCCACATTAATTTAGAGGGAAAACCGGATGAGATTTGGCCGAGATATGGCGGTAGTAAATTTTGACCCATGGCTATATACGAATCTTGGGGTAAGATTTGGACATGAATTTCGACCAAAAAATCGGTGTCGAGATTTGAATGCCACATTAATCTAGAGGGAAAACCATGAAGAAAATTCCAAACTTCGTGAAAATCGGATGAGATTTGGCCGAGATATGGGGTAGTAAATTTTGACCCATGGCTATATACGAATCTTGGGGTAAGATTTGGACATGAATTTCGACCAAAAAATCGGTGTCGAGAATTGAATGCCACATTAATCCAGAGGGAAAACCATGAAGAAAAATCCTAACTTCGTGAAAATCGGATGAGATTTGGCCGAGATATGGGGGTAGTAAATTTTGACCCATGGCTATATACGAATCTTGGGGTAAGATTTGGACATGAATTTCGACCAAAAAATCGGAGTCGAGATTTGAATGCCACATTTATCTAGAGGGAAAACCATGAAGAAAAATCCAAACTTCGTGAAAATCGGATGAGATTTGGCCGAGATATGGGGGTAGTAAATTTTGACCCATGGCTATATACGAATCTTGGGGTAAGATTTGGACATGAATTTCGACCAAAAAATCGGTGTCGAGATTTGAATGCCACATTAATCTAGAGGGAAAACCATGAAGAAAAATCCAAACTTCGTGAAAATCGGATGAGATTTGGCCGAGATATGGGGGTAGTAAAATTTGACCCATGGCTATATACGAATCTTGGGGTAAGATTTGGACATGAATTTCGACTAAAAAATCGGTGTCGAGATTTGAATGTCACATTAATCTAGAGGGAAAACCATGAAGAAAATTCCAAACTTCGTGAAAATCGGATGAGATTTGGCCGATATATGGGGTAGTAAATTTTGACCCATGGCTATATACGAATCTTGGGGTAAGATTTGGACATGAATTTCGACCAAAAAATCGGTGTCGAGATTTGAATGCCACATTAATCTAGAGGGAAAACCATGAAGAAAAATCCAAACTTCGTGAAAATCGGATGAGATTTGGCTGAGATATGGGGGTAGTAAATTTTGACCCATGTTTATATACGAATCTTGGGGTAAGATTTGGACATGAATTTCGACTAAAAAATCGCTGTTCATATTTAAATGCCAAATTAATCTAGAGGGAAAACCATGAAGAAAAATCTAAACTTCGTGAAAATCGAATGAGATTTGGCTGAGATATGGGGGTAGTAAATTTTGACCCATGTCTATATACGAATCTTGGGGTAAGATTTGGACATGAATTTCGACTAAAAAATCGCTGTTCATATTTAAATGCCACATTAATCTAGAGGGAAAACCATGAAGAAATATCCAAACTTCGTGAAAAGCGGATGAGATTTGGCTGAGATATGGGGGTAGTAAATTTTGACCCATGTCTATATACGAATCTTGGGGTAAGATTTGGACATGAATTTCGACTAAAAATCGCTGTTCATATTTAAATGCCAAATTAATCTAGAGGGAAAACCATGAAGAAAAATCCAAACTTCGTGAAAATCGAATGAGATTTGGCTGAGATATGGGGGTAGTAAATTTTGACCCATGTCTATATACGAATCTTGGGGTAAGATTTGGACATGAATTTCGACTAAAAATCGCTGTTCATATTTAAATGCCAAATTAATCTAGAGGGAAAACCATGAAGAAAAATCCAAACTTCGTGAAAATCGAATGAGATTTGGCTGAGATATGGGGGTAGTAAATTTTGACCCATGTCTATATACGAATCTTGGGGTAAGATTTGGACATGAATTTCGACTAAAAAATCGCTGTTCATATTTAAATGCCACATTAATCTAGAGGGAAAACCATGACGAAATATCCAAACTTCGTGAAAAGCGGATGAGATTTGGCCGAGATATAGGGGTAGTAAATTTTGACCCATGGCTATATACGAATCTTGGGGTAAGATTTGGACATGAATTTCGACTAAAAATCGGTGTCGAGATTTGAATGCCACATTAATCTAGAGGGAAAACCATGAAGAAAAAGCCAAACTTCGTGAAAATCGGATGAGATTTGGCCGAGATATGGGGTAGTAAATTTTGACCCATGGCTATATACGAATCTTGGGGTAAGATTTGGACATGAATTTCGACAAAAAAATCGGTGTCGAGATTTGAATGCCACATTAATCTAGAGGGAAAACCATGAAGAAAAATCCGTGAAAATCGGATGAGATTTGGCCGAGATATGGCGGTAGTAAATTTTGACCCATGGCTATATACGAATCTTGGGGTAAGATTTGGACATGAATTTCGACTAAAAAATCGCTGTTCATATTTGAATGCCACATTTATCTAGAGGGAAAACCATGAAGAAAAATCCAAACTTCGTGAAAATCAGATGAGATTTGGCCGAGATATGGGGGTAGTAAATTTTGACCCATGGCTATATACGAATCTTGGGGTAAGATTTGGACATGAATTTCGACCAAAAAATCGCTGTTCATATTTGAATGCCACATTAATCTAGAGGGAAAACCATGAAGAAAATTCCAAACTTCGTGAAAATCGGATGAGATTTGGCCGATATATGGGGTAGTAAATTTTGACCCATGGCTATATACGAATCTTGGGGTAAGATTTGGACATGAATTTCGACCAAAAAATCGGTGTCGAGATTTGAATGCCACATTAATCTAGAGGGAAAACCATGAAGAAAAATCCAAACTTCGTGAAAATCGGATGAGATTTGGCTGAGATATGGGGGTAGTAAATTTTGACCCATGTTTATATACGAATCTTGGGGTAAGATTTGGACATGAATTTCGACTAAAAAATCGCTGTTCATATTTAAATGCCAAATTAATCTAGAGGGAAAACCATGAAGAAAAATCTAAACTTCGTGAAAATCGAATGAGATTTGGCTGAGATATGGGGGTAGTAAATTTTGACCCATGTCTATATACGAATCTTGGGGTAAGATTTGGACATGAATTTCGACTAAAAAATCGGTGTCGAGATTTGAATGCCACATTAATCTAGAGGGAAAACCATGAAGAAAAATCCGTGAAAATCGGATGAGATTTGGCCGAGATATGGCGGTAGTAAATTTTGACCCATGGCTATATACGAATCTTGGGGTAAGATTTGGACATGAATTTCGACTAAAAAATCGCTGTTCATATTTGAATGCCACATTTATCTAGAGGGAAAACCATGAAGAAAAATCCAAACTTCGTGAAAATCAGATGAGATTTGGCCGAGATATGGGGGTAGTAAATTTTGACCCATGGCTATATACGAATCTTGGGGTAAGATTTGGACATGAATTTCGACCAAAAAATCGCTGTTCATATTTGAATGCCACATTAATCTAGAGGGAAAACCATGAAGAAAAATTCAAACTTCGTGAAAATCGGATGAGATTTGGCCGAGATATGGGGGTAGTAAATTTTGACCCATGTCTATATACGAATCTTGGGGTAAGATTTGGACATGAATTTCGACTAAAAAATCGGTGTCGAGATTTGAATGCCACATTAATCTAGTGGGAAAACCATGAAGAAAAATCCAAACTTCGTGAAAATCGGATGAGATTTAGCCGAGGGTAGTAAATTTTGACCCATGTCTATATACGAATCTTGGGGTAAGATTTGGACATGAATTTCGACTAAAAAATCGCTGTTCATATTTGAATGCCACATTTATCTAGAGGGAAAACCATGAAGAAAAATCCAAACTTCGTGAAAATCGAATGAGATTTGGCCGAGATATGGCGGTAGTAAATTTTGACCCATGGCTATATACGAATCTTGGGGTAAGATTTGGACATGAATTTCGACCAAAAAATCGGTGTCGAGATTTGAATGCCACATTAATCCAGAGGGAAAACCATGAAGAAAAATCCAAACTTCGTGAAAATCGGATGAGATTTGGCCGAGATATGGGGGTAGTAAAATTTGACCCATGGCTATATACGAATCTTGGGGTAAGATTTGGACATGAATTTCGACTAAAAAATCGGTGTCGAGATTTGAATGCCACATTAATCTAGTGGGAAAACCATGAAGAAAATTCCAAACTTCGTGAAAATCGGATGAGATTTAGCCGAGGGTAGTAAATTTTGACCCATGTCTATATACGAATCTTGGGGTAAGATTTGGACATGAATTTCGACTAAAAAATCGCTGTTCATATTTGAATGCCACATTTATCTAGAGGGAAAACCATGAAGAAAAATCCAAACTTCGTGAAAATCGAATGAGATTTGGCCGAGATATGGCGGTAGTAAATTTTGACCCATGGCTATATACGAATCTTGGGGTAAGATTTGGACATGAATTTCGACCAAAAAATCGGTGTCGAGATTTGAATGCCACATTAATCCAGAGGGAAAACCATGAAGAAAAATCCAAACTTCGTGAAAATCGGATGAGATTTGGCCGAGATATGGGGGTAGTAAAATTTGACCCATGGCTATATACGAATCTTGGGGTAAGATTTGGACATGAATTTCGACTAAAAAATCGGTGTCGAGATTTGAATGTCACATTAATCTAGAGGGAAAACCATGAAGAAAATTCCAAACTTCGTGAAAATCGGATGAGATTTGGCCGAGATATGGGGGTAGTAAAATTTGACCCATGGCTATATACGAATCTTGGGGTAAGATTTGGACATGAATTTCGACCAAAAAATCGGTGTCGAGATTTGAATGCCACATTAATCTAGAGGGAAAACCATGAAGAAAAATCCAAACTTCGTGAAAATCGGATGAGATTTGGCTGAGATATGGGGGTAGTAAATTTTGACCCATGTTTATATACGAATCTTGGGGTAAGATTTGGACATGAATTTCGACTAAAAAATCGCTGTTCATATTTAAATGCCAAATTAATCTAGAGGGAAAACCATGAAGAAAAATCTAAACTTCGTGAAAATCGAATGAGATTTGGCTGAGATATGGGGGTAGTAAATTTTGACCCATGTCTATATACGAATCTTGGGGTAAGATTTGGACATGAATTTCGACTAAAAAATCGCTGTTCATATTTAAATGCCACATTAATCTAGAGGGAAAACCATGAAGAAATATCCAAACTTCGTGGAAAGCGGATGAGATTTGGCTGAGATATGGGGGTAGTAAATTTTGACCCATGTCTATATACGAATCTTGGGGTAAGATTTGGACATGAATTTCGACTAAAAATCGCTGTTCATATTTAAATGCCAAATTAATCTAGAGGGAAAACCATGAAGAAAAATCCAAACTTCGTGAAAATCGAATGAGATTTGGCTGAGATATGGGGGTAGTAAATTTTGACCCATGTCTATATACGAATCTTGGGGTAAGATTTGGACATGAATTTCGACTAAAAATCGCTGTTCATATTTAAATGCCAAATTAATCTAGAGGGAAAACCATGCAGAAAAATCCAAACTTCGTGAAAATCGAATGAGATTTGGCTGAGATATGGGGGTAGTAAATTTTGACCCATGTCTATATACGAATCTTGGGGTAAGATTTGGACATGAATTTCGACTAAAAAATCGCTGTTCATATTTAAATGCCACATTAATCTAGAGGGAAAACCATGAAGAAATATCCAAACTTCGTGAAAAGCGGATGAGATTTGGCCGAGATATAGGGGTAGTAAATTTTGACCCATGGCTATATACGAATCTTGGGGTAAGATTTGGACATGAATTTCGACCAAAAAATCGGTGTCGAGATATGAATGCCACATTAATCTAGAGGGAAAATCATGAAGAAAAATCCAAACTTCGTGAAAATCGGATGAAATTTGGCCGAGATATGGCGGTAGTAAATTTTGACCCATGGCTATATACGAATCTTGGGGTAAGATTTGGACATGAATTTCGACCAAAAAATCGGTGTCGAGATTTGATTGCCACATTAATCTAGAGGAAAAACCATGAAGAAAAATCCAAACTTCGTGAAAATCGGATGAGATTTGGCCGAGATATGGGGGTAGTAAAATTTGACCCATGGCTATATACGAATCTTGGGGTAAGATTTGGACATGAATTTCGACCAAAAAATCGGTGTCGAGATTTGAATGCCACATTAATCTAGAGGGAAAACCATGAAGAAAAATCCAAACTTCGTGAAAATCGGATGAGATTTGGCCGAGATATGGGGGTAGTACATTTTGACCCATGGCTATATACGAATCTTGGGGTAAGATTTGGACATGAATTTCGACCAAAAAATCGGTGTCGAGATTTGAATGCCACATTAATCTAGAGGGAAAACCATGAAGAAAAATCCAAACTTCGTGAAAATCGGATGAGATTTGGCCGAGATATGGTGGTAGTACATTTTGACCCATGGCTATATACGAATCTTGGGGTAAGATTTGGACATGAATTTCGACCAAAAAATCGGTGTCGAGATTTGAATGCCACATTAATCTAGAGGGAAAACCATGAAGAAAAATCCAAACTTCGTGAAAATCGGATGAGATTTGGCCGAGATATGGCGGTAGTAAATTTTGACCCATGGCTATATACGAATCTTGGGGTAAGATTTGGACATGAATTTCGACCAAAAAATCGGTGTCGAGATTTGAATGCCACATTAATCTAGAAACTTCGTGAAAATCGGATGAGATTTGGCCGAGATATGGGGGTAGTAAAATTTGACCCATGGCTATATACGAATCTTGGGGTAAGATTTGGACATGAATTTCGACCAAAAAATCGGTGTCGAGATTTGAATGCCACATTTATCTAGAGGGAAAACCATGAAGAAAAATCCAAACTTCGTGAAAATCGAATGAGATTTGGCCGAGATATGGCGGTAGTAAATTTTGTCCCATGGCTATATACGAATCTTGGGGTAAGATTTGTACATGAATTTCGACCAAAAAATCGGTGTCGAGATTTGAATGCCACATTAATCTAGAGGGAAAACCATGAAGAAAAATCCAAACTTCGTGAAAATCGGATGAGATTTGGCCGAGATATGGGGGTAGTAAAATTTGACCCATGGCTATATACGAATCTTGGGGTAAGATTTGGACATGAATTTCGACCAAAAAATCGGTGTCGAGATTTGAATGCCACATTAATCTAGAGGGAAAACCATGAAGAAAAATCCAAACTTCGTGAAAATCGGATGAGATTTAGCCGAGGGTAGTACATTTTGACCCATGGCTATATACGAATCTTGGGGTAAGATTTAGACATGAATTTCGACCAAAAAATCGGTGTCGAGATTTGAATGCCACATTAATCTAGAGGGAAAACCATGAAGAAAAATCCAAACTTCGTGAAAATCGGATGAGATTTGGCCGAGATATGGGGGTAGTACATTTTGACCCATGGCTATATACGAATCTTGGGGTAAGATTTGGACATGAATTTCGACCAAAAAATCGGTGTCGAGATTTGAATGCCACATTAATCTAGAGGGAAAACCATGAAGAAAAATCCAAACTTCGTGAAAATCGGATGAGATTTGGCCGAGATATGGTGGTAGTACATTTTGACCCATGGCTATATACGAATCTTGGGGTAAGATTTGGACATGAATTTCGACCAAAAAATCGGTGTCGAGATTTGAATGCCAGATTAATCTAGAGGGAAAACCATGAAGAAAAATCCAAACTTCGTGAAAATCGGATGAGATTTGGCCGAGATATGGCGGTAGTAAATTTTGACCCATGGCTATATACGAATCTTGGGGTAAGATTTGGACATGAATTTCGACCAAAAAATCGGTGTCGAGATTTGAATGCCACATTAATCTAGAGGGAAAACCATGAAGAAAAATCCAAACTTCGTGAAAATCGGATGAGATTTAGCCGAGGGTAGTAAATTTTGACCCATGTCTATATACGAATCTTGGGGTAAGATTTGGACATGAATTTGGACTAAAAAATCGCTGTTCATATTTGAATGCCACATTTATCTAGAGGGAAAACCATGAAGAAAAATCCAAACTTCGTGAAAATCGAATGAGATTTGGCCGAGATATGGCGGTAGTAAATTTTGACCCATGGCTATATACGAATCTTGGGGTAAGATTTGGACATGAATTTCGACCAAAAAATCGGTGTCGAGATTTGAATGCCATATTAATCTAGAGGGAAAACCATGAAGAAAAATCCAAACTTCGTGCAAATCGGATGAGATTTGGCCGAGATATGGGGGTAGTAAAATTTGACCCATGGCTATATACGAATCTTGGGGTAAGATTTGGACATGAATTTCGACTAAAAAATCGGTGTCGAGATTTGATTGCCACATTAATCTAGAGGGAAAACCATGAAGAAAATTCCAAACTTCGTGAAAATCGGATGAGATTTGGCCGATATATGGCGTAGTAAATTTTGACCCATGGCTATATACGAATCTTGGGGTAAGATTTGGACATGAATTTCGACCAAAAAATCGGTGTCGAGATTTGAATGCCACATTAATCTAGAGGGAAAACCATGAAGAAAAATTCAAACTTCGTGAAAATCGGATGAGATTTGGCTGAGATATGGGGGTAGTAAATTTTGACCCATGTCTATATACGAATCTTGGGGTAAGATTTGGACATGAATTTCGACTAAAAATCGCTGTTCATATTTAAATGCCAAATTAATCTAGAGGGAAAACCATGAAGAAAAATCCAAACTTCGTGAAAATCGAATGAGATTTGGCTGAGATATGGGGGTAGTAAATTTTGACCCATGTCTATATACGAATCTTGGGGTAAGATTTGGGCATGAATTTCGACTAAAAAATCGCTGTTCATATTTAAATGCCACATTAATCTAGAGGGAAAACCATGAAGAAATATCCAAACTTCGTGAAAAGCGGATGAGATTTGGCTGAGATATGGGGGTAGTAAATTTTGACCCATGTCTATATACGAATCTTGGGGTAAGATTTGGACATGAATTTCGACTAAAAATCGCTGTTCATATTTAAATGCCAAATTAATCTAGAGGGAAAACCATGAAGAAAAATCCAAACTTCGTGAAAATCGAATGAGATTTGGCTGAGATATGGGGGTAGTAAATTTTGACCCATGTCTATATACGAATCTTGGGGTAAGATTTGGACATGAATTTCGACTAAAAATCGCTGTTCATATTTAAATGCCAAATTAATCTAGAGGGAAAACCATGAAGAAAAATCCAAACTTCGTGAAAATCGAATGAGATTTGGCTGAGATATGGGGGTAGTAAATTTTGACCCATGTCTATATACGAATCTTGGGGTAAGATTTGGACATTAATTTCGACTAAAAAATCGCTGTTCATATTTAAATGCCACATTAATCTAGAGGGAAAACCATGAAGAAATATCCAAACTTCGTGAAAAGCGGATGAGATTTGGCCGAGATATAGGGGTAGTAAATTTTGACCCATGGCTATATACGAATCTTGGGGTAAGATTTGGACATGAATTTCGACCAAAAAATCGGTGTCGAGATATGAATGCCACATTAATCTAGAGGGAAAACCATGAAGAAAAATCCAAACTTCGTGAAAATCGGATGAGATTTGGCCGAGATATGGCGGTAGTAAATTTTGACCCATGGCTATATACGAATCTTGGGGTAAGATTTGGACATGAATTTCGACCAAAAAATCGGTGTCGAGATATGAATGCCACATTAATCTAGAGGGAAACCCATGAAGAAAAATCCAAACTTCGTGAAAATCGGATGAGATTTGGCCGAGATATGGCGGTAGTAAATTTTGACCCATGGCTATATACGAATCTTGGGGTAAGATTTGGACATGAATTTCGACCAAAAAATCGGTGTCGAGATTTGAATGCCACATTAATCTAGAGGGAAAACCATGAAGAAAAATCCAAACTTCGTGAAAATCGGATGAGATTTGGCCGATATATGGGGGTAGTAAAATTTGACCCATGGCTATATACGATATACGGGTAAGATTTGGACATGAATTTCGACCAAAAAATCGGTGTCGAGATTTGAATGCCACATTAATCTAGAGGGAAAACCATGAAGAAAAATCCAAACTTCGTGAAAATCGGATGAGATTTGGCCGATATATGGGGGTAGTAAAATTTGACCCATGGCTATATACGATATACGGGTAAGATTTGGACATGAATTTCGACCAAAAAATCGGTGTCGAGATTTGAATGCCACATTAATCTAGAGGGAAAACCATGAAGAAAAATCCAAACTTCGTGAAAATCGGATGAGATTTGGCCGAGATATGGGGGTAGTACATTTTGACCCATGGCTATATACGAATCTTGGGGTAAGATTTGGTCATGAATTTCGACCAAAAAATCGGTGTCGGGAATTGAATGCCACATTAATCTAGAGGGAAAACCATGAAGAAAAATCCTAACTTCGTGAAAATCGGATGAGATTTGGCCGAGATATGGGGGTAGTAAATTTTGACCCATGGCTATATACGAATCTTGGGGTAAGATTTGGACATGAATTTCGACCAAAAAATCGGTGTCGAGATTTGAATGCCACATTAATCTAGAGGGAAAACCATGAAGAAAAATCCAAACTTCGTGAAAATCGGATGAGATTTGGCCGAGATATGGGGGTAGTACATTTTGACCCATGGCTATATACGAATCTTGGGGTAAGATTTGGTCATGAATTTCGACCAAAAAATCGGTGTCGAGAATTGAATGCCACATTAATCCAGAGGGAAAACCATGAAGAAAAATCCTAACTTCGTGAAAATCGGATGAGATTTGGCCGAGATATGGGGGTAGTAAATTTTGACCCATGGCTATATACGAATCTTGGGGTAAGATTTGGACATGAATTTCGACCAAAAATTCGGTGTCGAGATTTGAATGCCACATTTATCTAGAGGGAAAACCATGAAGAAAAATCCAAACTTCGTGAAAATCGGATGAGATTTGGCCGAGATATGGCGGTAGTAAATTTTGACCCATGGCTATATACGAATCTTGGGGTAAGATTTGGACATGAATTTCGACCAAAAAATCGCTGTTCATATTTGAATGCAACATTAATCTAGAGGGAAAACCATGAAGAAAAATCCAAACTTCGTGAAAATCGGATGAGATTTGGCCGAGATATGGCGGTAGTAAATTTTGACCCATGGCTATATACGAATCTTGGGGTAAGATTTGGACATGAATTTCGACCAAAAAATCGCTGTTCATATTTGAATGCAACATTAATCTAGAGGGAAAACCATGAAGAAAAATCCAAACTTCGTGAAAATCGAATGAGATTTGGCTGAGATATGGGGGTAGTAAATTTTGACCCATGTCTATATACGAATCTTGGGGTAAGATTTGGACATTAATTTCGACTAAAAAATCGCTGTTCATATTTAAATGCCACATTAATCTAGAGGGAAAACCATGAAGAAATATCCAAACTTCGTGAAAAGCGGATGAGATTTGGCCGAGATATAGGGGTAGTAAATTTTGACCCATGGCTATATACGAATCTTGGGGTAAGATTTGGACATGAATTTCGACCAAAAAATCGGTGTCGAGATATGAATGCCACATTAATCTAGAGGGAAAACCATGAAGAAAAATCCAAACTTCGTGAAAATCGGATGAGATTTGGCCGAGATATGGCGGTAGTAAATTTTGACCCATGGCTATATACGAATCTTGGGGTAAGATTTGGACATGAATTTCGACCAAAAAATCGGTGTCGAGATATGAATGCCACATTAATCTAGAGGGAAACCCATGAAGAAAAATCCAAACTTCGTGAAAATCGGATGAGATTTGGCCGAGATATGGCGGTAGTAAATTTTGACCCATGGCTATATACGAATCTTGGGGTAAGATTTGGACATGAATTTCGACCAAAAAATCGGTGTCGAGATTTGAATGCCACATTAATCTAGAGGGAAAACCATGAAGAAAAATCCAAACTTCGTGAAAATCGGATGAGATTTGGCCGATATATGGGGGTAGTAAAATTTGACCCATGGCTATATACGATATACGGGTAAGATTTGGACATGAATTTCGACCAAAAAATCGGTGTCGAGATTTGAATGCCACATTAATCTAGAGGGAAAACCATGAAGAAAAATCCAAACTTCGTGAAAATCGGATGAGATTTGGCCGATATATGGGGGTAGTAAAATTTGACCCATGGCTATATACGATATACGGGTAAGATTTGGACATGAATTTCGACCAAAAAATCGGTGTCGAGATTTGAATGCCACATTAATCTAGAGGGAAAACCATGAAGAAAAATCCAAACTTCGTGAAAATCGGATGAGATTTGGCCGAGATATGGGGGTAGTACATTTTGACCCATGGCTATATACGAATCTTGGGGTAAGATTTGGTCATGAATTTCGACCAAAAAATCGGTGTCGGGAATTGAATGCCACATTAATCTAGAGGGAAAACCATGAAGAAAAATCCTAACTTCGTGAAAATCGGATGAGATTTGGCCGAGATATGGGGGTAGTAAATTTTGACCCATGGCTATATACGAATCTTGGGGTAAGATTTGGACATGAATTTCGACCAAAAAATCGGTGTCGAGATTTGAATGCCACATTAATCTAGAGGGAAAACCATGAAGAAAAATCCAAACTTCGTGAAAATCGGATGAGATTTGGCCGAGATATGGGGGTAGTACATTTTGACCCATGGCTATATACGAATCTTGGGGTAAGATTTGGTCATGAATTTCGACCAAAAAATCGGTGTCGAGAATTGAATGCCACATTAATCCAGAGGGAAAACCATGAAGAAAAATCCTAACTTCGTGAAAATCGGATGAGATTTGGCCGAGATATGGGGGTAGTAAATTTTGACCCATGGCTATATACGAATCTTGGGGTAAGATTTGGACATGAATTTCGACCAAAAATTCGGTGTCGAGATTTGAATGCCACATTTATCTAGAGGGAAAACCATGAAGAAAAATCCAAACTTCGTGAAAATCGGATGAGATTTGGCCGAGATATGGCGGTAGTAAATTTTGACCCATGGCTATATACGAATCTTGGGGTAAGATTTGGACATGAATTTCGACCAAAAAATCGCTGTTCATATTTGAATGCAACATTAATCTAGAGGGAAAACCATGAAGAAAAATCCAAACTTCGTGAAAATCGGATGAGATTTGGCCGAGATATGGCGGTAGTAAATTTTGACCCATGGCTATATACGAATCTTGGGGTAAGATTTGGACATGAATTTCGACCAAAAAATCGCTGTTCATATTTGAATGCAACATTAATCTAGAGGGAAAACCATGAAGAAAAATCCAAACTTCGTGAAAATCGGATGAGATTTGGCCGAGATATGGGGGTAGTAAATTTTGACCCATGTCTATATACGAATCTTGGGGTAAGATTTGGACATGAATTTCGACCAAAAAATCGGTGTCGAGATTTGAATGCCACATTAATCTAGAGGGAAAACCATGAAGAAAAATCCAAACTTCGTGAAAATCGGATGAGATTTGGCCGAGATATGGGGGTAGTAAATTTTGACCCATGTCTATATACGAATCTTGGGGTAAGATTTGGACATGAATTTCGACCAAAAAATCGCTGTTCATATTTGAATGCCACATTTATCTAGAGGGAAAACCATGAAGAAAAATCCAAACTTCGTGAAAATCGAATGAGATTTGGCCGAGATATGGCGGTAGTAAATTTTGACTCATGGCTATATACGAATCTTGGGGTAAGATTTGGACATGAATTTCGACCAAAAAATCGGTGTCGAGATTTGAATGCCACATTAATCTAGAGGGAAAACCATGAAGAAAAATCCAAACTTCGTGAAAATCGGATGAGATTTGGCCGAGATATGGGGGTAGTAAAATTTGACCCATGGCTATATACGAATCTTGGGGTAAGATTTGGACATGAATTTCGACCAAAAAATCGGTGTCGAGATTTGAATGCCACATTAATCTAGAGGGAAAACCATGAAGAAAAATCCAAACTTCGTGAAAATCGGATGAGATTTGGCCGAGATATGGAGGTAGTACATTTTGACCCATGGCTATATACGAATCTTGGGGTAAGATTTGGTCATGAATTTCGACCAAAAAATCGGTGTTCATATTTGAATGCAACATTAATCTAGAGGGAAAACCATGAAGAAAAATCCAAACTTCGTGAAAATCGGATGAGATTTGGCCGAGATATGGGGGTAGTAAATTTTGACCCATGTCTATATACGAATCTTGGGGTAAGATTTGGACATGAATTTCGACCAAAAAATCGGTGTCGAGATTTGAATGCCACATTAATCTAGAGGGAAAACCATGAAGAAAAATCCAAACTTCGTGAAAATCGAATGAGATTTGGCCGAGATATGGCGGTAGTAAATTTTGACTCATGGCTATATACGAATCTTGGGGTAAGATTTGGACATGAATTTCGACCAAAAAATCGGTGTCGAGATTTGAATGCCACATTAATCTAGAGGGAAAACCATGAAGAAAAATCCAAACTTCGTGAAAATCGGATGAGATTTGGCCGAGATATGGCGGTAGTAAATTTTGACCCATGGCTATATACGAATCTTGGGGTAAGATTTGGACATGAATTTCGACCAAAAAATCGGTGTCGAGATTTGAATGCCACATTAATCTAGAGGGAAAACCATGAAGAAAAATCCAAACTTCGTGAAAATCGGATGAGATTTGGCCGAGATATGGGGGTAGTAAAATTTGACCCATGGCTATATACGAATCTTGGGGTAAGATTTGGACATGAATTTCGATTAAAAAATCGGTATCGAGATTTGAATGCCACATTAATCTAGAGGGAAAACCATGAAGAAAATTCCAAACTTTGTGAAAATCGAATAAGTTTTGCCCGAGTTATGCGGGTAGTAAATTTTGACCCATGTCTATATACGAATCTTGGGGTAAGATTTGGACATGAATTTCGATTAAAAAATCGGTGTCGAGATTTGAATGCCACATTAATCTAGAGGGAAAACCATGAAGAAAAAGCCAAACTTCGTGAAAATCGGATGAGATTTGGCCGAGATATGGGGGTCATTTGTTACCCATGTCTATATACGAATCTTGGGGTAAGATTTGGACATGAATTTCGACCAAAAAGTCGGTGTCGAGATTTGAATGCCAGACTAATATTAAGGGAAAACCATAAAGAAAAAGCCAAACTTCGTGAAAATCGGATGAGATTTGGCCGAGATATGGGGGTGGTCATTTTTGACCCATGTCTATATACGAATCTTGGAGTAAGATTTGGACATGAATTTCGACTAAAAAATCGCTGTTCATATTTGAATGCCACATTTATCTAGAGGGAAAACCATGAAGAAAAATCCAAACTTCGTGAAAATCGAATGAGATTTGGCCGAGATATGGCGGTAGTAAATTTTGACCCATGGCTATATACGAATCTTGGGGTAAGATTTGGACATGAGTTTCGACCAAAAAATCGGTGTCGAGATTTGAATGCCACATTAATCTAGAGGGAAAACCATGAAAAAAAATCCAAACTTCGTGAAAATCGGATGAGATTTAGCCGAGATATGGGGGTAGTAAATTTTGACCCATGTCTATATACGAATCTTGGGGTAAGATTTGAACATGAATTTCGACTAAAAAATCGCTGTTCATATTTGAATGCCACATTTATCTAGAGGGAAAACCATGAAGAAAAATCCAAACTTCGTGAAAATCGAATGAGATTTGGCCGAGATATGGCGGTAGTAAATTTTGACCCATGGCTATATACGAATCTTGGGGTAAGATTTGGACATGAATTTCGACCAAAAAATCGGTGTCGAGATTTGAATGCCACATTAATCTAGAGGGAAAACCATGAAGAAAAATCCAAACTTCGTGAAAATCGGATGAGATTTGGCCGAGATATGGGGGTAGTACATTTTGACCCATGGCTATATACGAATCTTGGGGTAAGATTTGGACATGAATTTCGACCAAAAAATCGCTGTTCATATTTGAATGCAACATTAATCTAGAGGGAAAACCATGAAGAAAAATCCAAACTTCGTGAAAATCGGATGAGATTTGGCCGAAATATGGGGGTAGTAAATTTTGACCCATGTCTATATACGAATCTTGGGGTAAGATTTGGACATGAATTTCGACCAAAAAATCGGTGTCGAGATTTGAATGCCACATTAATCTAGAGGGAAAACCATGAAGAAAAATCCAAACTTCGTGAAAATCGGATGAGATTTAGCCGAGATATGGGGGTAGTAAATTTTGACCCATGTCTATATACGAATCTTGGGGTAAGATTTGGACATGAATTTCGACTAAAAAATCGCTGTTCATATTTGAATGCCACATTTATCTAGAGGGAAAACCATGAAGAAAAATCCAAACTTCGTGAAAATCGAATGAGATTTGGCCGAGATATGGCGGTAGTAAATTTTGACCCATGGCTATATACGAATCTTGGGGTAAGATTTGGACATGACATGAATTTCGACCAAAAAATCGGTGTCGAGATTTGAATGCCACATTAATCTAGAGGGAAAACCATGAAGAAAAATCCAAACTTCGTGAAAATCGGATGAGATTTGGCCGAGATATGGCGGTAGTAAATTTTGACCCATGGCTATATACGAATCTTGGGGTAAGATTTGGACATGAATTTCGACCAAAAAATCGGTGTCGAGATTTGAATGCCACATTAATCTAGAGGGAAAACCATGAAGAAAAATCCAAACTTCGTGAAAATCGGATGAGATTTGGCCGAGATATGGGGGTAGTAAAATTTGACCCATGGCTATATACGAATCTTGGGGTAAGATTTGGACATGAATTTCGATTAAAAAATCGGTGTCGAGATTTGAATGCCACATTAATCTAGAGGGAAAACCATGAAGAAAATTCCAAACTTTGTGAAAATCGAATAAGTTTTGCCCGAGTTATGCGGGTAGTAAATTTTGACCCATGTCTATATACGATTCTTGGGGTAAGATTTGAACATGAATTTCGATTAAAAAATCGGTGTCGAGATTTGAATGCCACATTAATCTAGAGGGAAAACCATAAAGAAAAAGCCAAACTTCGTGAAAATCGGATGAGATTTGGCCGAGATATGGGGGTCATTTGTTACCCATGTCTATATACGAATCTTGGGGTAAGATTTGGACATGAATTTCGACTAAAAAGTCGGTGTCGAGATTTGAATGCCAGACTAATATAAAGGGAAAGCCATAAAGAAAAAGCCAAACTTCGTGAAAATCGGATGAGATTTGGCCGAGATATGGGGGTGGTCATTTTTGACCCATGTCTATATACGAATCTTGGAGTAAGATTTGGACATGAATTTCGACTAAAAATCGATGTTCAGATTTGAATGCCACATTAATCTAGAGGGAAAACCATAAAGAAAAAGCCAAGCTTTGTGAAAATCGAATAAGATTTGCCCGAGTTATAGGGGTGGTAATTTTTGACCCATGTCTAGATACGAATCGGGTAAGATTTGGACATGAATTTTTACAAAAAAAAACGGTGTTCAGATTTGAATGCCAGATTAATTTAGAGGGAAAACCATGAAGAAAAGGCCAAACTTCGTGAAAATCGGATGAGATTTGGCCGAGATATGGGGTGGTAAATTTTGACCCATGTCTATATACGAATCTTGGGGTAAGATTTGGGCATGCATTTCGACTAAAAAATCGGTGTTCAGATTTGAATGCCAGATTAATCTACAGGGAAAACCATTAAGAACAAGTAAGAGGTTCTAGTCGGGAGCTCCCGACTAGGGGATACCCTGAACCCTCTTATTCCAACACCAAATAAATTAATAAAAAAAAGTTCCCTTGGCAGACGGATTTTATACAGTATATCTTATTGTACCATAGAATATTTGTGTATTCTGAAAAAATCAATTGCATTTAAATTGTGGTTTAAATTGGATGGCAATAAAAGTTGGGTTATTAACTTGATTTATAGCTCTGGGGTGGTAGCGGGGAGGTGGCGATAGGTATGAAATGAAAGATACTTGAAATATCTGTAATATTCTAGAAGCAACATATCATGTTTGGTGGCTCTAGCTCTTATTATTTACCCAATTTGCTCGATCGATTTTATCGATTGCTTGGAAACGGAGTAAGTTATCGATTATCGGAAACAAACTCGATCTGCGCGGGAACTAGGAGCATCTACATCTAAAATTTCAAGTCTCTAGCTCTTATAGGTTCTGAGATCCTTTGGCTCATACATACGGACGGACGGACGGTCGGACAGACAGACGGACATGGCTAGATCGACTCAGCTATTTATGCTGATCAAGAATATATATACTTTATGGGGTCGGAGATGCTTCCTTCTGCCTGTTACATACATTTGGATTTTGCACAAATACAATATACCCTTATACCCATTTTTAATGGGTTCAGGGTATAATAAGCAAACATAAAAAATGAAAATTGTACTTGCATTTGAACCAGCGATCTCTCGATTATCAGTCCAACGCTTAGACACCTAAGTTACAAGGGCTCAAGACGTATGTAGCTGCGTTGTCTTTGATGATTTTTATGCACACTTTATTATCATTTTCCCGCGGGTTTTTCAAAATCCTTTTTTAGTGGTAACTTTCGACCCAAAAAGAATTGTTGGTCTTTATTTCAGCTTTTTAGCTCTTAAGGAGAGAGAGAGAGAGAGAGAGAGACAGAGAGAGAGAGAGGGAGAGGGAGAGAGAGAGAGAGAGAGAGAGAGAGAGAGAGAGAGAGAGAGAGAGAGAGAGAGAGAGATGGCAAATAAAAGCCTGAGCATGAGAAGACATAAAGCTTATTAGATAACCTACACTTTCAGGACGTAATTAAATTTCAGATAGATGTGTCAAAATGAAATTTAAGGGAATGGGAAACCAAAAGTTAAAAGTTGTTTAATAATGTGATGTTCTTGAAATGAGTTTAATATTATATAATTATATCTAGTTAAATGTATTGCATGGTACGTTCATCACTTTGATTTACTGTCTCTAAAGAGGTTAAGCGTCAAATAATAAAACTACTGTAGAGTGTATTTATTATGTACATAAATTTGAACTGAAAGAGAACAGAGCATAGTCCAAACTAGGCCACACCTGGAGTCCGGAACGGATTACACCTGGATAGCGTCGACAAGCCAGGGCGCAAAACAGGCGAATGGCAATCAAGTAAATGCAAGAACAAAACAAATGCAAATGCAATAACAAAACTCAAATTGAAAATGTGGCGGAAATTGAAATCGAAGGCGTTGAAGTGATTTGGTCTCACGAACATTCAATTGAAATGGCAAAAAGCCCCCGTAAAATGCTTGATAAACAGCAGATACAGGAACTAGGTAACCCATTCCTGCAACACCTTTGCAACATACTGTGAGTTCTGGCAACGCGATGTTGGGGCTTGTTTTTTTTTTATTTTTCTGTTGCATGCAATTTTAATGCGATTTTGGATTTGATTTGTAACCGAAAAATAAGCCAAACAAAGTTTGGTGCACAGAACTGCAAAGTTGCTGTTATACCCATTGAAAATATGCAAGGAAACGGGGTATACTGGTTTTGTGGTTAGTTACAAGGATACATCATATACTCCATAGAGTATTCGACTGTCCGGCTGCCCGACTGTCTGTCCTACACTATATGTAAGCTGAATGTGAAATATATGTTATCGTTATATCTTCTTTTTCGATATTTAAGAAATTGATGAATTTAATTTATTTGTGTATAGTTCGCAGAGTAAGGAACTATTCCAATATTTGAATAACCATATGCTTAAACGGAAACTGAGCGTTGCGTACAGGGTATCGTCTAGTTTCGGCACTCTCGTCTTTAACCTGCTGTTGTTGCTGTTGTCGCTTGTTAAGTGCAAATATAAATTCAGCGGCGCCATAAAATACAAATGCAAGGCGCCGGGTTGGCCGTAAGGGACGTACTGCAAGTAGGGTCGGTTAGGGGAAGGGGGGCTGGGTCAAATATTTATTTGTTGCAGCATAGCAAATTTCATGCTGCATACTTTCATGCGCCGCTGCAACACAATGTGGCAACCAGCAAGGGGAAGGAGGCTAGTGGAGGGGGCAGGATGGGGGATAGGCGACTCATAAAACCTTCCGTTGCCATTCAAGTGGAAAAGTTTAAGCCAACTTAACAGCGAACACCATGATTCATCCAGCCCTGCCCGAGCATGTCCTCTGCAAGGAATGCACACGCTGAAAATCGGCCAAAGAGCAGACCCAATAAGGGATGCTTACCGGCTACGTCGGCGCTTGTTGTTGCATGGTGTGGGTGCAAGTGGTTTTGCGGCTGGTGCCGCTTAAGTTGACTTGTGTAGTGGCTGTCGCAGCTCTCAAGAGCGGAATGTGCAGGGAAAAAGAAGAAAAAAAAAACAAAAATACGGAGGAGCAAAAAATGCCAATTATGGCCATTCGACAGGAAGTGCCGTGCAAATAGCTCGAGGCACAAGCAAAAGCTGAAATATTGTTGCATACTGTTGGGCGCATTGCGTATACGCCGTGTCTGTCTGGCGCAGGTCGCTGGCATGGTTTATGGCAGCTATGTTTATGTCTGCTGTAGCAAAACGCACACACACGCACACACACCCAAGCGTAATTAAAGCAACAACATCGTTGTGGAAACGGAAGTTGTTTGCCGTTGACTGAACACTCCGTGCTGTTGGGTCAAAGTTCAGCTCGTCGGCTGGCGATTCAAATGCATAACTTGGCGAAACACTTCGAGTTGGCCAAGCCGCAAAACAATTGCAAACTCAATTAAATCTGAGCACCGTTGCGACAGCTTCATGGCCCTTAGCTACAGGCCAACTTCTCGACGCGACAGTCAGCTGGACACTCACTTTGTGTGTGTGTGCTTGCTTGTGTGTTGATAACATACGACAATTGTGACTTTAAAAATCCCTTTTCGTAGTTTCAGTGCACAACTTGTGCAGGATTAATGGCCCAGGCCGGCACACCAAGCCAAGCAATTAAAATGCAGCAACAGCAGCTGCAGCAGTTACAACAGCAGCAACGGGCGGAAATGGTGCAGAAAAATTTCTGTGACTTGGAGAGCGTATTTGAAATTCGCATGTGTGACAGAAACAGTGTCACAGCGGAGATGGCCAGCGCCGTTTTAAAGTGCCCGGCAGTTGGCTGCAGTGCTCAGCCAAACAGATAAGGGTATGAGGGGAAAGTGGGGCAAGCGGGTCGGCTGGGCAAGGGACAACAGCCAAAGACAAATAATGCAATTTCCTGACTAACTCATTTGGGGGCACTGTCGCAGTTGCCATTATTGTTGTTGTTGCGCTTTTGCAGCAGTTTCGTGTCACTGACACTCCAACTTCACATATACATGTGTGTGCGAATGTGTGTGTGCATGCGTGTGTGTGTTTGTGTGCTGTGAACTGTATCGCACTCAGCAGACATTTATTACCTAGGCAATAGAGTCGCTTGTAGACAGCAATTAGCTTTTGGTTGGATTCATCTTTGCTCCGGCAAAGCGTGACTAATTCCCTAGCTGGCCGCACGATCTTCAATGATAACTGATTTAAGGCTGGACTTAAGTCAGGGAAAAACAGATACATATATATATATATAGCAAATTGGGCTAATGATAAGTTAAGCTCTATACAATTATTAAAGCTATCACTGTAGATAGCAAACGTTATATCAAACCAATGATTAAATAGGCTTCCAATAACAAGCAATAAGCAGTATTTTAATACACTATTTGTATATTCGACTAATTGTTATTATGTATCATCTATGATATACTACTTCGATTTTGAGAAGACTTTCCTGATTCTTAAGGAGCATATATCTAGATAGGACCATCAATATTATACACTCTCTTTGCTCCTAGTCACCCCTTAACGAATTCTTTTGAAGTTATCCCAATGAAGGAACGGAAGAGACAGTTACAAATTTACTAACAAGCACAAAACTGATCGTGGTTACCGAATCGGGCTGAGATATTTTGACAAACAAACTCGCTCAATGATTGGCTGATCCCTATGTAAGCAATGCGAAAAACATAAAATCATACAGTGATTACCCGCTTTGAAATTTGGTATTTTTTTCACGAATCAGTTTTTCAGTATATACAGCTGTTTACCTGTACCAAACAAGATGTTTCTATCAGAAAAGATATAAAAATAGTCAGCTGGCACTCGGGCATGTTTTAATTTTGATACGGAACGAGAAAGTTAAATAGCAACAGCTGCACATAAGATAAGATATGTATGTTATTTTGTTTTTAGAATACAATAAAAAAACATTACTCACATAGCTGTCATTTCCTAGAGTTTTTCTATACCCTTAGACGATACCATATACAAAGTTTAAAGTACACCAAACTTGATTCTCGTGAAACATACAAATATATTTTACCTTTCGGATGTCATGTTTTTTATTCATATGTATTGCGAAAAGATCGGACAATAAACATTGACGTTTTTCAAGATCGCATTTTCAATATACAGAAGAAACTTCTAACGGCAGCTTGGCGCTTGGTTGAGGGTATCTCCTAGCTGGGCACTCCCGACTGAAGCGCTCTTACTTGTTTTCTATTTAAACTATAAAAAAACAAAAATAAATCTAACAAAGCAGGGGAAACAAAACTAATGCGCGAACTTTAAACTCATTTTGAACTCGCTGTTAGTTGACACAGCACACACACGATCACACACACACATTCACGCATACACAGAAACAAAAAAGTGATTTTTTTTTAAGACATACATATGTTTGCTGACCGAGTCAGGTTGGCCGCTTCCCTCAACGCTATGTGTTCTGCAATTTGCCATTTCGTGTTGTTTTGTTGAGGGTAAAATGTGTGGTGACAATTTCTTTTTTTTTGCTGGCTCAGACAGCTCACAACACACACACACACCGTACACTTGTAGTTGCGCTTCATCTTGCAGCTCTGAAATTTTTCCTGCAAGAAGCTTTCATTTTAACCTTCCGCATTGAGGTTTGTTCTCAATGTAATTTTGTTTTTTGAGCAGAAATGCTAGTCTATTGCATTTTATCGTGTTGTATATCAGTTAAATGCCCTTATCAAGCAGCGTCAACTGATCCGTTGTATCTTATCAAACAATGGTAAATTATTTGGTATTCAATTTAAAATTAATTTTTCATTCATTTTGGCAAAATTTAATCATGATAAAGTCGCGTTAAAAATTGGTACGTAATTAAAATGCTTGATGGACATTATCATGCGGGCTAGACAGCTTTCAATTGCCTTTCGGTTAATTGCAACCACGCAGTGCACGCCAGAGCGCCCAGTCAAAGCAGCCCAGGTAACCTTCCTGCTTAACGAACGCCTTGTCATCTAAACATGTAAGCTCTACGGGTGCGGCATTCTCCTCCGTACATAGCCAGAAATTGGTTAGCACTTGGCTGGCCTGCGGCTGTTTCAGATTGATGCCGGTGCAGGGACCCACAGTTACATCCAAGTTGACACAGTTGGGATCCATTTTCTTAGCGGGTATGCAGCCGGATAGAGTTGCATTCTTCACAAAGTAATAGCCCTCATTGCAATTTGTAATTTTTGGCTTATTGTCCACACAGATGTAGTATTGACTCGGGTTAACAGTGGCCCAGGGTTGTCTTTCATATAAACAGACTTCGGGCGCAGTGGTAGTATCTGTGGGATCAGATGTGGACTCTTCCGCCTCCGTATAGAGGTTGGTAGCACTGCTGAGCGCTAATAGGCCAAGAAATATCAGAAAAACTGTGGGTAGAACAGAAATTTCAATACGTAAATACTTTTGCTAATAAAAAGCCACAGGTTTTTGGCACAGGTTTAACTTAAAAAAACCATGTTCGTCATGGTTTGTTTCATCTTTAATCATGTTTTTAGCTGTGACGTCACGGAAGTAGGAGACTCTGCACGGGTGGCAACGCCACCTTGAATGTCAACTCAGGTGGAATTAGAAGAAAATCGACAACGGTTTGGTTCAGTATTGTTAATATTTAAAGGTAGTTGTTTAATTATAATGAAATGTTGCACTACAGTTGATTTAAAATATATATTAAAAAGCTTATTTTTTAATAAGACCGTTTGTCACATGTATTTTATGTATTGCGTTCACTTTCACTAGCAGCAGATAAGGCTTAAGGATACGTTTTCTACTTGTCAATTTGGCTTTAATAATTTTCATCACTTAATGTTCTATAGCATCACATTAATTTCACCTTTGAGCATGTTGAATTGAATGTTTCAGTTCTTTGGGTTTGCACACTTGAAAATAGACTAAACTGATTTCTAGCATTTGCCAACGAATTTATAACATTTTTGGAAATGTAATCAAGCGACTTATCTGGACCTCACTTGATATCATTTTCAATGGCTTGTTGACAATGGTATATAGATGCCGCGCATTGCTTATACGCACTGTTAGCCGCTTATCGGAGGCACAACTAAAGAGATAGCTAGTTTTCTAGGCTCAATTTCCTTATTATTTTAGTGTAAATATATATATACTTATCATTTATCATCTCAAGTGGCATGGCAAATTCCTAAATAAAAACCCATTTGATGAGCATTTCTTAGGAAATTCTTTCATCAGCTGCTGCGCATGTGCTGTGGATAAAGTTTTAATAGAATTTCAGGCCACATGCCTATTGGAATTTATGTCGATAATGTTGTCAACTTTTGCTGGCAGAAGTTTCCCTATTTAAACTTGGTGCGCGTAAAATAGACTGCGAAAAGTGGCTGCCACGGAGCCGGCTGCCACTTCAGAAACGACACCGGAACGCCCGGAAAGAAGTTCAATTGACAACGTGACTCAACAACAAAGAAGCACAGCGCAGGCAAATGGAGAACTTTTTCTTGCAGGTTTTAGTATGGCCTATGCCCAGGTCCGCAGCTGGGCCCAATTGCTGGGCTCGCGATGTGGAATTTTGCTGTAAGCGAAATCAATTAGAACTTTTGACAGCAGCTGCACCTGCAGAGGGCTGCACAGGGAGACGTTTATGGTGCTTGTCATGTAGCTAGCTAGAGTTTGTAATTAAATTTTGTCTGATTGCCCTGCAGCAATAATTTCCAATTTACCTTCATTTGAAAGGCAATTAATGTTATGCTATCGCATTGATAAGGCGCTTGTCGCCTCTTTTTTTGTTGGTTGTGCTCTTGCGCCTCTTTCAGTAGTCGAATTTTACGCCGATTCGATTTCAGTAACTGTGAATCACGTCGTAAATTAAATATGTATTGACGCACATTGAATGGAATTCTAAGTCTACCAAGTACTTAAAGGCAAAAGCAATTGAATGCCCTGGGCAAAATATAATTATAGATAAATTAGGGAAATATCCGAAATTTGTTTTTAAATGTTTCGTTAGTTTATGCAATTATTACTGTTCTATACAATTTCACGATTTTAGAAATTGGAGTACTGCATAGATTTTATGAGTTAGAAATTCTAAATACATCGAAATAATTTATTACAATCCATAATTATTTATACATAAACATTTAAATATATAAATACATATAAAACAAATAAATATGTATATATTTTTATTGTCATCAATTAGCAGGAGGGGGACTGACTTTCATATATGCATTAAGAAAGTAGAAAACCGGACAAATATAAAGCATGAAAGGCAAAGGGGAATAAAATGAGAGAAATAGGGAGAGAGAGGAGGTGATAATATGCAATAGAGTAAGTTAAGGCCAAATTCTCAACAGACACAAAGATAAATGTAGAGAGCAACCCAGAGGGCAAACAGCTGCACAACGTCACAACTCCAATTTTCCCAACTCTTGACAATGTGACAATGGGAATAACAGAGCGAATGATAAAACAGTAGATAAAAGCGGGCACAATGAGAACTCTGCAATGGGTATAAAAGTGAATGACAATGGCGCCATATCAATCAGTCAATGTTTTTGTGGTGCACAGTAAAAACGTGGCTTTAAAGGCTATCAGATCATATTTTTTATGAACCAATACACACACTGCTTATAGAGCTGTAAAATAATAACAAATAACAATAATATCAGCCACATAAAGGGAATTCGCGACAGTGTTGTGCCATAAAAGTTGCTGATGAAATTATTTATGAGAAATGAACGGAATATCGAGAAACGAGTAAAGCTGCATCTGAGGCATGGTGTGATGATGCCGATGATGATGATGTTAATGATTATGATGTTGGTGCTGCTGCGGATTGCAGACGCATCCGTTGCGGCCACGAATGCAACATGCAAACATGCCACGAACATGTGGGGCGATCCGAATCCCAACATATTCTACGTATGCTCTGTGGCGGACCAAATGCCGCTGCAGCTGCATTGCCCACAGGGGCGTGGTTATTTCAATGGCCACGGCCATCTGGGCTGCCTGCCCTATGACCAGTGGCCAGCCTGCCGGCCCACAATGGAGCTAGTGGCCGCCCAGCTGGCGGCCGGCTGCAACAGCAGCGAGTCGAACGCAAAGGACCAGCCATGGGCCACGCTGGATCCCAATCAATTCTATATGTGTCCGGGTGTTAATTCCGCGCCCTTGCTGCTCAGCTGTGCACCCGGCAAAGGATTCGTGCAAACGGTGGGCTGTGCGGACTGGTCACTATGGCGCCGACAGATGCAATGCGAGGCCTACTACTGAACTGAAACCCCTCATGCCTTTCAAAATACCCCGTGGGCTGCACATGAAATATAAAATGTAGTCCATATGCATAATAATAACCTGGCTGAAAAATTGTTATAATAGCAATAGCGAAAACAATGTGTTTATGTGTGTGTATATAAGAATCTATTTTTAAATGTGATTATTTTTGTTGTTACTGAAATACCAAAAATTGAATCAAATTACGAATGCTGCAAACGAAATTGAAAAGTGATGCTAACTATAAATAAATTTAACTGTTTTTGTATGTGCCACATGTATTTCAATTTATATATTCTTATTGGCTTGGGTATTTTATCACAACAATTAGCCTGACAGCAGAGCATATGCAAATTCTTTTTGCAGTATTGTTTTTATGGCCTTAAAGCTTTCAAATTTGAACTTTATGTGTAAATAACATGCAATCATTGCTGCAAGCACAAAAGAAAAAAATGTGGTTCGATTCACGTTTCGTACAAATGCTTCGCCTGCGGCTTGTGTAACCGATTTTCCACGTTCATGAATATAAACTTTTATTCGAATTGTGCTTCGTCAAAATTTGTTCCAATTTAAAATTTAACAAAATTGTTTGTTCATTTTACAAATTTAAATAAATCACAAGTAGTTCATTTTACTTGCTCAGAGTAGTGCAAAACTTCATTCGCAAATTATAAAAATACTTGAAGATTTCCAAATAAAAATATGTTGACTAGGTTCAGGTTTCGGTTCAGCTGTTTGTGGACTTTGATTCGTTTTAAGGTTTTGTTCTCGATCAATTTCAAGCTTGGATCGATTCCGCTTAAAACCGATTTCGACGACAAAATGCAGAATATTTATATTAATTGCAGTATTAGTATTTCGCCTACTTTGGAATATGTATTATAGCTCTCCGTTTCTGTGCATAGACTACCATAGCGCATATATAATTTGTATATTAAAAATTTTTCTCAGTGGACTGCTTGCGAAAAATGCATTTGCGAATATATACAGGGAGGGATGCAGCTTTCCATTAGCATATAAGGTACTGGCCATTATTTCGAAATAATATCCTGTTTCCCTACTAACAGCCAAAAGGTTCAATAAGAAAAAACTTCAGTTGAGACGAACCTTTGGCTTTGATGCGCTCTTTTGCTTTGTCATCCTTTATAAATTTACGCGCGTAATTGTATGTGTGTGTGTGTGCCAAAGTGAGCAGCCCGCATGGCTTTTACCTGTGTCCTGTTAAGCTGCAGTTACGTTCACAGCTAAAAGCCCGGGCCGTAAAACATGGATACTGCTGGCTATGGCATAAAAAAAAAAGAAAACGGGGCGGCGCGTTTAATCGGAAATTGCATTTTTCTTTGATCGCTTGCCATGCCAGGAAATTACGGCCAATGCGGGCGACAGGTGCCTTGCCCCGATCAGGACTTAATATATGTTCAATTTGTAGCTGCTGTTTCAGTTTCTTGAGGCCGGTAATGGAGCGTTTTTTTTATCGTCCAGAGTTAACTTACGCCTCTTAGAATTAACGTAAGCCTCAGTTTCTATAATGTATAAACACTCTCTTTAATTGCAAAGTTGGGCTTAGACAAAGGTTTATGCGGCAAATTATACGCCCAATATAGAAAATTCTGGCCGGACATCAATTTATATTTGTAGATGTTGATTAAATTCCGTTTAGGCCAAATACGGAAGTCAATACTTAAACAGTTAGTAGACACAAAGTATATTCACGACTTAAGCCAAGTTTATAGATTATTAAAAGAAGTTTATTTCTAGCACAAAATGATTATAATTTATGAATTTATTATTTATTGATTATCTGCTCTTTGCTAGATAATAATAAAATAGTCTTATATATAAGAATAAAGGAGCTTTAGCAGTTGTACAATATATGCTCTTTGTTGTATCTCCTTAATCTGCGGCGTGCACAAGATAATTTTGTGCTTTCTCATTATGTATGCAGTTTGATAAAATTAAGTTTGTATTTACTGAATTAAAACGAATAAATTATTGTTTGCAACTCGATAGATGATCTGTGCTCATTGAGCAAAACGGAAACGCATCCCCGTTTCGGAAGTTGGGCTAGCACGGATAATGGATTTTGTGGCATTTTTGTTGGAAATTAACCTACCGCAGGGCTCATAATATTCCTGATATTCCATATTTTGTGCAAATAACTTAAAATGTTTGGCTGGAATTAAGGCAGCAGAAACAATTAATTAACTGACGGCTACCCACAGGCAGTTGGGATACGGTGGGGGGTTTGTTGAGATTTCATGTGGGAGTATATAAGCTTCAACGTGGACAAAAATGTAACGTAAGCTGCAATGGATGCAAATGGATGGGTTTTGCTGGGACCAGAGCTGGCTAAAATATGCGTGAAATGCAAACAAGCTGACGGAGTTAGTTGGATGTGTGCGGGCGTGTGTGTGCGTGTGTGTGTTGTGTGGCATAAACCCATTTACAGGTGTTTGCCCAGAGTCAACAGGAGTCATCGTCGATGCAGGCGCAGCCAGTCGTAAAACATTTGTCACATTTACATTAAGAGCAACGCAACGTCGCACAGGAGCTGCCCCACAGCTGGGGGCGTGCACCAAATGCAGGCTGTGGCTGCTCTGGTGGATTTTAGCCACCGTATATATCTATATTCCGGCTGCCACATACAGTAACCCCAGCATCGCCTATTGCCGGGCTATGCAATTTATTTGCGCACTGCACTTGCCAATTAATTCTTATCTCAGCAGCCATGCGGGTCGCTTTCTCGGCGACTGCATAAATCAGTGTGCCCGAGGTGATAACTCATATACGATTGAGGCCCTTCCCCATTTATTCAGCGCACACACAAATCGTGACCAAGCCGGAGGAACTAGCTCGTGCTCTGTGCAGGTCGATTGCTTCTTCCAAGTGTAGACTGTCAAGTCGTGCGGCTACAGCTGCAGCCCACTCAATTTCATGGTGTCAAATGTGCACGAGCACACATCCAACACACACACACACATATTCACCCACTCACACACATACGCATGCACACACATAGACTCCCATTAAAGTGGAATTTGTGGCTCCAGCATATTGCATTTGCTGCACTGCATCTTTTTTGGGACCATGAGCCCAGCGGCATCTAATTGAATTGCATTGCGATAACGACTGACAGTATAGATAGCCATGCCGCATCGCGCCGTGTAGGATACCCTAATTGAAAAGTGTTGTTCGGGACAGCGACAAAAGCTAGTTAAGTTGGTCTGTCAGCTGTGCATTGATTCAGATCAATTCAAATGAACTTTAAGATCGGTAATCAATAAAAAGGATATCAAACATTTTTGTGAATCATGTCTATGACAAAAGTTAGATTATTTAGCGTGTACTTTGGTGGCAATTCAATATAAATTTTAAAATGGTTTAAAATTTAAAAGTTGTGTAATTGTAGATCTGGTTGTGGTTGGGTAGTAGACTCATTATTATTGTAATTAAAAACGATTAATTAGTGGCCGAGCAAATGAAAGGCAGTATATTAACTTTTCGATCAGTTAACAATGATAATCATGGCCACGCCTTGTCAGCTCCCAGCGTTAATTCATATAATTAAAGGCGTCCAATTACCATACGTTTTTTTTATTTCATATTCTCTTCCGTTTAACTCTCAGGCAGCTGTCAGCAACAGCCGCACCTGAGTCCGGGGCCCGTTTCCGGGGTGTTGATTGTCAAGTGAGGCATTGAGGTTAGGGCCTAGCACCGTTTGCCTCGGCACTGTGGCACACGCAACGACATTGCCGATGCCGTTGGGAAATGTGCGCGCCCTGGTAATTAATTATGCCAGTTGAAATGACGGCGCAGAAAATGCTCGCATTTTGCATATACAGAACGGTGAAGGGCAGCTATAGAAAAATGGCCGCGCCGCGTCCTTCGGCTTCGCCGCCAACGACTAGCTAGCCGGCAAAACGGAAACGGAAATAAGTACAAGCAGTTGGCGGCAGCGGCAACAACAACAAGTAAACAAAAGTCACTGGGAATTTGCCGAAATGATTTATTAGCAACGACAGTTTCATTTTTCGTAGCCAGGACGGCGGCAAAAATAAGAAATACTCCTATAATTTGCTTGTTGACAAAAACGTAACAATTCTACATGCAACTAAATGCGTATTTCCGGCAGGAAGTCGCAGCCAGTGCGTGAGACAGCAGCAGCACATCCGCTTGCCTGTCGGCTGTTTTTCCTTTTCTTTTTTTTTTTGGAGCAAGCTGATAGCTTCTGATGGGGCTGGTGGTCGCATTGTTAATCTCTGCTGTCGTAAAGGATATTGCCATCCTCAGAAACTGAATACTTCCAGTGCGCATAAAAGTATGCTATGTTTGGCCAGTTAGCTTTTAAGTACGCAGGGCGATTTGAAAAACCGCAAGGAAACAATAAATTTGCAGCAATGTGAAACGGAAATGTTTGTTACGGAAATAGAGGAAGCTCAGACAGCGACCCCAGCGACTGCAGCTGCATCTGCCGGTGTTATCCTTGCGATTGTCGCACGGCGCAACGCACACAAACAAAGCATTGGCGCACAAATTATCGCGCAAAGTATAGCCGAAATTATGTGTGCGATTGTACGACATGTAGTTACCCTGTAAGTAGCATTGAAGTTTCTTAACTGGCAAAATGATGTGAGTAGAAATAAAAGATTATGACAGTACGTCCAGTTCACTGTAAGTGAAAATATATTTAATTGAGCTGTGTTCCCGTATAAATACATATTGGCTATGCTATCGCTTTATTATCACCTTCCGTTTGAAGGAAGATGCCAATTTTCTTTGAACTTTCTTTTTTGAAAGTTTTTGCAATACAAAGCTAAAATCTTGTTTGCAAAGTTGAAATGGTGAAATGAGTGAGATTATTTGTGGTAAATATGGCCAGACTATCTTCAGCACTATTAGTTATGGAAGACTTTAAAAGATTTCCAGCGATCTTGTCGAATAAAGTATGTATTTCTATAATTTATTCCACAATTCATATCACATTCTGCGCTCCTCCGATTATTATAAGATTTTAAAATAATTATTGGCATATCTTAGCCGGCACATTTATTTGCACCATTTAATGACACCCCGCTTAAAAGTATGTAAGGGTGCATACAAAAAAAAAAAAAAAGGAAAGAGGAATAAAAAAAAATGCCAAGAGCCAACTTCAGTAATAGCTAGTAAATTTTATTATGGCCATGTGGATGCTGGGCGTTGCCTGGCTGGTTTTTCAGGCCAGTCACCGGCACATAAATTATGCATATTTAGCTGAGTGAAATTGAAAACTAATTAATTACACTTGCAGCCGGAAGCGTCGGAAAAGCAAACGGCGGGACCTGGTGCGCCATGGCCAGGCGAAACAGCTGAAGAAAAATGTTGTTCAACTTTATAATTGCCAGCATCAAGTGTTTTTCAAATTGCTCTTGGCTCTAATTATGGTGAAGTGGGAGAAGTGGCTGAAACGTGAGACATTTTAAGCCGGCCAAAGGGTCGCTTATGTTTGCACTCGGACTGCCATGGTTAAATGTATATAGAGAATAGGGCCCGGCCTTAACGCTCTAACTCAAAGTAAAAGTTGAGACACTTGTTGGTTATTATGTAGCTGCTGCCTCCCGAACAACCTGCTGCCGACAAACGAAACATTTTGCTGCCCACTTTGTGGCGACTTTTAAGGTAGATCTCTGCGTGTATTTCAAACACAAAACGTCCCTCAGCTGTCTTACAAGGCGAGTTTAATTAATTCAGCCGAGTTGAATGCTGTGCACAAGAGCAGAATTAAAGCTTGGCAGGAGATTACGAATTTTGTGAAATTAAAAGGCTAGTTTAACAGCTTGTCTGCTGTCTAACCACTTAAATGTTGGAATTAAAATAATAATATAATATAACAGGTGGCTTAAGGGACATTTATGGTGTTAAATAACTCGACTAGATCGAGGTCAAAGATTTATTTTATTCATAAATAAAGGTTAAACAACCGATTTAATAATAAGCATAATTATTAAATAATAATCATAATTATATATCTCTCGCTCTACAACGCGTCTTTATATAAAAGTTCGTCTCCCGCTTACTGATACATGACTATGAAATAATCGTGCGCGTGAATTTACAGGTGAGTACGAAATTTTAAATACATATTCATCTCTATATATGTATATAAAACTGCTTGTTCTGACTGACTAACTGATTGATGATCGTTAGGATGGGGCTTTCATAAATAGCAAAAAACTTGCCGCGGACAAGGCCGGGTAATACCCACTTTTATATTTATGTATGCACAAATATATATTTCACATATATTTATAGGTGCAATAGAAATGTTATTTCGATAACTAGAATGGCGTCCACCTAAGGCTTAACATAGTAGCTTTAAATATTTGTAGGTCTAAAGTTAACTTGAATTGCCTCCAGTTTAGTTTTATGTTTTAAATTTCAAAGTGCCAATCAAAGAGGCATATTGATTTGTTGTATTTTATGCCTAGTACATCTACCGCGGCTGGTGATGTTAAGGGCATTGGCTGAACCGAAGGCAACAGTCACGTACACCTGTCACAGACCAGTATCCAGAGGGAAAACCTGCCGCCATTTCATTTTACCTGACTGCCTTTCGATACCTTAAGTGTAAGCACTCAATGGGGTATATCCCTTGTTTCTTAGAGCTCGGAACACTTATTCCTAGAATGGTATAGCTGAAAAATAATCTGGTTTTGAAAATATCTAGGGTAAGCAAAAATTTTCATCTATAAAGCTTTCAGTAAGTTTTATTTTTACAATGAGCGATTATCTTATATATGCAAATATATCCATCTTAGATAAGGTAAAGGGGTATATGGTAGTCGCAGCCTGCATTTGATATTAATTTCATTTGTTTCTGCCTTTCTTTTTATTGCCAAAGGTTGCTCCACAATAAATTCGCTTAGCCAGTGCTAAGCTTTTAGGAGCCTAAGTCCGGAATCAGGAGGCCTGGCCGTGTAATATTGTCTAACTGCAAGTGTTTGGGGGCTGGTAACCCTTTTCAAAAAATGATACTAATAAAAATCCATGTTAATGTTGCATGAATATCTAATAAATTGAGGCAGCCAACAC